>NC_087251.1:10000-750000 GCF_037042905.1 Lytechinus pictus
GTCGGTATAAGTTTAAAAAGAATATCTATATAGTTCTGAATCCTAACCAACAAATAGGTTAGACAATTTTGGTTGAGAAGAGAGTGACAGAAAAAAGAGAGGAAGAGGAGAGTGAGTGAAAGAGGGAGACAGGAAGAAAGAAATAACAAACGAAAGGTAAAGGATACACTAGATTGGGTACAATTCTTAAAAAGAATATTCGTATAGATCTGGATGAATAACAATGCAATTTTTATCCAACTTCAGGCTTCCCCGATTAAAGCGTGATTTATTGGGGCTACCCCAATAAAAATGTCAGCCGCTTCTCTGTGCACATCCAAGAGTCAAAAGTGGTAGTATTACACTCAAAATGAAAGGAATTTCTCATAATATTAGTATAAAAATCTCATTCATATTGAAAGGGTGGCGGGATCCTTCACTAGCAAAAAAATATCTCTTTACCAAAGCCTTACCCTAGAAAACAAATTGGTTTATTTCCTCAAATTACATTGGATAATTTGGTTTAGGAGAGAATGACCGAAAAGAGAGAGAGACAGAAGAGAGAATGAAAATGTTAAAGGTAAAGGATACACGGGAGTCGGTATAATTTTTAAAAAGAATATCCATATAGTTGTGGATGGATAACAGTGAAATTTTTATCCGACTTCAGGGCTACCCCGATTAAACCTTGATTTATTTGGGCTACCCCAATAAAAATGACAGCCGCTTTTCTGTACACATTCAAGAGTCAGAAGTGGTAGTATTATTCAGAAAAAGAAACAAATTTACCCTAAATATCAGTATGCAAATTTCATTATCATTGAAAGGGTGGCGGGATCTGTCACTGGGAAAAGTTTATCTATACTAAAACGTAATCGAAACCAACAAATAGGTTAGATAATCTTAGCTAAGGAGAGTGGCAGAAAAAAAGAGAAGAAGAGGAGAGTGAGAAAGAGAGAACCAACAAGTTAAAGGTAAAGGATAAACGAGAGTAGGTATAATACTTGAAAAGAATATCCATGTTGTTCTGGATAAAAAACTGTGAAATTTGTATCCAACTTCAGGGCTTCCCCGATTAAACTGTGATTTATTGGGGCTACCCCAATAAAAAAATGTCAGCCGCCTCTCTCTACACATCCGAGAGCAAATGGTGGTTGTATTACACATTCAAGAGAGAATTGTGGTAGGGGTAAAGTAGAATCTTCCACTTTCCTGGTGGTAGTATAACTCCGAAAATGAGAGGAATTTCTCTTAATATTAGTATAAAAATCACATTCATATTGAAAGGGTGACGGGATCCCTCACTAGCAAAAAAATATCTCTGAGTCATACTAAAGCCCAATCCTAACAAACAAATAAGTTTATTTCTTCACAAAACATTGGATAATTTGGTTAAGGAGAGAGTGACTGAAAAATACAGAGAAAGAGAGAGAGAATGAAATGTTAAAGGTAAAGGATACACGGGAGTCGGTATAGTTTTTTAAAAGAATATCCATATAGTTGTGGATGGATAACAGTGAAATTTTTATCCGAATTCAGGGCTTCCCCGATTAAACTTTGATTTATTGGGGCTGCCCCGATAAAAATGTCAGCCGCTTTTTTGTACACATCCAAAAGTCAGAAGTGGTAGTATAACTCCGAAAATGAATGGAATTTATCTTAATATTAGCATATTAATCTTATTTATATTGAAAGGGTGGCGGGATCCCTACTAGCCAAAAATTATCTCTATTCTAAAGCCTTATCCTAGCAAACAAATTGGTTTATTTTCTTAAATGACATTGGATAATTTTGTTAAGGAAAGAGTGACCGAAAAAGATAGAGAGAGAGAATGAAAAGTTAAGGGTAGAGGATACACGGGAGTCGGTATAATTTTTAAAAAGAATATCTATATAGTTCTGAATCCTAACCAACAAATAGGTTAGATAATTTTGGTTGAGGAGAGAGTGACAGAAAAAAGAGAGGAAGAGGAGAGTGAGTGAGAGAGGGAGACAGGAAGATAGAAATAACAAACGAAAGGTAAAGATACACTAGATTGGGTACAATTCTTAAAAAGAATATCCGTACATTTCTGGATGAATGACAGTGAAATTTGTATCCAACTTCAGGGCTTCCCCGATTAAACCGTGATTTATTGGGGCTACCCAAATAAAAATGTCAACCGCCTCTCTCTACACATCCGAGAGCAAATGGTGGTTGTATTACACATTCAAGAGAGAATTGTGGTAGAAGTAGAATCTTTCACTTTCCTGGTGGTAGTATAACTCCGAAAATGAAAGGAATTTATCTTAATATTAGCATATTAATGTCATTCATATTGAAAGGGTGGCGGGTTCTTTCACTAGCAAAAAATATCTATATACTAAAGCCTAACCCTAGCAAACAAATAAGTTTTGTTTGTTTTTTATTATCGAAAACAGGGACCGTTTGCACTCTTCTTAAAATAGGTCAAAAAGCCTTCACACCCGATTTTTCCCTTTTTTATCTAATTGCGTAACATTTTGTATCAAGTGGTACATTTCAGTTATTTATATTTCTTCTTATTCATACAACTTTGTGTGTGGTACATTAAACAATATGTTATGTAAACTAATTAGATGATTGCCTTTTCATCAGAAAAGATATATCTCTCTATTTTGTTTTATTCATTAATAAGTTCAAACAATATGTCGTGTTCTTTTCTCCTTAATCCATTTTCCAAGGGCTTCTATTTTCCACCTTTCGTCTGTCTTGGATATTTTTTCTCTTTTTTTTTTCTTTTGTTTACAGGAGCCCTACAAGATTTGCAAATACGGACTTTTATTGTCGAGTTCCAAGGTGAGTTGACTGACTTTAAAAGCTTATCCTTCGAGTTTAATTGTTAACAAAATATTTTAATGAATTCTTTTGAAAGACATACTTGGCAATATAAAGGATGCTCTTACATCATCCATGTCGTAGTCCATTTTTCAAAGAAGACAAAATAACATTTTATTCATATAATGTAAACAGATGAAAAAATTAATAAATTTTGATTCAATAGATCGTGCAACAACAGTTTATATCGACGACTCCTTCATCTTATTTCAATAATATCTTTACTGTTGTAATTGTTTTATTCCATTCAGATAAACTTGATATGAAAGAAATAACGTTGGTCTTAATGAAACGAGGTCAAATAAACAGATTACATAAGGTTTCTTATCCTTCTCGTACTCATTTAAAAAGGAAGCTGTCTGGTTATGATGTCACGTGTTATTGCTTAACAGATCGCACTGCGGACTGCCATTTGTGATGACACAGGACGAAATATTTATGTTAATTGAAAGAAATAGAAGAAAATGGACCAATGTAAACGAAGCTCGTAAGCACGTACAGTATGTGAAATACTTTTCAAAGCGAGCAACTTGGGAAATGCTAAAAAAAAATTTACTTTTGTAAAAAGGGACTTTTTTTTTAATATGAACATTGAGAAGGGGATTTTCCATGGCTGTAAATCTTCCTTGTTGTATGCTTCTATTGAAATCTACCACACGGGCCCGAAGATCCGCAAGTACTAGTCGTTTTTGTGTTCCATTTCTATATTCGGCAAATAGACGGAACATCAAGTTCACCCTTTCACTTACATTATTAACTATGCTTTTCCAAGCAAACAATTACTTGCACCATCCAAGCGGGAGTCGTCCATATTTCACAAAAATAAGCATTTTCCCGTTATGTGTGGACAAATACAACGCTCCTTCCCAAAAAAGGAAATGAGGAAAGAAAGAATTGAAATGTCTCACCATGTATAACGCATACAAAAAGTAAATCATCTGATGGTCTTGGACCTTACAGGATTCTCGGATACAGCAAACTCCGATTTCTCAAATGAACAAATAATAAATCACAGCCATAATGACAAACACCATCTTAAGGCAGTCCAATGTTGTCTCCATGCCTCGAACGCAATGGAAGAAATGAGCTATTCATAAGTTGAGCTAACACTGGAGTGAGCAAGAAAGTGTACTTATACGGTAACGAAAAAGAAAGTATTATGACCTGATTATAGTATGATCATTGACAGGAGCTCCTAATGGCTCCACGATTTGATCCATGTGACAAGGAGCATCAACTGCTTGGTAACAAAATAATTACAACAGTTTTAGGTTTTAAATGTTTATTTGACCATTCATAGCTATTTTGTAATTTCATAGCAGGGAGAAGCACTTTTGGCCACCCCTCCCCTAAGATCTCGGTCGGAGATCGCGCAATCGCGCCGAAAATTCGCACGCACGTTATATTCGTGTCTTAATCTCTCAATAATGCCAAAATATTTGAAATTAATTTTTGATTGACTATGCTAATTAATTCATATGATCATAATTTGGCTGCAAATCAATAATATTGCTCTTTAAACTTTAAATATTGGTCTGGACACTCATTTTAGGATTTTTACTATATGTATACTAAAAACAGGAAATAGCTAGTGTTCTATATACTTAAATGTTATTTTCTTTATTTTTTATATACTTTTTTATTTATTAGGTTTGTATTTTATTTGAAGGAAATCTTCTGGAACACTATTTACAAGTGAAAGAAAAAGACTTAAAAAAATAAAATTTTTATGAAAATATGTATTACTGTACAAGGCCTATAGTAGCGCCAATGCCTCTATACCCAAACAATAACCATAACCCTGACTGTATGGACTTTCCACATTAGTATAACACGCATGTGTACAAAGTCTATGGGAGTTTCGGACATATGATATATTTTTCCTTTTTTATAAACAAACCCTATAGAATTTTTTTTCCCCAACTATAGTTTTTTACATGTTTTAGAACATTTTATAGCTATAAAAAAAAAAATTAAAAAAAAATACTTTGAAATTTTTTCGAATTTCCCCATAGGTATAACACGTGTGTACAAAGTCTATGGAGAATGGATGGCGGGATCCGCCACTAGCGCAAAGTGCCTCTATACCTAACCCTAACCCTAACCCTAACCCTAACCCTAACCCTAACCCTATCCCTAACCCTAACCCTAACCCTAACCCTAACCCTAAACCCTAACCCTAACCCTAACCCTAACCCTTACAAAAACGTAAAAATTACCATATTTTTTGCATGGTGAGCACTTTCCCCTTTTGGCTAATGAAGCCCCAACCCTTCCCCCACTTTGAAAACTGTTCAGCGGCTGCTGAACTTGTTCCATGACAATTGCTCCGGCGACAATTGCTCCGGACAGTTGCTCCGCCGACAGTTGCTCCGTCGACACTTGCTCCGCCGATATTTGCTCCGTCGACACTTGCTCCGCCAATATTTGCTCCGTCGACATCTGCTCCGCCGATATTTGCTCCGCCGATAATTGCTCCGCCGATATCTGCTCCGATTATACGACAATTGCTCCGCGACAATTGCTTCACCTTCAATTGCTCCGCCGTCATGTGCTTAGATAACAAAATTGCACGAACATCTTACAAATTGTTTTGTTCTTATTATTTATTAATTTATTTCATCCCCCCCCCCCCCCATCATCACAGCTTTCTGCTTAAAAAAACAAATTGTTCTCCCTGCCGCTGACACTTGGCAAATTGTGAATCTGGATTTTTGTTCATATATTATTATCATTGGTTTCACTCCGGTTTTGAGCTGGGAGAGAATGTGGGTGGGGGGGTGCAGGAAACAATAACTCTTCTGCTTTCCAGCAACTTATACACCATACATTCGCGCGGGCTTCCCTCTCCTCTCTCTCCCCCTTTCTCGTTTTGTTCTTTCACGCCATTTATTTTCATTATCAGCATTTTAATTTTTATCGATATTTTTTACTACGTCTTGGGCCTTATCTACCCTTAAACCTTTTTTCTTTTAATTTGTTTCAATGATCATCACTGGCGTACAGATGGGCGAGGGGCGTGCTAGGGGTCACGGATCCCCCCCATTCTCCCAACCAATGGGAAAAAAAAGAATAAAGGAAAGGAAAATAAATGTCATCCTTGTCTGGCCCCCTCCATTTTTTTGTTGGCTCATTACGCTACTGGTGAGTCACTATAAAATTAGAGTTCGGTTGTATTTTGTTCTATTCTGTGCAATAGCAACAATATAAATATATTTTTGATAAATGAATATAATGTATGTATCTCTCTCATAACGTCTAAACAAATAATGTTGTTTTTAAAAGACAATAACATATATACCAGTAATATATAAAAACAACATTATTTGTTTAGACGTTATGAGAGAGATACATACATATATTCATTTATTAAAATATATTAATATTGTGGCAAATATTATTATATGGCTTTTCTGGTAAATATATCCAAAATATTCAATTAGCGCATCACGCTCTCATTTCTTTTACGAGATATCCCCCAAGGTATGCTTCATTTTTACAATTAAAAAAAAATGCGTATAAATAGAAAGGGGACATTTATACGCATTTTTTTTATATTGTAAACATGAAGCATATCTCGGGGGGAGATCTCGTAAAAGAAATGAGAGTGCGATGCGCTAATTGAATATTTTAATTATCCTTTTTCTATCAGTGAAGAATACAATCATGATCAACATAAAACACAAAAGCAACTCACTATTATATACAGTGCATCCCACAAAAAACGAAACCGAGATTTATCGATGATTTATCATAACTTAATCACAATTACAATAGACAAATGACCTACCATTGTAAAGCTTAGAATCTCCTCTTTCATCTGAAACTACTGAGATTATTTCTCATTCACGCATGAGTGAGTAAAATCAATTTGAAGAGGGGATACCAAAATGTCACTTGGCGGGCTGTATCTGGGTTTCAAAAAGAAAACCACAATTTTAAAAATTTCAATATCTGCTCTTTAATTTGATACCTCAATTACAGAGAATAGTCAAGAAATAACAAAGTTCTGGCTATTTGAAATAAGGCTTGAATTTCAATAAATTCATATAATGAAGAGGTTTTACAAGCTAGCGTTCAAACTCACTCGACACTCCGTTTTGTTGACGGTCAGCCATGCATTAAGCCTTTTGTTAACCGTGCGATAGTTTCTGTGGGAAACCGGTGAAAACACGTTTTTAGGCAATATTTGAAATCAGTGCCTAAAAATACCCCTATATGCCAAATTTCAGTGTCACATGCCATGTAAAACTAAAAAAAATGACATTTAATGATTTTTCATGGCGGCCATCTTGGATTTCAAAATGGCGGCCGATGGTCAAATCGCTTGGGGCCGGCAATTTTTTAAATCAGCGCCCTAAAATACCCCTGTATACCAAATTTCACACTTTCTGCCAGATCCGAGCATCTTGGCCATTTTTTGTCACATAACCGCTCCACTAATATACAAATTTGTAAATTGACGTCTTCAGCCTGTGCTCTAATTGTTATGCGCATGAAAGTACGAATAAATAAATAAATAGTCGTCGCATTATCGGAGCAATGTACGGCGGAGCAGATGTCGGCGGAGCAAATATTGATTTTGGCGGAGCAGATATCGGCGGAGCAATTTTCCGTGGAGCAGATGTCGGCGGAGCAGATGTCGGTGGGGCAAATATCGGCGGAGCAATTGTCGTATAATCGGAGCAGATGTCGGCGGAGCAATTTTCGGCGGAGCAAGTGTCGACGGAGCAAATATCGGCGGAGCAAGTGTCGACGGAGCACCTGTAGGCGGAGCAACTGTCCGGAGCAATTGTCGGCGGAGCACTTGTCGTATTTTGCGTAGCAATTGTCGGCGGAGCAGATGTCGGCGGAGCAATTGTCGGGTCACCACCGCTGAACTTACGAACTTTTCGTTTCCCTGGATGTTAAATCTCTTGATATCCCCACTATACCAAAAGCACATGGAGACAATGGAATATTGCTTGTCCTTATCGTGCTATACAGAGTGAGTCAGAAAAAATGTCCCACTTTTGTAAAGTTGAATTGTTTAAAATATGAATATTTAATCATTAGTTTCATGATATGTCTTGATAGAGGTATCCTCCCAGTACATTCAGGTACCTTTTTCATTTGATCCCCTGCACGCATGACTGAACAGCGGACAATCTTTAGAAGACTGTCAGATCTCACTTGCGCCAAGTTACAGGGTGGGGAATAAAACATTCTTTTGAACAAAGACAGTCCGACAGACTGAAACACACACACACACACAAACACACACACGTACGCACACACAAACACATGCACACGCACTGGCAGCTGCCAAATCAGGCAAGCCCTTTTATAGGCAAGTGCAAAAAAAGCACAGACATCCATTGTAAATTTTAATTGTTAACCAACAAAAGACATAACCAGCATATTGGATTTATGTGCACTTGATAGTGATGATGAAGATCAAGATCAAGATCAAGATGATGACAATGAGGATGATGATGATGATATGATGGCGGTAGTGAATGTGTTTTAAGGGGAAAGATTGTCGGGAATTGCCACTTAAACATTCAGCGATCTTGCTAAAAATCAATGCTTAATCAGAAAAGAGAAAATTATGAACCAGTTATTACCATGTGTGTTGTGTGTGTTTGTGTGTGTGTGAGCATGCCAGTCTGTCTATCTGACTGTCGTTGTCTAAAGCACTGTTTTATTCATCACCCAGTAACTTGGCGCAAGTGAGATCTGACAGTCTTCTAAAGATTGTCCGATGTTCAGTCATGCGTGCACGGGATCAAATGAAAATGGTACCTGAATGTACTTGGAGGATACCTCTATCAAGACATATCATGAAACTAATGATTAAATATTCATATTTTAAACAATTCAACTTTACAAACGTGGGACATTTTTCTGACTCACTCTGTATAATGAAGGAATTCCCATTGTGTATTTATCTCTTCACCCAAATACAGACCTTGTAGTTTTACCCTTAAGCTTTTTGGTTCGTTATTGGAATAATCATCAGATTCTGGGCTGCTTAAAGGATCCCCTTGGATCAAGTAAGCTTGTATTAAAACAGAAAAATCGGATAATAAGATCATTGAACGTTTGGGAACAATTGGACAAATATTAAAGGCCAAGTCAACTCCAACAAAAAGTTGCTTTGAATACAAAGAGAAATATCACACATGCATAACACAGAAAATTTCATCAAAATCGGGTGTAAAATAAGAAAGATATGATATTTTAAAGTTTCACTTAATATCACAAAACATCCTGGTCGGTATGCAAATGAGGGGACTGATGACATCAACCGCTCACTATTTCTTTGTAATTTATTCTATGAATTATGAAATATTTCCATTTTCTCCTCATTGTCATAAGAAACAAAGTTTTATTCCGTCCTGATCATGTGGAATTACCATTGTTTTAACAATTGTGGTTCGACCAAGAGGGTACTAGTGTCAAATTTGTGAAAATTGAAATATTGTATAATTGAAACAATAAAAACAAAAAATATGGTGAGTGAGTGACATCATTAACTCGCTCATTTGCATATCATTGAGTTGTGCATATAACTGTTTTACAAGATGTGTGTTGTTTAAAAATACAGGTCCGGGTAAATTAGCGATCGTATTGCTGAATAAGATATAATTTGATTTATTGATATTTAGAGACAATTTATTGGAAAGTATCCAGTTAAGAAGAAAAATCAGTTCATGATTTAGTGTTTGTAAGAGAGTTTGAGGATTTTTGTGAGAGATAAATATATTGGAGTCGTCTGCAAACAGAAGGAATGAAAGAATATTAGAACACACTTTTGAAAGTCATTAATGTAAATGAGAAATAATAAAGGGCCTAGTAAAGACCCCTGTGGCACTCCGCATGTAATAAGTTTTTTATGAGATTATTTATTGTTAATACATACAAACTGCTGACGGTTAGATAGATAACTTCTGAACCACTTTCCACGTATTCCATAATGTGATAATTTGAAAATAAGAATGTCATGATTAATTGTATCAAAGGCCTTGGAGAAGTCCAGAAATAAACCAACAGTATGAGAAAAGGCGTCTATTGATGTAGCTATTTTATCTATAAACATTAATAATGCATGGGTAGTTGAATGTTTCTTTCTAAAACCAAATTGAACCTTCGATAAAATATTATATTTATTTAGAAAATTAACAGTGCGGGAGTATATTATTTTTTCGAGAATTTTGGAAAAAGAGCATAAGAGCGAAATGGGACGATAATTTCCAATATCATGTTTATTACCTTTCTTATGTATCGGTATGACCTTTGATATTTTCATTTTTTCTGGTACTACCCCAGTTATTAAAGATAAGTTGAGTGAATAAGTTAGCGGTTGTACTATTTCATTTATAGTCTTCTTCAAAAGAAAATTCGTAATATTATCATACCCAGAGCTTTTTTTAGTTTTCAAATCTTTAACAATGATCATAATTTCACGAGAAGTAATGGGAGTAAAAAATATAGATTGACCGTTCGGTTCTTTTAAAAACGATCGAAAATCAACATCGGAATTTGGAATGTCGCGGGCAAGATTTGGGCCAATATTTATGAAATAATAATTAAATGTTTCAGCAATCAACATTGGATTTCTATTTTCGGAGCTGTTGATCATAATTGTAGAAATAGATGGTGATTTTGTTTTTTTATTTAGAAAATTGTTTATCACCTTCCACGTACTTGAGACATCATATTTGTTTTCTTCAAATGGTCTAGAAAAATAATTCTTTTTAGCGGTCCGAAGTAAAGTAGTAAGGGTATTACGATATGAAGAGTATCGACGTTTACTTTGATCTGATTTAATTTTTTTGTGCTTATAAAAGAGACGATTTTTCCGGTTAATACAACGAAGAAGAGCCGTAGTGATCCAGGGAGATCTCGGAGTTTTTTTGTAGTTCCGAGATGAAGACTTCAAAGGAATGTTGGTATTATACAAATTAAGAAACCTGTTAACAAAAATATTATATGCTTCATTAGGGTCGGAATTTGTGTACACCTGAGACCAGTCGGCTTGTGCTAATCATTCTCTAAATTTGTATAAATTGTGTTCAGAAAAGTTACGGGTCATAGACCTGGAGCAGTCTATGATATGTTCGGGGGTTGGGGAAAAAGTTAATACGGGGAAGTGATCAGACATATCACTGATAATAATTCCGGAACTTAAGCATTGATCAACATTTGTAAAAATGTTATCTATAAGGGTTGAAGATACATCAGATATTCGAGTGGGTTTGTTAATTAAAGGTAAAAACGATTTCGAAAGCATTATATCATAAAATTGTTGACATACATTACACGAGTTACATTTCAAGAGATCTAAATTAAAATTTCCCATAATAAAGCATACTTTATTTTCTAGAGTTGGTGCAGATAAAAGGCCCTCAAGTAATTCAAAAAAATCAAGAGGATTTGCTTGAGGTGGTTTATAAATTTCCCCGATGACAATATTTTTCCCTCTTGGGACAATAATTTCAACAAAAACAGTTTCAGCAAGGTTTGACATTTGATTTAATTCCTCTAAAGACTTCGTTTGAAACTGGTTTAAGACGTACAATCCCACCTCCACCGGTTTTGTTTTTTCGATTATTCCCAAAATATATATACCTATCTAAAAGATGTAATGGATAATTTCCATCAGTCAGCCAGGTTTCGCATAACCCAATAACAGAGATATCAAAAGATAATTTGTCAAGAAATTATTTGAAATTGTCCACATTTTTTTAGAGGCTTCTAATATTAAAATGGAAGAAAGACATATCTTTTTTAAGGGCGGAAGATTCTTTAACAAATTCATTTTCAGTCAGGTATTTAGATTCAGATATTGGTGACAAAAGGTCGTTAGGATCGATTGTTACGGAAAGAGATTGCATTTCACGATTTAGCTGTTCAGAAATACTTTCTTCAAAATTATCTGCACCATCTCAGTGACTAGGAAGAAACTGTGGTTGTGAATTGTTAAACAAGGAAGTAAATTCATTCTCATCTAAAGAATGCATTGGGAAAACATCCATACTCATCGGCATAGCACAAAGATTCGGAAGAATGCAAAGGTAAATGCGTACATAGCAGAGACTGTAAATGTTATCTTTAGTAGAACATTGCAATTGATCAAAATAACAGACGTATATCGATATATGAATCCATTGTAACAAAAGGAACATCTGGAAAATTTAGGCCTATTACATAATGTTACGGAATGTCTACACGGCTCCTGCATAATGTACCAAAGTTTAAAGCATTCTGAATGATATGCTCCTGTATACAAAGACAAGTAAGAGTTGAAGGCAATAGTTACCACCAAAAAGTAAAATACAAACATGTAAAGCAATGTCCCTGAAAGACACAATAAAAAGCTGATGAATAAAACATCACTGTTTGCCAGTATCATTGCCATTGTGTTCTTTATGCCACCGTTAAAATGATTCGATAGAAAAGGTCTAAGCTTTTTTATTTTTTAAATAAGGTGTACAGAAAAAAGGTCACAAAACTCGCAATATACAAACTGGGCATATTTATATGCAAGCGATAATAATTACAGCTTGTTTAATGTACGTAGGCAGAAAAAAAAGAGCATTACGAAAATAACTCAGATAACATAGGACGATGATAGATACATAAAATATGCTAAAGGATAAAACTTTTAAGCTATCCCTTTTTTCAATCCAACACATCTTCAAAACATTATCTTTCTTCAATTTTAAGCATCTTTTAATGAAAAAAAAATAAGCAAAACATATTCGTAGGCTGATTTGACAAATGTTGAATGCAAAAAATGCAATATTTTTTTTTTTATTCTCGATCTCCTTTTCTTTTATCATTCTTCATACAGAAGAAACATAATTTTACTCTTATTCTATCACGCAAATCTTGCATAATTCATTTATATTTTAAGGATAAAATAAAAGGATTTTTATTTCGTTTCATTCAAGATGCGAGCATCAGTCAGCCAGCGACCAAATTAAAAAATCTATTTCCCAGATATTATGTACATATTAATATAAATGTGTCCATTTTCAGATTATTTTATTTTTTATTTTTCGTACAAAAAAAAATGATATACGTTTCTGTGTCCGATTATCAAAAAAGCTACATGCAAAGGGAAAATGCAATATAATGAAGAAACAAAAAACACATTAAAACGTGTTATGCTTCTGAAAACTGAGTGTGTATATATTCTTCAGTGAAATAAACCTAAAACAGTTTACTTTTTAACAAAGTTTCAAATTACATGAATTAGTTACTTTATTAACCTGTTTTTAGCAAGCAAATGTTATTAAGTGATATGAAATTCCAATTACGCAAGAAATATATCACTTGTTTTGCCTATATTATCAAGATCATTCTGTTCATCAAAAGAACCTTTTATTTTCTCCTCTTATTCATGAGTTATTTTTTTTTAAAGTTCATTTTCCATTCGGTTTTCCATGCTATAAACCACTGAATATTTTCATCTGCTCTATTTTGTATGAAAAAAGTAGAGATTTAAAAATCATATACAAGCATGCCTTTTCAGGTATCTATGATAAGTAGAGCATAATAAGGAGAAAGCTATAGTGCATTTGCAATATAATAAAACCAAGGCCATAGTTGTATCATCTAGCTTCCTGTATTTGAAAATGATAATTCAGATCTAGTCTTTATCTGCTCATTTTTATATGACAAGATAGATTCATTGATATTTTTTTATCAAAAAGGAAAAAAATTGTTTTGTGCACGTGATTCACTTGCCAAAAAGTTCATCTCTAATTAGGCTTCCAAGCAGGTAAGCATCTTCATCTGCTTTTGTTGTTGTTGTTCTCTTTTAAACATCACACATTACCTCTGCCGTTGCACATCTCGGGCAACCGTTGCCAAGGACCCAATGTTGGCCCTTACATCATCCGTTGCATCGAGTAAATGGTTTCCGATCAGCTGCGTGGTAGGGCCAGAGTTTATATCTTGGGCGGCCCTTTTCAGCCCCTGCCTTACCTGCAGCACTGCGGGGTGAGACTGATCCGTCGGGTGATTATGGGCAACACGCCCCTGGGGGTTGCCATAAGCTGGTGGTCCATCTGTGGTTATTGCCCCACTACAATGGGAACTCCGCTGAAATTCGCACTGCCAGCGAATTTGTCCTGTTTGTAGGCTTCTTTTTTTACGTAAAGAAACCCTTCATGTCCGAGTTTGACCCCCCTCTGATGTTTTCGATTATTTTCATTGTGTATGTATATGGAAGGCCGATAGTGCCAAAAACGTGAACTACCATACGTATGCTCAAAAAAGAGTACGTGTTCTTTGTTAAGAGTACGTGTTCTCCGTTAAGAGTACGTGTGCTCTAATGGACCAATCAGCGAGCTCGATTTGGGTTTTATGCACGCGTATGCTTTTACCATACGTCAGCTTGTAGCATACGTATGGTATATACCATACGTATGGTTATTTAGCGAATAGCATACGTATGCGCAGACTTTGGGTGAAGTGTTTGTGACTGTCCAATCAGAATCTCCGTTATAGCAGATCCTGTGCCAAACTCACTGTAGTGAATGCACGTGGTCGTCCGTGTCTGCCACTGAACCACTGAAATATACCTCTACGTAGTGGTATAGATCAGTGCGCTGAGCGATACCACTAGGTAGTGTGTGCTTGTGTGTAGGGGGTATATATAGGATGTGTCAGAATTGATCCCCCCCCCCCAAGAAAAAAGAGTGTAGGTTGCAGGCTGGAACTTAGTGGAGGAAAGATTTTATGCAGACAATTTATGCCCTATTCACCTCAGTACTCTTGAGGATACCTCGGTTGTTATACTGGATGAAAATTCACCGGATTTTTGTTGTTTCACAACACTACTCGAATTGTGATTGAATCTAACTATACCGGAAGTACCTAATAATTTAATGATAGCCTTCCGTTTCTCAATAGGATTAAGGTCTGTTTCTATATCAAAATACTGGAAAGTTGTTCTTCCATCAGTCCTAGGTCAGTTTGTAGTATGGTTTGGGGCTCGATCCACCCTGCATATGATGAAGACGGTGGTATATCATGCGCGTATTCTGGAGGGATGGGGGCTTTAGGCGTATTGTCAAAAGTGTGTGTGCGTCTTTACCTTTATATTCTACGGCGAACCCGCTGAGCGTGCCATTGTCCATTTTTCTTTCCTACGGGTCAGTGCTCTTGCCATTCAAGACGCCAGCGTGCCCTTTTGCAGCGAAAACGGAAGCGTCCGCTTTTATCTTTTCTTTTGACACCCCCCGGTTGGCTCTCCGAAGATATGTTTTTGCATGAGCGCCCTCTATGTCCACGATATCGGTGTTTTAGGCCCGATCTCTAGTCACTGATCTGAATATCGTTGTGTCCTTGTATCGGTGTGCCTAGTCCAGTGGGGTATATATTTTCCAAAGTTACGCTTTCACAATTTCTTTTGATAATTTTTCGTTTCGGGTTTCAGTATATGACAAAGTTCAATTAGATTTAGATTTCATTTCTTTAATAGAACAATTAAGCTTTAGCCCTTTAGCACGAGCATTTTTTTTTTTTGAAGAATATACCGTTAAGATATTGACTTTCTAAAAGTAAGTGTTCAAGCGCGGGTGAGATTTTATTTTATCACACTGAGCCCACACAGTCAGCATTGTCGGGTGAAAAGGAAAAATATGGAGTTGTCCTTAACATCTTTGTAAACGAAATGCAAAGCCCCTCACAAAAGATGCTATATAAATCATACCTGGGTCCAAAAATGATGGCATTTAAATTTATACATTGAAACGCTACTGTGACAAAAAAAAATAAATACATAAGATGCAAGCTTTTTTTTGTGTGTGGAAAAAAGATGAACACTAAGGGCATCGTTGAAATTCAGATTTGAGCTAAACATAGGCCTATATCTAATTTAGCCGAAGTGCACATCAATTTTACTCTTATTATACATGTTTAAAAATTGCCATGTTAGAAACTCATATATTCACACATAATACAGATGCCGTGCAAAACAAACGAATAAAATATCATTAATTTGAATGTTAAATATCAAATTGGATGCTCAAGCAGTCATATCGGTCATTGTAGATTAAATGCACAATTCTTGAATTTCATTGCCCGAAATTCAGAACAAAAAGTACTTTCGTTACTTTGTAAGACCATTACAAACATCTTTACCTTCGAACGAAATCAAAAGCACTTAACAAATAAATATTGAAATTATCAAAGTTGAGGTAGTCTTGACCGTGAATTGAGTTGAGTGTTAATAAAGGAATCATAGCGTCTTCTAATGAATCCATTCTAAACTTTGAATGACCGATGAAAAATATCGCGTGAATTAAAATGCAAATTAACACATTTAAGTGACTCCGACATGATATCGAACAGGAAAACCAATATTATCTTTTTACCTGGGATCCGTCTTTATTCTCTTATATAAATTTCCCCTGTGATCTACTATATGACCTAGTGTTTTTTATTACCATCCTGGAGCCACAGAACCGAAGGGGGTCTGGGGCTGAGGCCTCCACAAGTACCATGATTTTATGCATGATGTAGTGAATCCGGGGGGGGGGGTTATCCGGCCCGTGCGCCCCCCCCCCCCCCCTTGAGAGCCATTATCAATTTTGTTAATGTAAATATGCCATTTTTACACAAGACTAGTGTGCCCCCTTTGAAACTCACAGCATGTATTTTAATGAGAATATGTCGTTCATACACAAGTGAAGACCTTCACTTTAGCTTAGTAAACACCCCTTTTCCAAATATATTTGGTTATTAAAATGCACAGAGAGATGGTAGGCAAAGAATATAACTCGAATGTTCATATTAAGAGTCAACCTATCAAGAGGGAAGTTACATGGTTAATTACAAATGTGTTGATAAAATATCACTCGAACGTTATGTTATAATCTGCTTCGCCAAACAGTTTTTATGTAATATTGCTCTTTATAAAGGCAAGTATTAAACTACATTAAATGTCGAAATGTTGATAAATATAATGGAAGCCATATTAAAATGCACATTACGAAAAGAAACAAAATCAAGGTTCTAGAATGGGGACAAAAAGAGAACAAGAAAACTACCAATTTGATGCTCATTTTAATTCCCCGATAGCCGGACGTTGAAAATGACATGGGCCAGCGCATTGCAAGCTGTATTTAACGGCTTACCCCATTGTCAAGGTAGATTTAAATGACCCCATTCTTGATTGGGGAGATTACCCTATATTCTTGAACATAGAGGTGGTCTGACTGGTGGCGGATTTCAATAGAAATGACCCCTTGATTGGTGGGGGTATTTCAATGGGAGATTACCACTTTGTCAGCGCGGGCGACTGTCTTGATACTTTGATGTTCCCCGATGTGTCTTCTATTCGAAAATCGTGTTTGCAACTAATCCCAATTATGAGACTATTTGGCATCAAAATGAAAGCCTAACAAAAAGAAAAAAAAAGAAGGGAAAAAAGAGAGGAGAAAAGGAATAGGGAAGGGAGGAAAGGGAAAAAAGGTAGCTTTGTGGTTTTTTTTTCTCAAAAGAGAAACTCCTTCACTCTTGCTCTAAATTTATATATGGATTTTGCTTCCGCGCTGCGCGCAGTTAAATGATAATATTGAAGTTCTCCATTGTTTCCCCCACCCTTTCTCTAACCCTGTTAAAGTTCAAATGTATACATTAGGGCATGGAATTAGAGTAAGGTTAGGCCGAAGTATATGAAGTTATCTTTTTTTTTTTTTTGATTGCGCAACTTCTGGACGGGTCGGCCCTTGGCGGGTAAAATCTTTATATCAATTACTGCCGTCACCTCCATAAAGTAAACTTCTCCTGCTTTTCAGCTCATCACTAAACAACCATATTTTGGGGCAAACAGGTCCCTAATTTAAAAAGAGGAAGGTATAAAATTCGTGTCGTATTAGATAGAAAAGTACAATATTTATTATCAAATTCTATTAAACTTCATGTCATTTCCCTGCACATTCATCTCCTGTCCTGTTTTGCGCACTCAGTTTGGAATTTTGAATGACACTTACGGTTCTTTATAATTCAAAATGAAGCGCTCCAGGATAAGTCAAAGAAATAAGGCATCCTTTTTTATATAATTTCAATGAATCACAGAAGTTTCAACTTTTTGCGCACTATTTTCCTTGTAATGAAGTTCAATAATCTTATTGAATTAGACCTGATGGGGTATTAGAGATTTCTGCATTTGATGAAACGTCCGCCATTTGATACTTCAGAGTTTCATTGCTCTGCGCGGGGAGGAATATCTTCCTCCCGGCATATACACTTCTTCTCCTCTGTTTTGCGAGTTACGCACTATCGCTAAATTGTTTGTAATCAAATCTGATCTTTCCAAGGGAAGTATTCAATATGTCTTTGACAATACCCTTTTATCGGGACCCTTTTCATGGCAGAAACAAATTGAAAAAACGCTTTAGCCTCCGCGCTTCGCGCGGGGTTATTATTATTTTAATTTCCTCCATTGTATTCCTTTTTTATGCGTTCGCTCACAATCACTTTTGAAAACAAGGTTCATGAAAAAAGGTTCAAAATCACAATATTGTCAACTGAATTGGAGCTGATACTAGAGAGACGGCTCCTTTTCATTTTAATTTATGAAACACCAAAAGCTTCGCAAAGGGAGGGGGAAACTCCCCCTCCCTGCACCCACCCCCTAGGGAGCGCGCTTCGCGCGCTCCGTAGGTGTTGGCACGCTTCGCGTGCGATTACCGCCCCCTCCAAAATGAAATCCTGGCTACGCGGTTGTCTTCTTCCTATCAAAATTAATCTGCAATGTGTGTGTGTCAAATATTGCAAATTAGATTCCCAGTGTCTAAGGTAAACATAATTTACCGACGTAAAGTTAGTAATACGAAAGCCTCTTTGGCCTATAGTTTTCCTTCCAACTTTTTATTTCACCTCTTAATCGTATAGCTGCATTCTGTATAGCTTGCATATTTAAATATACAAAATAAAAATCAATAAACGTACAGGAAATGGTAATACCTCGGTCACATTTGCTCTACGGCGGCCATACGGCGAGTCGAAAACAGAAACCTCCTATATTTAGCTGGTACAAAAACTTAAAACGACTGTTTTCGACTCGCCTTAGAACAAATGTGACCGAGGTATTTGGCATACTAGGTCAACAAGGATGGAGTGCATGCGGGTGCGGATCCTGCCGGAGTAACACAATACAATCCAATAGGCGCCGTATAAACAATAGTTGGGCTGTCAAAAGTATTGTGGTCTATATTTTTACCTCTATAAAAAGAAGTCAGTGGGTCTATATTCTGCACCTGGAGGGTACAGATATGTAGTGAATCCGGGGGGGGGGGAAGCATCCGACCGGTGCGCCCCCCCCCCCCCCATTTGAAAGCCATTATCAATTTTGTTAATATAAATATGCCATTTCTATACAAGTTTGCCCCCTTTGAAACTCACCGCATGTATTTTAATGAGAATATGTCGTTCATACACAAGTAATGACGTTCACTTTTGCCTGGTAAACACCCATTTTCCAAATATATTTGGTTATTAAAATACACAGAGAGATGGTAGGCAAAGAATATAACTCGAATGTTCATATTAAGCGTATACCTATAAAGAGGGAAGTTACATGCTTAATTAAAAATGTGTTGATAAAATATCAGTCGGAAGTTATGTTATAATCTGCTTAGCCAAACAGGTTTTTTAATATGTAATATTGCTCTTTATAAAGCCAAGTATCAAACTACATTAAATCTCGAAATGTTGAGAAACATAATGGAAACAATATTAAAATGCACATTACGAAAAGAAACAAAATCAAGGTTCTAGTATGGGGACAAAACGAGCACAAGAAAACTACCCATTTGATGCTCATTTTAATTCCCCGAAAGCCGGACGTTGAAAATAAAATGGGTCAACGTATTGCAAGCTGTATTTAACGGCTTACCCCATTGTCAAGGTAGATTTAAATTACCCCATTCTTGATTGGAGCACAAAATGTTAATAATCAGACAATAAAAAAATAAATCTTTACAGAACACTTTTTTTTAAATGATTTCAATTTCCGAGCTGAAATATGTTATGTGTATTGACTTCAAAATTTGATATTTTAAGTTCCATATGTGTAAATCACCTAAAAGGCAATGCGAGCGCGAAGCTTGAGCGAAAATGTTGTATAATGACATGAAATAATTTTAAAAAATTGTTTTCGAAGTCTTTCCCTCCTCTTATTTATTCAATAGTTTTCCTCCTCCTATGTTTTTTTTCTCTCCTCTCCTCTCATTTCCCTTTTTCCCTTTTTTTTTTTTTTTTGTCTTTCTTTCCCCCGGCTTTTTGCTCCGCCAATAGAGGAAGGAGGGAGGGGGCAAGCCCCTTGCCCCCCAGGATCCAACTCTGGAAAAATCTACCAGAAAGTTATAAACAGGCAGATTCAAAAGAGAAATTAAAATCCGTGTTAAAACTTTTTTTTTTTTTGGGGGGGGGGGGTTAAATAGCCTTTCCCGCCGCATTTGAAGCCCCTCTACGTTTTTCAGCCTACTGTGAACTGTGCAATTACTTTAATTTTTGGTGAAAATTAGATGGCCATCCATTCTCTCTCTTTTTAATCGAAATATAATCTATGTATTTCAGGATCATGATTATGAAAACCTTTTATAACAAAAATGATAAAGGAAAAACGCGTCTCAAGTTGTACATGGTTCATTGCTGCATAATATACCAATCATCTTCATTTGTTAATATTCAATCATCAACATTATCACTGATATTATTATTCGCATTATCATGTCCGTTAATATCACTTCAAAGTTATGATTACTATCATCATCACTGTTATCATCATCATCACCATCATCATTCATTCATTATATATTTCCAATCGTTCTCCAATATCAATTTTATATTTTATATAATTAAAAATATATGAAAGATAATGGTAATGACTATGGTGATGCTGGTAATCATGAATATTAGATCCGTTACGTGAGATAATTTATGCGATTTTACACGCTAATCGCTACTCGATGATGGTGAAAGAAATCTTTTAAATAGCACAAAAGAAGTCGGGGCGGTAGTTACTACACGTACTTTATTACACTATATTATTACCAAAGATTCCCCATCGGACGGGCCAACGGTCTTTTGAAGTAGGTTCATCTAATCACGACAGCGGATATAGGGAATTAAAGTCTGTGAGCGTCTCCCATTGTTTTCTGTGGCGAACCCGCTGAGCATGCTATTGTAAATGATTCTCTACTATACGGGTGAGTGATCTTGCTTTTTCAAGATCATAGGCCTGGGCAAAAAAATATGAAAAGTTCTATGAGTATCAATGCCAAGCAATCCTGAAAGGTCAATAATGTTCAATTCTCTTGATGGAGAAGACTATAATTTATCATGGCCCTATTTGCTTTTGCTTTTAGGCCAGTAAGTGTACTAACTAATATAAATAATAATTACATTCCATTTATTTTAGAGTAATGATCTAATGTTGATGTTACCTATTCTACATTATCTCCCTGCAGCTTTTTGTTACCATTTTGTCATCTTTTAATTTATTTCCCACCGTGCTTTTGCATTACATAGGCCTAGTTCGGAATGATTTGTTCTTTCTCAAATGTTTTTCTTTCGTACATTTTCCCGCTTTCCTTCCTTTTCCATTAAAAATGTTTTTTTCTTCGTTTTCTTTTCCCTTTCCCTTTCCTTTTCCTCCTTTCCTTTTCCCCTTTCCTTCCCCTTTCCCTTTCTTTCTACCTCCCTTTTATCTTTTTCCCGTTTTTCTTTTATTTTCCCGGTGAAATCCGCCAGGGGGGGGCAACTTGCCCCCCCCCCTGCCCCCCCCCCCCCCCCCGCCTGTTACGCCACTGGCTACGGCATGGTCTTCTGATTCGTGTGAAATTAAATCGACGGGTTGGCTCCCCCACAGTCATTCCAATCGGGCGGAACGGGTAATTATCATAGGTCCAAGAACTCATGGGCAATGGCAGAGCTAGGGAAGCGATCTGCAGATGTAAGAGGGTTTCCTGTTTGCAATTCTCCCACTCGATTTTTGTCACTTGTATTTCTTATTAATCTTTTTACCTCCTCATTTCTTTATTTCCTTGCATTAATTCTTCTTCCTTTTATCTTTGAATCTTTAATCCATTTTTCCGTCGCCGCAAATAGGAGCCCGCTTCAACCCCTATAATCATGTTGCTTTTGTTATCTTTCCTATCCTGATAATTACTGATGTGGTATAAGTGCTATAGGTTCCTACATTAGCAATTCGATAACTATATTTCTTCGGTACACGATTTTCCCTTTCTCTTTCTCATGTTTTTCTTAAATCTTAGTAGTTATTTTTTTTTTCTTCTCTCAATTTCTTTTCACTCATTTTCCTTTTTTATTCACTTATTTTGCTCTGTATATCTTTTCATGAAATATTGCTAGAAGGGGTTCGCAATCAGATTAAAGTTGCGGCCAATTTAACTCCGAGCTTTTATGCTTCATTTT
Organism: Lytechinus pictus; assembly: GCF_037042905.1. NCBI lineage: Eukaryota > Metazoa > Echinodermata > Echinoidea > Temnopleuroida > Toxopneustidae > Lytechinus > Lytechinus pictus. Next base: position 32,279 of record NC_087251.1, read on the forward strand.
TCTTCATTCTCTTCTTGTTACCTGAATGAACAAAGAATAAAGAACCGTTTCAGCATGGCCACTCCATGTCTAATTCCCCTCTGTTCCCCTTTCACTCTTTCCCTTCCCCCCTTTATTTCTCCCCCATCGTCCACCAGCTCTCTCTACTTCTTTCCCCTTATTTTCTGTCTCTATCCATTTCCATATTATTTTGTCCCCCCCCCCTCTCCCGTTGATTATCGATCCTAAAATTCTTCCCCTTTCAAATTTCCTTTTTTTTCTCTTTCAACTGTTTTCCTCCATATTTTTGTTCACCCTTCCTCTTCTTCCATCCCAATATTATTTTCCTATTTCTCTCTGTTTCCCCTTCATTTTCTTTCCCTATGACTTGTTAGTTTTCTTCTTCCTCTTTTCACCTTCCCTTTTGGTCCCGCTTCTTTAAAACAAGGAGATAAAGAAATTATCCCGGGGAAATGGTTGCCCGTCCAAAAATTGAACAAACTATTAAAAACAGTTTCTAATAAATCTTTGATATATCTATGCGTAATAGTGTCAAGCTGTTCCGGTCATATTTATTTTATCATTCTATTTCCTTCTGTCCTTTTTTTTTTGTGGGGGGGGGGGGGCTCCCGACATTTGTTTCAGATGCGAGTTATAATGAACATTACAAATTGACGTGAATTCTACGAATGGCTTAGGCCTACGAAACGAAAATGTGCGGAATCTTATTTTCCCACCTAAAACATCATGAATTGACTCTCTTCCAATTGCAAAAAAAAGAGAGGTTTTCATGGTTATTGCAGCAAATTCGAAAGATCCGTATCGATTTATGACACGTGTGTGATTTTTTATTAAGCTACCGTGGCTTTATGAATGCACCCGAACTTCCATTACAGACATGATAGATGCGAACCACAGTTCAGAACAGTGACCCGAACTCTCCGATCCGACAGTCAATATGAAGGCACGCATTTGTTTTGGTCGTAGAGGGAGCTATTTAGAATAGATTCTTCGGTATTTCGACAGGAATTAAGACTTGCAGGAAAGACGAACAAAAGAACGGTGGCATCAATGGGCCTTTGATGGCGGCCGTTCCTTTGAAGAGAAGGGAACGTTGGGCAGGAAAGCCGAAGCGAAAACCCGGATGCAGGAAAGACGGTATAGAACGGTGCATGGACTTTTGACAAGCTCCCTTAGGGTCCCTGGCCCCCGGGGTAGTAGGCGAAAAGGAGGCGGCAATAAGGGGAAGGAAAGAAAAAAAAAGAAAAATGGAGAGAAAAAGAGGGAAAAGAGGGAGGATAGAGAGAAGATATAAAGGAGAGGGAAGGGGGTGAAAGGGGGGGGAGGGGAAAGAGAGAAAAAAGGCGAACAAAAAGGAAGAGAGAGAGAGGGTGCCAAATTGAGCTGTAATGAGGGGGCGCCAAACTGACTTTAAACTTTGGAGGGAGCGCCAAATTGATGTTCTACCTAGTGGGCACCGAAATGATATTCAACGGGGGGGGGGGGCGCCGCCAAATTGATATTCCACTGGGGGCGTCAAACTGACATGTAACGGGGGCACCAAACAGACCTTAAACTTGGGGGCGCCAAATTGATGTTTGACCTGGGGGACGCCAAATTGACTTTCAATTCTTTTTTTCAATTCTTTTATTTCATTTCCATTCAAAACATAATACAAAGTAATATAAAGTAATACAAATCAAGTACAATTTTACAGAAGGGCATTCTTACTTCGTAAAAAAAACAGAAAATAACGGTATAATATAGAGCATAAATGGAAATGAGGGGGATCCACTAAAAAGCAAATCTTGTAAATTGTGGATCCCCCTTGGACCTTAAACTTAGGGGCGACAAATTGTCCTGTAAGGAGGGCGTGCTGAACTGACCTTAAACATGGGGGCGTCAAATTGATGTTCCACATAAGGGGCGCCAAATTGATGTTCGACCTTCGAGGGGGGGGGGCACCAAATTGATATTGGATCTAGGGGGCGCCAAATTTACCTTAAACACAGGGGCGTCAAGTTGATGTTCCACCTAGGTACGGTAAGTTATGTTGTTCGACCTAGGGGGCGTCAAATTCACCTGAAATATATATATATATATATATATATATATATATATAAAATATCCAAAGGATGGAAAAGAAAATTTTCCTCTTTTCTAACTGAGCCTATACATGTCATTTCCTTTCCTCTTTTTTTTTATGTTTTATTGAAATAAATCAATATAATTACATATTTACACGATTGGAATGAGTCGAAATACAGTGCCGGCCGCGGGAAACGTCACAGTGCCCCCTAGGGCGAACGCGGTAGCCCGTAGCGGACATTTGAGGGGAGCGGACGAGGGAAGACGCCCGCGTCCGCTCCCCTAGGACATGAGTGCCCTCGGGGAGCGCCCGCGTCTATCCTAGGGTGTTTCCCTAGGATGTTCTGCCGTGCATTCTTGGTCGAAAGAGGTGGTCTGATTTGACACATTCGTTCAAGACTGCATGTGATTTTTATCTCATATCAAGCATAAGTTTTCGATCATTTATCGTGGATAAAATCTGTTATGAAAATTACAAAGTTTTGGGTTGATAACTGGGGTTTTAGGCTTTTTCACCGAATGACTTATTGTGTTCGATTACACACTGGCACCAGCGTAAAGGGTCCATTCCTATGAATATTCTTCCCGTGGTGTCCGTTATTTCATTCACTGACACGGTTAGCCGTGATCGTAAATGAGTTTCTGACAAAGGAGCAGGTATTTGTCGATTTTGACCCTACATTCAGGAGGTCGTCCTAGAACTATTTACTCTATTCTTTCCCTGCATGGTCATCCTTTTTTTATATACCCTGACATGCCTTTCAGGCGCGGATCTACGAGATGCAGATAAAAGGGAGAAGAAGAAAGCAAAAATGAAAGAAAATGCGAAAAGGAAGGGATGGATTGAAGACGAGAAGGAAAGAGATAAGAGAAATAGAACAAGTGAGAGAAGGGGAAAGGGAAGAAAGAGAAAATAGAGGGGGGGGCGAATAGGAGAAAGAGGGAGAGGGGGTAAAGAAAAGAAATAAGATAAAGGTGAAATGGAGAAGAAAACAGAGGGGATGAAAAAAGGGAAGGTGAGACAGAAAGAAAAGAGGGAAAAAGAGAAAAGGAAAATAGATTGAAAATCGAAGGGGAGAAGAAGAGACAAAGGAAGAAAAGGAAGAAGGACATAATGAGAAAGAGAGAAGGATAAGGAGGGAAAATTAAATAAAGTGAAAAAGGGAGACATAATAAAATGGAGTAAAAAGGTGGAGGAGGGAAGAGAAGGAAGGGTGCAGGAAAAGGTAAGAAGTACAGGGGACAAAAGAAGTGGGACTTAAGAAAAAGTAGAGGAAAAGAGAGAAAGCGGGAAGAAAAATTTGGGAAATTGTCCAGTTTATCATGTCAGAAAATACTTTAGTTATTCGCATCTGCCCATTTTTACGCTGATGACAAATATTGAACATTCTTGCGCTCAATCTTGTAATTATTTTCTCTCACCATGCTCACAATTCCTGCTCTCGTTGCATCAATTAAAAACTTGTCCCGAATTAACATCCGCTCATTCAAGAAAGAAGAAAGAAAAAGGAAAGAAAAAGGAAAAAACGAAGGGATGGAAGGAAAATAGAAAAAGTGAGAGAAGGAGAAGGGAGCGAAGAAATGAAGGGGAAAAGGGAGAAAGAGAAAATAGGGGGGCTTATTGTTTCATGGTAATATGGATACCCTATAGTTCTGCAGTACTTAGTTATGAAACTTGTTTTACTCAGTAATGCTCACGCGTGATGATTAAAGGGATTTTCGACTATATAGAGGTGAACCGGGACGGGGCTTTCATTCATTAACTTGGCTTGACTAACTCCTTTGTTCCCCGGAAAGAATTGTTAGGTTTGATAGTTAGCGTTTGCGTGAGCACCCACCAAAACTCTTAACAAAAGAAAAGAATGGTTTGTATAGCTCCATTCTTGCTTTGTCGGCAAGTGATAATTAACTCGTTAAGTACCCATTCCACACACTACGTCATAGTAGCTTTCGAAAACATACTTTTACTTGGGTATGTGTTTAAACATTGAAGCTAAATGTGCTAAAAAAAATAAATAGTTACATTATGTAAATAGCTTTTGTTGCTTTGCTCTGAAGCGCATTGAGCATCCAATCAAGATGGAAAGTGTGCTTTACAAATATCATGTATTATTATTTTTAGCTGCCATATAACACTGAATTCTGTATTATACCAAGTTGTGACTTGGTTTTATCATTTCCAATTCATATAACAAAATATATTTCGAAGGAAAATCTTGCTTTACTGAAAAAAAAAATGTTTATAACTTTAATTGATGTCCGACTAATCTATCAATATAAAACCGCAGTTCGTAAATATGATAGTTTAATATTAACTCCGACGTCAAATATTTGTGTTATTATCATCATGTATGTATATCAGGGATATTAATATTCGTTTTAATCCCATCTATAATTTTGTATAAAATTACGCGAAATATATGCGTTGTTCTCATCATGAAGCTGGAACCCCTCTTCTTGCTTCTCCTTTATTATTTCCACCACTTTCATCTCTTCCCAATTCGAATATCTACCAATGTAACTTAAAAACCGCAATAGAGAGCTGTTAATGTGATAAGATGTTTTAGCAAAAAGATAAATCTGTTACATCTGTTACATTGAGGTAAATTTATACTTTTATAGGGTGAGGGTTTTAGAGACCCGATTTGAACCGAAATGAAAAGAATATCCTCATTTATTGTTGCTAACGCATCAACAAATTAATCCCCCCCCCCCCCCATTTCTATGAACATCCTGTCATAAATTGGGAAGCGGATGTGATCAAAGGAGATCAAAGGTGTGGGGTGGGGAGCAAGACTCTACCAGACTATTGACAATAACAAAAGAACCAAATAACAAATCGATGAGCACAACCAGTTTTGCTGGCGTTCGCTTTTGCACGTCTACTTTGTATGATCTTGGTCATACTAGTATTCGTTTTCAACGTACCTTTCATTCCCTTTATTAGGGTTTTATCAACCATGTCAACGAATTGACGATCCCAATATTGACCGCACGTTTGTTTTAACATAATGAGAATTCGCAAATGCCCTTGATATTCATAATTCTATTTTATTTTAAGTTTGTCATTAATGTTTGTTAACATTCACTCTGTTAATAACTTTTCAATTTTGATTTACCAAAAAAATCAAGTCTGCTTATTATTGTCTTTTATCTATTAAATTTTTTTTTTTTTTTGATATGCCTTTCTTTCTTCTTTCCTAATTCCACCCTGTGCACCCCATTAAAACTCAATGAAGAATGTTTCAAATGTTATCTAGTTCTTACACTGTTCATAAGGAGATGGGATTATGTGTATAGTTCACGCTGAAGGGAGAGGAATTGGTACGTATGGGAAAAAAAACTTATCCCAAAAGATAGAGAATTGATCTCCATGACATTAAATCACAATTGTGTCCTATTTTTTAAAACAAGTTTGTATGATACATGTATGTCTCCCACGTAAGGCGTAAGGAAAAAAGTTTACCTAATGCATCAAATTAGATTAATTGTTTAGATTCATTGCGGTAAAAGAAAAATAATAAATTCGATGTTCCAGCCAGGGTGACCAGATTTCACAAAATTAAATACGGGACAATCGACAAAGTACTATGTACCATCGGATCGACCGAGCCAGGCCAAAAAATCAACAAAAAGGCTACACAATGTTAGACTTGTTAATGTAATATATTAAGAAAGGGGAAGGGAGGGTGAGCAGAAGAAAGAAAAGAGAAAAAAATGAGGAAACAAGAAATGATTTGAGAGGAAAGAAAAAATAAGGAAAAATTAAAAGGAAAAAAGTTTGAATAAAAGGATGAAAGAAAGAATAAAAGACAGATAACGGTTTCCGTCATTACTTGAAATGAATAAAGAAAGAAAGAATTAAAATAAAGGAAGGAAAGATGAATAAATGTTTGAAAGAAAAAACATAAGGAGAGAAAAGAGAAAGAAAGAAAAAGAATTCCTTCATTATTTAAAAGAAACAAAGACAGAAGAAAACAGGAAGGAATCAAAGAAAGAAGAAAGGGAAAGAAGGAATAAGGGAAAAGAATTAAAAAGGGAAAACGTAACTTAAAAAATGAAAGAAAAGAAAACAAATAGCATCTAAAAAAAAAAATAATAATCTACAATAGATTCCAATCACGCTACTTTAAAAACATAATGGTCTATCACAAGATAACCAAAGTACATGCACATGTAAACATAATGCATGGTACGTATCCTAGGGTTCCCTAGGATAAGTGCGGGCACGGCCAATATTATAGAGCACGCAGGAGACTGCGGGCGCGGCTAAACGCCCTAGTCTGCTCCCCTTGAATACCCTCGGTTAGACGCGAAAGCCCCCTAGGGTGTTTGCGTGCTCGGGCGTGACGTTTCCGGAGGCGGGCACTGTACGTACATAATGTACAAGGTAATTTCCTCTTTATCTTCCCACTTTTCTTCCTTTTCTTTTACTTTTCTGTCATCCACCTCTCTCTTATGTTTCATATTTTTTTCCAAATATATACCCTTTTTTCTTTTATTTTTTGTCTTCTTGTTCTCTTCCGTGTTCCCATTTTTATTTTCCCTTTTTTTTTTTTTTTTTTTTTGGGGGGGGGGGGTGGTGACGCCTATCAGTCCCTAGATCTGTTATCCATCTTTATCCTGTTCGTTCCCCTTTTCCTTACCCCTCCTCTCCCCCCCCCCCTATTTCTATCTCTATCTCTCTCTCTCTCTCTCTTCCTCATGAGGGGCAGGCGAAGGGGATACCCCTCCAGTTTCACTGGATCCGTTTCTTTATCTTCAAATTCTCTCTCCCATTTACCTTTTTCTTTATGTCTTATATCTTCCTTTTATGTTTGTCTTTTTTCCGGGGGGGGGTAATGGCTCCTCTGGACCCCGGATCCGTTTGTCTTCTTTCTCTTTTTATTATTATTATTTTTTTTTTTTTTTTTGGGGGGGGATCCCCGGATACGTTTCCCTTTCTTTAACTCTTTTTTTTTAACACAGTGTTAATATGCTTTGTCCATTTCATAAGTGGGTCAATAGTAACTCCAAGATATTTTAATCTATCTACGTTTTCCAATTTTAGATTTTTAGATGATATATGAATTTTACATATATTTTTTTTATTTTCTGTACTGAGTCAAATACCATAACTTTGGTTTTGTCGACGTTAATATACATTTCGTTTTTGTCCAACCACTCATTAATCATATCAAACTGTGATTGTAAATAATGTTCCAAATTCTCTTCAGTTTTTGTTTTACAAAATATTACCGTATCATCAGCATATAAAGCGAGTTTTGAAGATGGTATAAAATCTATATTGGCAATATCATTTATGAAAATACTAAAAATCAATGGGCAAAGGGTTGAACCCTGATGGATTCCTGTTTTACTATTAACGAATCACTTAAAGTACTATTTATTCAAACACGTTGTATCCTGCCTGTGATGTATGATTTAAACCAATTATATTCATTTTCTTTTATGCCATAGCATGACAATTTCTTTAACAGTTTCTCATGCGGTATAACATGGAATGCTTTACGGAGGTCTAAAAACACACCACCTATTATAAACCCACTGTTAATATTTTTAATATATTCTGAAATATCAAGAAGGCAAGAAATGGTCGAGTGGAAATAAAGGCCGAAAACATGATTGGTTGTCAGCAGTGGCGTACCTATGATTTTTCAAGGGGGGGGGGTCAAATTCGTCCGCCAAAAAAATTGACATGCAAAGAAAAAAAAGGTCTTCAATCACAAATAAAGGATTTCGCACCAGAAAAAAAAATTGACAAGCAAAAAAAAAAAAAAGTTTTCTAGTTCAAAGGAGCGGTCCACTTGTGGCTCGTCAGGGATCAGTTGTGACTCGTCGTGGGGGGGGGGGGGCAGGGATACATCCCTTGCATGGGTTGTGACTCGTCAGAGTGGCAGTCTGCCCCCTCTGCCCCCCCCCCCCCCCCCCGTAGGTACGCTAATGGTTATCAGTCAATAGAGGATGCTCATTTAAATACTCATATAACTGTTGGTGAATTCGTTTTTCTAATATTTTACTTGGTATTGACAAAATAGATAATTATGGGTCTATAATTCATCGGTTGAGTCTTATCGCCACTTTTATATATGGGTATTATTTTTGATAGTTTAAAATCATTGGGTACACTGCCTGTTTTAAGTGAAGAGTTATATATATATATGTTAGTGGTTTAACAATGATAATAGCAGCAAATTTTAACAACGTAGGATGTAAGCCATCAAGACCGTATAGGCTTTACGCGTATCAATACTATTCAGTTCTTTTAATACAAAATCCTCTGTAATATCTGAAAAAGAAAAGGTATCCTATGTGGTTGGTACATTTTGCATATAGTTGTCATCAGTATGTACATCATGTTGGCTTTGCGTACTGGAGCCCTTTATTTTATCTGCGAAACTATTAAACATTTGATTTAATACATTACCAATTTCTACATTGTTTTCGATTTTCACACTTTCATGTTCTATCTTAAAAAATTATTTCAGACTCCGACTTTTTGGCTTGTAGGAGTTCTTTTATTACTTTCCATTTTTGTTTTAGATCATTTTTCGCGAAATCTTTGAATTTGTTACAATAATATTCCCGTTTCGACTTTTTGTTCCTATTATTTATTATTATTATTATTATTATTATTATTATTATTATTATTATTATTATATAATTTATTATATATTTATTATATTCTTTCCAAAAATATTCAATTTTTTTATATCAAAAGTACATTTGCATTTATCAAATTTTGCTTTGATCTCTATCTCTTGAAAGTAACAAATAATCATCTGTTATGAAATGTTTACTTAGAAACACATTATTCTTCAAGATTACCAATAGTGTATAGAGTGTCCAGTTTGAGGTCGGAAAATCAATTTTTTAACTCGCACTTCGAGAACGCGTCGATTGTTGAGATAATCATACTCATGATTGCAAATAATGCTCATAACCTCTAGTTTTCATCTCAGAAAATAGGAAATTATTAATAATAAATTATAATATTTAGGGAGGATTTTTCTTGCAAAAAGGTTTTAGACTGCTGAGGTTGACTATATTGAAACAGAGAAAAAAAAATAACCGACGCACCTTTATGGGGGGGGGGGGCACGTGCACGTGGCCCCAACAAATTTCGTGTGCCCCCAGGTGCCCCCCTAAAAATTTGATGGATGCCAAAAAAAAGCGGAAACAATCATATTCATTTTAGACTTTTTATTGTGTCAAAAATTTCCTTCGTAAAAGATTTCCTTCTTCGATTAACATCACCTGCCCTCTTGTATGGCGCACTAGCGTACCTACGGGGGGGGGCAGTCTGCCCCCCCCCCCTGACGAGCCACAACCCATACAACAGACATATCCATGCCCCCCTGACGAGCTTGAAAGACCTTTTTTGCCCCCCTGACGAACTTGAAGACCTTTATTGCCCCCCCCCCCCTGACGAGCTTGAAGGCCTTTTTTTTTTTTTTTTTGCTTGCTTGTCAGAAATTTTTGCCGGGCGATTTTGCCCCCCCCCCCTGTGGAAAATCCTAGGTACGCCACTGATATGGCGCACATCTCGGGCCCCTGCTACCGGTATACCTGTATCTTTCCCATATAGGCGTATGAGCCCGGGGGTGTTGGCCCCCAAATATTTTATAAATTGATGATAATCGGGGAACCTGGGTCATTTGCAAATATTCGGGAAACAAAGTGCTAAAAATATCCTCAAAAATTTGGAGTAATTTTATATCTGAATGCACATGTATTCATATTCATACGCTTTTATAACCAACTTTTCTCACTTGCTCTTAATAAAATCTAAAAGGCTGATATTCTGGCAATATTGATATTGTTAAGCCCTCCCGCCCCCCCCCCCCCTCCCCCACAAAGGTGTGCTCGTACGCCCGTACCCACTCACCGTACACAAAACTACTTTGGGGATTTTGCAAGAAGGGGTAGCGCTTTTGTCGGTGCCAAAATAAACTCAAATAATCAATACCATATCACACTAATCCCTTTTTTATGAAATAAAGGAAAAACACTTAACTATATATATAAATATTTTAAATATACAATTTTCAAAGCTTGCTCCCTCCATTCTCTAGCACTCGTACATTCTCTTCAAGTTGTGACATTGTATTTAACTTTTATATGCAGGAAATGTTCACGAGGACATAATGTAATTTTAGATTAACATGCTTTCCCTATAACTCTTGCTTTTGATATCCCAAAATCCTCCGAATCTCTATCAGACCTGGGAGGGGAAACGCCCGCATTTCTTCTCCCGGTCGCATTGCAGTTTAACAGTCATTAATCTGCTAAAAATTGATCATTTATTATACCACTTTAAAGTCATGCTTTATTACAATATCCACAACTTATATTCCATTCCGGAAAACTGCATGGCTTGTATGTACTCCCTGTGTCTCTCAATCGTCATTTCATTTCCTTACTAGACATGGCTATTTATACTTTGCGAAGCGTTCGCTCGTTCGCACATTTAAGTGAATTGCATGGATTCTTGCCTAATATACCCCCAATAAAACTGACTACTTGTGCTGTTGGTTAACGGGAATAAATTTCTGCTATTCTGGAGTATTCCATTCGCACACAAAGACGCAGTACAAACATGCATCAGAAAACTTTTATTGAGACCCCAAATGCAACATTTTCCCTGCCCTGAGATGGGGACACCCCTTCCCAGACACTCCACCGCTCGGTCGCTCTGCTCCCTGGCAATGTTCTCTTTCAACGATAATATCTTCTTATCAGGAGTACATCACACACCACATAAAAAAATTACAACACAAAATATGCACAGAAAGCATGTTTTTCTGACAACAAAATATTCCCCTGCTCTGGGAGAGGGACCTCTCCTCCCAGAAACTCACCCATCCGGTCCCTTCGCTCCCTCACATTTTTTCTTCCAACAATTCCCGCTTTACAGAGTATGTCATTATTCATATCAATATAATCACAGCACAAACATGGTTCAAACAGGTTTATTTTTGAGACGCCTAAATTATTTTTCCCTGCCGCTGCATAATGGGGACACCGTCTCCCACACACTCCTACGTTTGGTAGCTTTGCTCCCTTGCAATTTATTTTATTTTTTTACAGATAATTTCCACTCTTGAGTAGTACTTAACACACCGCATAATCACATCACAAATGTGCACCAGAAATCTTGTTTTTGAAATACAATGCAAAATTTTCCCTTCTGTGGGACACCCTCCTCCCAGACCACCCCCCCCCCCGCTCGGTCGCTTTGCTCCCTCGCAATTTTTTTCTTTTAACAATACTTCCACTATTGAATAGTACATCACACACCACATAATCACATCACAAATATACACCAGAAATCTTGTTTTTGAGATACAATGCAACATTTTCCCTGTTGTGGGACACCCCCCCCCCCGCTCGCTTTGCTCCCTCACAATTTTCTCTTTTAACAATACTTCCACTATTGAGTAGTACATCACACACCACATAATCACATCACAAATATGCACCAGAAATCTTTTTTTTTTTTTTTTTTAGATACAATGCAAAATTTTCCCTTCTGTGGGACACCCTCCTCCCAGACCCCCCCCCCCCCCGCTCGGTCGCTTTGCTCCCTCGCTATTTTCTCTTTTAACAATACTTCCACTATTGAATAGTACATCACACACCACATAATCACATCACAAATATACACCAGAAATCTTGTTTTTGAGATACAATGCAAAATTTTCCCTGTTGTGGGACACCCCCCCCCCCGCTCGCTTTGCTCCCTCACAATTTTCTCTTTTAACAATACTTCCACTATTGAGTAGTACATCACACACCACATAATCACATCACAAATATGCACCAGAAATCTTTTTTTTTATTTTTTTTTAGATACAATGCAAAATTTTCCCTTCTGTGGGACACCCTCCTCCCAGACCACCCCCCCGCTCGGTCGCTTTGCTCCCTCGCTATTTTCTCTTTTAACAATACTTCCACTATTGAGTAGTACATCACACACCACATAATCACATCACAAATATGCACCAGAAATTTTGTTTTTGAGATACAATGCAAAATTTTCCCTGTTGTGGGACACCCTCCTGCCAGACCCCCCCCCCCCCCCCGCTCGCTTTGCTCCCTCACAATTTCTCTTTTAACAATACTTCCACTATTGAGTAGTACATCACACACCACATAATCACATCACAAATATGCACCAGAAATCTTGTTTTTTTTTTTTTTTTTAAATACAATGCAAAATTTTCCCTTCTGTGGGACACCCTCCTCCCAGACCACCCCCCCCCCCGCACGGTCGCTTTGCTCCCTCGCAATTTTCTCTTTTAACAATAATAGATCTCTATTTAGCAGTATGTGCATAATATGCATTATCATACATACATTGCGCACTAGCAATCGCGCTTCCGAACTTCAATGAAAGGCTTCATGTGATTGGTCAAAGTGATAAGAACGAATATCAGAATGGACTGAGCATACGTATGCTTTTAGCTGACGTGAGATATTAGCATACGCGTTCTCAACTCATACGTATGCTACCAGCTGACGTATGGTAAAAGCATACGCGTGCATAAAACCCAAATCGAGCTCGCTGATTGGTCCATTAGAGCACACGTACTCTTAACGGAGAACACGTACTCTTAACAAAGAACACGTACTCTTTTTTTAGCATACGTATGGTAGTTCACGTTTTTGGCACTATCGGCTTTCCATATATGTACACTGTACCAACGCCTTGTCTTCACGTAAGACGTACACGCTGTGTAATGAAAATGACCCCCCCCCCCCCCCTCTCCCCGGCAACGCGCTCTAACACCCATGCCTATATCCCATCATACGTTCCTCGACGCTCCTAGAAAAAAATCGCAGTGGGACGCCCCAAGTTCCAGGGAATATCATGGGCGTCCACTGGCGTATAGATCGGGGCGGCTTGGGGGCCATGTGCCCCCAAATAATTCACGACCAAGAAAAAAAGAGAACAAGATAGAAAATGAAATGGAAAGGGTGAAATGGTATATTATTTTATGAATATTATGTCAAACTCTTTAAAAAAAAATCGATTTCTGTATTAAAGATGTCAAAAATTTTGCTCGCTCGCTCGCATCTGGCTAGAACTATTGTTCCATCAGCCAATTTTGGCTCATTATGCCACTGTGAGGGTCAGACCAGTGGGCATATAAATGATCCCAGCTCGCATATTGCGCTATTTAGTAAGATACGGAACATGATTGTGTGTTCTTTTTTAATTGTTCCGTTTTCATAACCTATGAAAAAAAGTTTCAGCTTACCTTACATGTAGCTCCCCCATAATTTAATTGGCGAGATACGTATCCTTTTGATTGATTTCTGGAACGGATATCAAAATATTTTGAAATATTTAAAAACAAAATGAAAGGAAGGAGAATGAAATATAATACAAATAATACTACTATTAATGATAACAATAATGATGATAATAATAATAATGAAAATAATAATAATAATAATAACAATCATCTGGTTGGCTATAATGCGCTTAAGACATTGTATGTATCTAAGCGCTTACATACCCATCACCCCGGTCATCATTTAAAACAGCTATTCCCGCACACAACGTATGCACATCCTCCACTCCCTGGGGAGTATTCCAGCCTGTCACTGATGAGGCGCACACAATGCACGACAAGCTACAATGACTTTCACATCTTACAATTTAGCACCTGGGTTGAGAATGGCAAAGCGTGAATTAACGACTTGCCAAAGGATGCTACACCGCGGTGGAAATCGAAAACACGACCCTTTAAGTACAAGACAAGAGTCAGAACCGCTTCACCACACCACCACTAGCGTACCTAAGGGGGGTGGCAGACTGCCCCTCCCCCCTGACGAGTCACAACTCATGTAGGGGACGTATCCCTGCCCCCTGACGAGTCACAACTGATACAGGGGACGTGCCCCCCCCCCCTTTTGAGAAGCCAAATTAATAATTTGTAATGTAAAAATGCAATGAAAACCTTTTTTTTTTTTTTTTTTTTTTTTTTGCTTGTCAAATTTTTTGTGTGGTAAGAAATGCTTTATTGTGGTTGAAGAACTTTTATATTTTATTTTATTTTTTTGCTTGTCACATTTTTTCGCGGACGAAATATCCTCCAAAAATTTGCCCCCCTTCTGGAAAATCCTAGGTACGCCAGTGCACACCACGACGCTTCAACTTTAAACTTTAGTCTTTAGTTAGGACTAACCCTATAAAGAATAATAATAAAAATCCGCTTTTAGCGGCTGATCGGCGAAAATGTGGATGAAAACGTCCCCCCCCCTTCCCTATTGGCGAAAGCTTGGTCCACTCCTTGAATATGTCTCAAGTTCACGATCACAATATTTCCCTTTTCTGGTAAATATATCCAAAATATTCAATTAGCGCATCGCACTCTCATTTCTTTTACGAGATATCCCCCCCCCCCCGAGATATGCTTGTTGTTTACAATTTTTTAAAATGCGTATAAATGTCCCCTTTCCAGGTCAATAACAGCTCGCGCTTTGTGCTCGCATTATAAATTCAGTGAGATGCGTATTGGGTTTCATGAATTTGTAACTATATTATTAAGGGTATATATATTATTGTCTTTTAAAAATAACATTATTTGTTTAGACGTTATGAGAGAGATACATACATACATTCATTTATTAAAATATATTCATATTGTCGCTGTTGCACAGATGAGGAAAAAAAAATACAACCGAAGTCTAGTTTTATAGTAACTCACCAGTAGCGTAATGAGCCAACAAAAAATGGAGGGGGCCAGACAAGGATGACATTTATTTTCCTTTCCTTTATTCTTTTTTTTTTTCATTGGTAGGGAGAATGGGGGGATCCGTGACCCCTAGCACGCCCCTCCCCCATCTGTACGCCAGTGATGATCATACTTTCGTTTGAAACAAATTTAAAGAAGAAAGATGCAAGGGTAGATAAGGCCCAAGACGTAATAAAAACTTATTGATAAAAATATAAATAATTATAATGCTGACAAATGTACAATAAATCAAGCGGTCACCAATGAAAATAAACAGCGTGAAAGAACAAAACGAGAAAGAGCGAGAGAGAGAGCTATACAGCCCGCGCGAAGGTATGGTGTATAAGTTGCTGGAAAGCAGAAGCAGAAGAGATATTGTGTCCAACACCCCCCCCCCCCCCCCCATTCTCTCCCCGCTCAAGACCGGAGTGAATATGAGCAAAGATCCAGATTCACAATTTCAATTGGGAGTGTGTCATTCCCTTTCTCCGTTACAATTTGTCAAGTGGCAGCGGCAGGGAGAACAATTTGTTTTTTTAAGCAGAAAGCTGTGATGATAGGGAGGGAATGAAATAATAAAACATTAACGAATAACAAAAACAAAAACAAAACAAAAACAAAACAATTTGTATCAGGATGAATTTCTTATCGTTTAAACATAGACAAACTTGGAGAAATAAGATGTTCATGCAATTGTCGTATAATCCGAGCACATGACGGCGGAGCAATTGACGGCGGAGCAATTGTCGCGGAGCAATTGTATAATCGGAGCAGATGTCGGCTGAGCAATTTTTGGCGGAGCAGATGTCGGCGGAGCAAATATCGGCGGAGCAATTGTCGCGGAGTAATTGTCGTATAATCTGAGCAATTTTCGGCGGAGCAAATATCGGCCCAGCAATTGTCGTATAATCGGAGCAATTTTCGGCGGAGTAATTTTCGGCGGAGCAGATGTCGACGGAGCAAATATCGGCGGAGCAAGTGTCGACGGAGCGACTGTCGGCGGAGCAACTGTCCGGAGCAATTGTCGGCGGAGCAGTTGTCGTATTTTGCGTAGCAATTGTCGGCGGAGCAATTGTCATGGAACCCTTAATATATAGCTTCCCCTGTCAACCGGGCCCTGTTTCGCCCCTGCTCAAAATCGGGTTCGCGCTTGATTATTAATTTGTTATAAAACGTCTAGCATTGACGCGCGCACATACACGAATATTCAACAAGTATATCAGATGAAGACGTGAAGTCAGCAATCACCCCGATTGCGCTGGTATAATATTCACAGCACGCACACACATAAAGCATTCTATATCTGACTCTCGATCGCTTCTCCCTGCATAGCCTATGCAATAGCAAATAGTGCGAAATAGTACGTGGTGGCTTTGTGTGAGAAATATAACTTTGCTATTCGGTTGTACATACATACTAATTGTGGAATATGTCTGTTTGATTATTATCGGCGAGACCTCAGCCTGTACGAATTGTGATTAATTGCTTCTGGTGTTAAAATCGAATCTGTTGTTGATATCAAGCTCGAACCGATGGTTGTGTTCTACGGGTGATCTCTGCAGTGGGTATTACATTTCGCGCGGGTATAAGCAGAAAGTTAATAGCTCATTATACTGGCTCTTTTATGCACTGAGGATTAAATCGGCTGTAAACACAACTCGTTTCGTGCAGCTCATACACTACTCGCGAAGAAATAGGCGGTGATTTGGATTGCATGAGTGGAGAGCTATTAAAATCTACACTACACGATGCATCAAACGGGAAATAACGGAATGGATCAGAATCGACGAAACGGCGGCGGGAATGGCACTAACAATCTCAAAACGAACAAGAAATGGGTTCGGCTTGCCACTGTGTTTGCCTATGTCTTGTCGGTTTCCCTGGTTGCCGTGATTTTGGCGATATACTACAGCTTTTTCTGGGAGTCTAGCGTCAGCCCATCTACTATATCTCCTATTAATATGACATCATCAGCTGCTATTACCTCACCCGGATCAACGACTACCACCAGCATCGCCATTACTACAAGTCCACAGGTATTATATTGTCATTCACTTATCTCTTAAGCATAGATGAATAGTCTCGCCCTTATTTAAGCAAATTCTCTATTGAAATTCCTTTGGTCACCGTTTGCTGCTGTTTAAATTTGCATAATATTATTGCAATTACGCGTCCAGGTAAACTGATGCAATTAAAGTTATATGAAGGTAATAAAAGAATACTCGCTATTTTCAACTTCTTACGCGAATAAGCACCTAAACCCATGTATATTTTATGACAATGAGACTTCAAAAATCGTTATTTCATTATCTTCGTATATTAAATATATATATATTCAATTCAAGACTTTATTCCAGACACAGCTCCATAAATAATTATGTATAGAGAGTAGAACAAGTTATAAAATAATCACACTAAAATGGTTCTTAAAAAAATATGAATACACAAAACAAAACAACAGCAATGTATGAAAAGTACAATGGAAATATTTACAAATGGCAATATGAGTAACTTGTTTCAATAAAAAATAGATATACATACGTAACTATTTTAGTAGATCACGACTCATAACTTTGCCATCAATTGTTGTATCAATGCTTCCACAATGGGTTGACCAGTATACTTACAATAGTATTTTCAGACATGTCAATTCTCTCAACAAACTTAAAAGTTTAGTTTCTAACAACGGCTTGACACACACACATATATATATATATATATATATATATATATATTTACATGTATACATATACATGTATAAATATACACACAAACACAGTCATGCTAAAAAAGGTAAGTAAACCCCTCCGGAAAATGCACTCCTTCATGCTGAGTGTTGGATGTAGACATCAACACTACAATGTTCGGCTAGCCCAGAGAAACAAATTTATCACCTGATTTCACAATTAAATATGGGAGAACAATTTAAATATGTTCAATTTCTGGTCGGATTCACTGTAGTTTGAGCACCACTGTATGTTATATATTAAGATATATGTTTGTGTACATATATACTCTACATATACATACAGAGTTCGCCATCTTTAATTGTTAATTGTTACAGAGGTTTGATTTATTTTCATGTATATAGCAGCATATTTACATAATATATTTCATATTAACTTAAAAGGACTGGGCTATTTGAGATGCATTGAGTTCTTGGGGCATGATCCCCCCCCCCCCCTTCTGATCTCAGCCGCCGTTCGCGCGATCCCGCCGAAGTTTGGCACGCACATTCTTTACCACATAAAATACAAAACAATATTTAAACAATCTGAAAATAATTATTTTTATTATGAATAAGATATGCAAATTTATTCTTGAAAAACATAATTTCGTATTATAACTCCCAATTTCACTTCATATTTCTTATTTTATTTCCAGATGTCGTCTTTGTAATCTGATTTAAAGGTTTCCACAAAGCAAAAATTGAAAGCCAATTTTTATCTTGTGTATTTCTTTGTTTCTAGAATGTCTTATTTATTTCTTTTTTTTCATCTTTTGTTCTTCATTGTTTTTTTTTTCAATGTAAATTTTTACAGACCATTTTAACAACTAAATCAAACCCTAAATTGATTATCCAGACCAATTACAACGAAAAATAATCATCCTTTTATGAATTTCATCTGCCATAGACTTTGTACACAAAGAATAAAAATGAGCCATTTTCGGCATGACATTGTCTCGTAAAAAGTCATGTGGCGTCGTGATGCTATACCCGCATGTCGCAAATTTGGTCTCAAAAGTTGTGCTAGAGTTCCAAAGAAAAAAGTCAAAAAATTTTGCGGCCCTATCCTTTTGCGTTTCGGAAATATCGCGCGAAGCGTTGAGGAGGGCATCATGCCCCCCCCCCCCCCGTCGTTTTAGGGTTAAGCCAGTCTGTTATTTCGTTACATGTGACATGGGCCCATTTAAGTATTATCACATAAACAATAGTCTTTGATCACGTTGGCATGATAAAACATTCGTAAATCGTTATATAAGCACACTGTATAGATATATTAGCAGGGGTGGCACTCTTGTTTGACAGACGTAGAGCTCGAATGATTTTTAAGGGGTTTTATTTTATTACACAGTTTTCAATATAGTATCATGACTTTTTCATTCTTTCATCCAATTTTCTAATAGATTTGCAAAACAATTAGGGGCGGTTGCCCACTCTGCTCTTGCTTATTTTGGTTTCGCACCTGTATTCCTGCAGTTATGAATTTCTCACTGAACATTCCCTGTTGAAAATGACCTAGTAACAACTAGGTATTAAATTCAATGTAATTTATAGTTCACACCATGCGTCATTATATGAATATTCTGCTGAAGATGTCGTTGATTGCATTGATATTGCCCCAAAATGTATTCTAATGGTTTCATATTTTTTCTTCCTTTTTAATTATATATTTGTATATAATTTCAGTATTATTTCTTAGTAAGTATTGCTATATTTATGTAAAATTATGTTTACGTTCCTCTTTTCTTGTTGTAAAATACTACAATTCATCTCATGCTGCGAATCAATCTTGAAATAGAATACCATTGTTCATTCAATCAAAATGGTTTGGAAAGACTGGAACATCGCTTTGTCCCCTTCTTTTCACATAGAACATAAAAGAGCAATTTGACAGAGATAATTATTTTGGGATTGTCCAATTCTTCTTCCCTAATAAGGGGAATTTTTTATCATATTTGTGTTCTCTTCAAGTGAATACGATTTACATTATAAGAATAATATTAATGATAATGATATAGGGAATTCATATAACGCACATATAGGTGTTCGTTGCTCATATGTTACCCCTGCTAAAGCCCCCATCACACTTATTCCGAATCAAACAGAATTGGCTGGAAAGAAAACACTATTGTTCGACCACCAGCTGTTCATTTAAATCTACTTCGAACACCGTTCGAAAATACCCCTCGAATGTTTTGAACATGACCAAAACCTTCGGGACGGCCAAAAGAAATGACAAAAATATTTCGAATTCACTCAGAATGCAGTCAGAATATTTAGAATGCGCCTAGAATGTCCAAGAATGTAGCACGAATTATCTATCCGACTATATTGCGGTTCAGTTTGACTAGTGTAATATGATTCACCTGGTCAATTTACTTAATTTCAACTCCAGTTTGGTGAATTGATAAGTTCGTCCCAAAATTTCTAGATTTTTTGATTATTTTTTTCGTTCCAGCTTCTGCTTGATACCTGTCGATTCCGAATAAGTGTGATGGGGGCTTAAGCTAGTGTCCTGATTCCGGTGTTCACAGCTTTGTGAAGAATTTCTTCCTACCGTTACCCATTTTCCTTCCCTGGTTTGAGTGCAGCACATTGTGTATCACTTTCTTGCTATAGGAAATAACGACATGGTTGGGATTCGAACTCACGACCAGTTCTACCTTAAAGTTCGAAGACTAATTCGTTTGTTTTGTTACTCAAAAGATGTCAATTTCGCATCTCCATTTTCGTGAGAAATAAAATCTAATCCAATTATTTGAATATTTCCCAAATTTTGTGTATGCCTATGATTTTCAGACATGGTTAGTGTACATGGAGCCCAATTATTAATGTTAATATTCGAATACATTTCCAATTTATTTATTAATTTTAGAATGGACATTGATTATATTTTATTAGAAATTAATTAGGCCTACTTTAATCCATTCCATTTTGTATTGTGCTCAAAATTTCGGTCACAAAGCATCTTTGAACCATGAAAGTACAACAAAAAGGCATCTGAAATGCGTGTGATAAGTATGATAAGAGGAGCAAGAAATTTGTTTCGTTCTTAAAGCGGTGAATAAAATGTATTATTACATCTGAGGGTGCATCATTTAAAATGCATGGGGTTAGAACGCCGAGATTTAACTATTCGCTTCAATTTCACCTCTCTCATTCCTGATTACGGAATGAGCTCTTGCAATAATCGAGTATGACAATATGGCAAAGTGACATAGTATCAGGCAGTTGGGAGAGACAGTATGGAGCAAATACACTGATGTCGAGTCCACAATCATGCAGGGTTGTGATAATAACATACTCTACCAAAAGAAAGAATAGGCGATTAAATTTGTAGATTATGATGATGAGCCTTTAGTCTACCATAGAATAAACCACCCCCCCCCCATCCCAGCGAATACAGCAAGCATATTATGACTAACCCTATGCTCTACACACAAAATATATACATGATTGTTCTCGATAGTGCGGGTATATTAGTGATTATATTGGCGGTCGCTGGTAGGTAATGCTGTCTTCAGTCAGATCACCGGGTTTAATATATTCTTATTATTTAGTGGCGACACCAGAATTTTTATTCTTGGGGGGGCCTACATTTTGGGGCCAAGGTGAACACAATTTTTTTTGCCCGTTTCAGGAAATCCAGCGCAAAGCGTATGATATAGGTCATACCGACTTGAAAATGGACTATTTTTATCCAGAGATGATAAATGGTCGCTCAAAGCACTTTTCATAACAATAAACAGGATGGGTATCTAATTAATCCTATTGTGCCAGCGCGTAGAGCGAGCTGAAAATGTTTGATATTTAGCTTTTTTTGTAATAATAAACATGCAGGATGTATATCTTGCTGAAACAAATAATAAAAACTCGAACCATGAGATTAATGATTTGGGCTTATTGACTTGAACGCTGAATTAATTATTCTATTGAAGAGATTATTTGTCTCAATCAAAGCCACTTACGTAATGACTTGAAAGGTTTCTGTTAGTGACTAATATTGTTTCGAGCTAATAGTGACTGGATGAGAAAAAAAATAAAATTGGGGGTGTGGAAAATGCTGTTGCGGAGCACCTTACAGCTTGAGTAGGATGTTATGACAGCTATATTTTTTTTTCAACTTTCGAAATTTCGAAGGGGGAGGGGGGGGCAAGTAGAAGTGGCAACGATCCTGACTGGGGTGCAAATGCCCCCATGCACTGCCCTAACCCCTTGGTGTCGCCACTGTTTATCTGTTCATAAGCCAAAGAGATTGTATATGAAATCGCCTGTACACTCTGAAGTGAAATGTTGCATCACGATAGAAAACTGCCGATGTATGGTCAGTTCTTAAAATGTTAGATTTGGCCTTTCTACATAATCATATTCAAAACTGAGTGAAAAATAATCAAACCTGATTTCTTGTTAAAGCGTTTAGAGCGATACGTCGTCAATAACAATATTAAGGTAAAAGGAGCGAACAATTAAATGTTATCGCTTTGTTGTAAATTGGTTAAAACTGCCTTTTTTGTAACAATTTGGCCCGATACGCCATATATGGACCCCCAAAATAAATTAACTATTAAAATGAAATAAAATACTCATTACGCCACGCACTCTTTAAACTGATCACCATATAATTGTTTACTTTTGCATTGTTTTGTGGTTGTTTTTTGCTTTTTTTTTTGTTCTCCATTATATTCCCTCTGTTTTGTTGTTTATTCTATATTTTTCTCCTAACACTGAGGAAGGCCAGGTGCCCAAAGCTTTACGGCTCGTGTAGCTCTGCGTCATTTGTGACCACACACACACACATATATAATATATATGTATATACAAAAATATATATGTGTGTATATATATATATACAGTTATATATATATATATATATAAATGTGTAAAGTTATACATGTACAACAGCTTTGGCAACTCCTTTATCTTAATATTGTAAAGAAATGGATGAAGAGAACAATGGTAGGCGTAGCTTAAATCAAGGTTCCCCAGAGCTATCCCCAGAGTTGCCAAAGCTGTTGTACATGTATAACTTTACACATTTGTATACTTTCTCCCATACGTGTACTGTATCAAAGCAATAGCTTTGATCCAGCTGAAGCATGGCGGCTTGTCATTGTTCGAAACCCACCTTCATCCGACAAAGGAAATTATAATTGGTATAGTGTCTAAAATCTGTCTATCTGACGGTCAATCGGATCGGGGTCGCCCTAGCCACTAACCCGTCTCTTACCGTGTTTACACTTAATCGGCATTTGAATCGGCTCGCGGTTCTGAACCGCGAGCCGATGCAGCATCGGCTTTTTCATAGCGTGTAAACGCGAGTAACTTGAATCGGCTCGCGGTTCAGAACCGGCAATTTGCACCACCAAAGTAGTAGGTTCTGAACCGCGAGCCGATGCAGAATCGGCTTTTTTACAACGTGTAAACAGAAAGCCGATTCTGCACCGGCAATTTGTGCGCATTTCAATTACTTTACCATTGTGACGTAATTGTTAGCGCACTGATCAAGCGTTGTCTTTATTATGACGTATATTGTAGGTATGCGTATCATTTCAAGTTTTTGCATCGGCTCGCGGTTCTGAACCGCAAGCTGTAACAACGTGTAAACGCAATCCAAATGCCGATTCTGCATCGGCATTTGGTTCAGAACCAAATGCCGATTAAGTGTAAACACGGTATCTGTGGTCTAGTGGTTAAGGCACCGGCGTTCAAAGCTGGGGGCCCGGTTTCGAATCCCGGCAGAGACATTTTTTCGGCATCACCAATTTTTCCAAAGGGTAGATAGCTCTGGGGAACCTTGATTTAAGCTACGCCTACCATTGTTCTCTTCATCCATTTCTTTACTATATATATATATATATATATATACAGTGCGTCCCAAAAAAAAACTATACACTTTTGAAATGGCTGCCAAATAAAAGATTTACCGGTAGCACTTTGGGGGAAAAGACTTATAGATATGGAAAGCCAATATAGTCAACTTTCAAATGACACCAAAAAGTTGAAAAACTATTCATGCTTGAGCGAGTACTGCCCACCGAAACAAAGGGTATGAAAATTAGGGTGGGCCGGAATTAGCCTTCCAATTTCTTTCAGGTTTTTTTATTTGATACTTGCGTATCAAATAAAATGAGGGTTATTTGGTGAATAAAAGATCAGATGTGATCAGATTGTTGTTTGTGAAAATGCAATGCATTATTAAATTGAAATGTAATGCATGAGTGATCATGAATTGCAATTTTTAGTGCAGCATTTTGTCTTTATCATGTGGATCTCAACAATGTGTTCATGACAGTCAGAAGAGGGGGGTAATATGACTTACATGTAGGTAGGTGAAGTACGTTGATGGTATAAAGGTCAACATAACATTTAGCAACCCCTCCCTCCATCTCTACCCCCTCCCCCACTTCTTGAGAGACTAAGCTTGGCTAGGCTGGGCAGGAATTAGCCTTACAGTTTTTTTGAGAGGTTAGTCCTTTGGAACTTACAAAGCTAGGGGTGTTCTGCTATTTATGAGTGAGATAAGGTTTGGTTTCTTAGGCAAATTTCATGAGTTACTTAATTGAAATGTTATGCATGAGTGAACAGGAATTGTAATTTTAGTGTAGCATATTCATCTTGTGGGCCTCAGAAGTGTATTCGTGAGAGTCAGATTAATGTGATGGTACATGTTACAAGCAACAGGCCGAGATATGCTAACTTGCTATAAGACTTGGTTAAAAGGGCATTCCTCTTCACTTTGTCCTTTTACAAATTAAAAGTCATATGTACCCTCCCCTCTCCACCTCCATTTCACAGCCCCCCCCCCCCCCTCTCTCTCTCTCTCTTTCTCTGTCTCATTTCCTGGATTGTAGCCTATTCAAAACTTAACTGCCAAGTGACCGGTGGCTGATGGTCAGTTTTTTTTATTTAATGATTACCAAGAAATTTAATGATTATGGTGATTAATGAAGTAATTTATTGAAAAAAACGAATGTTTGATTGGTCACATTGCACATTGAATGAGTTGATTTACTGATGAATTGTTGATTAAATGATTGATAGGAAAAAGTTGATGCCCCAATTCAGAATTGATCATTAAATCAACATTCTGCTCTGGACTTCACGTGTACATGACAATAGCCATCAGTCTCTCAACAGGAGGGGAGGGCGGGAAAGAGGGAGGGGGCGGGGGCTGAATGTTCTGTAGACCCTTGTTCCATCAACCTACTTCTCCCACTTAAGTCCTATCTCACCCCCTATTCTTCCGACTCCCATGAACACATTGCTGATATCCACATGATAAAGTTGAAATGCTGCCCAACCAGTGTAATTTATGTTCACTCATGCATTAAAGTTCAATTTAATAATTTTTAAAAAATTGCTTAAGCAACCAAAACTGGTCACGGTTGATCATTAATTTATCACAACGCCCATAACTTTGCAAGTTCGAAAGGATTTGCCTCTCAAAAACTGACATAAGTTGGAAGGCTAATTTCAGCCCACCCTAGCCCACCCTAATTTTCATACCCTTTGTTTCAGTGGACAGTGCTCGCTCAAGCATGAATAGTTTTCCAACTTTTTTGTGTTATTTGAAAGTTGACTTTATTGGCTTTCCATATATGTAAGTCTTTTCCCCCAAAGTGCTACATTTTTTATTTGGCAGCCATTTCAAAAGTATATAGTTTTATTTGGGACGCACTGTATATAGGAGATCGTAAAAACAAGTGATATACCAGGTCGTGTATTGTTTCACCGCAGCCAGCATTGATCATATGCTAAGGGGACGCGCGCTATTGCGTATAAGTCAATGAGATCAGCATTAAGTATTAATGTGCGTAGGCATATAAGCATGACTCTAGTTTACCCTTAACTCTTTGTGAAACACCCCCTGGTCGCATATTCTTTCGTCACACAGTTCAAATTGAAAAAGCATAGTTTTCTTACTATTTTGATGGTACACGTATTTGGCTAAGACTTCCTTATTATGATTATTATTCTCTCTTTTCCGCTCTGAAGCATACAGTATATATTGAATTGAATGCTGTTCAATGTCCACTGGCCCCAATCTGAGTATAAATGGCTTATACAAAAATTAAGTCTGCCGCATTCAGGTTTGGAGAAGCTTCAAAATTGAACAGTTATTCATTATAATGAGGTGTTTGCAGTATTTTGTGTCCATATAGTGTCAGCGCGAATCCGGCATTGTTATCACAAAATAACAATGGCGGTAAACCAGAAATCGGAGAAGAATGTACTAGTATTCTTTATTTGGGTTTGCGAATTAAGGTCGTTTGTCCTCCAGAATAAAATGTAATACTTCAACATACAAAAGTTTAATATGTTATGTAGATAACAGAAGATTGCGGTGTATTGCCTTCAGATTTCTGATGAAGATGACTGACTTTTCATACATGTATGTGTTGTGGATTGTAAATTGATAAATATAATGGACTGTTTGTAATTGTAGATGTTATTTCCTTGAGTTTACGCTGTTAAATACCTGCTTTTTGCATATCGTAAGATTTTGATTGTACATATATCATGGATAACTGATGTATTTCTAAAATGTTATTTATTAACATCTTAGATTTTTTTTTTTATATGACAATCCTAGCGCTTAGAGGACATGGCACCATCTTTATTACATGTATATCATTTATTTTAGGTTTTAATTATCTAAAAAAAAAAAAACAGGGAGGCCCATTCAGCAGTATGTAATTGGTCCCCATGGGTCCCGGTGATAATCTACATAGCATAACAATACAACATCATATCATAACATAGGCATAAATATAATTATAAGTACATGTGGAACAATCTTTAAGCAAATATGGCAAGAGAAAATAAAATTATCAATAAAATACAATGACTTAAAAGCAAAGCAAATGCTGTGAAGTTATTGAGACATGTATTATTCAAATTAGCCGAGATTCCAGAAATTTAAGCTTGTGAGTTATGAGTAAGCATGTACACAATATTAAAAAAAGATTACTTTAAAACATGCATTTCCCCCACTAAACCTAACATTGCGTTAAAAAGGAATGCAATCCTTTAGACATGGAAATAAAAACACATGTTTTAACCATGCTTCGAGGAATAATACTTACATTCTCTGTCCTCATTTCATCACTTGCATTAAGAAGGAGGATTATTGACTAATGTCTAAACAAAGTATATCCAATTGTCTTTGCAGGATCTTTATACTCTACATTTGGCTTATCGATTATCTACACCGCGTACGCATTTGTTTTTGTATTTGTTTTATATAGACAGTTTATATTGCTGTTGCAGATTGGAGATCGGAAATTGTGGCATTTTTGTAAGAATTTCACATGATTAAGCTAACTTAAAACTTGAAAGATATTATTGACGCATTTATTTACTTGTTTCCCGTTTATAAAAATAAAAGGGTAGCCCAATCAGAAAACAACAAGGGTCCCATATATTAGACCAAAACAAAACCAATAGATTGATTACGAATGGTACAAAATAAAATACTAGCACAATGTTACGTAGGTTATAAAAGAAAATGGATAGATACCAAATTATAAGTAATGTTGCACAAAATGCATGGCAATATACAACTACCGAATACAATACTTTAACCATACTCAATCTTTACCACATTCGCATGCACACCATCAATACATACGCACCCGCATACAAACAAACACACGCGCACTCTCCCTCGCTCTCTCACTCTCTCTCTCTCTCTCTATTAGAATGGCTTAAATCATTAAACTAGAATAAATTGAATCTGCAAGTACATTATGGGTGTATAGGCAAAACGTGAGTGTTTAAAATGATATTGAGTTTGTGATATAATCAGAATACAAGCTTATTAATGAATTGTGAAAACATTTAAGAGCTCTTTTATAAACTGCTAAGCTCTGTCCTTGTTTGATTACATCCGGGAGATCATTCCATATTAGACTACCTGTAGAAATAAATATCTTCCTATAATTTCAGTTTTACATTTAGGTAAGCGCAAAATCATCGAACTGAATTCATCAGCGAATGTAAGTCTATCATACACAATGTCAGGCGTAAATTACTTTATTACATACTATTGTATGCTGCTATCTACCAGAACAGTTTATCGAAGGTAGGCCAACTGCAGTGCCTAAAATACATCCAATGGTGGGGTATTCCATGACTTTCTTGAGACTAAATATTCAATCTTCTTATTATACTTGGGTTTTGTTTCACATTAGAGCAATCCCTACTGGAAAGTACACAATATTCCAAACAATGTGAAATCACCTTCATACTCTTAGATTTGAGCATCTCAACTGTGTGAATTACATTATTCACATAGTCTGCTTTGCGAACACACTGTAAACATCCTCACCATAGAGGTAGCCACATTGTGAAATCCATTTCACATCCCCGCTACACTACCCACGTCCGTTTTTCGCCAATTTTCCAAAACTTTGTCTATTTCTGGAGAGGATGAAAACGGATGGAGCCAACCCCAAATTTTGCTAGTCCGCCATATCCTTTATGCGTTTTGCGTCCATCGGCCAGTGGGTACTAGCCTTTAGCCAATTTACCAATAAGAATGTAAAGATTAACCGGTGACCCGACAATTTCTCCGCCGACCAACCATATCAAATACTTTGCGTAAGGTATATTAGAGCCAAGTCATTTTTCACCCTTTATCAACATTCTTTGTTCATTAATCGACCATACAGATGAGGGTAGTCTCACATGTTGACTAGAAACGTAGCTTGTTTTGTTGGTAAATTTCTCTGATACTCAGATGAGTTACTGAATACTCCTGACAAAATAAAGCCTTAATGAACCACATGGTATGGAAAATTGAAAGTCGGTCATAATTATTTGACGAAACCAAAATAATTTGAGCGAAACCAAAAACATAATTAGACTTTATGAGGAGATTTTCTTTTCTTCTTAGTCGGTGAACCTCTCCTCCCCAATAAATGATTTGATGGAGTAATAACGAACACGAGCATCAGAAAAATGCATTTTAATAGTTCTTTGACTTTTAAAAGATAATGTGATGACATGAAATGCCATTCTACACTCCATGACCTGTTACAATTTCCGTTTACCAAAAATGTACCCCTTAGTAATTTTCCTTGATTTTCTTATGTAGGCTTTACCTATCATGCTTGTGGAACTGCCGTATTTCGGTTATAATTTTTATTATTCAAATATTTCAATACCCGGCACCGCCTAAGAGTGAATAGGACAAATCATATACCAATCGAAAGCTTATAAACTACAAAACATAACATTATAATAATTTTTACTCTGTGCATTTTAACCTCTTATCAGCTGATTGTTTTGCCTAAGCATGTTAAGAATAACTCCCATTACCAGGCTCTGAAATTGTATGCTTTATTGTGCCTTTCATGATCATCGTTCATCGGGCGAAAGTCCGTGACGTCATATTCTGTAATAGGCGTTATGATTCCATAGGTTTGAGTACATGTTGAGCCGGTTTCCAAAGTTCGCTCACTAGGTTTGACACTTGATAGCACCATGTCTATGGAACCACAAATCTCTAGCTGCATTAGCTCATCATTTTATCACATTAGGCAGATTCGTCGGATCCGGGATTACCTGAATCCCTATGCCACCAAGCAGGCAGTTCATGCTCTTGTCACATCACGATTGGACATGTACAACAGTACTTTGGTTGGACTGCCTGATACTCACATAAAACGACTACAGAAGGTCCAGAATTCTGCCGCACGACTTGTAAAGGGTTCAAAGCTGTCGGATCATATCACTCCAGTTCTCAAGGAATTACACTGGCTGCCTGTTAGGCAAAGACTTACATACAAAGTTCTTTCCTTGGTCTTTAAACTTAAACCAACCAGACACCAGTGTAGCTATCAGATCTTGTGGAGGTGAAGAGATCATGTAGACCCGGTCTTCGTTCAGGGAATATTCACCAGTTCCAACAAGTGAGAGTGTAGAGGTCCCTGGGTGACAGATCTTTTTCTGTTGCTGATCCCCGTTTGTGGAATTCACTCCCATCGGACATTAAGTCTTGCCAGTCGAGAGAGCTATTCCACAGCAAATTGAAAACTTACCTCATGAAGGAAGCATTTCCTTAATTGTTGTGGGATCTGGCCTACTTGTTATTTTGACGACCACCTTTAACTGATTGTGTATTTTTTATCTTGTCAATTTGTTCAATTTCTGTGTATTTATTAATTTTATTTTTTGTATAAGTAGTTGATTGTGCGCCTTGATTGTCATCGACAGATATGTGCGCTATACAAATCTTAAATTATTATTAATATATTACAAAACAACTGCAACTCAGTTGACTTTCTTCATTTCTATCACATAAAGATATAAACAGCTCTTACTGCACATGCAGCATTTCATAAAAGTTTGAAACCTTCAGCTCTGAACTGGTATTTGCCATATTTTATTTTCCGCTTATTTGGCGCAGCTTTCTACTTTTAGACATTCAGATTATGTTTAATTGAGGCTAAATAATAGCTGAATAAAAAAATCATGAAAACCTAGTCAAGATCTGCAGATTTCCATCTATTTAAGCACTGAATAATCGCCAGTGACATTTAGCTGGGCAAATTGAAAAAAATATAGAATTAATAATCTGAAAATGTGGAAGTAAATTTTTTACTTTATTTACACCGACACAGTGACAGGTTACCTAAAATCCTCGCCCAATCCGGCCCTAAGTTGCAGCCTTTCTCATCAAAATTCTAGATTTCATGGGGCACCTTTTTTTTTTCAATCTGAAAATAACTGGCCGATTTTTTTTTCAAGAAAATCATATATTTCTCTCAAATCTTTCGAGACCCTTTGAGAACAATCCTCTTAAGAAAGTTAGGAACATTATCAACTGATTTTTTTTGTGGAATTAAAAAAAATCCTGGGTGCGCAGACATGGGCCCCCTACATAAAAAATTATATTGTTCGGATTTTTGTTGTTTTTGTGTTTTATTATTTATGTTGGTACCAAGGCGGCACATGAAGAGTAGAAGAAGAAAGAGTTTGAAATTTAAATTCTAAATCGAATTGCACATAATATTATCAAGATATGATAAGACGAACTTAGAACCTTCTCCATTCCGAATCTTTTGGGTTCTCGCTTTCTCTGTAAATTCAGAGGGGATAACTTCCTACAGGCATCTTTTTTATTATTATTATTCACTTTAATATGCCATGCGAGAATGATTTTCATCGACGAAAGATTTTAGTCCTAATATTTGGGTACGATAACATTTTATTCGATGACTGTGATAACTTTCTTTCAAAAGAAGGGATTTCCACATCTCTGGGACGCATTGTATGCCATTACCCTTCGGGATTTAGAGACATGAGCCTTCAACCTCCTTTTCAGGAGGCGGACTCCCAAACCATTGAGCCAATAATACAGAAAACGAAACGCTGTTAATTCCTACCTGCCTGTGTCCTAGCTTCTTATCATTAGAAGTAGGTTTAATGTATTTTTTTCATTTGATTATTGTTCTATATAGATTGCAAATGTTTTTAACATTAAAAGGGTCATAGTGGTTTAGACTGAAAAAAAACAATGCTATTCAATATGATTTGTGACGATGATCTACAGAAGATCCATATTCCTAATATACCAACAAATTGGAAGTGAAATACATACAAACTATTCATCCTTTGTCATTTCAGCATGTTTATTGCTACTGTAGAATATAGTATTAAAGCAAAACAATTTAGAAGTGAGCGAAAATAATTCATAGAGGCCATCGAACTGAATTGAAAATGGGAACAATAGATATTAGCAAACATATTTCATAACTCTATCATTGACAAATCGCATTTACGTTTGTTTTCTCATTTCCCAGATCTGCTAGTAAAAGCTTTGGGGTATAATCTTGCCTATCCACCTCTTAAATTTGCCGGTCGATGCACTTATTTGCTTCATTTCTTGCGCGCGGTTATGGTTATTACCTATGGTTATTACTCTCACAAACCACACCCGCCAACAATTAAGTAGGAAATGTGAAGTGAAGTGGGTAGAGATTGCAATACGAAAAAATAATCACATAAGGCCTCGATACTGAGAAATAGGGGAAAATATGAAATCGTCGACTGAAAATTAAGTATACTTTACATTACAAACATCATGGAATATTAGATTTACATGGAGTTTAATTATGCATTTACAAAGAGGTCTGTTTCTAGTTATACTTTGAATCGGTCTTCTTTTTCTTCTCGGGTCACTACACAAGACCTGTCCAGTGGAGGGTACCAGATCTGACTTCGGGGTTAAAGGACTCCAGATCTCCGGCATTGCACGACTCTGGTAGGAGGGGGCAGACCAAAAGGTGTTGCATCGTCTGATCCTCCCCCACTCTCGCAAGCAGTTTTGTAGCCCCATTTCTGCATAAAGAATTTGCACCGTCCTGTTCCAGACCGTAGGCGATTAAGACATGAATAGCCAGGTTGGCCATTCCTCACTTGAACCCGATGGAGTGACTCGCTAGGTCCATAGGGAATGTTGTGTTGGTTGAGGTGGTTGGATCATAAGTTGACCCTTTGATTGTGAGCAGAGCCATCGAGGGGTTCAGTCGAGTGAAGGAAACTACGTCTTGATTTGAGGGCCAAACTTGAAGAAGGGGCGTTCACGTGCTGTCAGGAATCCATCCTGCGAATCCTTCTTCCACACTACACAATTTCTACTACTTTGAATCGGTTAAGTTGGTATTATTTCTTAAACTTGGTGGAAGATAGTTCTATTGTACTTGTGCAGCTTTCTGGAAAGTCCGATCCCTATATGATTTGGTCTTGACAGTGATTTGAGATTTCTTGAAAACCGAACGAAAGATTACGCTTGGGTTTATGAATTTGGACAAGTTCTTGAAGATAAGGAGGGGCAATACCATACATACATTTGAATTTTAATATGAGAAAAATACAATTGATCCTTGATTGAATTAGTAACCAGTGAAGGTCAAAACACAAAATGGAGTTAAATGAATCCTTTTTCGAGTTACAGGTCTTGCTACAAAAAATGGATATGTTGTCATTTGTCGAGCAGTGATTCCTGGTTTCAAAAAATCAAACTATTAGTATTATTAGTTGTATTATGTCATAATGTCAATTCCAATTTTTTTCTTCCTAGGCTAGGGGTCCGGAATATAGAGAAATTACAAAAAAAAACACTCTTATTGTATTTTGAACTTAATTAACTATTAGTAAACAGTACATAGAATAAAACAAGAAGTAAAGGCTACAACCACGAACACCACTCCCCTCGTAAAAAAATCTCAGATGTCGATGTAAAATTGAATCTTTGATCTCGAAGATATATAATTATTTCATTTAATTACTTATTTACTTATCAAACATATCAATGAAGGATAACATGTTAGATAAAGCAATTTGTTTTTCAACACGGTCCTGATACATTCAAAATATATAACAACAATGAAAATGCATACAATAACTAAGATACTGAGTATACTTAATTTACAATAGAGGGAGCTGGAGGACAGATACTGATGCAGAGTTCAGAAAAAATTGCATAAAAAAGAGAAGAGAGAGGAAAATAGAGACAGTGTGCTTATGTATAGGATAGAAGAGAGAGAGAAAGATTGAGGAGAGAATGACGTGCAACAATATAATACTGAATAAACTATAATGAGACAATGACATATGGATAAGATATCAGTCTACTCTCAATTTAAAAAAAATAGTTATTTTTGTACCACCGCTTAAAGGGTAGGAGGTTTGGAGTAATGGTATTTTTTAGTAGTAGATTCGGTAGATTTTTAGTATGTTATTCCTGAGGTCACATAGTACCCCAAAACTGTTGAAAAATCATTTGTTGCAATTTTTTCCGGGTAAGGGTATTTTTGGTCGTATATTGACCCGTCTATAAGGCATGACTGCAATGAATGACTCCAGATGCCAATGATGTCATAGTCCTACATGAGTTACAGTATTTGCAATTTTCAATCAATTTAACTTGAGAAGTGATACTAAAATGTGCATATTAAACAATTATAATGTAAATTACTGAAATGGTGATTTGAAATTGATTTAAATGTAACCCTTGTAGGATTATTACATCATTGACATTGGGATTCATTGCAGTCATGCCTTAAATTGGCGAAAATTTTAAATCACTGCAAAGAATACCTCATGTTTATCCAAGCCTTAATACATACCAAACAAATGTGTTATCAAATTATTTTTAGACCATATATAATAATTAAATGTTCATGACATATTTTTCCTTAAATTGGAGATTTGTGAGGTGTCAAGTTTTTTTCACACTGTATAGTCGTCATCTGCTAAATTCAACCACAACACAGCTAGATTGTGAAGATGTACTCACTTTTTTTGTGGTTTTCCTATCCAGATAATTTCTTATTTCACCAATTTTATGATAGCCAATTGCTGCTCCCTACAAATATCGTTAACACGGGGCTTCCCTCATACTTTATTTTGACAATTACCAATAGATATTGTGCCTTGGGGATAGGGTTAATAATAGAAACATCAACATTTAGGGTGGAAATATCATCTGAGTTTCTGTGACAAAATGTAATATGCAAATTTGAATTCTCAAATTTCTCAGAATTACACTTCAAATTATTTAAAGTTGACCATTTCATAATTCCATTCAAATTCAATTCGGTTTTATAACGATATACTCATAAAAAATCCGAAGAATAACATTGTGAGTTTACAATCGAACATATTTTAAAAATATATCATACAAAATTAATATATAAAATGCACTACCCATTCGACGACCTACACAAAGAAAAAAGTATATTATAGTTATATTTCAAGAACGACTCTGTCTTGGGGAATATTGTACTACGGTATTTATCTGAGAACATCGAATAGCACACACATAACTATGCGTATAAAGACAAAACTGTGATGGGTAGAACACTCGTAACAAGGTGTGATACCTCCAATGAGTAGGCTACAGCCCGAACCCTACACAATAAATCGTTGAATTATCGCAATGAACAAGCCTTCACTTTGCTCTTAAAGAAACATTTGATATAAAAGTAAAGTGCATGTAATTGATTGTGGGGAACTTTTAATTTATATCATTCATGTATACTATTTGACAATGACACATGTCTTCCGCCATTATTTCATGTGGTCTTGTCACGTAATCGTTATTCATATCTTCCTAATTAGTAATTACCGTATACACCAAGTCAGTCATTATTAAAGACTGAGCGAAGCTGATCCCACAAGAATATTGATGCCTTGTGTTACTATGGCAACAACAATCCTTGTCATCTCTCTCCCTCTCTTATTGAGATAGGGAGGGAGAGATACGATAATATCACGGATTGAAATGTACTTTGCACGCATTTACATCACTGCTCCTAAATGACTTCAGCAGTCTTCTCCCAATGCCAGTTCCTTACTTAGTAGTCGCACATATATATATACGCTTTGCGTTTTGCGCACTGCGTTTCTTGGTGATGTTGACTAATAAATTCATCATTTCCTGATGAAGCCCTATGGGCGAAAATTTGATCTAACTTTTCTCTCTACGGTTGTTTTATTCACCTTGTATTTTGCTTTATATATCTATATATATATGCAGCAATGGAGATACACACCTGAAAGTTGACCCTGAGTCAAGCGACTTGAAGTCAATTTACTCAGAGTCATGTTCAGGACTTAGAATTTTTTCGAGCTCAGAGAGTGTACTGCGGGCGGCAACGGAGTGCTATATCACGATTGCAGTTTCTTTCAGTTGATTTTTCTAACATGTTGTCTGTTTTCTTGATAAATGTTCAACTGGTTTGAGTTATTGCTTGGTTATTCATCTCTATTTGCGTTTCCTGTATTAATTATAATGCCTTAATAACAAAATAATGAGTCTAGATTTGTCATTGTAATGTTCCACGCAGAGCGATTAATGTGGGGTTGTGGTCGCTTATTAGAACATCCACTATACGTACGTGCATAGACCTACTGCGTAGGGTGTAGTCTTATTCCAGGAATAAATAAATAAGTAAAATAATAATTATAACAATGCTCTAAAATTGTTTGGTTTTGTTTTTGTTGTTCAAACTGTGGTGTGATATTATGGTTCGACGCTTATTTTCCAAGATTCGTCAATTTTGACATCCAATAAAGTGTACTGACAGTGGCGTAGGCCTACTTCTGGTAGGGTTTGTGTCCGCGCTGCTGTTCCCCCATCCCCCATATTTTCTTCAAAAGGTTTGTGTGTGTATGTGTGTGTGTGTGTGTGTGTGCGCGCGCATGTATGAAAATGTCGATTAATTTGATTTGATTTGATTTGTCAAGTTGAAAATGTAGATCTAGGCCGGATGAGGCAATTCTTGGTAGATCTATTGACATTGAATTGTACTTTTTTCAACATAATTAAAATACTAGATCTAGATCTATATGGTAACTATGTCAGATTTCGATACATATCGCCCCGCAACGCTAAAAAAAATCCACAAAGAGAGTCATAACAACTTGAGGTAAGATGACTACCACCATTATTGACCTGAAGTCAGCAAACTAAAACATATCATCACTTTGAGTCGATTTTAATGAGGGATATATTACTTTATATACTTCATATATTTTAGGTCAGTTTCACGCTAAATTAAGATACCAGTTGCTCCACCCCCCCCCCAAAAAAAAAAAACTATTATATTAAGATATGGACAGGATATGGGAATAGCGTAATGTCATCTATTCCTGAAAACCCACAAAGAGAGTCATAACAACTTCAGGTAAGATGTATACCACCATTATTGACCTCAAGTCAGCTAAGTAAAGTATATCATCACTTTGAGTCGATTATATTAAGGGATATAAGGTAATGTTATCTACTCCTGAAAATCCACAAATAGAGTCATAACAACTTCAGGTAAGATGAATACCACCATTATTGACCTCAAGTCAGCAAACTAAAACATATATTCTCTTTGAGTTGATTATATTAAGGGATATAAGGTAATGTTATCTAGTCCTGAAAATCCACAAAGAGAGTCATAACAACTGAACACACAGTCCCATTCGCACGAAATCGCCTGGGCATTGCTGCATTAAGTCTCCATGCTGCAGAACTACTGGCGAGGAATGTGCGTCTTTAAATATCAACTCCCCCCCCCCCCCCAAATAAAAAATAAATAAATGAATAAATGGAAAAAAATAGTATGGGTAGATATGATACGTGGATGTCGGACATGCCGGGATAAATTAAATGTCTCTAGACAATGTACACACATGAAAACCATAAAGTGACCCAAAACTTCAAGTAAAGTTAATACTACCCATAAAACCCGCAAGTCATCTAATAAAAAAACATGTCATCACTTTTAGTCAGTTACATGAAGGAATATAATCACACGACTGAGGTTGTTTAATTAACAGTTTTATGCAAAATCATCATATCAATTCCCCCCCCCCCCCCCCCCCGCTGGTAAAAAAAAAGGTCATAGACAGGGTATGGGATGAGGTAATGTTATCTCAACATGAAAATCCATGAAGTGAGGCATAACAACATCAAGTTAAGTGAATACTACAGACAGTGACCTCCAGTCACCGTTCAAAAACATTCCATCACTTTTAGTCCATTATATCAAGAAATGTAATCATAATACTGAGTATTATGCTATATTAATATATCAACTGCACCCTCCCCCAAAAAAAAAAATTGAGACATGGACAGGATCTATGATATGTTATGTATACATCGAAATCAAGTCGATCTACCTTTGTTTTCATTTTTATTGTTAATTCAAATATCAACTGCCCCCCCCCCCCCCCAACTGCAGCCCTGGAAACCCTACTAATCTAGGCCTCAGTACACTTAATTGGATGTAATCCAAATTGAATTCAATGAACAAATATTTTGGTGATTAATCTTGGAACCATATTATTCAACTACAAAAAAATCCAAATTTTACTATTTTTTTTTAGTTATTTATTCGTTCCTGGAATAAGACTCCACTTTTTCACAAAATCAGCTGTCGCTCCGCAGAACACACAGCAGGTCTATGAATGTACGTAGTGGCTGTTCTAATAAGCGATCACACCCCCCAACTGTGTTTCCCATCGTGAAAGCACTCCATTGCCGCCCGTAGTACACTCTCCGAGCTCAAAAAATTCTAAGTCCTGAACATGACTCTGAGTAAATTGACTTCAAGTCGGTTGACTCGGGGTCAACTTTCAGGTGTGTATCTCCATTGCTGCATATAGCAATATATATATATATTTAATATATACACAACAAAAAAAGTAAGTCCCCCCTAAATCAAATTGCTGTAACTTTTGAACGGAATTATTTTGAGATATATGATATTCCGTAGGTGGTTTTCTACACTCATTAAGCAACTCCTGGGGGAAAATAAGATTGATCGGTTGAGTCATGCATGAGTAATTAAAGATTGAATTAAAAATGACCATTTTTGAAAGTCACAAGAGTCGTTTTTCAGATTGTGCAAATACTAAGTTGGGCAAATGTTGTCTTTAGGTGAATTTTATGGTGTTATGCTGTTTTACTATCCATCATTTAGCCACTCCACACACAATTTTGATATAATATGTTCATGGTTGAGTGAGCATAATGTATTGCAGGGGCCGCGGAAGCGGGGGGGGGGGCTGGGCGGGGAGCTTCAGCCCCCTCCCCCACTTTTTTCCAAAAGCATGTACAAAAATGACCATACGATTGTGATTTTTTGCATGGTCAGCACCCCCCCCCCCCCCCCCACTTTGAAAACCCTTCCCCGGCCCCTGTATTGTGACGTATCATCATAGGGGTTTATGGTAGTATCCTCTACAACTTGTTAGATCATGTTAAAATTTGAAAATGTTGGTGGCTCCCCCGATTATATGCCCCTCCCCATTTAAAAAGTTTGGACCCACCACTGATTTGTCCATAAATTAAACTGATCATGAAAAATTGTTAGGAAAAGAATACATTTATGCAGTATAAAGAGTATTCATTCCTAAGTTTTCGAATGTGCTCGCTCAACCATGAAAATGTTTAAAGTTCGGAAAGTGTGTGGTGATAGAAATGATGGATGATAAAAACAATAGCAATTAAAGTCTTATTTGAAAGCGAATTTGCCCCTAATATTCACTTTATTACCCTTTAAAATGAGTCTGTGACATTGAAAATACAAATTTTCCCACTTTGATGCGTGCTCACTCATCCATAAATAAACAAATCGATTTCAGTTTTGCACAGAATTCTGCCCATAGGTTGATAAACATTACTGCCAAATGACATTGCTAAAGACAGCCGTGAAAAAAAGTTCCACCATATTGAATAAGGGGTTACTTATTCTTAAACATGTGCACCCATAATGTACACAAGTCTATGAGAGACGAAGTCAAAATTTTAACAAATATGAAATGAGGGTTTGTTTCATGGACGGTTTTTGTTACTTCTGCCAATAGCTATTTCATGAAACTTCGTACATGGCTTCAGAGTTACACTATCCAAAAGGCGCGCACACCAAAATAACCATTCGATACGACACAGAGTGGGGCCAAGGCCTTGAACTTTCTTCTCATTTGCATAATTTTCGAATATTGTGTGCTCACTGATGCATTAAACATCGGGATTTTCATAAAAATCAAATCAAATGAACTATGCAAGGAGGTTTGTGACAGATATCCATAGTAACAAATTGCATTTTTTCCAATAACGTAAAAAAGAGCTAACCGCATTCCACATGTTCATTCAAGCGTGGATATTTAATTAAACGCCTTTGAACCATTGAAGCAAGTTAATTGGTCATGAACAGAACGAAAAAGTTGAGAAAAGATCATTTTCAGTTCCCAAAATGAACAAATACTTGCCTATGATATTTGAAAATCGTATTTTTTTTTCAATAAATGTTCATTGAACCGTGAAACGATGAATATTGTTGAAGAAACTCTTCCAAAACTAACTGTCATCATATTCTATAATTTGTATTGATATAAATGTGTAAAAAATCCAATTATAGCAAATTTGGACTTGTATTTATTAAACCGTGAAATTTAGCAAAAAAAGTTGTATCGTCTTTTAGAGAGTACCTTTTACAAACCTTCTGACTATTTTTTATGATGAGAATGTGGAATTAGTTCCAATAAAATGGAGTCAAAGTCATGATATTTGGCTTGTGACTTTTGAAAAGTGACATTTTTGCCTTCTGACGGTGCTCACTGAAGCATGAAGTGAAATACGTCCATAACGTTTACTCAGAGGGTAGCTTATAAAATTACCTACACGCTCATGTAAAAATATATTAAAAACTCGCATTGGATCCCTAAGTCTCGCCTTCACCTCTGGTGGGCGAGACAAAAAGGGTCAAATATAGCGGTACCATGTGTACTTGTACAGCAGAATAATATGAAAAGGGGACGGCATACGGGACGGTATACAGCACAACATGTAAATGGGGATAAAGTGTGTACTGCAAGAGCAAAACGTGATAAAGGGGCAGTATACCGGAGCAGTGTGTACAGCAAATTATGATGAAAGGGGACAGCGTACCGATAAAGTGTGTACAGCAAAACATGATAGGGGGACAGTATACCGATACAGTGCCCGGGGGGCCACTTCCATTGACGAGTAATACCATGCGCGACCATGGGGTCCCGAAAAGCACCCTAAACAAGTATTTTCCATATTCTGAAAATGCACCCCTTAACAATTATTGGCGTATGAAACCCTAGCCTTAACAAGTATTGGAAACAAAACGATACCCTTAATTGGCAAGTTATTCCCTGAATTGAACCCCTAAACAAGTACAGCGATATTTTAAAGGAAATCAAAACCCGGAGAGAAATAATCTTATTGGAAAGAGTAAAATGAGAGGAACAATTTAAAACAAGTTTCATCAAATCGGTTGTGAATTAAGCAAGTTAAGGACGTTTAAAAGGTCGTTGTACTATTTATGGGATCCTCATATTGGCAATCATGCTTCAAACTGGCTGATTTGTGGACAACTCTCCATTTGTTTTGTACACAAGTTTTCAGATTTTCCCCATTATCTTTCACATTGTATCTTGCCTCCTTCTGGGCATAACATATGTCATGAGAAAATAATTCACACGACATATGTCAAGGTCAGGAGGAAATGATGTGAAATTAAGGGTAAAATCTGAAACTTGTTTTAAATTGTTCCTCTTGTTTTACTCTTTTCAATAAGATTGCTTCTCTTCTTGGGTTTTGGATTCCTTTAATTGTTATATGACGTCGGTTTTACCTTTATCTACATCATTGGGTTTAGTACAGCCCCACCTCCCACACCTCGCGCAAATCGGATTCTAAACACGTGGTGTTGACTGTTGGGGCAAAAAGTACATCCCCTATATAACATTTTTTAGTCTTTTTACTCTCGCAAATTTGACCTTAAACACGTAGCTTTCCTAGCGAAATAGATACCCTTTTTTCATTATTTTAGTGTTTTTGACACCCTTATTACGTTACGTACGAAACGTGCCCTATCTTGAAAAAGACATGATTTTTACGTGGTTTTTTTTGGGGGGGTCGCACATGGTATGCACTCGTCAATGTAAGTGCCCCCCCCCCCCCCCGTGATGAAAAGGCTACAGTATAACGATACAGTGTGTACAGCAAAACATGATGAAAAGGGGACAGCATAGGGCGGATCCAGTCATGAATATGCATATGTTGGTCCAGAACTCGGTGGGAAAAATAATTTCGCGGCCCGCCCCCCCCCCCCCTTATTGGCGGAGCAAAAAAAGACAAAAAAAGAGGGAGAAAGCAAGGAAAAAAAGAAAAAGACGGGAAAAGAGATGGGAAAAAAGGAGAAACATAAAAGTAGGAAGAAGAGTGGATAAAATAAGATTAGGGGAAGACTTGGAAATAAATAAAAAGAAAAATCTTTCATGTCACTATATAAACTTTTCGCTCGCATTGCCATTTAGGTGATTTACATATGAAGAGTTCGGTTGCAAAATGGTTAGGTCCACTTTGGACCATTCCGAGAAAAGTCATGTTTTTTATTCTCACTTATTGCAATATTCTTATGAGAACTAAATTGCAATGATGTTCTACCCTATCATGTGAACATAAAATTGGGAATAAAAGAAATTTACCTGTCTTCATTTTTTTATACATTTTAAAAAATATATCATTGTGGACCTAACCCCTTTTGCAAGCAAACCAAAATGAATCCAATCTCTTTTGAATAAAAAAGCGATTTTTCTTTGCCACCTTTATTCATGTTTTATTGTGAATTTCAAAATTTCTATGGTATCATCACAGCGACTAAAAATCTATAGGTTTTGAGACAGAAAAACAATAAAATTTAAGAAAAATGGACCTAACCCCTTCTGACAAATGAGCTCTTCAGAAGAGTTTGGTTGCAAAAGGGGTTAGGTCCACTCATAGAAAATCATTTTTTTTTAATTATCCCATATTGCAATACCGGTATTCTTATGCGAAACTAAATTGTCATGATAACCTACCATGTGAACATAACATTGGGTATGAAAGAAATCTACCTGTCTTCATATTTTTTTAATTTTCTTTTCCAAAAAAATTCTTTGTGGACCTAAACCTTTTGCAACCAAACTGAAATGGACCTAACCCCTTTTGAAATAAAAAGTGATTTTTCTTTGCCATTTTTGTTCACTTTTTAATGGGAATTTCAACTTTTCTTTGGTATCATCTTTTAGAGCTACTAAAAATTTATACATTGACACATAAAAATCAAATTTGTTGAAAAATGGACCTAACCCCTTTTGCAACTGAGCTCTTCATAATATGGCTCAATAAGGAACTTGAGATATTAAATTTTGAAGTCAATATACAAAACATATTTCAGCTAGGTAATCGAACTTTCATTATTTTTTTTATTAACAAATTGATTTAAAAAAGTGCTCTGTAAAAAAAAATCAGTTTTATTGTCTGAATATGAACATTTTCTGCTCGCGCCGCGCGCTCGAAAAATTTGATTTGTCAGGTACCTATTATTTTCCTGCATTCCATAAAGTTCTCAAAATATCTCTATTCAGGTCAGATTGTCAAAACGTATCACCTAGCACTGCACGCTCGCATTTTGATTGGTGAGTTATGTATAACTCAATATCAATTCTATAACAAACTACTTAAAATCCCCATTTCATGACAGTTTATCAAAAATTTCGGCTTGCAATGTGCGCTCGCATTGATTGTTAAAGATATATTTACTCATGAATCTTATTCATAATAACAAAAGAGCTTTAAATGTCCAGTTTTCAGGCCATAATATTAACAGATTTCACGCTCTCATTAGGCTTATTAGATTAATAAATAAGATATTAATTTAATAATCAATTTTTTTTTTAGAATGGACTATCGACAAGTTTCATCTCGCGCTATAGGAAGAGAAATAGGAAGATAGTCATCATTTTCATATAATGTCCCGGTCGGTCCTATGTCAAAACTCAAAATAATAATAATGAAACATATCAGCTCTTTGCTTAGCTTTCATCCATATCCACATCACAATTTTCCTACCAAGTGCTTGAAATACAGAGCTTAAATTGACCCCTTTTCAGATCGGAATATCGAATATTTTAAGCTCGCGTTTCGCCCTCGCTTTATTGATTTTCAGGATAAAAAAGGTATTTAGAATGCCCAGATTCTAGGTCGAAATCTGAAACACGCCCGCGCATGTTTATTCAGATATGCAGCTTGATACATATTTAAATCATTAGCCATTTTCAGACCTAATATCAAAAATTTTCTGCTCGCGCTTTGCGCTCGCATAATTAATATAGGAAGATTTCCAATTACTCTACATTTTCATGATTTACAAAACATTAATAGAGTGTCCCATTTTTAGGTGTAAATCTTGAATTTTTCCACTCGCGCTTGGCGCTCGCATCAATTATTTAGATATATACATATTCTTTTCACGATTACAAAAAGTGCTTAGAATTTCCATTCTTCAGATAGAAATGTTTAGCTTGCGCT
This sequence comes from Lytechinus pictus, assembly GCF_037042905.1. Lineage (NCBI taxonomy): Eukaryota > Metazoa > Echinodermata > Echinoidea > Temnopleuroida > Toxopneustidae > Lytechinus > Lytechinus pictus. The sequence goes on from NC_087251.1 coordinate 75,708, forward strand.
TTGCGCTCGCATTCCCAACCTTTCGTTGGAAGAACGCGAACGCTTATTTACGACGATAGTTGATTTTGGAAGAGACTTTTGGGCCCGTCGTCATGGTCGTAAAACTCTGTCCTGCAATGCAAACTGTGTGACATGAGATTTTTTTTCGTTTCGCATCTGGAACGGAAACATTCAATTTGCGTTTCGTGTGCAAAATTCTGGTTGCTACTATGGTAACAGCGATATGTCCGATTTAGGACGACTTTCCAAAGCCACATTTGGTTCCTCCTAGAGCTCGAGAGGCCGCCCGGGGGCCCACTTCCATTGATTAGTGGATACCAGGCGCAACCACGCGTAAAAGGGGACAGAGTGGGCAAGTACGTTACGTATAGGCCTATGTAACGTTATAAGGGTGTCAAAAACGATGTTTAAAATACTGAAAAAGGGGATATATATCCAATACTTGTAGGGTTTCACAAGCCAAATACTTGTTAAGAGATGCATTTTCATAATCTGGAAAAGACTTGCTTCCCTTGTTTAGGGTACTTTTCGAAACCCCATGATCGTGCCTGGTATCCACTCATCAATGGAAGTGGTCCCCCCGGAATTTGAATCTAATCGCCCATTTCTGGGGAAAGTAAAACATTATGCCCATTACATCGTGTGCTAGAGGCATATCGTTTGTGTAGAAGGAGTAAACAAAGGAAACAAAAGAAACCCGCAAGTTCAAACGTATTGCATATACTGTGTACATATTAACGCATGCGAAATGGTTTCGGCTGGAGAGGTAATCTGACCCATGAAATCAATTGCCAGTGATCCACCAATAATCCACATTAAATGCAATATCGATTCGATGGACTGTAATGATCTATATCTAAGCCTTAATTCAGTAAGTTTTTCCTCACTCAATATGTACTCGATTTGTTTTAAAAACCACTTTCTTATCCATGTCATATTCTATTTTTGGTCCTGCATTTCGAATATCTCCAGCCATTAGTCGTAATGTACATGCATGTGTATGGTGCGGGTGTCGCGGGAAAGAATTTTGCACACGAAAAGCAGATCTGTAGGGCCTGTAACCCCCTTGTAACACAAAGCTTAGCATTGATTGTAGAGCAGTTTTCTACGTTTGATTCTATTGACTATTATGTACAATCAATCTTAAAAATCAAGTGTATGATTAAGCGTTAACTTTTGTGTTAGGGGACCCTAATATTAGCGTCCGTGAGGATTGCAAAAGGTGGCAAATATTTAATTGTTTAATATGTAACGTCTTGATGGCTAACTGCAAGCAGCCGTTAACAGATTATTTTTTTGATCAGATCAAAAGGTATATTAACAAATTCTGCTCGCGCTCGCAGTATTAATTAAATTGGATACACATCTCGTTTAGGATCACAAACATTGCCCAGAATGTTAAAATTTTAGGACAAAATACATGAAATAAAGAAAATAGCTCGCGCTTCGCGCTGGCACTATTTGAATAAGGCTTATGAGATTATATGTTTATGTTGATTTCTAAGAATAAAGCTTAAAAGTAACTATTAGGACTTCCCTTTCAAAGAAACGAAAAAAAATCAACTTCGAGCGGCCGATGGGGAAAATGTGGCGGAACAAATTCCGCCCCCCCCCCCCTCCTATTGGCGAAGGCTGGATCCGCCCCTGGACAGTATACCGGTACAGTCAGATTATCAGTAGATTGTGTCAGATAATGTTGATAGTCAGTAGACTGTGTCAGATAATGTTGATATCTATTTGATATCACACATATGTATTTTATATTTTTTCATATTTGTATCTATGGAAGCATAAGTACTGAGTGCGAATGTTTACAAATTTAGTTTAATTTTCTTTGTTATTTTGTTTAATATTTTCTGTTAAAGAATCGAGCAGTATTTCCATGTATGTATTCATTGTTGTTTGTCATGCATTTTATTTAAACCCCTTTTTGGTTTTGCTCAATTTCCTAACGTTACTAAATGTTCACATTAAGTTTTACCTTGTAACATATTGCTGTACACTATGTATATAGTTTAAGTCTTGTTTTATCATCTTTGTATGTTTGTACTGGGCTGATATGCGTCTTTGTGGTTATTTTCATGTATATTTTGTATTGTATTTTTACAAAGGGCCCCAATGAAAGGGCCCCAGCAAAACATGACAAGGGGGCAGTATATACCGGTACAGTGTGTACAGCAAAACATGATAAGGGGGCAGTATACCGGTACAGTGTGTACAGCAAAACATGATAAGGGGGCAGTATATACCGGCACAGTGTGTACAGCAAATCATGAAAAGGGGGCAGTATACCGGTACAGTGTGTACAGCAAAACATGATAAGGGGGCAGTATATACCGGCACAGTGTGTACAGCAAATCATGAAAAGGGGGTAGTATACCGGTACAGTGTGTACAGCAAAACATGATAAGGGGGCAGTATGCCGGCACAGTGTGTAAAGCAAAACATGATAAGGGGGCAGTATGTACCGGTACAGTGTGTACAGAAAAACATGACAAGGGGGTAGTATACCGGTACAGTGTGTACAGCAAAACATGAAAGGGGGCAGTATACCGGTACAGTGTGTACAGCAAAACATGATAAGGGGGCAGTATACAGCAAAACATGAAAAGGCGGTAGTATACCCAGGGAAGTCGGAACTCCCACTTCCAAGGTATACCGGTAGAGTGTGTATCTCTAGCAGAATATTACGATGTGTACACCTCAACATGAAAAGGGGAGCAATATACCGGTAAAGTGTGTACAACACAATATGATTTGCTTCATCAATTCTAATTCAAAATAACCAATCAGTGTGCACAGCAAAATAAGAAAATTAAAGTTTTCATATACCTCTCGACATAACCATTCATGTCCGAAAACAATTCAAGATCAAGATATGGCGAAAAAATACTCACTTTTTAATGCGCTACTCTTAAGTTGTAGTTTCATCTCAGCTGTCTGAAGATTCCGTGTAGAGAACATCAAGAGACTAACAGAAAGCATCAATCTTAATTCTGAAGATTGAGAATGAAATTTTGTATACAATATGGACCATATAAAAATACGTCTGCTTGCTAACAAAAATTTCATTCTATATTATAACTTATATAACTTATAATAGTCTTCGGTTTGACTTGATTTTTATAAACGTTGATAGGAATTTCCACTAACATGAACATTCTTAACCTGTGATATTTCATACGAAATGTTTTTCTATGTTATGAATTAATGTGTTTCCTTTTTATTTCACCCTATAGGTCCCACCAGTTACTTCTGAAGTAAATATGACATCGGCGAACATAAGTTCATCAATTCCGTAGATCGCTTACTCTTCTCTAAACACAGGACTCTACAACTTTGAACTTGCACAGATCTTTACCGACATGACCGAGGAGTATCGCTTTCGTGAACACTCAACTATTGAAAATGAGAAATATTGAATGCAATTCGCCTTACAGAATTCAGAGCAGTTAAAGCTGTTTCATCCAGCAAATGCTGCGATTCAAAATGATAGGAATCTATCACCATTGTTGGCTGCGTATGATGTAAGCAACACTTATTCATGGCGTGCATGCGCACTTTGTATACCTCTGATGAAGTATAGATTAACTACAAGAGTGCAAGGTAAAGTAATGGCACGGTTAAAAATACAATCAAGAATTGCTACGAATGACGTACGAACGATTTTTATAGCTGAGATCTTCTGAAGAAGGCCATACGAAACCAGTATTTGCAGACCGTTCGTAGACTGTTCGTAAGATCGAGGTTTTGTCTGTGATCTTGTCAAAGATTTTTTTTAAGTTGTACGCAGGGGTGTGAGAGTTCAGATTTTTATCTGATTTCAGATTTTTTTTTTCAGCTTAATTTCAGCTTATTTTTGGCCTTCCTCTGTACAAAAAGTATGGGAGCTCTTTCTATTTCAGACTTTTTCAACACTCTTCAGCTTTTTTCTGATCTTTTTATTTGTGACCACTCACACCTCTGGTTGTACGAAAACCTCTCTTCGTGAGGCGCCATACGAACGTCGTAAGAACATCTTAAAAGCTGCGCAATATTTGTGTAGGGTCGAGAGACAATTCTAGAAGCCTTTAAATTTTTACGATGTTCGTAAAAATATCTTACGTTGTTCATAGAGAGCTCTTGGGGCGTTTGTTAAAAGGCCTTGCGAACGGAGATTCATACGGTGCTCTTACGATCGAATTTAGCGTTTGTAAGGCGTTAGCAAGGTGCTTGTAAGGAATAGGTACACAATTTATGCAACTGTAAGTAAAAAAAAAATGTTACGAATAACTTCTGTGCCGTGGGTTACAAGTACGAACATCTTGTGAAAACAATGTTATTCTGTCGAATGAATAATTCGAGACAATCCCACGAAAAAACGTATGAATTCTACGGCAATTGTACGACCGAAAATCATTTTGTTTCTCAAGAAGGAATTGAGTTGTTCTGAATCAGGCCGTAGGAATCTATGCCCCATCTTGGAATCTCTGCGAACTCCGGAATGTTAACCTGCACTTACGTATACAGGACGAAATGTGTTAAAATGATATCATGGTAGTTCGAATTGAAAAGAACCCATGTAGGAAGAAAAACAAAAGTTTGTATTACCAAGTGGAATATTGACGCTAGAGTTTTTATTCTTCAATTTATAAGAGTTAATACGGAGTGAATGCCTTATTTTTTCATTTGAGCAGTATTGCAAGGGAGAAAACTCTGATTATGATATATTCTAAAAGAAAGAAAAAGTATGACAGATTTATTTTCAGGTACACATGTCTTGACAGCGTTCTCTGACAAACAAAACCAAAAATTCATCTTTTTTAACTACCGAGTGAGTAAAAAAAAATCTACACCTAACAACTCCCAATTTAAGGAAGGGATATGTCATGAACACATTATTATTATGCATCTCCTGAAAAAGTATGTTTTCCAAAATAATTTGATACAATATTTATGTGGTATGTGTTAACGCTTGGATGAAACTATTCTTTGCAGTGATGTAAATTTTGATTTGCGCCAAATAAAAGCATGACTGCGTTGAATGAATCTAGTGGTCAAGTAAGTAATCATCATCCTATAAGGGTTGCATTAAAATCCATTGTTAAACACCTTTTCAACGATTTACATTATGGTTTATTTAATAAACACTTTTTAGTATCAATTCTCACTGTTAATTTTACGACAAGGGATTTGATAATATGTGTACTAACTCAAGTAGGACTATGACATCAATGACATCTGGTTTCATTCATCATGTTTATTGCAGTCATGCCTTACTTTGGCACAAATCAAAATTTACATCCTTGCAAAGAATGCCTACTAATTATCCAAGCGTGAAGACATGCCGCATAAATATGGTATCAAATTATTTGAGAGACGGTACTCTTTTCAGCCATATGCGTTTATGAAATACCTTTTCCTTAAATTAGGGATTTGTGAGGTGTGAATATTTTTTTTACTCACACGGTATAGTAAATCTGAATAAATCTGTACAACCTCTAATCTTCAAGTCAGAAGGTTGTGTTTAGCTTTTGCAAAATTATGACAAGAATAATACTAGAACTGGCAACCATGCAATCCATGTAAATTACCACAGCGAGAGAGATATCAACCAACATGTAGAGCCTAAATATCAACAAACAGTGATTAATTTATAATTTATCGTATATTTATGTGGAATATATACTTTGATTTAATGAAGGCTGACAGTGCACCAATTTGATGCATTTAAAAACCAAGTCTTCTGATATATATTGGACCAAAGATGAATTTTTCTGAATAATTTAAGATTGATATCAGAATTTATGAAAAAAATGCAACTCAAATGGCAGATTTTGAAGTGTCAGTGTAGCAGGATACAAAAAAATAGTTACGCAATTCAAACGCCGTAATATATAGCTACATAATTTGAATCAAAACCTGCGTCCACAAATCCCAACATAAAAAAGAGTTGTATATAAAATTTAGACTGTTTTCCCCATGGATTGTACATTTATTGAATTGGTACTATTACACGAGTTTTTGTTCAGTCGTTTTGTAAATTTATTATGAATATATTTATTCATATATTTTTAGCAAAATTGTATAAATATGTACGTTGACATAAACACTTGCCTTTGAACTAGTTATAAATGTACATGTATTGTTGACTTTGTCACATCTTCAGTGAGTAAGCTGGGAGATAAAATTGCATACTTTGTCATTGTAATACATATTGATGTGATAAGTGGAACTTGTTTTTGTTACTCAATTTAGTGTCTTCTAAAGATGATTTTTGTTTTTTTATATTTTGTTTTGCATATAACTTTGCAGATCATCTTTCAAAACAGATTATAATCGCAATTTCTTTGACTCTTGTAAAAGAAAATCTTATTGAAGTGATGTTCTCCCTAAATGCAAGATATCCACTTATCATATTCATCATCGAATTATTTAACAAAAATTATTTGTTTTGTATGGGAGAGGTCTTACAATTATATCAACATACAGTTTGTCCAACAAACAAGGATACCTGTTTTCAGAGAGATTTATTTCACAATTATTAAATATGCTTTTACTATAAATTTGATACCTGTGGAATGAGAGGAATATCCTCTTTATAAACTTGAGACCAAAAGCCTAGCGCATCATTTACGCATGCCAGATTACAAACAATAAATATTGAGGCATATCAGAAACGATGTGCGCGGAAATTCACATACGAATCTAAATCCACTCTCATTTCAGAGATCAGTCAGATAAACTTAACAAAGAATACAAAATAAATGCTAATTTGCCAATCGTCGAATTATACCTTGGTCACATTTGTTCTACGGCGGCCGTACGGCGAGTCGAAAACAGCCGTTTTATTAATTTTAATTCAAACCACCTATATGTGGTTGGACAAAAAATGTTAAAACGGCTGTTTTCGACTCGCCGTACGGCCGCCGTAGAGCAAATGTGTCCAAGGTATATAAAGCACTGTGGTTGTAATACAAACCAATGTTGCAACCTGATTTTGACAATGAAAATTTTCGAACTCCTCTTGCTCATTAATGCGTGTATTGTTCTTTTCACATTAGGTGTTGAATGTAGAGGAATGATTGAATTGTATGACGATGTAAATGAAATGTCATAATTCATTTGCATTTGAAGTAATAAAGACGTGGAAATCCCGGTTTCCTTGTTTTCTGGGAAGCACTGTATAAATCATTAAATGATGTAATACGCTTTCACGTCAGACTATAATCGTTTGCTATCATATTAATATAAACACTCTAAACACTCTGAAATTCAATAGAATAAACACAGGAAGTACTACTATCTAGTATTATTTTACATGACAATTACAATATTCATTAATGAAAAAGTGAAGAACTCCAAGCCCTTTGATAAACATTGGCTAAAATGAAAAATTTTCTAGTAAATATTCAAAAACCAAAAGACACGCCGAATTCTGATACATCCTGACCACTATTTCGGTACTAACTAGTGACCATTACATTGGTCAATCTTTACCAATATTTTGGATGGGCACATCCTCACAAATACATTGATTAGCTTTGACTGGTCCGCTTTAAGAGTGTGCCCTTATAACTTTATTAAAGGTTGAAGCTGAGATTTTTTTTGATAAATTGGTAGCATGATTTGTACAACATATATCATATGATTACAATACAACGAATGTAATAAAATTTGGAAATTCGTATAATAGTAAGGCCTATGCGTCGTTAAAACAAATTGTAGAAATATCTATTGTTTACAATTGCCTTCAGTTACACTAATCGCATGTAAACTGTTCTCAGTTTGATAAATGTACTTTTCATCATTGTAGCGTCGTTATCTATTTCGAATAACTGTTTCATGCACTAAAATTTCACTTGTAAATATTATCAAGGTTACATTATATGAACACAAGTATATCTAAGATATTTATTATGTCTATACTTACAAAAGGAAAGTGTATATATAAATCAAACTAAATGGGCTGTGTTTAAAAACACAATTATAATTTATTTCTTGATATATCACATAATTATCGTCTACAAACATCATTGATGCTACCTGAAAAAAATCACTCTTATCGGAGTGAAATATCATTCCTCGAAAGATCATTAGATGAAGCAAAATAAGATCTCGGGTGCGGGCTGCTCCCGATATCTTAACGCAGCTGGCAGATGTGATTTTCTTCGTAAAGTTAAGTTTTTATATATATTTTCCCAGTTAATTATTAAGAATTTGTATATTAGTTGTATTGATTTGTCCTTTGAACATTTTGTTACGGATAATGGTGATAATGATAATAATAATAATATAATTGAAAATGCTTATGATAGTAGCGTTTTATTTACCCTACGCTACCGTGGCCACGAACATCCCATCAATAGAGTTTTATTTAAATGTTGAATATACTTTCAGCTTTATAACACAAAAATGTTCGGAGTATATCTTATTGACCCTTTACAGTTGTTATTACAGCCGACACATTAAAATACACTAGTAAATATATGGCAGACTATTACAGTTGGACATTGATAATAATTGCCCATACATTTTCTATATTACCAGCATGCATTATGTGCGATGTATGGCTCTTACAGTTGCATCATGCCTACTTGTTATTAAAATATTCAAAGAAATTTATCAGCTCTAATATACATCAACAATAAGCATCGGTTCAATGTGACGGCGTTTTATATAATAAATGTCTCGTTTATGATCGTTATAGTCATACACAATGTATAATTTCATCAAATATCATGTTGTTATATCTACAAACCATATTCCTATTCAGTTGTAAGTATCAATTTTACGGACGATTTAAAGAAGGCTAGTCTCGAGGTTTGAGTAACCAGTAGTGGTGTCAGAATCTCATTATCATTGATGAATACGCTTTGAGATCTAATAAATGTCGGCAAAATATCCAATGAGCCTGAGGAAATGAATCATGAAATGATATCACGACACAAATCGAAGAAGTGAAAAAATCTTTTTTTCGGAGCAACTAAAGGAGAAATCATTACCCAGTGATTAAGAAATATTGAACTTGTTTTTATTTATCGCTGAAATAAACTTCATATAGAGTTCATAAAAGAAATAGTGATATAAAATGTATTTATCAGGTTAATATTCTATTGAAGTTATGTTTCAAACTTTAATTTTGAGGAATATATATGTCAAGAGGCATTTTCAGTGTTTGAGATTAAAATAAAAATGAAAATTGTTTTTGAAATAAATTTGTGTGTTAGAGTTCACTCTGTATTGTGGTTATGCATGTTGAACTGTGATCATGTATAATGCATTCATTTATTTGAATTACGGCAAAATTGGCAAACATGTTGTACATGTTCATCATATTCCAACGGAGTTATAACCAATATCAAGCTCTTACGTGAAAGATACAACCAGGGATTACTGAGATATAAATGGTGAATAGGTATATCACGAAACAAAAGGATATTCTTTGCACGACGTTAGTTGATTTTAGAAGAGACTTTTGGGCCCGTCGTCATGGTCTTAAAACTCTGTCCTGCAATGCAAATTGTGTGACATGAGATTTTTTTTTCGTTTCGCATCTGGAACGGAAACATTCAATTTGCGTTTCGTGTGCAAAATTCTGGTTGCTATATGGTAACAGCGATATATATACGATTTAGGACGACTTTCCAAATCCACATTTGGTTCCTCCCAGAGCTCGAGAGGCCGCCCGGGGGGCCCACTTTCATTGAAGAGTGGATACCAGGCGCAACAACCCGTAAAAAGGGAAAGAGTGGGTAAGTACGTTACGTATAGGACTATGTAACGTTATAAAGGTGTCAAAAACGATGATTAAAATACTGAAAAAAGGGATATATTTCCAATATTTGTAGGGTTTCACAAGCCAAATAATTGTTAAAAGAAACATTTTCATAATCTGGAAAAGACTTGCTTCCCTTGTTTAGGGTACTTTTCGAAACCCCATGGTCGTGCCTGGTATCCACTCATCAATGGAAGTGGTCCCCCGGAAATTGAATCTAACCCCCCATTTCTGGGGAAAGTAAAACATAATACCCTTTACATCGTGTGCTAGAGGCGTATCGTTTGTGTAGAAGGAGTGAACAAAAGAAACAAAAGAAACCCGCATGCAAACGTATTGCATACGCTGTGTACATATGCGAAATGGGTTCGGCTAGAGAGTTGATCTGACCCATGGAAACAATTGCCAGTCATCCACCAATAATCCACATTAAATGCAATATCGATTCGATGGACTGTAATGATCTATATCTAAGCCTTAATTTAGTAAGTTTTTCCTCACTCAATATGTACTCGAATTGTTTGAAAAACCACTTTCTTATCCATGTCATATTCTATTTTAGGTCCTGCATTTCGAATATCTCCAGCCATCAGTCGTAATGTACATGCATGTATGGCGCGCGGGTGTCGCGGGAAAGAATTTTGCACACGAAAAGCAGATCTGTAGGGCCTGTAACCCCCCCCCCCCCCCCACCCTGTAACACAAATCTTAGCATTGATTGTAGAGCAGATTTCTACGTTTGATTCTATTGACTATAATGTACAATCAATCTTAAAAATCAAGTGTATGATTAAGCGTCAACTTTTGTGTTAGGGGACCCTAATATTAGCGTCCGTGATGATTGCGAAAGGTGGCAATTGTCTAACCGAAAACCATTTCTTTTCTCATGAAGGTCTTAAGTTGTGCAGTAAGGCAGTAAGAATCTACGCCCCATTGATGAATCTCTATACAAACACCAGAATTCGCACGAACGCGTACGAACGGATCGTTCATGCAAACCTTAGTGACCGTATTTTGTTTATGCTGAATACATTTGTATAACCGTGATTATATAAAAATATACCCTTGTATTTACATAAATGATACCCCTCCCTCCCCCCAGGTATATATATATGTTGCATTTATGAGTTAAAATGCGTGGCCGGTGTTTCTACTTAAGATCCGGCTTTATATATTTACTATGTCATAAAAATTGCGACGAGTAAGATAATAAAACAAATTATGATATATGATATGAACGAACCAACAAACGCGTCCACAACCACCCAATCGCACATTACTCGCACATGTTTAACTGCATAGTATACACAGTTAACGCGAACAACATGGGCCCAAAACATATTTATCTATTCTAAAGTCGCCTATTTTTGTTTGTTATCTATGATATATTTTTACGGAGCCTTTAAAGTGCCATCGACTTGACGACATGGCGAGATACGTTATCTCGCCATATCGACTTATAAAAAGTTATATGCTGACATGGCGAGATACGTTATCTCGCCAAGTCGACTTATAAAAGGCTATATGTCGACATGACGAGATACATTATCTTGCCAAGTTGACTTATAAAAAGTTTTACGTCAACATGGCGAGATATTTTATCTTGCCAAGTCGACTTTTAAAAAGTTATATGTCAACTTGGCGAGATATTTGGACTCTCGCCGGGCCTTGGATACTTCATATCTTGTCATGTCGACATATAATGTTTGATAAGTCGACTTGGCAAGATAAAATATCTCGCTATGTTGACATATAACGTTTTATAAGTCAATTTGGTAAGATACCGTATCTCGCCATGTCGACATATAACTTTTTATAAGTCGACTTGGCGAGATACCGTATCTTGCCATGTCGACATAAAAAGGTTATTATGTCGACATGGCAAGATAAAGTATCTCGCCACGTCGTCAAGTCGATGGCACTTTAAAGGCTCCGTATATTTTATATAAAAACATAGGTTACTGTGAATATAGACCCAATACTGAAGTGAATTAATGTAACGCTCGAAATATTATTTCTCAAAATGGAAAATTAAGGACTAAATTGACAGTATGGTTATTCCGCCGGGTTTACTCCTTCAAAATTTTATGATGTGAGTTTGGTATGTTGATCCCCGATGGTATGAAACCCTGCAAGGCTTAGGAATCCTCGGTATGCAAGCAATGCGAGCACTGATTGTGATTAAACAAAGATATGTAAGTTAGCCTTGCTCTCCCTGTTGCGCGAGATAGTCGGTGAAAGGAAATTATTTTCCCCGTCTCCTTGGGAACGGAGTATGATCAGTTTCTGTCTAACAATTAATCCATGTTGCATAAATATGATTATGAAACAGATAATCTGTATACTCATATACACATCTTGTATGATTATGCTTACGGTGTACGAGCCTCAGACACCGGCATAGATAGATAGTCATAATTATTGTGCTTGTTGCAGCATACTACCCTACCGTTTGTTACAAAAACAGTGATCAAACTGAACCATATATAATCAGATCTATCTTGGACAGTCAATATGAATTAAATTCAAATTCCTCGGGATTTCAAAATGATTTTGTAGATTCAAACTAAATAAAATTTAATTGGCCCTAATTCCAGTCCACTGTTAAATCCCTGCAATTTTACAGTGCAAGTATCCACATTCAACACATTATTTATCGCAAAACAAGGAGGGATTGATTATTGAAATTTCAAACTCTCATTTGCCTTTAGTCAAACTAGTAAAAGTTTTTCTTGCAGATTACACAGTCTGGTATATATCACAAAGAGTGGTATATATTTTGTGAGGAGTTACATGGAATTGAAAAGTTTAACAAAGGAAGGGATTTTTTTATTTAAAGTACAAAAAATGGCTAGTTATGAGGAATGAGACATTGCTTCGCTAATTTGGTTTAATACAGCCCCTGTAATTTCATAATACTCTTTCATGAAAAATAGCGTATTTTCAAAATGATGACCAAACTGTTCCTGTTTGTTACTATTTAATCATGTCTATACATCTTGTATCATACATAGTAATTCATGCCCGTTCTTCTTCTTTTTCTTGTTCTTCTTCTTCTAATTCATATTGTTATTATTATTATTATTATTATTATTATCATTATCATTATTATTATTCTCCTACTTGCTCGCCTCTCTAGCCCTTTGTCTTCTCCTCTCTTCTATTTATTTCCCTTCTCTTAGCCCTTTCTTTTGGTATTTGTTATTTAGTTACAGGCGTCTCCCGACACAAGCACCTGCTGCTTTCTGGGGTTTTTAGACCTTCTTCTATGTACATAAATAACATATTGCATTTACAGTCATTGTTATATTACTACATTATTGATTTGTTTATTGTATATGAATTTGGATGTAGCCTGTGTGATGTCAATCTGAAAAAATAAAAGTTTACTTGAACTGAGTTTTATACATTTTACTTCATTTATAAGGCAACTTTAGAATTTACGGTGATTCTACCCTCCCCCTCTACCCCACCTTTCCCGTTTTCCCCCGGCTTCGTCACAGACTACTTCAGTTTCGGACGAACGAAATTATATTAATGAACCTTCGGAATAACGCCATAAATGTTCGGATTAGCATCGAGGTGTAGGCAATTTACGTGTTTCGGAATATCGAACCTTCGGAATAGCGAGTTGTAACCGACGTAATCATGGTAATGTAAGTAATAATGAGGTTTAATACTTTCATCCTATACTCATGATACTAGTACGCATTCCGTTTACACGCTATCGTCATGATAAACTGCAAACATGAACCGACGAGGAATCTGAAGACTTAGCCTGCGTTTTTCCGGTTTTTTTTTCTCGTAGTCCCAAACCGTCCATTCTAAGTTTAGTACAGAAAAATAATACTAATGTTAACCCACTTCCCAGGTTAATCAACCCACTTCCCAGGTTAATCAGAACATGAATATGCAATATTTTGGGGTAGAATATACTAGGTAAAACAATTGTGTTTTTTTACATAAGATAATAACATTGGAAGTTATTTTACCCAACAAACATTCCATCTATATCCTATATTGTGTAAACCTCCGAATGTATTAAATTTTTTAATATTCGCTTTTATTTTCGAATTGCATCTCCTTCCTTTTTTCAGTTATGTAGTCCCATAATTTATTGTCAATACATCGTGATGATATGTTCTTTGAAATCAAGTCATATTCACGTGGTCTACTTTACCATGTTTACCTTAATTTTTCTATACCCTACATACTGTAAAATGTATTTTCATTTCACATTATTGTCTTTTCCATTTCCTATATTACCTAATCTACGCTTTATATATAGCACACACACAGATACATTCCAATTCCTTACTTACTCACTATCACAATAAAACACACACACACACTCCTTTCAACAGCCAACTATACACGTACGCAAACTTTTATATCTAACATGTTTAAAGGCACGCCAGAATCTATACAAATAAAGGGGAACACGTAATATCTAGATTCGTTGAATGAGATGGTTAGCAGGTACCTTACAAAATCATAATAAAGCTGCTACACCAATACCTTGTGAAGAAGGTATCCTGGCGGTTTATTTATTGAAATTAAAATCCAGTGGATGTTTAATGATATTTGAACCAAAAAAAGAGACGATAAGGGGTTCTTTGAGCCTTTGGATATAAAAAATAATTTCCACAATTTGTTTCATAATATCATGCCATATATATGTCCAGGAAATTGACAGAAGAAAATAGTGCATAAAATTCATTTTCGTAACATGTTTTTTTTTTCATTCGTATAGAGCCAATTGCTAGTATTAAAAATGTCACAAGATATACCTTTTTATTTAATAATTTTAGTAATTCACAACTTCTTTACTTCCTAATTTGTTCGTTTGTTCATCTATTCTCTTCTCTAATTTGTTCGACTTTAGAACGTGATAAAAATGGCCAAATATTTAGATTTTGAAGCATGAAGTTATTGATAGTAGTACCAAAAGGGACAATGCGTGTTTCATGCATCATACAACCAGTTTGTGTTATAGGCGAAGAATCATGGCGGCAATATGGCGTATTATAAGCGGAGGAAGTGGGGTTATCATAACAGCGCACAGCACGGCTATTATAAATACGCATTGCCCTGATATCTTCTCCCTAACTCATTCGGAATACCCCCTTCAGGCTGAAAAGATAATATCTTGATCAGTTGATGTGGCTGTCGAATAAATCAACCAGTTCCTCAAGATTGCAATCCCTTCATATTAACACAGATTGATTCGCCCGCTCGCTCTATCCTCCCTTCGGCCATGTTCGCTCTAATTGTCTTTCATCATCTTCTAATGGCCTAGAAACACGCACAATGTACTACTTTGCCTTATTCTCACTTGTATGACCTAAGAATGAGCAATGGCTTTGCAATATAGCCATAATAATCAAGCGCATACACTCTTACATATATTCTTATTCACGAATTAATTTGTAGATACAATCATTAAATGATTATAAAAGACGTAAACAATGTCGTAAAAACATGATGTTTTCTCGTCAAGAATGCTATAATTATTAAAAGTTCAAATATTCTTACTTTTGAATGTTTCTCTATTTCTAGTGAATTATGAAAAAGTCTTTTAAACAATCTGGGCATACCCAACCCGTCAAATATGCAGCTTTGGCTTTTTTGGTGTAAAACTATGGGTTAACGTTGATGGAAGCACTAAATAATTCAAAAGACATTTCTCCTCGCAAATCGTCCAAAAATATTTGACTATGTGAGCCGGAAAACAAGAAAATAATGTGACTTTTCTACAGTAATTCAAACGCATGTAATCTTACAGCTGCATCCACATAAGATGACGCCAGAGAATCCTTGTCGGTGAATGGCAAAATATCTACCCATTTTCGATGTTTGCGAGACGGGACGTATTTTCAAGAAATACTCAGCTGACGAGCTGCATAAATGCATGAAACTAGCTTTGTTGTATTTTGTAGCTTATCAACTTTCAATTGTGTATATTTTGTCAGTTCAATGTTTCGCTTCCAATACGGAGTTTAGTATTGTAAGAAGCTAGCGATAACTATATTTAGAAGAAATGCATAAGACAGGGTGAGTATCTCATTCCATCGACATTATTGAAGAAATTATAGTTTTAAATTTTTTCTAAGATTTTGAGGTTCGGTTTAGAGCACTTTAAAGAGAAACCCTTGATGGAGCTTAATAATGTTATCTAGGAATATTTCACCACTGATCTCTGTAGATTCCCTAGGTCAAATTTGAATCTGGTGGATTCATGGTAAGCGTCGATCACTCAGCTTTGGACGGGTTTGTTTATCAAGCAATGATTTAAAGCTTCATAAAACACATCGTCTGTCGTCTTACTCTGGTCTGGCGCCATGATCAGTGACGATACCATACTAGACGGTGAATGCAGCTAATGTAAACCATACCATGGCTCTGCATTAAACATTTTTAAGGAATACTATATAGCATTCATCCACACCAATAGTTGGTGCTTCTTTCCCCTATAAGTGCTAAAAAATAATCTGGGAATTATGTAAAGCAATTATAGTTTGCAGATATTCCATGGCATTTGTTCTGAAATGGTAATGGGAAAATATATTTTATCGAAAGAGTTCTAATAATAAGTACCGAAATCTGTTCATCATTATGCCTATTTAGTTTGCCGCATTGATAATGAATAGTTTAAGAAATAAATAAATTATCATGATTTAAACTGAGAAAAACCTTTACTTATTTATTTTTGGTAAAGGATCACATACCCCTTGCTTGGTAGTCGCTATTGTCAAAACATCTTGGATATTCTCATTAAGAGGATTTAGATGCACATAACCATCATTCGGCGGATTTCATTCGATCAAAGAAAGAATCGCTCTGAATGTCCATCCATATTATAATAGGTCCATGGTGTTACAAGCATGATTCTATGCAAATAATAGTTTATCCTTGAGAGTGAACAAATAGTCAGTTTTGCTTTGTAATTTCGCCGGATTTTTTTGGAGAAATTGAAAATTATACATTTTTGGAAAGGTTATTGTATGAGGATTCAGAATAACAATGATTCCATTTGCACCGTGACCTATATGGCCGCCATCTTGGATTTTTCATGATGGCCGCCAAAAATAGGATTTTCGACAATATCTCGGCTTCTGAGTAACCTAGAATCATGATTTTGACACCGAAACCACCTTTCATGAGGTCAAGGAATCGACTGGTATCAAAATCAACAGCTGTATTCAAGAAATTTATCATTTTTATGTCTTTTTCTACGTATTTCCAGACAATAATTCACATTATAGTCCAAATTGAGGTATTCCAAATTAAGCGACCTGAACATACCTTGCAGTAAGGGAAATGATAAACCAGTGCGTCATACATGCTTTTAATAATCATTTAGCATGTGTTTCAGGTCACATGATCAGGTCACTGGTCACTTAGGGTCGATGAACTTTGGCCTTGCCGGCCGGGGTATAAACTTGAAATCTTAATCAATGTTAAGTGTCAAAAAATCACCATAACCTATAGAGGATTTAGGTAATAAAGTACCAATGATCATCTTGTATGAGTTTCAGGTCACATGATCAAGGTCAAATGTCCTTTGGGGTTAATGCAATTTGACCATGTTGTAGTTTCACTAACCAAGACAAAACTTAACCAAAGTTAAGACTTAACTTTCATACATTTACTCATCGAGTAGGCCTATCAGCAAATCGATGAACGACTTCCGGGTTACTAGGCGAAGTTCAAAGCTCAATCGATGGTCAAATCAGTTTAAGTGTAAAAAAAAGGTTATGACTTTATATTTCAGACATATTTTGAAAGTATAAGGACAAAATGCATAGACCTATAACGTTTAAAAGATTTCAGAAATTAGATGAGTATAATTTCAGGTTATTGGTACAAGGTCAAAGGTCATTTCAGATCAATTGACTTGGATAAGAATTCATATTTTGTTAATTACCTGCAAAAATACTTAATAGCAATAAATGAAACTTGTATGAGATCGGTATTGGATATCACAAATTATATGAAATGAAAAAGCATGTTTTTAAGTCAAGGTCAAAGGTCATTTGGAATCAATAAACTTTATTATCAAATCAATGGGGGGTTTTCTTTTCATAAAAAGATTATTCGTTTTACAAGTGCGGTAGCTTTCAAAGTCAGTACTGCTGCTATATGTATATTGGTTTGTGTACTGCAGGCGATCTGTCAGAATTCAACTTAGAATACTTTGACAACAATCTGCTGACCCCACATACCAATGATCTTCTCTACGTGCCCTTAGTGACCTGAAATTCCATACGATTTGGTGATACTCGAGAACTACATTGTATTATATGTAATATTATTTAAATATTATGTCCTTATACTTTCAGAGTTGTGATGACATTTCAAAACATAATCCTTACTCAAGATTGAAATTTTGATAGCACAACATGATATGGGTAATGGAGAATCACTGATCATCTTAGGCTGCGTTTATTCGACCTCAAGCCAGAATCATGATTTGAATCATGATTCGAATCATGATTCAAAACACAAACATGAATCACGATATCACAGAATCAGCGTTTAGACGACCTTCATTCCAATGCTGTTTCTCCTCAGATTCGGGCCAATCCAGTGCGCATCACTAGTGCGCAGTTTGACAGAGGAAGTTTTACGCACGTGCTTCGGCTCTCGAAAAATATTTTGCTTCCAGAATTCAGTCTATACCTAATTTTATTTACTTCTATCATATAGGGTCCATGTGCTTCTATTCATCTTGTTAATTTATCAAAAATGGTGTTCGGAAGTGAATTTCAGCGTAGATCCAATTTAATATTGACACTCTATACTCAACAACAACTGAGATCATTGTCTGTCCAGTTAATTCATTTACTAGAACTTGAAGTTGAAGACATGACCAAAAAATGAAAAGTAGTGGACGATGCGATGACCAACACAGAACTTGGACATGACAAGAAATGCATGCAGAGTAATCATGTACATACAATGAGCTGAGCTTGGCAAGAGTCAAACCGAAAGTAGCCCGACACAGTGAGGTCATATAATCATGATTCAAATCACGATATCGTTTATTCGAACATTTTCGTACGTGATTCTGCAGAAACGTCTTTCCAAACGCCCCTTTTTTCGTGTTTCATGTTTGTGATTCTAATCATGATTATATTCAATTTCGACTAAACGCAATCGTGATTCTGCAGAATCATGATTTGAATCATGATTCAGATCATGATTCTAGGGTGAAAAAGTGGCGGATAAACGCACCCTTAGTTTCAGGCTGTCACATGATCAAGGCCAAATATAATTTAATGTTCTAAATTGTAGTGTCAACTTCGACCATGTTCGTGGTATTAACATTAACATCTTATCCAAGGTGAGGTTTTAAAGTGTCATCAAAATTTCGAATGTGGAGGGACATATCTCATGAAAAAAAGTTTTCAAGTAAATTTATGAATGAAATTTCAGGTAGGAACTCAAAGGTTGCTTGGGGTGAACTATTTTCAACTGAAATAAAGTGGAATGCCTCAGGCAGCATCACCTGCACTAAAAAAAATCAATATAGAAGCAGTGCTGACCTCAAAATAAATGCATTTCATGTAAGATTAATGATTTTTCAAAAAGAGAAAAATAGCATTCATCTTAAATCCAAAGTTCATTGATCTCAAATGACCTTTTACCTCGACCTAAAAACTTCCTTTCCGTTTCATATCATTTGTTATATATAAAAAAAAATTATAAAAGTTTAATTGACTGCAATATTTACTTCAAGTATTTCAAGATTATAAGCAAAATATCCATTCTCATCCAAATTAATACTTCTGTAATGACCTTGGACCAGTAACCTTTAAATCATAGTAATCTAATTCCTGATACCTGTTAATCATTATATCCATATCTAACTTAATACTGGTTGATAATTTCTTTTATCAAAAATCTTACCTAATCTCTTTTTAATTTTCTTAATTTTGACCCCTAAATGACCACTTACCTTCAAATGGAGAAATAAAATTCATGTATCAATTTTTCTGAATCTTGATGGCCATTATATGAATTTTTTAAAGAATAGTGGCTTGTTAAATTATGCCTAGCTTGAAAAATCAAATCTTAACATTGGTTAAATTCTGAGAAGTGAAACCACAACATGGTCAAAGTGCAAAACTCTAAATGACCTTTGACCTTGATCATGTGACTTGAAACTCATGCAAAATGGTATGTGATACTCTGAGCTATGATGATCTTTCAAAACTTTAGCTTGTTTAATATTTCAAGATACCCCAACATGATCAAAGTTCAGTGACCCTATATGACCTTTGACCTTTATCACGTAACCTGAAACACATGCTAAATGATTAGTAAAAGCATGTATGATGCACTGGTTTATCATTTCCCTTACTGCAAGGTATGTTAAGGTTGCTTAATTTGGAATACCTAAATTTGAACTTTAATGTGAATTATTGTCTTGAAATACGTAGAAAAGGGCATGAAAATTATTTCTTTCTTGAATAAAGATGTTGATTTTGATACCAGTCGATTCCTTGACCTCATAAAAGGTGGTTTCGGTGTCAAAATCATGATTCTAGGTTACTCAGAAGCCGAGATATTGTCGAAAACCCTATTTTTGGCGGCCATTCTGAAAAATCCAAGATGGCGGCCATATAGGTCACGGTGCAAATAATTTTCAACTTCTCCAAAAAAATCCGGCGAAAGCTAAAAAATGAACATAGTGAACCTGACTATTACTTATTTGAAGCTCGTTTTCCTTATACGTCTCTTGTATATAGGTAATTTTAATTAGTATTGGAACTTAGTTAAGGGACTTGCCTTTTTTACAAGCTCTACTTTTCTTGGCAAGTCCCTCTGCTGAGTAAATTTAAACTCAATATTTTTTTATGAAATGTATTTGAACATGTATTTGTTCTGTTACTCCGATTATATCATTTTGTTGAACGGAAATAAATGAATCTAAATCTAAATAGGTATCTCACTTAAAAAAAATTGATAACTAGAAAACTAAAAATATACTTCTCGTAATCATTAAAAAGGTAAGTATCTAAGTCAACAATTTATGCGACATGATTGAAATAAAGCGTGAAATGACCTATTTTTATTTTATTTTAAGACCGGAAAAGCGGGTACTCTGAGCATTTTTGACATGATTGGAAAATGAGACATTCTATTCACTTTTTCTAACAGTGGAAAGGAGGGGGATTTATCACATACATGACATAACAAATGAAATATATCGTTAGCGATCATGTTTTCAGACATTGCTTCACCCATAGATCACAAATACTTGCATTTTAGTGCTCACTTTAGTGAAAATAAATGTTATGTCAAAAATCATTTTTTTCAGAGAGTAATTCACTCTGGCAGCACAACTGCATGTACTTTATAGCCAATGTGTGGGCAATTTTATGATTTTCATGGGTAATTTGTATATTTTGGCTGCCATATTTGATATTGCCAATTTGCAGAAAATGCTCTGCTCAAGGTTACACGAGTGGCATCATTCAGATTTGGAATCAGCACCCTCGAATTGACAAGAAACCATAACAAAAACATTGTATATCTAAGAAAACAAGGTTTGACCCCTTCTACCCTGGAATACTTTCTGTGATTTAGGTATTAAATGAAAGAGCAGATATTAAACTTTTTAGGCATGTGATTTTATTTTTGGAATTCAGATGGCCCCCGCCAAATAAGTTTTCGGTATCCTTTCTTCAAATTGTTTTTCCTCACTCATAATTTAATGAGGAATAATCTAGGTAATTTCAGATGGAAGAGGAGATTCTAAGCTTTACATTGGTAGGTCATTTGTCTATTGTCTTTATGATTAAGTTATGATAAATCATCGCTAAATGTCGGGTTCGTTTTTTATTGGACGCGCTGTATATCTCTGGCCTAATATACATACCAGCACATCCAAATGTTTATTGTCAAGTGTCCACATAAATCGTATATAATATCACAAGGCGTAACACGTGAGGTTCTTGTTGTCATCAAGATAATTGCTGAAAATGTAATTTTTCAGAAGTATCTTTTATCAGAATAAACAATAAGAAAAACGTTTTTTTTAGAACGTATCATGCAGGCCTTAAAATTTCACCTATATTGTGACCTGACGCTGCATGCAAAACGCATCCAAGTTATTCATCCATACACGAATAAAATAATAATACAATGTGGTTCAGTACGCACAACTATTATACCTCGGTCACATTTGCTCTACGGCGGCCGTACGGCGAGTCGAAAACAGCCGTTTTAACATTTTTTGTACCAGCTACATATAGGTGATTTGAATAAAAATGAATAAAACGGCTGTTTTCGACTCGTCGTACGGCCGCCGTAGAGCAAATATGACCGAGGTATTAGTTGTGCTTGCAATAAATTGTCTGTTTCCAAAGTTAGTATCTAGAAAGAGTGCAGTACGCTTAAAAGGGCCTTATGGTATACCGGCAACTCTTACTCGTAATCTAAATAGAAAATGATGGCAGTAAAGGGTAAAATGCAGGGTTCCTTACCTAGTCTAGATCTGGACGTTAGTAGTTATTTATTTGAAGAAATGTAATATAACAGCAGCGCTGACTTTGAAAAAAAAAACAAGAATAATAATTTTTTCACCAATATCAAATGACAATCTCAGATCAGTTTCATTTGATTTGATACAGTATTTTGAAAATAATGAACAAAACATTCAATCCTATCGGGGTTAATTCTGAATTCAAGTAAAATATACTTTGACCTTGAACCAGCAATCTTTATACGCATCAAACTAACGCTACCACCGGTACCAAGTTCTAACTTCTGCTATACAGAAATAAATTGAGGAAAAAAATAATGATAATAAAATAATAAAAATGTTAATAATAATTATATCATTACCATTAATAATGATTCTCAATTTCTTATCCTCTGCAACAAGTTCAGAATATCCAATAGGCATCATTCCATGAACAATGTATACCTTTTATACCCTTGTGTACCCTTGGTTTTATACCCTTGCTTGTGTAAAACATTTGCAGTGTACTGCCGTCACATGAACCATTCAGCCACTAATACAGTAAATCAACTTTTACAAGGAATTCATTACAATTCTGACTTATCTGCATGACTGTTTGGCATAACATTTGGCTTGAAATTTACTGACAAGGCACAATCAAGCCTCATCTACCAGGGTACTCCTTTCAATTCCTGTGTTTAAATATCAGAAAACTGTTACCTTTTGAAAATTTCCAACATTTTTTTAAAAGTGCCGGAAATTACCACAAAATTCCCCGGAAATTTGCAACCCTGTAGTCATCCCACACAGTATTAACACCCTGTCTTTTCCTTTTTATTCCCTTCAGTAAAAGGAAGTGAAATGACCGGTTCTAGAACAACTACCCCCTGGACAATCACCCCCCGGACAACTACCCCCGGACAATTACCCCCCGAGGACAATTACCCCCTGGACAATTACCCGCCGAGGACAACTACCCCCGGACAACTACCCCCCGGACAACTACCCCCCGGACAACTACCCCCGGAAAATTACCCCCCGAGGACAATTACCCCCCGGACAATAACCCCCCGGACAACCTCCCCCGGACAACTACCCCCCGGACAATTACCCCCTGGACAATTACCCCCCGGACAACTACCCCCCGCACAATTACCCTCCCGGACAACTACCCCCCGGACAATTACCCCCCGGACAATTACCCCCCGCACAATTACTCCCTGGACAATTACCCCCGAGGACAATCATTTTATTCTCGAGTATCTTGCAATCAAACGATCACCGCTGTAAGAAGCCGTAAATAGTCAGCTTCATCTGCAAATCTTTACGAAATCCAAACTCGTACGAACGCATCATTCGTACGATCATTATTTGTGGGCCGCCGGAAGATGTGATTGAAGCTTTTACATTCCAATGTAAATATCGCGCAGCTCAATAACCGCTACTTCCCGTGCGTTCAGGCGTGCTAAAATAGAGGGGGCGTGGAGCATATTTGAGTAGTTCTAGAGCTATAATCAGTTATCTTATCGTGTGTGCATGATGTGGTATGTAGGTTTCAAATACGATTAGTCAAGGTGACCGTGATACATTGGCGGATCAAGGGGGGGCCGTGGCCCCCCCCCCCCCCCTTATTGGCGGAGCCACAAAATGAAAAAAAAGGGAAAGAAAGAGCAAAAAAATAAAAAAGGAAGGGGAAAGAACGGAGGAAAAAAGAAGAAGAAAATAGGAGGGAGACGAGTGAATAAAATAAGGTCAGGGGAATAGCCTGTTCGATGAGATACATAGCTTGCTTAATATGCTGATATGTAGCTTGAAATAAGTATTGAAGTCAATATACAAAACATATTTCATCTCGGAAATCGAACTTTCATTATTTTGTGTGATTTACAAATTCATTTTTTTTAATTGCTCTGTAAAAATGTCAGTTTTATGGTCTGAATATTAAAATTTTGTGCTCTCGCTGAGCGCTCGCAAATTTTGATTTATCAGGTACCTTTTATTTCCTCGTATTCCATAACATTTTCAAAATATCCCTTTTCAGGTCTGATTGTAAAAACGTATCAGCTAGCGCTGCACACTCGCATTTTGATTGGCGAGTTATACAGTGCGTCCCTCAAAAAACGAAACCGAGATTTAGCGATGATTTATCATAACTTAATCATAAATACAATAGACAAATCACCTATCAATGTAAAGCTTAGAATCTCCTATTTCATCTGATATTTCTTAGATTATTCCTCATTCACGCATGAGTGAGCAAAAACAATTTGAAGAAAGGTTACCAAAAACTCATTTGGCGGGGGGTATCTGAATTTCAAAAAGAAAATCACATGCCTAAAAAGTTCAATATCTGCCCTTTTATTTGATACCTTAATCACAAAAAACGGTCAAGAAGTAAGAAAGTTATGGTCCCTCGAAACAATGCTTGTATTTCCATAATTTCATTAAATAAACGTGTTTTCACCGGTTTCCCACAGAAGCTATCGCATGGTTAACAAAAGACATGGCTGATCGTCAACAAAACGGAGTGTCGAGTGAGTTTGAACGCTAGCCTGTAAAACCTCTTCATTTTATGAAATTAATGAAATGCAAGCCTTATTTCAAATAACCAGTACTTTGTTATTTCTTGACCATTTTCTAAAATTGAGGTATCAAATTTAAGAGCAGATATTGAACTTTTTAAAAATGTGATTTTCTTTTTAAAACCCAGATACAGCCCGCCAAATGAATCTTTGGTATCCCCTCTTCAAATTGTTTTTGCTCACTCATGCGTGAATGAGAAATAATCTTAGTGATTTCAGATGAAAGAGGAGATTCTAAGCTTTACAATGGTAGGTCATTTGTCTATTGTATTTGTGATTAAGTTATGATAAATCATCGATAAATCTCGGTTTCGTTTTTTGTGGGACGCACTGTATAATGTCTCAATATTAATTATACAACAAACTATACTTAAAATCCCCTTTTCATGACGGTGCATAAAAAAATTAGGCTCGCAATTTGCGCTCGCTTTAATGGTTTAAATACATTAACTGATGCGTCCTATTTATAATTACAAAAGTGCTTGAAATGTCAAGTTTTCAGGCCATAATATCATCAGATTTCGCGCCCTCATTAGGCATAGATATTAATTTAAGAATTAAATTGCCCTTTTGTTTCATCTTGCGCTTAGCAAAAGGAATAGGAAGACAGTCATTGACATGTCCTAAGGATGTCCCGGTCCTATGTCAAAACTTTTTTTTTTCAGATCGGAATATCAAATAGTTTATGCTCGCTTTGCGCTCACTTTGATTTTCATGATCAAAGATTATTTAGAATGCCTAGATTCTAGGTCTAAATATGAAACACGCGCGCGTATATTTGTACAGATACTCAACTTGTTCTCTTAATTTAAATCATCCAGTTTCAGACCACAATATCAAAAATTTTCTGCTCGCGCTTTGTGCTCGCATTATTAATGTACGAAGATCCCCTATTACTCATTCTTTTCATAATTTACAAAACGTTAATAGAGTGCCCCGTTTTTAGGTCTAAATCTCGATTTTTTTTCCGCTCGCGCTTCGCGCTCGCATCAAATTATCAATTGTTTAGTTATATATGTAAACAAATTTTCGGCATCACTCCTATGTGTTTAAGATCGCATGCCCGATCTTCAATGAAAATCATAAGTCAGAAAAAATTGGAACCAGTGGGATTCGAACCTGCCATCTACTGCTTTCTGGGCAGCGACTTAACCACCAGGCCATTCTGGTTCACGGCTATCACGATGAACTAGAATTCAAATACCCTCAATCCTCTTCTGTTATGATTTTCATTAAAGATCGAGCATGCGATCTTAAACACATAGGAGTAATGCCGAAAATTAATTTACAAATTATGTTTTCCTCCTATTTAAGCCTCTTTATTTACTGTTTAGTTATATAGCTATCCTGTTCACGATTACAAAAATTGATTAAATTTGTCCATTCTTTACGTAGAAATGTCAAAAATTTTCAGCTCGCGCTTCACGCTCGCATTATTTGATTGTTGAAATATGTAAAGTCTTCATGGGTAAGTGCAAGCAGTCATTTCATGAATGTTCAATTGTTTTATGAAAACTTGAAAATAAAAGGAATTATGAGGGACGCTTTACATATTATCTGATGCATATGTGAGTAACCAAATTGGAGGTTTGGAGGCGCAAGCTCTGAAGTAAAAAAAAAAGGAAAAAGAAAAAAAATGAGAGAAAAAGAGAGAGAGGGAAAGAGAGAAAGGGAAATATAAAAGAGAAAAGGAAAGAGAAAGTTATTAAGATAAGGTGAAGTAGAAAATATTTCGAAAACCTGTGTCACCGGCCAAGACTTACAATGGATCCCACTTGATTCTAACATCTATGCCGGAGAGGAGGGGGAGGGGTAATTGTCCGGGGGTAGTTGTCCGGGGGTAATTGTCCGGGGGGTAATTGTCCGGGGGGGTAATTGTCAGGGGGGTAGTTGTCCGGGGGTAATTGTCCGGGGTAATTGTCCGGGGGGTAGTTGTCCGGGGGTAATTGTCCTCGGGGGGTAGTTGTCCTCAGGGGGTAATTGTCCGGGGGGTAGTTGTCCGGGGGGTAATTGTCCTCGGGGGGTAATTGTCCGGGGGTAGTTTCCGGGGGGTGATTGTCCAGGGGGTAGTTGTTCTGATACGGAAATGGCCATGTGTGTATACTGTCACCTGGCTCAGATGATATTTCTCCTAGAATTGTAAAAGATTGTATTCATGTTATTGCAGATCCACTTTGTGACATATTCAATAAATCATTGTTTCAAGGGGTAGTTCCCAACAAAATGAAAATAGCAAAAGTGGTTCCAGTATACAAAAAGAATGATCGAAAATGCATTGAGAATTATAGACCCATTGCACTGTTGCCAATATTCTCAAAGATTCTAGAGAAAATAGTTTAGAAAAGATTGAATGACTTTTTGAACACCTTTGAAATTTTGATACCCCAGCAATTTGGATTCCGTAAAAATTGTTCAACTAGCATGGGTGTTCTAAATTTGGTAAATACAATAGTTACTTCAATTGATGATGGGAAGTATTGCCTTGGAATATTTTTAGACTTGTCAAAAGCATTTGACACAATTGACCACGATATACTCCTAAGCAAACTTGAATATTACGGCGTTCGAGGTATAGCCTTAAGTTGGTTTAGAAGTTACCTAGAAAATAGACTACAATTTGTGTATATTAATGGCGCCAAATCACAATTAAGTAATGTAAACTATGGTGTACCACAGGGATCTGTCCTTGGCCCATTGTTGTTTTTGATTTACATTAATGATATCATCAATTCGTCTCAATTATTTACCTATTCTCTTTTTGCTGACGATACATGTTTATTATATTCTCACAAGAATATTCACACTCTTATGCAGTCAGTTAATTCTGAAATTTGTAAACTCTATGCATGGTTTTTTAGTAACAAACTGTTATTAAATACAGGTAAAACACAATGTGTATTTTTTAGATCCAGAGGGAGGGTAATCCCTGATGATGTTCATCACTTAATTATTGGCAATGAACAGATCAATTGCAGTCAACATGTGCAATTTCTAGGTGTTACGGTTGATGAATATGTATCTTGGAAAAACCACCTTGATAATGTATGTACTAAAGTTTCTCGTTGTGTTGGAGTGATATCCAAACTTCGTTATTTCCTCCCCCAGCAGACCCTTGTTACTTTATATAATGCTATTGTCATGCCCCATTTGACGTACTGTAATGTTGCTTGGGGGCACACATATAAGACTCATATACATAAATTGCAAGTTTTTCAAAGAAAAATTGTTAGATACATAACATATTCGGATTATAGGTCGCCAAGCACTCCTTTGTTTTTACAACTGCAAATTTTACCTTTTGATGAATTGGTATCTCTTAACTGTGTCACATTTATGTTTAAGTGTCAATCACGCCAGAATGCATTTTTGTCTCATGTGTTTGTGGAAAATTCTTCCATCCATCATTATCATACTCGTCAAAGAAACCTTCTCCATCAGCCATTAGCCAGAACCCAAACTGCTTTGAATTCATTTAGAATAGTTTGTGTTAAAGAATGGAATAAGTTACCTCATGACGTTAGAAATAGCTTGGCTCTGTCCCGATTTAAAACATTGTGTAAAAAGCATCTCTTCGATAGATTGCGGTCGGATGTGAATGTATAAATCATGAAGCAGATTGCAATGAGTGAGGTCTCCATGTGTGTGAGGGTGTGTATGTGTGTGTGAGGGTATGTGTGTACGTTAGTAATCGGGTGTGTATGGGGGGGGGTCATGTGTGTGTTTATTATTAGAGGTTGTCTATACAGGGGTAAAAAAGGGTGGTGTTTCGGTTTTTCTTAGGGCTCCTGTTCATTTGATGAGGTGTCCTTTCCTGAGCATTTTTTATGCACTCACAAATTTGGACCGATTTTAATGAATGAGGTTGTAGGATGCTTTGGGGAATGTCCTGGCCCTGCTTCATTTAGGCTGTTACTAGGGTTACCTTAGGCAAGCTGAAACATCTCTATTTTATAACCTACCCCTTTTATTATACTGTTAAGTCATTTGTTCTTAAGTTATACTCATTGTAAATATATTACTTACTATGTAAAGGGGCCCCGTTAACAAGCTGTGCTTCACTGGGATCCCAAACCTATCATTCTGAGTTCTATGATGTTGTATTCTGTACCATTGTTTGTGTTTGATATGGTTTGAAATAAATACTATACTACTACTACTATACTACTACTGTGTGGGTTGAATGAGTTTAGGTTTTCTCCAAATAATTAACTACTAACTTCCCGATATAGACTAGTTTGTACCCGGGGTTGGGCACTGCAATAGGCATGATAGGAGAAAGGTCAAGTAACTGACAATAGTGAAGTCAGTGATGGAAGTGAAAGAGAAAAAGAAAAGGAAAGTGACAAAAAAGAAATGAACTAAAGGATGAGAGCTGTGGAGAAGAAAAACAATACAGATAGGCTGAATAACAATATACTTATGCATATATGCACTGTTAAAAATGCTAGTAATTTTACAAAGAAAAATCGTAAATTTACAGGATGTTTACCTTTTAAAAACAGAAGACACAATGATTTAACAAACCAAACGTATTTATGCAGTGATATGTACTTACAAGCTAAATGTTAGACAAAGTAAAATATAAAAATCTTTGTAAAAAATACCAACAAACTTGACAATGAATCGTGTTTTTAAGTTGATTGCAGTACATATATCGTATAAATAGTGTTCGTATTTGTACAATAACGGCGATTTGCATGCTAAATGAAATACTTTGTGAAAATATCATCGAAGTTGACAACGGATTGTGTTTTGCATTGACCGCGGTTGTGTATCTCTCAAATAAAACCCTATGGTTTATATTTTGTAAAATAACGGCGATTTTTCATGTTAAATGAAAAAATACTTTGTTAAAATACCGTTGGAGTTGACACAACTTTTTTTTTTTAAGTTGACCGCAGTGGATCTCTCGCATAAATGGTGTTCGTATGTGTAAGACAAAGGATATTTTCATGTTAAATGAAATATACACACTAAGAAATAAAAGTTCAAACTTGAACTCCTAGCAGCACCCCAAGGGTTCAAAAATTGAACCCCTAATTTGGGTTCAAAAATTGAACCCCTGGTTAGGGTTCATTTTTTCCCCCACCCTTTGGGTTCAAACTGCAACCCTAGTAATCTAAAAGTACTCAGGGTTCATTTCAACATCCCTAGGGTTCAAATTTGCACCCTTAAAGACGGGATGTAGACATGATGAGATCCGAGATCTCTTCAACAGAACCTTTTCCCTAAGAGATGTAATCATGACGAAATCCCAGATCTTGTCATCTGATCATCTCTTCTAAAAGATGTAGACATGACGAGATCCAAGATCTTGTCATCTGATCATCTCTCCCACATGATGTAGACATTATTTGTCCATACATCCACCCATACATTTTCCTTCTTCTTGTTTTTGGAGCAAATCGGAATAAAATTGTATAAGGAACAGGGGCTGCCCCCCCCCCCCCACACACACACACACACACTTCTTGAAGAACTGAAAAGTGCCCTCTTTACGCAAGAAAAATGACCCCTAATTGCCCTTTCTCGTATAAGTTTCAATTTTTACCAAAGAATGCCCCATCTCGAACGTGTTCTGTGCCACTTGCACCTGAGGTGGACCCGTTTTGTGTGTTACAATGTGCCCTTTTTCGTGTAAGTGCCCTTTTTACGCAAACAATGCCCCCAATTGTGCCCATTTCACCTGAGGACCCGTTTTATGTGTGAGCAAGTGCCCCCTTGCCTTCGTGTAAGTGTCCTTTCTCGTATCAGTGCCCCTCACGAATGTGTTCTGTGTCCCTTTCACCTGAAAGGAACCTTTTTTTATGTGTTCATGAGTGCCCCTCTGAAACAAGAAAGCGATATCCTCATTTTTTTCTGTTACTAATTATGAAGGAAAGAACTTGTAAGAATAATCCTATGTGCCTTAAGATTCATGAGTCAAGTGAATGAGGTAGATAAGCAATGGCGTTTTGATGGGGGGCTTGGGGGACTCTTCCCCCCCCCCCGCCAAAAAAAATCACGACCAAGAAAAAAAAAGACGAAAGGAAGAAAAGGAAACAGAGAAGGGTGAAATATATTATTTTCTGAATATTATGTCAAAATCTATCACAAATTTGGGTTATTTTTCGTGATAAAAATGTCAACAATTTTCCTCGCTCCCAACTTCTTATAAATTTTACGTGATGGGACATCTAGCCCCCTCAAAACCTTTTTTCCTGTGCCCCCCCCCCCCCAACACACACACACTTTCAACTTCGCCCCTGATGAGAAAAATAACAAGATTAAATATATCGAATCAGATACAAAGAGAAAATTCTCACTCGGATAAAGCTTTTTATGCCGGGAGAAGGGAGTTTTAATATATTTAAGTCAATTTCTACCATTGTTAATGACGGCATGGTTGCCATAGTGATTGCTGATTATTTCTTTTGCTTCCTCTGATATATGCTATGATAAGCAGCACGACATACATGACACCAATTCTATTCAACTTGTCGCAGAGGAATACGAGTCCCACTAACCATGTTACCCATTCTCATTTTGACAATACACCACATGCTGAATAATAAATATAAAAATACATGAATAATGATCCAAATTTACATTAATTATTACGATTCTTTTGTTGTAACCATGTACGAACAAAAATGAAGATGGAAATGAAAGATTGTTGTCTATCATTACACAGTGCCTTAAATTTCTTGAATTTCTTGAAGATTTAAAAAAAATATATCCCCATATGTTCCAAATACACTGTAACATATTCTGTGTATCTGCCATCCAAGTGAAAATAACTGTCATGGAGTAAGTAAGTTGATGGATGATATGTTGATTATAGCTACTGAACACCTTGGCTTCAGACGAGGGTGTCGTGACTTGAATACCATGATAGGGTATCATCACACCCGAAGAGTGATCACATGGTGCGCTACCTATCACCAATTCAACACCGTCTCATCACATGCCCGAATAGGTTAAATATGTCAAAATACCTCATAACATCTCCAGCGATAGTCTGAATAATTTTCATTAGAGAGAAATCAATAAGTATTTCCTACCGTTTACACATCCTCATATTTGATTTGATTTTTTTTAACAAAATGCAAAATCGATGTGAAGAGATCAGGACAATCACTACGCAGACGCTTTCTATAACTCAAATACCTTTTTGTCAAAAGCCTTTCAATAACAAAGCAACCTTTCTCCAAAATCGATGGTAAAAACAACAGTGTATATCCTTTGGACAGACGACAAACTTGCAATTCTTCGTCCGGTCCGAATCTTTGAAAGATTTGCTGTCCCGGTCCACCAACTTTCGACAAAAAACTTTCAGCTGGTCAGTATGATTTGACTTGATTTTTAAAAGATTTGGTAAACAGTTTCTACGTAATGATTGCAAAAATACGTTATTATCATCAGGTAACAGTCGAAGAAGGTTAATCAATTTTCATTCAACTAGTTTTCTTTAAATCTGAAGAATTAAAACTATATTACGTAAGAATAAATATGATATATAAGTATATAATTTTTCATTTTGGGGGGTAATTGTTTATGATGTAATCGATGATGTTTTCACCTAAATAGTCTATGTTTGCACCTTTCTTGTCACTTTCACTTTATCATATGGCCCTTGAATGTCAGTATTTACTCTACTGTAAATGTTTTTTGTTTAAAAAAAAATGTTGATACTGATCTGATCGATTTGAAATAAATTTTCACCTGCGGATTTTAAACGGAGTTCTACGAGGTATCGGATAGAGCGCCACCTGCTCACGTTTGAGAGACATAGGGAGTACAATTTGCTTGTACTCCTGAGACGCCCTCGAAATGTACCTCGAGCGGGCTTGTCAGGATAACGTACTAATACATGGCACGAGAGGTGGTCTTGCACGATTTCCTAAGAACTTTTCTTTCCTATCTTTCCTTTACTTTTTTTTAACTGATATAGATTGAACAAAGAAATTATTCCTTTTGAAAAAAAAAAAAGCAAATTAACAATGGGAGAAATATTTCATCATCACCGGAAACAAAAACAACAATTTGAACTCTCGAACTGGACTCATATCTACCTGTAGACATAAGAAAAAGTTCCTCCTCGCTGGATATGGATAGCCCCACCAGCCCCCCCCCCCCCCTCACTTGTAACCATGTAGTAATGACCCCTAAGTACCCCTTATGTAATAAACAATACACATGTACCCCTTCAGTAACCCCATTTAATACAAATACATGCTCTGTCAACCCAATGCTATACCCTAATGCACATGCTCTGTATACTTTATTCTGTCTCAAAAAATTGTGTTCTTCATACAAATCAGTCGCTGATGAGCCTTAGGGTGAAACAGTCTGTACGACTAGCTTAGTTAAGCAATCCAACCAATAAATTATTTATACTCAGCTCCTACACAGTCGAGCACTTTTAGAGATTGCAGTATATTACTACTTACTTACTTACTTATTATACATACATACATACATGTTATGTATACAGTGCGTCCCACAAAAAAATGAAACCGAGATTTATCCATAATTTATCATGCCTTAATCGCAAATACAATAGAAAAATGACCTATCATTGTAAAGCTTAAAGTCTCCTCTTTCATTTGAAATAACTTGGATTATTCCTCATTCATGCATGAGTGTGAAAAACAAATTCAAGAAAGGAAACCAAAAAGTCACTTGACGGGTGGTATTTGAGATTCAAAAGACTACATGGACGCCGACGTGTAAGCAGCAAATCTGACAGCTCTGGGCTGGTGGTAACGAATTTTACACTTTTCTACAATTTATTGAGCTACATTCGACAATACTTCGTCGAAATACATTTCATCAAGACATTGATTCGATTTTGAACGTATTTTCTCAATAAAATATCGTGATATTTGACTGTATTCTGCAACGGATCTGTACTCCGCCTACTCCACCATGCCGTACGAAACTCGAGCTAAACCACAGCAGCCACACGCTTCAGGTGCCACGCCCGACCAGCCCTCCCTTAGTGAACTCAAAACGGACATAGCAAAACTATCGGACCTCCTCTGCAAGAAAATAGACGCCATGCACATCAAGATCTCTGATATTGAAGCATCGTTAAAAGACACAAGTGACCGTGCGCTGAACATTGAGCAAAACGAAATCCCAAAGCTTCGTAATGAACATAAAGCTGACATAGCAGCCATCGAAAAAAAACTTCTCATGATGGAAATATACCAGCGCAAAGCTAACCTTATATTCTACGGAATTAGTCAAAACAGAGATGAGAATGTGTATGACAAATTGAGAAATGTCTTCATTGAGCTCGGCATATCACCTGAAGCGGCAGCGAAGATTACTATTGTGAACGCCCATCGACTCCCCCGGAAATCAAGAACCACGGATGGCGACCAAGGACCGGACCCCATCATAGCGAAATTTGCGATCATGACGGAACGCGAACTCCTACTTGACGCCTTCCAAGGACGTAAGAAGCACGCAACCGATGTTGACGACCCAGCGGATAGGCAAGGCGCATCGAGCAGACCGCAAAGCAGGATTTCCGTCAGAACTGACCTACCGCCTGCAATGAAATATCGTCGCGGAAAGTTATCTAACATCGCTTATCGTCTCCGCAAGGAAAAGCATCTATCAACGAAAATATTCGTTCATGGAACGGATGTTATTCTACAATACAAGGAAAAAAGTGCAAGAGATTGGAAAACGTATACCGATGAAGGAAATTAGGTATCTACATCGAGAGGATTGATGATTTGACTATGAGGATTGGAAATGAAACGCAACGCAAGTTAAGGAAACCGACATGAACGTAAGAAATATTTTTCTTTCTCCCCTCTTCATAGGAGATTTTTTTTTTTTTTTTTTGTAACAGGATTCTATAACTTCTACAAACGATTTATAAGATTATAAACACATTTTCAAATCAGTATTCATAAACAAGTTATTGCAAAGTGGACTTTATACAATTACTATTATTTTTCCAACTTAGAGAGAGAAAGTGATATGGAGATTTAAACACTGTAAATTACCTTTCATGCACAATATAACATAACATTAAGTGTATGTATTATATATATATTTCTTTCTTTAAAAAAGAGATGAAATTGACGAAACAACTTCACGACTTTTTAGGTAACTTATTTTCTATATAAAAGATATAGGCCTATTGCATTTTGTCTCTCTCACGTTGGATTAGTGTTATGATTATTATATCAAATCATATTGATGAAGGCCTAAATAATACTGACAGTAGGTCCATGTTTTGTCATCACTTCTGGCAATGAATATGAACACATTTAACTTTTAAATTGTGAGATTCTTGAGTTCTGTTGTCGCATCTCTTTTTTTACATACATCGCAGAATGCTATCCTTATGTGGCTGTAGCTGTACAAGTGGATGTTACATTCAACAATCCTAATTATTATGACAACTAAGGCTGTTGTATTAAACATATTAAATTCCTCTGAATTAAAATGAGGATTTCAGCTCATTTTCCAATGGCAGTTATTGATATGTTAAACGTTCCATTGCGGAAAATGGCTGGATTTTAATCAAACTGAATTATGCTTTGCACGTTTGGCAGCTTATAATAATTGGTCACTTCAAAACAAAGCGACAACTTAATTCAAAAATCATATTACGGCCAATGAATCTACATGATATGTAACTGTTAAATTGATCATAGTAATTAGTCATTTGCCTATTTTGTTACTCAAAAGTCAAAACACACACACATGAAGTTTAATGCAACGTGGAACCTTTTTTCACAAATGCATTGAAAACCAACAAAATATATACAATTATTCGATGCAAATGAAAAAATATATAGGCCTACAAAATCTTATTTCTTAAGACGACTTTTAAGCAATTTTTTTTTGCTATAGTTATTTGAACAACACTGAAATTATCCAAACGTTCAGCCTATATTGTGATGTACCATTATACTGTACGCATTATTTTCCATAGGATCCTCAAAATATGAACTCATGTGTCTTGTTTTGAATTCCTTTGTATCTATATGAACTATCCATGTTCCACCGAGTATCAAATATTCTTAATAATGAAATAGACTGCGCTTTTTGTAATCTTTATATCAAATATCCATGTATCTAATAACAGGCATCTCTTTTATGTCATTATTGAAATTCATATAAAAATCAAGCTCTACGCCTTTTATCTATTAAACAAGGATCTTCATTTAATCCAGTCATTGTATTCACATTCCAAGATGTATACATTTCAGGCCTACCATTTTACCTGATTTTTCTGACTTAAAATTTCTTAAATGTCTTTACCCTTCCTGGCGAACGTAGGGGCGTATTTTGTATACATTTAGATATTTGTTTGCATACTCCACTTCGTTTAACACATATCACAACCAGGTCTGCGGACAATATAGTTAATACATTTTTGCTATTGGGAACCGAAGCATAACTTCATATGAACTCTATTTCAAGCTCAGATTATATTCTGATAAGTTTAGACAATAGTGATCTGCGATTGCCCTGTATAAGATACACCTTTATGAGATTCTTGAATTCTGTTGTCGCATCTCTTTTTTTTAAATATGTATACATCGTGTAGAATACTATCCTTGTGTGGCTGTGGCGGTACAAGTGGAAGTTGTTTTTAATGCTCCAAATTATTATGACAATTAAGGCTGTTGTATTTAACATAGTGAATCCTCCTGAATTCAAATAAGGGTGTTATTCTCCTTTTACAGTTAGGACTATTGGACATGTAAAACGTTCCATTATATCACCTTCCACGGATAAGGGCCGGATTATAATCAAACTAAATTGTTCTTTGCCCATTTGGCAGCTTATACACGATCATTTATCAGTTCTAAACAAAGCGACAACGGAATTCACAAATCGTATTATGTTGGTATATGAATCTACATAATCTATGTAACTGTTAAATTGATCATAGTAATTCGTCATTAGTCTATGTTGATGTTCTTTGGAGCACAGTCACAAGAGCTGGCTCTATGCATTTTTACCCATCAAACGCGATCACTATATGTCGACCTAAGTCAAAACACACGCATGGAGTCAAATCCAAATGAGGAACTTATTTCATAAATACATTGAAAATCATAATATATATTTAATCGATGCCATTAATAAAATCTTTCTTGAGATTTAGGCCTATACAAATTGTGGGAAAATCTTTATTTGAACAACACTAAAAACATCAAAACGTTTTGTCTATATCATATACACTATAGGCATTATTTAAACATGATCTAGAACATAATACTCATTTTCCATATATAGTATCCTCAAAATACGAACTCATGTGTTATGTTTTGATTTCCTGCGTAGATCTATGAATCGATGTTTATTTGTTATCATCGATCATGTTCCTTCGAGTATCGAGTACTCTGACCATTGACCTACTTAACGGTCCATGCTCTAACCGATGGAATGTAAACTGCACTTGTTCAGATTTACCTCGAATATCATGTATAAATTCTTTGCTATTGCTTTTGTACCATTATCTTTTTATGTATATCAAGCTATAGGCCTATCGTCAATTAAACAAGGATCTTCATTTATCCATTCATTGTGCCCACATATCATGATCTCATGTGGCGCCTACCTTCATGACCTTTTCACCTGAATTTCTGGCGTAAATTTCTCCTTCCCTGGCGAACCCAGGACTGTGTTCTTTTTTCTTTATTGAAGTAAATCTGATTTTTCTTTATTCATACTCCATTTCGATTAATACATAGAACAATCAGGTTTACCGACAATAAGGTTACATTTAAAGCACTTACAGTGCAAACGGAGGCTTGCGTATAATTTTTCATGTAAATTGCATTTCAGCCCAAAACAAAACATGCGTGTATTCTGCATGGTAATAATAATAAAAATAATATTAAAAAAAAAAGTGATCTGTGATTCATTTGTAAAGTTTTGCCACATCAAGATAATTACTTTGCTATTCGTAGGCTGTGCAGATCAGATATATTTGCACCTTCTTTAGGATTTAGGCCCTATAGGTAACCCGCCTTAGGGCCTATAATGCCTTCTTTATAATCATAAACCAACTTTTTATTGTTTTATACGTCCTGGGCAAACGCAGGAACACAATATACATTTATATTCCGTTGATAATTCACGTAAATAACATTTAAAAAAAAGCCCAATCTCACTTTTGAATTTTTTGTTGGCCTTGTATGACATACTGTCAACCCATTTCATTGAGAATTCAGGAATCACCTGGACATAAATACGTAAATGTTGTTCTCATTTTAAAACGACACATGCCTTCAAACCATTCAACTTGTGTAGTGGCTTTCCCCATACTGGAGATAGTCATTTCAAATTGGGATTGATATTGTCTATTATGTTGGATGTTCTTTCATCAATACATGCTCAGTGCCTTTCGGGTCTTCTTTCTCATTTGCATTTCTCGCCTAAATTTCCTATCCTAACCAGGCAAACACTTCAACGAATTGTTTTCATCTTTTTTATTGATGCAAAAATTCTTTATTCTTCGCTTCACCTACGTTGCTTTGAATCAGTTTTGCCGACAATCAGGTTAAAGTCAAAGCATGTATGGGCCTATGCAAATGAGAATAATATTCTCATTTGCATAGGCCCATACATATTATGTTTCCTATTTTCAAGATTCAATCAAAACAAGTATTTAAAATAAAACATGTCTTCTTTTTAGCTTGCATGTTCAGCATCCCAAGGTTTAGTCATTCAAATGATATCGTTTTACCATTGTTACACATTCTATATGCTATAATCATAATGACATATTTCATATATTTGCTTTATGTATGTCCAAATTTATGGTTTATGAACGCCACTGGAATGATGCTTGATAATAGGTCCATGATTCAAACTAGTTACGCGTTAGAAGCGCTGTTTGGAGCTTTGAGCGCTTTGTTCGGGTGTGTCGCTCTGGCAACAGTTGTTCCGACTTTTGAATAGTCTAAAAAAAAAACAATTTGTTTAAAGTTTGGTTAAATTGGTTTGAGCAATGGTTGTTGGAATGGCGGCCTGAGCGACGTGCTTGGGGTTTGAATGGCGTTTTTTTCTTTTTGTTTGCGGTGTACATATTTATCCTATCTACGGTATTTCCGGGTAATTGCCATACCGGCAATTGAACCCCTTATCTTTGAACAATAACATTGTCTAATTTATTGTGATGGAAAAAATACATGCAATTTTATTTGATCTATTGTTCGTTCAGTTTGCTGAGTGTACACAAAACCATGTGCAGCTGTACTATGTATATACATTCAATTCTTTTTCAAGGCAATGTTGCCCATTTTGTTGAGGGTAATAGAATCCCACGAACATTATGTTTTATCTTAACATAATTATTTGCAAACAGCTATTTTACCTTTTTTCCTCCTTCTCCCCCCCCCCCCAATTTTTTTTGTAGCAAATGTCACAAAATACAGGTTGCCACTAGCCTTGAGTATGTCAGACCGTCACGCGTGAACACACCCTTATACACTCAACGCAAAACACATGCACCCCTCCTAGCACCTTGCACGCACCGAGCACTCCCAATCGTACTGCAAACCAAAATGTACCTCATTTGGATGACATGTTTAATGATGAAGTATTTGCCCCCCAGAGCAAATATTACACTGCTAAAGAATTTATTTCAGCTTTTAATACTAAAAATCGAAACGATAAACCAAATCACTTTAGCTTAATGCACATAAACATTCGAAGCTTACAAAAGAACTTTGAAACTTTCAGTGAATTCTTAAATATATTGAATAAATTTCCATTCTCTATTATAGGTATGACCGAGACGTGGTTACACTCAACAACCCCTCCCATATTCGAAATTGATAATTATACATTTAACCATATAGATCGTAAACAAGGTAAGGGAGGTGGGGTCGCTTTTTATATTCACAATGATATGCATTATAAAATAAGGGACGATATTCAACTTGACGGGTTAGAAACTTTATTCATAGAAATTATCGATGATAAACATAAAAATAAAATAGTCGGTGTAATATATAGGCCACCAAACAGCGTTGTTGATATATTTCTAGATAGATTAGAATTATGTCTCGAAACTGTATCTCGTGAAAATAAGGACATCTACATCATGGGCGATTTTAATATAGATCTCTCAATACCTTATACTGCCCTCGGCCAACACATGATCACTTTGATGTCATCATTTTCTTTT
This sequence comes from Lytechinus pictus, assembly GCF_037042905.1. Classification (NCBI taxonomy): domain Eukaryota; kingdom Metazoa; phylum Echinodermata; class Echinoidea; order Temnopleuroida; family Toxopneustidae; genus Lytechinus; species Lytechinus pictus. The sequence goes on from NC_087251.1 coordinate 115,679, forward strand.
AAACCTCTCATTGATAAACCTACGAGGATAACAAATGCGACACATACAATTATTGACAATATTTTTACAAATGTATTTAATACCAATAATAATGGAATAATATATTATGATATCTCTGATCATTTACCTATTTTCACGATATGTTCAAGCACCTATCGCTTACATAAACAATGCAACACAGAACACACTACTCGACGAAAAGAGACCAAGCGCAACATAGATTCCCTAAAAACAGATCTGTTTACAGAAACATGGCAAGATGTTTATCAAGAGCAGGATGTTAACAATTCATATGAAATATTCATAAACAAACTTCTTCATTATTACAACAAAAACGTACCTTTGACAAAAATAACTTCAAACAAAAAGAAGAATAAACAACCATGGATCACTCAAGGAATAATTAAATCTATATTTACTCGCAATAGATTGTATAAGATATCACTTAAATCACCTACAATAGAACATCAAAATAAATACAAAAAATATCGTAATAAATTAACATCTGTAATCCGTTTAGCACGAAAATCTTACTTCTCAGACAAAATTGAAAACAATAAAGACAATAACAAAACTTTATGGCATACAATAAATGACATTCTAGGTAAGAAAAAAGATGATCGAGACAATGATGAATTTTTAGAAAATGGTGACCACATCAGAGACCCCAGTGTTATTGCAAACGCATTCAATTCATTTTTTACTAATGTTGGTCCAAACCTAGCTTCGAAAATTGTTACCAATGACCATGATTTTTCACAATATTTAGATAACCATAACGAACACTCCTTATTTTTCAACCCTACTAATATTCAGGAAATGTTAGAAATTGTTCGATCCTTAAAACCCAGCAAATCCAGTGGCCATGATGGGATAAGTGTATATCTACTTAAACAAATAATTTTTTTCCTGGCTTCTCCACTTGTACATATTTTCAATCTGTCTCTCTCTCAAGGTGTTTTTCCTGAATCGCTAAAACTTGCCAAAATTATTCCAATATATAAAAAAGATGACCCATGTCGGATTGTAAACTACCGCCCTATTTCACTGTTACCAAGCATTTCCAAAATACTTGAAAAAATTGTTTACAATCGTTTATACTCATTTTTGGACACTAACAAATTATTAATCCCCAATCAATATGGTTTCAGAAAAAACCATTCAACCGATTATGCAATTTTACAATTATATGATAAAATAACTGATTCACTTTCAAAAAAGGAGCACACTATTGGGGTTTTTATGGATTTATCGAAGGCGTTCGATACAATGGACCATCGCATATTACTGAGTAAACTAAAGACATATGGAATCAGAGGGATCGTACTATCTTGGTTTAAAGATTATTTAGCTAATAGACGCCAATATGTTAATTTTAAATCCAAATCATCTAATATATGCCCCGTAATATGTGGAGTACCACAGGGTTCAATCCTGGGACCTTTATTATTTTTAATATATATGAACGACATTGTGAACACATCACCCTTACTTACATATGTTTTATTCGCAGATGACACCAACATATTTTATTCACACCACAACTTAAACATACTTGTTGCAACTCTCAATCAAGAATTAAAGAAATTATCAATATGGTTTAAATCAAACAAACTTTCACTTAACATAGATAAAACAAATTTCATGTACTTCAAACACATTAATTCTAAACATATATTTCGCGATAATATTTATATCAATGATATACCCATTAATGAAAAACAAGAAACTAAATTTTTAGGTGTAGTGATCGATGCTAACATAACTTGGAGTAGTCACATTCGTAATATAAGCATGATGGCAGGAAGAGGCATAGGCATTTTGTATAAATTAAAATATTATATCTCTCAAAGATCGTTACTTATGCTCTATAACTCATTTATCTTATCGTATATATCTTATTGTAATATTGTATGGGGAAATAGTAACAAAATCAAAATCGATTCAATATTGCGCCTTCAAAAGAAAGCACTTCGCATTTGTCATCACTCCCATTATCTCGCTCATACTGATCCTATATTTCATGATTTTAAAACATTGAAGATCTACGATATTCACACTTATCAAACTGCTATTTTTATGTACAAATTTTCCACCAACACTATACCAACACCCTTTCGAAATATTTTTGTCTATAATAGAGACATTCATTCATACCCTACTCGACATTCATCTGACTTTCATTTAACAAACCCAAAACTAATAATTGCTCACAAAACAATACGGCATCACGGCCCGGATGTTTGGAACAACCTTCCGAATGATATCAAACAAGCTGCATCTCTTATATCATTTAAAGCTTCACTAAAGAGGTACCTTTTATCTAAATACTTATAAATTCTCACCTGCACTCGCACTCACTTGCACACACTTCATCTTGCCCCTTCCCCCCTTCCTTTTATTATATTTTAAGCTATATAAGTGACATCACTTTTAAATAATAAAGACTCGGTATTTTTATTATGGTTTCCATGTAGCCTCTTTTCCCCTGGCTGCTATTATTTCAAGCTTTCAGCTTACGATAGCTGGCCTCTGCATTTACATTCATTTGTTATTGTTTACATGAATATTATGTCTATTATATCTACTTAACTACTATACAATTGTCACCTTTGTAACTTGATCAGTATGTATGTTTCATTTTATATCATTGTTATAAATTTGTAATTTTGATTTATTAATAAATGCAGAAATACTGCTTTAAAAAAAAAAATTTTTAAAAAAAAGGAAAATAACATTTTTATAACGTTCAATTTCTGCTCTTTAATTTGATACCTCAATTACAGAAAACGGTCGAGAAAAAATAAAGTTCTGTTTATTTCAAATAAGGCATGAATTCCAATAAATTCATAAAATGAAGAGGGTTTACAAGGTAGCTTTCAGAACACTGCGTTTTCTTGACGATCAGCTATGCATTGAGTCTTTTGTTAAACGTGCGATAGCTTAGGTGGGAAACCGGTGAAAACCTGTTTGTTTCAGGAAATTATGGGAATACAAGCATTCTTTCGAAGAACCATAACTTTGTTATATTTTGACCATTTTCTGAGATTTAGCTATCAAATTAAGAGAAGATAGTGAACTTTTAGGCATGTGATTTTCTTTTAAAAATGTTGATACCCCCGCCGAATGACTATTTGCTATCCTTTCTTCAAATTGTTTTTACTCACTCATGCGTGGATGAGAAATCTTGTATGTTATACCAGTTAAGAGGAGATTCTAAGCTTTACAATGGTAGGTGCGAGACACACTGTGTATATATATATATATTGTTCTCTTCATCCATTTCCTTCACACTATATATATATATATATATATATATATATATATATATATATATATATATATATATATATATATATATGTGTGTGTGTGTGTGTGTGTGTAAAGTTATACATGTACAACAGCTATTGGCAACTCTTTTTATTTAAATATTGTAAAGAAATGGATGAAGAGAACAAAGGTAGGCGTAGCTTAAATCAAGGTTCCCCAGAGCTATCTACCCTTTGGAAAAATTGGTGATGCCGAAAAAATGTCTCTGCCGGGAATCGAACCCGGGCCCCCAGCTTTGAACGCCGGTGCCTTAACCACTAGACCACAGAGACGGGTTAGTGGCTAGGGCGACCCCGATCCGTTTGACCGTCAGATAGACAAATTTTCGACACCATGCCAATTATAATTTCCTTTGTCGGGTGAAGGTGGGTTTTTAACAATGACAAGCCGCCATGCCTCAGCTGGATCAAAGCTATTGCTTCGATACAGTACACGTATGGGCGAAGAAATACAAATGTGTAAAGTTATACATGTACAACAGCTATTGGCAACTCTTTTTTATTTAAATATTGTAAAGAAATGGATGAAGAGAACAAAGGTAGGCAGAGACATTTTTTCGGCATCACCAATTTTTCCAAAGGGTAGATAGCTCTGGGGAACCTTGATTTAAGCTACGCCTACCTTTGTTCTCTTCATCCATTTCTTTACAATATTTAAATAAAAAAGAGTTGCCAATAGCTGTTGTACATGTATAACTTTACACATTTGTATTTCTTCGCCCATACGTGTACTGTATCGAAGCAATAGCTTTGATCCAGCTGAGGCATGGCGGCTTGTCATTGTTAAAAACCCACCTTCACCCGACAAAGGAAATTATAATTGGCATGGTGTCGAAAATCTGTCTATCTGACGGTCAAACGGATCGGGGTCGCCCTAGCCACTAACCCGTCTCTGTGGTCTAGTGGTTAAGGCACCGGCGTTCAAAGCTGGGGCCCGGGTTCGATTCCCGGCAGAGACATTTTTTCGGCATCACCAATTTTTCCAAAGGGTAGATAGCTCTGGGGAACCTTGATTTAAGCTACGCCTATATATATATATATATATATATATATATATACATATATATATATATATACTGTATATATGTATTTGAGATCAAGAGTATGGGAGGGCTGTAGCAAGGTCAATTCCAGTATTCATCAAGCTTTCGGGCACATGCCCTTCATCAGGATCTAAACCTATATAAAATACAAAATAAATAGACCTACTAATAACAATGATAAATATAATACAATGCAATATATAACGGAGATAAGTAATTACAGTCCATAAGTAATAACCAATTATTCATATAAGGTAATGGTGAGTCAATATGTAACGAAGTATAGAATATATAGTTACCGTAAGGTCCGTAAGTATAGTGTATTGTTGACAGTAAAGTTAAGTGTAAAGTGAGGTCAGGTGTGCGGGGATGAGTTCATTAGAGGGTGAAGAGGGTCGTTTATTGGTCGGCGTTTATACCACGTGGTCTTATTAATGTTTTGAGTTTGTGTATCCAATGAGATTCCCTTTTCATGATGGTGTCGTGTTTCTTGTTTTTTACTATTTCGATGGCAGTGATTTTAATGTTGTGTACTGTATGGCCGGGAAGTTTTGAAATGTATGGTGTATGGGAGGGTTTTGCTGTTGGGTTTGTTTTTGTTGTAATTGGTTACTTCTGATCTAGTGTTATTTAGTCGTGTGTATAGTGTTGTTTCAGTCTTTCCGACGTATTGCATGTTGCATTTAATGCATGTTAGGAGGTAGATGACCCATGAGGATATATATATATATATATATATATACACTGCATACAATTAGTGAGTGTGGGGTTTTTCGCAATAATGAATTGCAAACGTCTAGATCTAGACTATAGGTGGATGTCTGTATGACCTGATTCGCATCAATCTAGCAACACTGATCACCCATCCAGGGGCTCCATCAGGTCCACCATCCAACATGACAACTCCAATCTGTGTATGAGAGCCTTTCAACACGATTCCCGGATTAGATACTCTCAAATCAATCATTCTCAATTGGGATATAATCAGGGATATCTTCCCTGGTTCTATTCAAAGTTGTAAAGATCGTGTTTCTCCACCATGGCACCGTGAATGAATTTATCACGGTTTAATTAATGCGCGCCCATAACGACTCAGTAATATATTCAAATAATGAATTAAGATCCCTCTTCTGAGCTTATGGTAGCAAGTTACTCCATTAACCTGTTTAACATGAAAAATAAATTAACCGTTTTAAAGACTCTATGTTTCTTTTTCAGGTAAGAAAATGGGGAAGCATTTAAGTAGGCTGGAACAAATTTTATTTGAAAGGGATATTCACTTGAACTATATGAAAAAAATAAAACCCCAATTTTCCCTACCTCGATGTGATAATGCCCCTACTGCAAGTCTAGAAGACTAAGGCAAACGCACTTTAATGACACATATGCCTTACTTAACAGTGGAGATATGAGATTTTTAGGGGCCAGATATGGTATCGGACAAGAGAGCAAAGTGAGCGAGAGGAGAGATTTTATTTATTAAGAAAATAACGTCATATTTCACCCTTCGTTCTTTCCTCTATTTTTCCTTTTCTCTTTTTTTTCTTGGTAGTGAAAAATTTAGGGGGAAGTGCCCTGAAGAACCCCCCCCCCCCCTCATCTGTACGCCATTGCAACTTATTGCCCTACTTGTGGGGTTTGGGAGGGGTCCTATTTTTTTTTTTTTACAAAGTTGGGATACAGTGAATTTATTCGAATCATTGCAGGCCTATTGTACACACCATGATGATAGCTTTAATAGCATTAAAACATCAGCCCAAAATGACCTTTAACTAGACAAAATTGAATCTATTTCCTAATTTATCAATAATTATATGCTTTTCACACTGCATTTCCTTAATAGTCCGGCAGCCCAGGAGATTTATTCAAACGAAAGCCTGACAAGCAAATGACCCCATAGCTGGATGACATGGACCCTTAAGTTTATAAAAATGCATTGCTGCCGGGTTTCATCCGTGATCTTCCCGCCGAAATGACGTAATATATGACGTCACTACAAAATGGCCCTATTTCACAATTTTTTAGACATTCTACACATAGCATGAAGTCAAGGGAATATATCTCAACCAAACCATGTTTTTTTGTATGAAATTTTCAAAATATATTGTTCAAGTAGTGCAAAAGAAACATGCAAAATTTCACGAACAGAAATTATTGTTTACATATGCAGATTATGTCATGAAATTTGCATATCATTAGTTTGGAAGATTTCTTGCTTCAAAAATTGTCGAAAATCGATTCAGAAATGTATTTTCTTTCTTAGTGTACTTTCTTTGATATATTTCCTGTCAAGCATGATATCGTTCTTTTTATCTATATCTCTACTTTTAGAAAATATATGTCAGTAATTGAAAATGACATTATAGACTGTGATTTCAGCCCCCTTTTCAATATGGTGCGTACATAGAAATCGTGCGTTTTGGGCCTATTTTCACCATATAGCTGAGGTGTGCTTACGATATGCCTACGTTATGGATGTTTCCTGCATTTTGCATGATATTAAATCTTCCAAACAACATATTTTCATCTTCATTATGTCTCTGCTAATAAATTAAGGATTTCAGCAAAGATTGATTGCCCACTGGGCAGTCTATAGGCTACGTTTTCAGCCTAGTTTTCAACAACGAACCTATACCATGTATGACTGCATTATTGTAGTCGTGTCGGAAATGGAAGTTCCTGTGCACTATCATAATATATTTTTAATCAACGTTTTTGTATTGCCTGAAGTGTCTAGTTAATGAATCTTGATGTTCCCTTTGCAAAATCGTGTCCCACGGGGTTCAAAATTGATATCTTTGGCGGCCCTCTTGGATTTTTAAAATGAAAATTCATTATTTTCATATTTTTTTGCACAGAGTGTGACAATGGGACAATCCCGACCTTTCGTTGGACAACGCGAACGCTTATTTGCGACGGTAGTTGATTTTGGAAGATACTTTTCGGCCCGTCGTCATTGTCGTAAAACTCTGTCCTGCAATGCAAATTGTGTGACATGATATTTTTTTTCGTTTCACATCTGGAACGGAAACATTCAATCTGCGTTTCGTGTGCAAAATTCTGGTTGCTACTATGGAAACAGCGATATATCCGATTTAGGACGACTTTCCAAAGCCACATTTGGTTCCTCCCAGAGCTCGAGAGGCCGCCCGGGGGGCCCACTTCCATTGAAGAGTGGATACCAGGCGCGACCACGCGTAAAAAGGGAAAGAGTGGGCAAGTACGTTACGTATAGGCCTATGTAACGTTATAAGGGTGTCAAAAACGATGTTTAAAATACCAAAAAGGAAGATATGTTTTCAATACTTGTAGGGTTTTACAAGCTAAATACTTGTTAAGAGATGCATTTTCATAATCTGGAAAAGCCTTGCTTCCCTTGTTTAGGGTGCTTTTCGAAACTGCATGGTCGTGCCTGGTATCCACTCATCAATGGAAGTGGTCCCCCCGGAAATTCAAATCTAATCCCCATTTCTGGGAAAAGTAAAACATAATGCCCATTACATTATGTGCTAGAGGCATATCGTTTGTGTAGGAGTAAACAAAATAAATTCTGGCTGGTACGTGTTCAGACCAAGGTAACTCCTTGTTTAGACGTATACATGCTGTGTACATAATCAACGCATGCGAAATGGTTTCGCTGGAGAGGTGATTTGACCCATGGAATCAATTGCCAGCAGGCGCGTAGCCAGGGGGGCGGTGGGGGCGGTGCCCCCCCCCCCCCCCAAACGTCCCCAAAAAGAAAAAAAAAGGGAAAAAAGAGAGGAGAAAAGGGAAGGGAGGAAAGGGAAGAAAGGTAGCTTTGTCGGGTTTTTTTTTCTTTTCATTCTTTATTTTTTTCCTCAAAAGAGAAACTCCTTCACTCTTGCTCTGAATTTATATATGAATTTTGCTCCCGCGCCGCGCGCGGTTAATGACAATATTGAAGTTCTCCATTGTTTCCCCCACCCTTTCTCTAACCCTGTTTTTTCACCTCAGCTATATGTGTTTCTTGCCAGTTAAAGTTCAAATGTATACATTAGGGCATGGAATTAGAGTAAGGTTAGGCTGAAGTATATGAAGTTATCTTTTTTTTAATTGATCGCGCAACTTCTGGTCGGGTCGGCTCCGGGCGGGTAAAATCTTTATATCAATTTCTGCCGTTACCTCCATAAAGTCAACTTCTCCCGCTTTTCAGCTCATTACTAAACAACCATAATTTTGGGGCAAACGGGTTCCTAATTTAAAAAGAGGAATGTATCAAATTCGTGTCGTATTAAATAAAAAAGTACAATATATTTTTATCAAATTCTATTAATCTTCATGTCATTTCCCTGCACATTCATCTCCTGTCCTGTTTTGCGCCCTCAGTTTGAAATTTTGAATGACACTTAGGTTTCTTTATAATTCCAAATGAAGCGCTTCAGGATAAGTCAAAGAAATTAGGCATCCTTTTTTATATCATTTCAATAAATCACAGAAGTTTCAACTTTTTGCGCACTACTTTCCTTGTAATGAAGTTCAATAATCTTAGGAAATCAATTGAATTAGCCATCCAGCCATCAGTCGTAATGTACATGCATGTGTGGTGCGGGTGTCGCGGGAAAGAATTTTGCACACGAAAAGCAGATCTGTAGGGCCTGTAACCCCCCTGTAACACAAAGCTTAGCATTGATTGTAGAGCAGTTTTCTACGTTTGATTCTATTGACTATAATGTACAATCAATCTTAAAAATCAAGTGTATGATTAAGCATTAACTTTTGTGTTAGGGGACCCTAATATTAGCGTCCGTGAGGATTGCGAAAGGTCCCAAATCTTAAATGAATACGCATTTCACTATGATTCGGATAGTAGAAATCGGTTGAAATTGTTTTCTGGACAGCTAATATATTTTGAAATAAATGAAAATTTATCCCGAAACTGTCATGCTATTGGGCAAAAATTTGCATGTGCATTGATATCTATCTGTTCAATCATTAACATCAACAACTATTGCAAAATATCAGCATTCGACACGAAAGAGGATATATTATACCGAGAATACTGAAACGCTTCATGACAGTATATATGAATGTCTTAATTTGCTTAGTTAAAGGGCAACTACCATGTATTACTCGATAATGCGATAAAATGACACCAAAAAGCAACCTCTGTCTCTTAGTCACACCCGCAAGAGCCTGAGGAAGGTGCCCTTACCTTATCAGTAGCTTGACTATAAAATATCGTGCTTTCTTGGAGCCCCCAATGTGGCAAGATGGTGTATCCTCTATGTAGAAAAACAATTCTTATTTTATTGAAATTACTTGGAGACAAAACAGTAGGCTTTTCTCTATCAGCTACATTATAAAGAAGTGCGGGCACAGCAAAGCCTACCCTCCCCCCCCCCTTTCCGGGACCGCCGAAGTCCCCCCCCCCCCCCATCCCTTTTTCGTATTTTGCCTATTTATGGGAAAGTATGCCATTTTGGAGCCCCCATTGAGTAAAAAAAAGGTTTCTGCTATGTAGTAAAACCACTTTTATTGTTTTGAAACTATATGGAGACAAAAGAGTAGAGTTTCTTCTATCTGCTACATAGTTATAAAGAAGTGCTGGCATATTGAAGCATACCCCTTAGGGGGTCACCGAAATCACCCACCCCTTTTCCATATTTTACCTTTTTATGGGAAAATATGCCATTTTCGAGCCCCCATTGAGGCAAAAAGTGTTTCTGCTATGTAGTAAAGCCACTTTTATTGTTTTGAAACTACGTGGAGACAAAGTAGTAGCCTTTCCTTTATCTGCTGCTAATAAGTGCTTGCGCAGCAAAGCCTATCCCCCTCAGGGGGTTCCCAAAGTCACCCACCCCTTTTCCATATTTTTTCAATATATGGGAAAATCTGCCCAATTTGGAGCCTCTAAAGAGGGTAGAAGTCGATGTGCCAGCACTCTTTTTACATGTAGCTGATAGAAAAAAGCCTATCTTTCATTTCCAAGTGGTTTCCAAAATCAGAACTAGCTTTACTATACAGTGCGTATCAACAAAAGTTTACACTTTGAAAAAGCCCTGGGAATTAAGAAATATACAACATGTGGGTAATTTTTTCACATATAATCTTGTGTTTGGGTCTCATCTTTCCAATGAAAGTAAAAGTTTTGACAGAATGTTACACTTGAGTGAACACTGCCCAATTTTTAAAGCTCGTAGAAATCTGTTTGCGCAGAAATGCTCGTTTTCACGCTGTGTCAAGGGGAAAGGGCGAAATCAAACTTACCCTGCGAAACATTTTTTATACTTTTCCCTTGCACTTTTAGTCAATCAAAATAAAACGGATATATTCAAGGATTTTGAACAATTTTGCCACCCTAATTAAGATTTTAACACTGAGTAAGAACAACCTTTACCCTTTTTGTGCCAGCTGGATCTGAGGACATAACTGAATCTGAACAAAAGTTTATATCAGACATCTCCAGCATTTTTTCACTAAGTTTTTATCATCTAAAGTGGGTTTACATTTCATTTTCTTTTAATACTTGTTTCTCCACACTTTTCCCAAGCTTGACAATGATTAACAAAATGAAAATCAAGCCTTAGCCATTTCGTGTAAATCACAGCTCAGTGTAAAGCAAATATCGTCACGATGGCCTTGGTGTGTGGGGAATGGGGTGGGGCGCAACGCACTCTTCGAAGTATTTTGGGCAAAGAAACAAGTCTAAAAAGGTAAAAAGATAGCTTCATATCAATTTTACTAGCTAGATTCCACGTGTTCTTCATGATTCAGGTCTACTTTTTTCGCATAACTATTTCAAAGTTCTGCGCAATTCAAACTTTTCAAAAGTAAGTGGTGCTCACTCTAGCGGAAATATTTTTCGACAGTTATATCGTCATTTGCTTAAATGGATCTGTACCAATGTTAAAATGTGGAAAAATCTTCAGGATATTACAAATGTATAATTTTACAGGATTTTTTCTAAGTCTAAACTTTTTTTGATACGCACTGTATAGCAGAAATGCCCTTTTGCCTGAATGGGGGCTCAAACACTGCAATTTTTTCAATAAAGAGGCAAAAAAGGCGGGGAGAGTTCGGCAGCCCCTGAAGGGGAAAGGCTTCGGTGTGCCAGCACATCTTTATATGTAGCTGATAAAGAAGATCCTACTTTGTCATCTCCATGTGGTTACAAAACAATAAAAGTGGTTTTACTGCAAAGCAGAAACACCTTTTGCCTCAATGGTTCTCCAAAATGGCGAATTTTTCGAAAATGGGCAAAATACGAAAAAGGGATTGGATGACTTTAGCAGCCCACTGATGAGGTAGTAGGCTTTGCTATGCCCTAACTTCTTTATATGTAGCTGATAGAGAAAAGCCTACTCTTTTGTCTCTAAGTGATTTAAAGGGGAAAAAATTACATACCCAAAACAACATTTTGCCACATTGGGTGCTCCGAAAAGCACGATATCTTAATAGTCAAGCTACAGATAAGGGTGGGGTACCTTCTACAGGCTCTTGTGAGACTATGCTTTAAGGTGCCCGAAAGTACTTGCATGCAAAATGAAAATGCAGAGCAATGCCTCGATCCTCTAACTTTTTCAAGAGGTTTCATTATTATTAAAGTTGCTTTGTGTAGAAAACGCCGTTTACCCTCATACAAGTAATATATACCTTTCTATCGCTACGCACGTTACATGCCTTTCTGCGTGGTAGGCACATCAACAAAGGCGATGCAAGATAAAACAGATAGATGTCAATGCACATGAACATTTTGGACCAAAATTATTGAATGAACTTATTTTTTCAAAATATATTAACCGGACTATCCAGAAAACGATTTCTACCGATTTCTAAATCATAGTGAAATGCGTATTCATTTAAGATTTAAGATCCCATTGTCAGACTCTGTGAAAAAAGTATGAAAATATTTGATTTTCATTTTTAAAATCCAAGAGGGCCGCCAAAGACATCAATTTTGAACCCCGTGGGACACGATTTTGCAAAGGGAACATCAAGATTCATTAACTAGACACTTCAGGCAATACAAAAACGTTGATTAAAAATATATTTTGATGGTGCACAGGAACCCCCATTTCCGACTCGACTACAATAATGCAGTTATACATGAGTTTCGTTGTTGAAAACTAGGGTGTAAACGTAGCCTATAGACTGCCCAGTGGGCAATCAATCTTTGCTGAAATCATTTATTTATCAGCAGAGACATAATGAAGATGAAAATATGTTGTTTGGAAGATTTAATATCATGTAAAATGCAGGAAACATCAATAAAGTAGGCATATCGTTCGCACACCTCAGCAATATGGTGAAATGGGCCAAAAGACGCACGATTTCTATGTACGCACCATATTAAAAAGGGGGCTGAAATCACAGTCTATAATGTCATTTTCAATTACTGACATATATTTTCTAAAAGTAGAGATATAGATAAAAAGAACGATATCATGCTTGACAGGAAATATATCAAAGAAAGTACACTAAAATAGAAAATAAATTTCTAAATCGATTTTCGACAATTTTTAAAGCAAGAAATCTCCCAAACTAATGATATGCAAATTTCATGACATAATCTGCATATGTAAACAATAATTTCTGTTCGTGAAATTTTGCATGTTTCTTTTGCACTACTTGAACAATATATTTTGAAAGTTTCATATAAAACAATCTTGGTTTAGCTGAGATATCCTCCCTTGACTTCATGCTATGTGTAGAATGTCTAAAAAGTGGTGAAATAGGGCCATTTTGTAGTGACGTCATAGAATACGTCATTTCGACGGGAAGACCACGGATAAAACCCGACAGCAATGCATTTTTATAAACTTTAGGGTCCATGCCATCCAGCTATGGGGTCATTTGCTTGTCCGGCTTTCGGTTGAATAAATCTCCTGTGCTGTCGGACTATAACCCCGGACTATCCTTAACCCCATACTATCTTCTCATTTTTTTGGGGGGGGGGTCACACAATGTCTTTCTTTACCCCATACTGTTTGCTTAGCCGGGTTAACGTCTTTAAGCTAAATGACAGTAGGCTAGTTGCAGTAAAATACTGATTTCGTGAGAAAGTCTGTAAAACCAAGGTTAAGTATTACTATATCATCGTGGATCTAGATCTGGTACAGTTACATAAACTGAACTTTGTGAAATCATAATATATAAGCTAAAAAAAAAACCATCACACTGAAGATCGCCAACACAGATAGGCACACGTGGGACAGTGTGTTATTATTGCTGGAATAAAGACCCGACGGAATTTGACAGAATCCGCGCTTATTTTGCTTATTTCTCAGCAATTACACAATTTCTTCCAGAGGCTTTGGCACATATTTTTTATTCATACAAACAGACACTTTGGTGATCATTATATTAAATTCTGTAAAAAGTCATTTTGAGAACGTCCCCACAACTGGAATTTATCTTTAACCCCGGACTATCGCACAGGTGAGGTGCGGAAAAATAAGAGATCTATGGAAAAACCATGGTGTTCTTTTAAACTTAATTAATATTAATATTATTGGTGTGCGGTGTGTGTGTGTGTGTCCGATTGTGTTTTGTTTGTGCTGGTGCTTTAGATGACGGAGGGGTGTTTTGAAGACAGATTAAACTTCTCTCAGAACTTCAGTTAAATTATGTTGCATGCTCATGTTTAAACAATTATCAATGATGTACATGTATTTATTTTAATATGAAAATTTGAAATGTGTGGTTGATTGTACTATAATAAATATTTTTTTTATTTTGGAGAGAAATAAAACATTACTTAAAAAAATATTGATGATTTTGCCACACAGAGCGTGATTAACGTGTAATTTCGACTTTTGTTATTGGCTAATGCTTATTTAGCCCCACTTTTCCTTAGCCCGGTTTCGTTTCACACTGCATCTCTTAGCACCGCAATAAGCCGGCTAACCCTACATTTTGGCAGGGGAGATAGTACCGTATTATTTACCGTGCTATAGCCCACTTTGCTCGTGTGAAAACGAAGTGGGCTAAGCTTAACCCCGGGAAATTGGTTGGGCTAAGCATATTTTCAGGCTTTATAGATAATAAATTGACAGATAAATGTACATATTGCAATATGCTACTGATATTCAACCAAAAGACTGAAGACAAATAATATCATTTTTCTAGCGCTTTATGTGACGGGGAATCCATCCATGATCTCAGTTTTTATTTTTTAAACTAATGCAATCATCGAAACCAGCGTTTGAGCAAATTAGCATAAAAAATAGCGTTATCCATTTTTTATTTAGCTCATTATGTATATTATGTTGCAATTCTCAAATGAAAAAAAAATAATTGTGGAGTTCCCCAGGGTAGTCTTTTAGGCCCGATTTTGTTCATAGTTTATATTAATGATTTTTGTAGATCATCAGATGTTCTTTCTTTCATTCTCTTTGCGGACGACTCTAACTTATTTTTTCACATAAAAATCCTCTTCACCTTGCTAATATAATCAACTCTGAACTAGAAAATGTCACCGAATGGATAAGAGCAAATAAATTGTCACTAAATCTTCAAAAAACTAAATATATGTTGTTTAGCAACTCTATAATACACTTCCTGTTGATATTATTTTAGATGGAACTCCCTTGGAAAATGTATCCCATATTAAGTTTCTTGGAATAACAGTCGATAATAAGCTCTCATGGAAATTTCACATAGATAACATATGTAAAACTATTTCACGCAACATTGGTATAATTAACAAGCTTAAATTTTGTTTACCATTATCGTCCCTGCTTACATTATAGTCATCCCTTATATTGCCTTATTTAAGTTATGGAATTTTAGCGTGGGGTAATACACAACAAATACTCTTAGACAATTTTTTTAAACATAAAATATTGAAAATTAAACACTTATATTTGTTTAATCTCGGTCAGTTTATGTATAACTATAACAACAACAACCTCCCAAATGTATTTAATTCAATGTTTCCAAAAAATCAATCCATTCACAACTATCCAACAAGGCGATTGGGTGAATTTCATTTACCACTTTTAAGAACTTTGCGGGCTCAGAACACATTTATATATGATGGACCGAAGTGATGGAACTCACTTCATAATGATATAACAAATGCAAAATCTTTGAACTCTTTTAAGACTAAATTAAATTATCTCTATAAAAACCTTATAATATACTCCCAAGTTAAGTTTGATTCATCATCTCTGTCAAGTCATCATTATTACTTTAAAGACTACAATTAAAACATAAAATAATTATTATCCTTTTTTTATTTAAAAAAAAAAAATTAAAATCTGACACAAGTCCTTCTCAGATGTGCTCATTATTGAACCTCATACATTATTGTGTCTATCCTCTCTATTTTCTCCTCTCCTGTCCGCTTATCCGCCTTCCTACCGGTTATTTGTTCACGGAATCAATCACATTCTTCGTGCATTATATTCTTTCCAGGTTATTTTATATTTTTCTACTTTTATACACATCATTGAATCCAGTTTGCTTGAGTCCACGACGGCATATGTTCTATCTACATACATGCAGCAGCACCCATCCATCTTCTCAGGGCATTCTCCCCTTTTTACTTCTCTTTTTTTTGGGGGGGTGGGGTGGGGAAGGGCGGATATTTATAGGACGGGTTGTTTTGTCCTTTATCAAACTATATATTTCTGATAACTTTGTATTTATTTTGTATTTCCCTCTCATGTATTTATTTTTTCCTCATTTGATTATCTGTATTTATACTTTGTTATTTTGTTATTTGTTGTGTTATCTATTTTTTGAGGGGCCCACATTGTACAAGCATTGATTTTTAGTCGGTCCCCCCATTTCCATCTTAATTTAATTTACATTGAAAAATTAGTATACATATTTAAAACCTACAATGTGTTGCCGAAATTGACTAAGTGTTTTTTTCACAACATATGTATCATTAATTTTGTTTGCAACGGATACAAATATTTATGTTTATATATGGTATACAATTTGTTTTTGTTTGATGGAAGTGAAATAAATAAATTTGAATTTGAATTTGAATTTATTATGCTAATTGCGACGGCCATTGTTTAAAGGGAAAATCTAGTGTCATAAATGAAAATTTCGTCATAGAAAACCGTAAACACCTGTATTATGTATTTTGGGGGCTTCTTGATATATATACACAACAAAAAAAGTAAGTCCCCCCTTAAACAAACATCAATAATTTCCGAACCAATGCGAGTTTTTAATATATTTTTACATGAGCGTGTAGGTAATTTTATAAGCTACCCTCTGAGTAAACGTTATGGACGTATTTCACTTCATGCTTCAGTGAGCACCGTCAGAAGGCAAAAATGTCACTTTTCAAAAGTCACAAGCCAAATATCATGACTTTGATTCCATTTTATTTGAACTAATTCCACATTCTCATCATAAAAAATAGTCAGAAGGCTTGTAAAAGGTACTTTCTAAAAGACGATACAACTTTTTTGGCTAAATTTCACGGTTGAATAAACACAAGTCCAAATTTGCTATAATTTGATTTTTTACACATTTATATCAATAAAAATGATAGAATATGATGACAGTTATTTTTGGAAGAGTTTCTTCAACAATATTCATCATTTCACGGTTCAATGAACATTTATGGAAAACAAAAAATACGATTTTCAAATATCATAGGCAAGTATTGGTTTATTTTTGGGAACTGAAAATGATCTTTTCTCAACTTTTTCGTTATGTTCATGACCAATTAACATGCTTCAATGATTCAAAGGCGTTTAATTAAATATCCACACTTTAATGAACATGTGGAATGCGATTAGCTCTTTTTTACGTTATTGGAAAAAATGCAATTTGTTACTATGGATATCTGTCACAAACCTCCTTGTATAGTTCATTTGATTTTATTTTTATGAAAATCCCGATGTTTAATGCATCAGTGAGCACACAATATTCGAAAATTATGCAAATTAGAAGAAAGTTCAAGGCCTTGGCCTCACTCTGTGTCGTATCGAATGGTTATTTTGGTGTGTGCGCCTTTTGGATAGTGTTACTCTGAAGCCATGTACGAAGTTTCATGAAATAACTATTGGCAGAAGTAACAAAAACCGTCCATGAAACAAACCCTCATTTCATATTTGTTAAAATTTTGACTTCGTCTCTCATAGACTTGTGTACATTATGGGTGCACATGTTTAAGAATAAGTAACCCCTTATTCAATATGGTGGAACTTTTTTTCACGGCTGTCTTTAGCAATGTCACTTGGCAGTAATGTTTATCAACCTATGGGCAGAATTCTGTGCAAAAATGAAATCGATTTGGTTATTTATGGATGAGTGAGCACGCATCAAAGTGGGAAAATTGGTAATTTCAATGTCACAGACTCATTTTAAAGGGTAATAAAGTAAATATTGGGGGCAAATTCGGTTTCAAATAAGACTTAAATTGCTATTGTTTTATCATCCATCATTCCTATCACCACACACTTTCCGAACTTTAAACATTTTCATGGTTGAGCGAGCACATTCGAAAACTTAGGAATGAATACTCTTTATACTGCATAAATGTATTCTTTTCCTAACAATTTCTCATGATCAGTTTAATTTATGGACAAATCAGTGGTGGGTCCAGAATTTTAAAATGGGGGAGGGGCCTATAATCGGGGTAGCCACCAACATTTTCAAATTTTAACATGATCTAACAAGTTGTAGAGGATACTATCATAAACCCCCCTATGATGATACGTCACAATACAGGGGCCGGGGAAGGGTTTTCAAAGTGGGGGGGGGGGGGGCTGACCATGCAAAAAATCATAATCCTATGGTAATTTTTACATTTTTGTACATGCTTTTGGAAAAAAGTGGGGGGGGGGACTGAAGCTCCCCGCCCACCCCCCCCCCCCCTCGCTTCCGCGGCCCCTGTAATACATTGTGCTCACTCAACCATGAACAAATTGATGCTCGAAATAGGGGGCGCCAAATTGATATTTAAACAAGGGGTGCCAAATTGATGTTTGAACTAGGAGGTGAGGCCGAATTGATGTTTGAACTAGGGGGGGGGCGTCGAATTGATGTTCGAAATGGTGTGGCGCCAAATTTGATGTTCGAACGTTCGAACTAAGGGAGCGCCAATTTGATATTTGACGAGAGGAGACAAATTCATGTTTCAGACCAGGCGCGTAGCCAGGGGGGCGGTGGGGGCGGTCGCCCCCCAAAAAAACGTCCCCAAAAAGAAAAAAAGAAGGAAAAAAAGAGAGGGAAAAGGGAAAGGGAAGAAAGGTAGCTTTGTGTTTTTTTGTTCTTTTTATTCTTTTTTTCTCAAAAGAGAAACTCCTTCACTCTTGCTCTAAATTCATATATAAATTTTGCTTCCGCGCTGCGCGCGGTTAAATGACAATACTGAAGTTCTCCATTGTTTCCCAACCCTGTTTTTCCACCTCAGCTATGTGTGTTTCTTGCCAGTTAAAGTTCAAATGTATACATTAGGGCATGGAATTAGAGTAGGCCGAAGTATATGAAGTTATCTTTTTTTTTTTTTTGATCGCGCAACTTCTGGTCGGGTCGGCTCCAGGCGGGTAAAATCTTTATATCAATTTCTGCCGTCACCTCCATAAAGTCAACTTCTCCCGCTTTTCAGCTCATTACTAAACAACCATAATTTTGGGGCAAACAGGTTCCTAATTTTAAAAGAGGAAGGTATAAAATTCGTGTCGTATTGAATAAAAGAGTACAATATTTTTTATCTAATTCTATTAAACTTCATGTCATTTCCCTGCACATTCATCTCCTGTCCTGTTTTGCGCCCTCAGTTTGAAATTTTGAATGACACTTAAGTTTCTTTATAATTCCAAATGAAGCGCTTCAGGATAAGTCAAAGAAATTAGGCATCCTTTTTTATATAATTTCAATAAATCACAGAAGTGTCAACATTTTGCGCACTATTTTCCTTGTAATGAAGTTCAATGATCTTAGAAAAATCAATTGAATTAGAGCCGATGGGGTATTAGAGATATCTGCATTTGATGAAACGTCCGCTCTTTGAAATTCCAGAGTTGCTCAGCGCGGGAAGGAATATCTTCCTCCCGGCATATACACTTCTTCTCCTTTGTTTTGCGAGTTAAAGATATGCACTGTCGCTAAAGTGTTTGTAATCGAATCTGATCTTTCCAAGGGAAGTATTCAATATATCATTGAGAATACCCTTTTCTCGGGACCCTTTTCATGGCAAAAAAATTTGATAAAACGCTTCAGCTTCCGCGCTTCACGCGGGGTTATTATTATATTAATTTCCTCCATTGCATTCCTTTTTTGTGCGTTCACAATCACTTTTGAAAACAAGGTTCATGAAAACAAGGTTCAAAATCACAATACAGTCAACTGAATTGGAGCTGATATAGGTCCTAGAGACAAGAGAGACGGCTCCTTTTCATTTTCATTTATGAAACACCAAAAGCTTCGCGCTTTGCGCGGGAGGCGAAATTATTTTTCCCACCGAGTTCTGGACCGACATATGAATATTCATGACTTGCGTCTTCGGATTGAGAGTACGCATGCGCGTGGACTTGGTCTCGACCAGTGCCGATCGTAAGCATTCACGTTGCTCAGAATGAATTAGCATCGTCAAATTACCGGTACCCTTACATAGTTACATAGGCCTTATAGGCTTAGATCTATATATATATATACATCCAATTCTTAAACACTTATCAAACTAGCTGCCATTAATGGCAAGACATGTGCTAGGGTAGGGCTAGCTTAGGCTAGCGCATTAACTTTACCTCAAATCTGGACCTGTCTAATGCCTAATACTATTAGGAATAGCCGACTAATGCCATGGTTAACTTCGAACTTGTTAATTCCGAACTTTACGTTTGATTAGGTTTGGACCAATATTAGCTTATTTACCATGGTTTAATATGTCTAGTCCGTATACAGAACCAGTCCTAGATCTAAAATAAATATCTTAGTTCTAGTCTAGTCTCTAGATCTAGACTCTGATCTACGCGCTAGCAGCATGGAACCACTAGTGTACCAAAGGGGGGGGGCAGACTGCCCCCCTGACGAGTCACAACTGATCCAGGGGATGTGCCCCCCCTTGAGAAGCCAAATTAATAATTTGTAATGTCAAGATGCAACGAAAAAAGACGTATGTCCCCTCTTTTGAACGTGAAGATCTTTTTTTTTTCTTGTCAAATTTTTTTCAGCTACGAAATCCTTAATTTTGGGTGAAGACGGGGATCAAGATCACTGACGTTAATTTGTGCCTGACGTTAGAATACGTTCCATGCACGCACTGGTGTACCTAGGATTTTCCAAAAGGGGGGCAAATTTTTTAGAGGATATTTCGTCCGCGAAAAAATGTGGCAAGCCCCTCCCCCCAAAAAAAAGGGTCTTCACCCCAAATTATGGATTTCTTAGCTGAAAAAAAAATTGACAAGCAAAAAAAAAAAGAAAAAATGATCTTCACGTTCAAAAAAGGGGACATACGTCTATTTCATTGCATTTTTACATTACAAATTATTAATTTGGCTTCTCAAAGGGGGCACGTCCCCTGAATCAGTTGTGACTCGTCAGAGGGACAGTCTCCCCCCCCCCCCCTTGGTACACTAGTGGTTCCATGCTGATACAGCGTAGATCAGAGTCTAGATATAGAGACTAGACTAGAACTAAGATAATTTTTTTTTTAGATTCAGAGTCTAGATATAGAGACTAGACTAGAACTAAGATAATTTTTTTTTAGATCTAGGACTGGTTTTGTATACGGACTAGACATATTAAACCAGTGCAAATAAGCTAATATTTGTCTAAACCTAATTAAACGTGAAGTTCGGAATTAACCAGTTCGAAGTTAACCATGGCATTAGTCGGCTATTCAGTGTTGTAGTCAAGGCTCAAACCTCCAAGGCCAAGGCTTTAATACCCAAGGCCAAGGCTTCAATACCAAAGGCCAAGGCCAAGGCATGGAAACCCAAGGCCAAGGCCTGAAAACCTCAAGGCCAAGGCATTTCAAACTTACGATATACAGAACAATGAACTAACAATACTTAGGCGCAGGGGCGTAGACAACGGGGGGGGGGGTGAGGGGGATGCATCCCCCCCACCTCACAAGGTGGGGGGATGGCATGTACAATCATCCCCCCCCCCCCAGGTTTTGGGGAATGATATTTGGTTACTTAATAAGTCATAATGATGATAATAATAGTAATAATAATAATGATAACAATTATAATATTAATAATAATAATAATTATGATGATGATAATAATAATCCTCATCATTATTGTAATTGTGTTTATTGTTATTAGCCGCATTCACACGGTGAAAGCCAATTCAGACGGTAAAAAAAAAGAAAATCTTACAAGTATTTACTGGGCAGGAACGAAAAGAGGCGCAAGATATTTGGTTTCTAAGACACAAATTTGCAAGACTACAAAAGTAAAACTGACTAAGAGACCGATATGTTTGTTTGTTGAGCCATGAATGCTCCTTAAGTAAGTTTACCAACTTACCGCATGTCTCTATTATCTGATTAGCAACTGTTAATCAAGCTGTTTTTGGTATGGGAATGAAGCAACAACTTTTTTCTTTTCATCGAGACTACTTTTCAGGCACGAACCGAGTACTAGCAATACCTTCTCATATATGATATGTATTATATTTATTTATTTATTTATTAGTTTATATCAGATTATATTACAGGTATATGATATTTATACATATATATATACATTATATGCATTTATTTATTTATTTATTTATTTATATATTTATATATTTATATACACGTTATTTTCTCAAGTCGGTTTTTATTGAAATACATGTGTGGTCTGGCCCACTCGTGTTATAGGCATTATACATTGTGTGCAAAATGCATCAGCGCAATCTAAAACAGAATAGAAAATGAATGTGATACAACAGTATACATAATAATTCGTGACAGAGAGTACCATACTACTATCTTTATAACAAGTATTATTCAAACAAACATATATAATTATGTATAATCATGAATTGTTCAACTTCATGCTCCCACTATATGACTATTGTTACACTAATACTGATATCAGGACTGACTGGTATACATTAGTTTGTTGTTAAGCTTGCAGCAGCTACATCTTTTCTGTATTGTTAACTATTTATTTATTTTTGTTTTATTTAAGATGCACTTTGTTTTGTATTCATTTAAAGTATGTTGATTGATGCATGAAGACATAAGTTTGAAATGTTTAAAGAAGTTTGTTTCATGTAAAGCGCAGTGTGAATTTACCCTGTCTTGAAATGCGAGATAAAAGGAACCTATTAGTATTAGCATTATTATTTGTATTAGTATTATTTTTTATTTGTATTATTATTATTATTATTATTATTATTATTATTATTATTATTATTATTATTATTATTACTATTATA
The DNA here is from genome assembly GCF_037042905.1 of Lytechinus pictus. Taxonomy (NCBI): domain Eukaryota; kingdom Metazoa; phylum Echinodermata; class Echinoidea; order Temnopleuroida; family Toxopneustidae; genus Lytechinus; species Lytechinus pictus. The sequence continues at coordinate 138,366 of NC_087251.1, forward strand.
AGACTGAGATCAAATAGAAGTAAATAATGCCCTAATTTGAAACGATGCAATGCCGTTATGGTTCCGATTTCTTCACAAACTTACAGAGCAGTATTGTTACTCCATGGATCATAGTGATACTGTTTATGTTTTTTGTATCTGTATGTTAATGAGCCGCCAGCCAATATCCATCTATGGATACTATGCCTGTTTCTTTGAGGTAAAAAAAAGCATAGTATGTACGTATTCATTATGCTTTATAATGAACAGACATATTGTTATTTGTTTGTTGTTTATGTGTTCTATTCACAAATGGCCACAGAGGCTGTTTTCATTCATAACCACATACCCATATCAAGACAACAAAGACTATACCTGCGTGTACACAGTTGACATTGGTTTTTTTCTGAAGAGGTGTAACAGCAAAATTCACAGAGATAAATAAATACGTAGTGTGGTTCAATATGCAATACTATGTGTCAGTCCATTCTGTATTCGTGTGCCACGGTGTGCAGATCTTGTCGATGTATGTCTGTCCATTCAAGGCGTAGTATGTGTGTGGTGCGCGCACCCGTGTGTGTGTGTGTGGGGGGGTGAGTATGTGTGTGTGTGCGTGCGCGCTTGTGTGTGTTATTTTACCTCATTAAGTATGCATCAGATTGCACGATTTCAAGTTCAAAATTGCAAAAGCTCCCTACCGTGGGAGGGGGGACACCTCCCTCCCACACCCTCCCCCCGCTCGGTCGCTTCGCTCCCTCGCTCGGGTGCTTCGCGCCCTCACTAGCGTTGGCAGCCCAGTCATCCCCCCCAGGTGTACGAACCTGTCTACGCCACTGCTTAGGCGGCAGACATCACACATGGTAAAATGTATGTGAGCGAGGGGACGGAGCGAGAAAAAAAACTAACCTTTGTACATTTAAAACAAAAATAATTTCATGATAGAGACATATTAAAATAATGATATAGTTACCTGTGTACACATAATCCATAATTTTTCTATAAGCGATTTACATTGCAATAATTATTATTACCACGGTCATCTGATCCTGGCATTCTCAACGTATGTTTTTCTCCACTCCCTGGGACAGGGGCAGCAGAAAATTATTATGGGGGGGGGGGTCAACGCCAAAAAGGCACCCATTTATCAAAATGAGTTTTTTGGTGCAAACAGATACATGTATTTTCAAAATGAGATTATGAATATTGAATATTAATAATTATTGATTATTAAATTATTATTTCTTGAAACCATATTGACACAAAAACAAATACGTTGTTTATTTCCTTGAAACTGTAGAGAAATGAGATTCAATGTTGAACGATATATGATTAAAAAGAAGTTAAAAAAATTTCCCCTTTGTTTTGTCAATCTGACCCAAAACAAATATAAAATTTAGAAGAGAGATAGAGAGAAGAAGAAGTCCCACCACCAAGAATAAACTTAGACAAGGGGGGAAAGGGAAAGGAAAAGATGGAGTAAATGTGATATTATTTTTTAAACAATCTATTGCAAAATTAGCTTTTCTTATAGAAAGAGGGGGACAAATTTTGTTCACTCGCTCGCTTCAATCGCTTTCTTCTTTTTTTTGACAGAAATTTTGCTCTATATATGCCATGCTTGGCCCCTCAAAGTTTCTGGCTCATCATGCCATTGACATAACCCATTTGGATATGACAAAATTGGAGACTGTGTTCAAGTTTACCAAATCTTTTCAGAATATCATTAAGACTTAAAACATTCTTGTTGGCCAAAGAAAATAATACAAGGAAAATCCTAATGGAATAGAAATCAACCTTGTTATCGTTCTTTAGAGTTAGCTATGTTTAAAGTATGAAAATTGTTGTCAAAATTGCAGTCAGATGTAAAAATTATTCTTGTCATCAAAGCACTATTATCTTGATCATGACCATTATTATTTACTGTCATTATCATCATATGATTACAACACATTACCAATACATAATGCTATTTTTCACAACTGATGTATTCTTTGTTTGAATTTCATGATAACGGTGACAATTACAATTGATGGCACTGCTAGTACACTTACTACTGCTGCTGCTACTGTTACTGGTGATTGGTAGTATTGACCATTAGTGTTATTAAATATATATATATAAAAAAAACAATTGAAACATAATTACTTATTTAAAACAAATGAAAGTACAAAATACAAAATGCCTTGAAAAAAGCCTTGAAAATGCCTTAAAATTTCAAGGCTCAAAATCCTCAAGGCCAAGGCTTTGAAAAAGTAGCTAGGCATTAAGGCACCTTAAGGCCAAGGCCGAGCATCAAGGCACTACAACACTGATTAGTACTAGGCATTAATTAGACAGGAGGAGGATTAAGGATTTCGTAGCTGAAAAAAATTTGACAAGAAAAAAAAAAGATCTTCACGTTCAAAAGAGGGGACATACGTCTTTTTTCGTTGCATTTTGACATTACAAATTATTAATTTGGCTTCTCAAGGGGGGGGGGCACGTCCCCTGGATCAGTTGTGACTCGTCAGGGGGGCAGTCTGCCCCCCCCCCCCTTTGGTACACTAGTGGTTCCATGCTGCTAGCGCGTAGATCAGAGTCTAGATCTAGAGACTAGACTAGAACTAAGATATTTATTTTAGATCTAGGACTGGTTCTGTATACGGACTAGACATATTAAACCATGGTAAATAAGCTAATATTGGTCCAAACCTAATCAAACGTAAAGTTCGGAATTAACAAGTTCGAAGTTAACCATGGCATTAGTCGGCTATTCCTAATAGTATTAGGCATTAGACAGGTCCAGAATTGAGGTAAAGTTAATGCGCTAGCCTAAGCTAGCCCTACCCTAGCACATGTCTTGCCATTAATGGCAGCTAGTTTGATAAGTGTTTAAGAATTGGATGTATATATATATATATAGATCTAAGCCTATAAGGCCTATGTAACTATGTAAGGGTACCGGTAATTTGACGATGCTAATTCATTCTGAGCAACGTGAATGCTTACGATCGGCACTGGTCGAGACCAAGTCCACGCGCATGCGTACTCTCAATCCGAAGACGCAAGTCATGAATATTCATATGTTGGTCCAGAACTCGGTGGGAAAAATAATTTCGCGCGCGGCGAGGGGAAACTCCCCCTCCCTGCACCCACCCCCTAGGGAGCGCGCTTCGCGCGCTCTGTAAGTGTTGGCACGCTTCGCGTGCATTTACCGCCCCTCCAAAATGAAATCCTGGCTACGCGGTTGTTCATGACTGAGGGGAAGGGGAAGTCATATTTCACATGGGGGCCAAAAATTCATATTAAACCGAGGGCGCCAAATTGATCTTAAACTTTGGGGGCGCCATGCAAATTCATGTTCGGGGGCGCAACATTGCTCGTATTGCCTATTTATAGTGAAATACATGCCCTGCCCAAAAAGGTTAAATTAATGCGGCTTAATCAAAATTTCCCATTAGATAGGTAAATAGATAAATTTTATTTTCACACGGTAAAAAAACCCAAACAGATAAAGAGTCTGATTTGCATTGGTGCCGTGCCGTGAATAAAATGTACAAAGTAAAAGGCACCCAATCTTGATACACATGAATAACACATAAAACATAATCATCTTAATTCTTACCAGGTGATGATACAAAAAGGTAAGTTTATACAAATAATTACAAATTATAATCAAATGATAAGTTGAAAAAATACAGATTATCTTCAGTATGAATGCATAATGCGGAAAATATAACATTATTATAGTGTGAAATATTACTCAGATACATAAATATAAATTGATTAATTTGAATTATTGAAATAAACCCTGTATAACAACACTGCACACTCACACATATACACACCATACACCCTTCCAAACACCCGTCATCATTACGTCACACCCCTATTTTATAACGCATACAGGTATAATGGGTGGAAAATTATGTAAAGGATTTTTTTTTTAATCCAAACTAAGGCGAGATACCCCTCCCCCACCAACCCATCCCTTTGTGATTCATTTCCTTAAATTAGCTAAAGCCCTTTTGAAACTGGAAGTGGCAGTGGATCCTTCTCTGGTGAGAAGTTAAACCAAAATGAAACCCCCAAATGCTAAATACAGAAAATCACTCGCGCTTCGCATTTAATTTTTTTAAAGTGATATTGCATATATTCATGTGTTTTTATCTTCATGAACACATTAAAAAAGTGGTCTTCATTTGCCTTTTTTACATGTGATTATGTAATTAGATAATTCAAAATGCATTTAAGGCACTTATGTTTGCCTGGCGGGGAGGGAGGGGGCGCAAATTTTCGAAAAGTACAGAGGGGCGCCAAAATCAGGTCATATTTGGGCCCCCCCCCCCTCCCCACGAAATCCTGGATCCGCGCCTGCACTGTAGCTGACTTAGCATTTCCGTTGACACTAGTAGTGCGATGATGGTCTCCCATGGTGGATCTAACATATCGTCGCTGCACCAGCTCCAGCTTTCGGGTGCTTTCCTTGGTGAAGAGGTCACATTATTTTATTTACTCGTCTTCATCTTCTTTTTTTTTCTCCTCTCTTTTCCCTTCATTTTTTTTCTTTCTTCCCCCTTTTTGCTACGCCAATAGGGGGGCGGACCCCTCGACCCCACCCCCCCCCCCACTGGATCCGCCTATGTGTGTCTACCTAGAAAAAGATTAGAGCATGAGAAGGGTCTCCCCTGCCCGGCTCATTCCAAGATGGGGGGGGGGGAGGGGGCTTTCACCACCAATAAAAAAGAGAAAAAAATAGAGAAGGGTCCTGGCCATTTTAAAATTGTTATTTTGTTCGTTAATGGATGATTGTATGATATTTATTCATGATGTTCATGTACTATGCTGATTTGAAATGGTCAAATAAATTAAATGAATTGAAAAAAAGGTGAAATATATCATTCTGTCAAAATCTAACACAAAGTTTGATTTTGCTAATAAAAAGGTCGTAAATTTTGCTCGCTCACTTCCCTTGCAAGCTATCGCACGGTTAATAAATGGTAATAAAAATTTTGGAATCAAGCATTATTTTAAATAAAGAGCTTTGTTATTTCTTGACAATATTTCTGATATTGAGGTATCAAATTAAAGAGCAGATATTGACTTTTTTAAGAGAGAGGTGTGATTATCTTTTTAAAACTGAGATATCCTTTATTCACAGGTGAAAGATGTGATCTAAGCTTTACAAAGTTTATTTGTGATTACATTAAGATTAATCATCGATAATTCTCGCTTTGGTTATTTTTCCGGGGCGCACTCTATATTCTAACAATTGTTAGTGTCTGTGTGTGTGGGGGGAGGGGTGTCCTTGCATGTGTGTGTGTATATATAAAAGGACAATGGTAAACTCAATTCTGCCCCCCCCCCCCCACACACACCTTTGAGGAGAGATTTTAGCAAATTTCAGCACCCCTACTGAAAAACTCGTTCCCAGGGTTCTGCAAGGTTTCACTCACAAAGACAAGCTTTTGCAATTATTTGCTGCAACTTGCAAGAACAAAATGGTATACATGTAATCGTAAAGAAAGGTTAATAATGATTCATATTAATGAGAGTCCACGTATCTAACCCCCGATCTAACCAAAACCTCATGAAAACTACCAATTAAAAAAAAGTGGAACTCGTTTGACAGTCTCGCCTGCATTAGGTTATCCAATATTGCAGCAACGCTGACTGTGAAAACAACCAAGATGAATAATTATTCACATAAAACACAATTCATATGAAAATGACCTACTAGATTAATTTACCCTAAATTACCGTTGACCTTTATCATGCTTCCTGAAAGTCGTACATAATGATCAATGATACCTGATTGCCCTTATATCCGAGTTGCATAAAGAGGGCCATGTACATTCAAAGTTATGATGACATTTCAACAACTTAACGTTGGTTAAGATTATACCCACCAAAATTCATTGACCCTAAATGAACTATGACTTATCATGTGAGCTGAAACTCATGCAAGACAATCAGTGGCACGTGATTCAGTGGCACAGTGCGTCCCAAAAAAAAATTATACACTTTTGAAATGGCTGCCAAATAAAAAATATATCACTTTGGGGGGAAAGACTTATATATATATATATATAGAAAGCAAATAAAGTCAACTTTCAAATGACACCAAAAAGTTGGAAAACTTGTTATGCTTGAGCGAGCACTGCCCACTGAAACAAAGGGTATGAAAATTAGGCTGGGCTGGAATTGACCTTCTAATTTCTTTCATTTTTTTGTTTGGAACTTGCAAAGTTGAGGGTTTTGTGGTGAATTAATGATCAATTGTGATCAGTTTGGTGTTTGAGAAAATTTCATGCGTAATTAAATTGAAATTTAATGAATGAGTGATCATGAATTGCAATTTTTAGTGCAGCATTTTGACTTTATCATGTGGATCTCAGCAATGTGTTCATGAGAGTCAGGAGAATATGGGGTAAGATAGGACTGAGGTAGGTGAAGTACGTTGATGGGATAAAGGTCAACAGAACATTTAGCAACCCCTCCCTCCATCTCTACCCCCCCCCCATTTCTCTCCTCCTGAGAGACTAAACTCGGCTAGGCTGGGCATGAATTAGCCTTACAGTTTTTTTGAGTGGTTAGTCATTTGGAACTTGCAAAACTAAAGGTGTTATGCTAAATTAATGAATGAGATAAGTTTTGGTTTCTTAGGCAAATTGAATTGAAAATTGAAATTTAATGCATGAGTGAACAAGAATTGTAATTTTAGTGTAGCATATTCATCATTATTGGACCTCAGCAGTGTGCTCGTGAGAGTCAGAGTAATGTGATGGTACCTGATACATGCAAGAGGGCGAGATATGGTAAGACTTTGTTAAAAGGGCATTCCTCTTCTTTTTGTCATTTTACAAATTGAAATTCATATGTATCCCCCCTCCACCTCCATTTCCCAGCACCCCCTCTCTCTTTTTCTCTCTGTCTCACTTCCTGGATTGTAGCCTATTCAAAACTTAACTGCCACTGAAGTGACCGGCTGATAGTCCTTTTTTTCATTGAATGATTACCAAGAAATTGACCGATTATGATGATTTATGAAATTATTTATTGAAAAACTGAATGTTTGATTGATCACATTGCACATTGAAATTGTTGATTTATTGATAAATTGTTGATTTATGATTGATAGGAAAAAGTTGATGCCCCAATTCAGAATTTATCATTAAATCATCATTCTGCTCTGGACTTCACTCTTACATGACAATAGCATTCAGTCACTCAACAGGAGGGGAGGGGGAGAGAGGGAGGGGGGGGGCTAAATGTTCTGTTGACCCTTATTCCGTCAACCTACTTCTCCCACTTAAGTCCTATCTCACCCCCTATTCTCCCGACTCCCATGAACACATTGCTGAGATCCACATGATAATGTTAAAATGCTGCCCCCAAAAGTGTAATTTGTGTTCACTCATGCATTAAAGTTCAATTTAATAATTTATGAAACTTGCTTAAACAACCAAAACTGGTCACGGTTGATCATTAATTTATCACAACGCCCTTAACTATGCAAGTTCCAAAAGATTTGCCTCTCAAAAACTGACAGAAATTGGAATGCTAATTCCAACTTTTTGGTGTCATTTGAAAGTTGATTTTATTGGCTTCCATAATATATAAGTGTTTTCCCCCAAAGTGATATATTTTTCTATTTGGCAGCCATTTCAAAAGTGTATAGTTTTTTTGGGACGCACTGTATACCCATAACCTTTAAAATTAAAACATTTCGAAAAATACTCACAACACGGTCAACTTTTAGGGGACATCCCGATAGTCCGCAGGTCCGATAGTCCGCGGGTCCGTGGTGTGTGTAAAATTATGATCAGGATACAGTAAGATCAAATATCATCGAGAGGTCAAAAGGTCAAATGATACGAGACCATGGGGTTCTATAACAATAATAACCCAAAGGGCAATCGCCCCCTGACAACTACTTCAAGGAAAATATTATACCTATATTATTACCACCGCTGACTGTTACCCCCACCCCAGGAAATTTACCCTCTAGACAATTACCCCGGACATTTACCCCTAGTACGGAGCCTTTAAGATGACATGTCGACTTGATAAGCTTATTCTGTCGACATGGCGAGATATTTTATCTTGCCATGTCGACTTAATAGCATTATCGAAATGGCAGGATAAAGTAGGCCTATCTCGCCATTTTGAAATATCAAGTTTATTAAGTCGACAAGGCAAGATAAAGTATCTCGCCATGTCAAGTCGATGGCATTATAAAGGCTCCGTACTAGAGGTAATTAACCGAGGAAATGGTCGAGAGGGCAAATTTCCGGGGGGGGGGGGGGTAACAGTCCCCTGTGGTAAAAATATGGGGATGATATTTTCCTTGAAGTAGTTGTCAGGGGGCGATTGCCCTTTGAGTTATTGTTATAGAATTCCATGTTCTCCTACCATTTGACCTTTTGTCCTCTCGATGATAATTTGATTTAACCATATTATCCAGATCATAATTTTACACACTCCGCGGACTAACGAACCCGCGGACTATCAGCCTGTAACCAACTTTTATGACTGTAACCCTAAATGACCTTTGGTACTAATTATGTGACATGAAACTCGTGCAAGACAATCAGTAATACTTTATTATACTTGTGTCGAATTTCCATGAACAAGAACCATATACTTGCAAAGATATCATTTCAAAAACTCAACTTTTTTAAAGATTTCAATGTTGACGACGCCACCGCCACCATCGGAAAAGCGGCGCCTAAAGTCTCGCACTTCTATATGCAGGCGAGACAAAAACTTGTGAAGTATTAACAGTTTCTCGACTAAAAAGAGTAATTACATAATAGTTTACCTTTGTGCAAATATATCAAATTAAATGCATCTCTCATGCAAATGCGTTTACGCTGTGGACGTCCAATAATTCTGTGCAGTGTAAACTATTTTAAACAGTAAAATCCTCAACAATAATAAGTCTTGCAATAAACTGCAAATAAGCAATTGGTAGCCAGTGTGATTATATCATGCATAAATTAACGTTGACTATAAAATTAAAATAGATCTGCAATGGCAAGTTTGTAAGTGATATTTATGATAAATTCAATTTCTTGCAACGCATATAAGTCAGAGAAAGGATATCCTGAAGGCGAACAGTCAACCTGCCCAAAACGTCGAGTCTTCTATCCTGCTCCTGCTCAATAACTCCCCACTCGTCGACTCAAGCCAGCCTTCTCTCACCTCTCCAACCCAAGCCTCTAATCTTACCGACTATACTCAGGCTTTTCTTCTCTTTCTGGTTTACAGTCCTGTTAATGACTTCACTCATTCCCAAAATATATTCTTATTTCTAATCTACACTTTCTCGGCACTCAATTTCACTTCAACCTCTATCCACGTCTCTTAGTCCTTTCCATGACTTTACACAAGGTGTACCATAAACCACTTCCGCGACTGTACATACCACCATAAAACCTTCAAACATCATCCAAAATCAAGCTTAACACAAGAGATTTATTAAACTTTGTATCTTTGTAACAGTCATGGTCTAAATTCATAATGAAAGTTTAAAGCAGTGTATGCTTTAAATATCCATAAGTATCATAATTAAGCCTAAATAAGCATATGCCACCAAGATCGTACCTACCAATAAACACAATGAGGCATACCAAATTTTGTACTCTCTTGTATTATACTTCAAGTGGATTTAAGCCACCCTAAAGGGTAAATCTTATAGATTTAAGTCAATATTTTCAAACTTAATAATATTCCTTTTATGTCAAAAGAAATTAAATCAAAGATGAGTCATTCATTACTGATGAATAAGTATGCATACTGCATAGTAAACCAATAGGTAGCCAGAGATTGGGGAAATCTATTTTTAGAGCTCGTATTTTGTTGGCTCAAGATGCTTTTGATTTCATATGTAACACAAAAACATATTTGAATTGTTCACGTCATATACATCATGAAATTGAAGTGCTGTGTAATAGTGTGCATCTTTTTCACAAATTAAATTTTCAACTCATGATTCTAAGCAATAAATTAATGAGAAAATGTGTTTTGGCATTCAAGAACTTTGATATAATATATCTTCTGGTATATTCACACATGTGGTATTACCCAAAGATCACTTGTACCAAGTGTAAACATAACTGATGCAGAAATAAAGAAATGAGAGCAGTTTGAAAAAAAAAGACCTTTTGACCCTAGATGACCTTTGTCCACATCATTCTCAACAATATATATGTGGTACAGTGTATTACCCAAGGATCACTTGTACCAAGTGCTAACATAAAGAAATGAGGGCATGTTGTCCAAAAAAAGGATGTACATGACCTTGTATCAGTTTACCTTTTGACCCCTAGATGACCTTTGACCCATCATTCTTAATGACCTTTGACCCCACCATCCTCAACAACGCATATGTGGTATTACCCAAGTATCATTTTAAGCAAGTGTGATCAAAATTGATGCAGAAATGAAGAAATAAGAGCAGGTTAAACAAAAACTTTAACATTTTTGAAAAGACTGACAGAATACCAGACCAATAGGAAAAGTTATTACTATACTTAAAGGTCAAGTCCACCTCAGAAAAATGTTAATTTGAATCAATAGAGAAAAATCAGACAAGCACAATGCTGAAAATTTTATCAAAATCGGATGTAAAATAAGAAAGTTATGACATTTCAAAGTTTCGCTTATTTTTAACAAAATAGTTATATGAACGAGCCAGTTATATCCAAATGAGAGAGTCGATGATGTCACTCACTCACTATTTCTTTTGTTTTTTATTGTTTGGATTATACAATATTTCAATTTTTACGAATTTGATGATTAGGACCTCCTTGCCTGAAGCACAAAATGTTAAAATAATGGAATTCCACGTGTTCAGGGAGGAATGAAACTTCATTTCACATGACAATGACGAGAAAATAAAAATATTTCATATTTCATATAATAAAATACAAAAGAAATAGTGAGTGAGTGATGTCATCAGTTCCCTCATTTGCATACCGACCGAGATGTGCATATAACTGTTTTGTGAAATGAAGCGAAACTTTAAAATGTCATAACTTTCTTATTTTACATCCGATTTTGATGAAATTTTCAGTGTTATGCTTGTTGAATTTTTCTCTTTTTATTCAAAACAAGTTTTTGTTGGGGTGGACTTGTCCTTTAAGTCTCTTCCGAACTTCGAGACAAAAATTAAGATTAGTTTCAGGGAATATATCTATTTGTGAAGTTATGTATTACAATTCCAGCCAGTCGAGTTATATTAAATATATGATTTTTTGATTCCCCCATAAACATTAGCCATGTGTCTGCTACGAGTATTCGACCAGAGGCATCGAAAAGTAATTTTCATTACAAAAGCATATTTCCTGTTGTACCTGGCCGAAAAGTCTGTAGTTAAGGAGGAATCTTTTGTTTACAATTTACAAATCCAATGAAGAACATGTCTTTTCCTTGCAGCATTAGAATGGCTTAAGAGGGAATGCGTTGGATGGTTCTCCATCTCTTAAAACTCGATATAATCAATGCATATTTTACTTCTCCATATCATATGCTCTTTCTTTGATACTTTAATACCATAAAGAGACAAGATTATAAGATAAGATATTTATTCGTCTATCTTTCTGCACATACATTTTGTCTTACAAGTGTGATTTCACATTCTACAAATGCAAATCAATTAATTATAAACCATTGACATGTTACAGTAGAAAAAGAAACACAGCAAATAACGAATTACGTATTGAAATAACACATCCTTTGTGACATTTGAACATTCTATACTTTTCTGCAGTAAATCATCAATAGAGATATGCTTTATTTGCAGAAATAGTTTCATGTTATCAATGAAAAAAATATTCATAACAATATACCCATTACACAACTTTGTCTTTTTTAGTGAATTCCAGTAATTAGCCCTTTCATTCATCGTTAGCAGCTCTTCAGTAATAGGGAATTCCAGTAATTAGCCCTTTCATTCATTGTTAGCAGCTCTTCAGTAACTTTTATTGGGTTTTTACAGTTTGAAAGTAAACATCTATAGATATGCATTCATTAGGACATAATATGGTTTTCAAGATTATTAATGCTGCAGACAGGCTGTTTAAAGGAATAACCACATTGATCCTTTTTTTTCTTTTTTTTTTGTTGGGACAAAAGGTAAGAGCTTTCAGGTAATTATAATGACAAAGAAGTCAAATAAATTCAAACTCACATACATAGCTAACTGACAACTCATTCTAAAATACTTTCACAATTGTAATATTTCATAAAAATGTTGAAAAAAAATCATTCTTATCACTTTTTTCATCAGGAGGTTTGAAACTTTTTTAATGTTTTTTTTTTCCTTTTTGTAAAGTTTGCTAGGAAATGTCCAATAAACATAATCAATCCATCTGTATTCATTATTTTCATATTAGAAAAATACACTCAAGATTAGACTTTGTCAATTATCTTAAATGCATTACTGAAATGAGTCATATACATCAAAAATATATCATCTTTCATTCAAATAGAGACAAATAACACCTTTGTACAGTATGAACATCATTTTTTTATAAAATAATTTTTTTTTACAAATAACATTCTTCATAATAAACAAAAACAAGGAAAAAGAAATAAGCATTGCCGTGTTTCAAAGAGGTGTTAACAATAAGCTCAATAACAAAAAGTAAATGATGGACATTACAATTCTAATTTAAGTGTCATCTATTCATCTTCAATATTCCTCTGCAAAACAGAAATAGCTTGAATAATATCCTTTTTAAAGAACCAATTTACATTTAGAATTCTTCATAATGATCCAGAATATTCAGATTGTATTGCCAATTCCTAGCAATTAAAGTAACAGCTTTCAAACTGATAGAGATGTTTTTATGTATGCACATTTGAGTACATACTATGCATAAAATATATCTTGTGTGAACATGAATGCTGATACTATAAGAATACATATCAAGCATTTGTCTCAAGGATTTCTAATGCTGATCAATTTGACCTTTATCATGCCCATTGCAGATTGGATCTACAAATGTGTTTTCTAAACTGCTTGCATTTTACAATGACATTGCAGAGTTTGGAAAGCACCACAATCCTCAAGGTTGATGGACTTCCAGATTGTGTCCTGCTGACATGTATAGAGAAACAACTCATGTAAGTTAAGAGTATTACTTATCCCTTATACAATAAATGCAAACTTAGACATTCACTTTCACAACTTTTATCCATTTTCAGATATAATTAGAGTACAATATTATAAGGCTTATTTTTCAATTGACATGAAATAACTGAAGATATGTGAAGTTTGAAGATATATTATTTTTTTCCTTCATCATACAACACTATTTCTTCACCCATTTTAACATGCCAGTCTTGGAGGAAACATAATACTATTTAATTCAATTCAGACAATGGAGTGATTCATGAAACTCTTGCCTACTTTTTTTCAACTAGACAATGTAGTAAGATCAGTTGCAAATCATTACATGTATCTCTTTGTCCCCATTTCCAAACTTCAAATTTAATTTGAGCAGTTTATGATGATTCGGACCCTATTTGGCTTTTCACAGCCAATGTCTTCTCAAAAGTTGGAATTGAGAACAGTTTTATGGAACACCCCAGCCACTATTATCACTTCACATAGCATATACATAAATAATTCTACCCCTCACCCTCATATATAGACAAAGCTAAAATCAAATCACTAAGAAATCTCTCATCAACAGCAATAATATAAAATAATTTTCAGGTCAAATGTACACTTCTAATATACCACTTACATCAATAAATTGCAATAAAATTAAATTCAATTTCATATTCAAAATTCAAATGAGAAAAATTTAAAGATTGTGAGAATCCAAATATTTGATAAAATTCATATATACATGTATGTCTGTATGCACATGAGATAGGCACAATATATTTAGTAGGTATACAAATCTTTACGAAATAGAAATACTTGCATCGGGGGGGGGGGGGGTTGTTAAGCCATGCAATACTGAAAAAAACTATTTATGACTGCATGCACATCATTGAAATATCAAACTAGGAAGCATTTACATTCATCAAAATACATGCAACATCAAATGCTCTAAAAAGTGTTTTGAGTACTCACATCAAAATATCAAAAATCAAATAATATGACATGATTTTCTTTCTGTAGGTATAAACAATACATTTTTCATTGATAAGAAAATCATTCCTCTGTAATGTTCAATGCTACAACAAATGACTCCAATGTGATACAGTAAAAAATAAAAAGCAAAACCAATTTCCCTAAAATTAAAGGTGGTTCACGAACGAGTCTCAATAAAAGATGCAATATGATCTTTTGACCCCGAGATGACCTTTGACCTTATGATCCTCAAGAACACAAATGCGGTATTACCTAAAGATCATTTGTACAGAGTATGACCACAACTGATGCAGATATAAAAGAATGAGAGCAAGTTGAACAAAAAGTTGAAAAAAGGATGGACATGACCTCATATCATTTGTCTTTTTGACCCCTAGATGACCTTTGTCCCCATTATCCTCATGGACACACATGTAGTATTACCCAGTGATCATATGTTCCAAGTGGAAACATAATTGATGGAGAAATAAAGAATTGAGACCAAGTTGAACAAATACTCAACCTTTTGACCCCACCATCCTCAGCAACACACATGTGGTATTACCCAACAAAAATTTCAACTAGAAATTTGACGGACACAGATGCCCTCGCTTAACGCGATCAGAAATTAATTCAATATGATTGAACTTAATATCATGCAGAAACCAATATGCATATATATATATAATGAACAAATTTAGACCATTAAACCAACTCGCATACATAATTTCTTAAATCTGTTGAATATTTCATAAGTTATCGTGCGGAAACCAACTTGCATATTTAATGAGCTGTGACCTTTAACCTGCGGACTCCGAATTCGAACCTTGCCTGTCTTTTGGTGTCATCTACCTACACACCCAAATTTTTTTTACATCTGTTGAATATTTCATAAGTTATCATGCAGAAACTAACTTGCATATTTAATGAGCTGTGACCTTTGATCTTTGAACTGCGGACTCCAAATTATAACTTAGCCTGTATTTTGGTGTCGTCTACCTACACACCAAAGTTGACCAAACGTTTTTAAAATCTGTTGAATATTTCATAAATTATCATGCAGAAACCAACTCGCATATTTAATGAGCTGTGACCTTTGACCTACGTACTCCGAATTCAAACTTCGCCTGTATTTTGGCGTCATCTACCTACACACCCAATTTTTTTTTTCAAGTTATCATGTGGAAACCAACTCACATATTTAATGAGCTGTGACACTCGCATATTTAATGAGCTGTGGCCTTTGACCTGCGGACTCTGAATTTGAACTTAGCCTGTATTTTTAAAATCCATCAAACATTTTTTGAGTTATTGCGCGGAAACGAAGTGGGGGGACGGACGGACGGGGGCTTAATGCCCCCTACGGACTTTGTCTGCGGGGCATAAAAAAGGATGAACATGACCTATCATTTGATCTTTTGACCCCCAGATGACCTCTGAACCAATCATTCTCATAGGGTCACATGTGGTATCACCCAAGGATGATATGTACCAAGTATGAACATAATTGAGGCAAAAATGAAGAAAAAAGAGCTATTTGAACAACAAGTGGAATGCCTCTGGCCGTCTCACCTGCATCACGCGATTCAATATAGCAGCAGTGCTGATTTTGAAAACTACTATAACTCGCACAAGATGTTCAGTGATACTTGGTTACTCTTATTTCCACGTTTTATGAACTAGACCAATACACTTATAGAGATATGATGGCAATTCAACAAATACCCCCAACGTGGCCAAAGTTCTTTGACCTTACATGACCTTTGACCTTGATCATGTGACCTGAAACTCGCACAGGATGTTCAGTGAAACTTGATTACTATTATGTCCAAGTTTTATGAACTAGACCAACACACTTTCAAATTTATGGCTGTAATTCAACAAATACCCCAATTTGGCCAAAGTTCATTGACCCTAAATGACCTTTGACCTTGATCATGTGACCTGAAACTTGCACAGGATGTTCAGTAATACTTGATTACTATTATGTCCAAGTTTCATGAATCAGATCCATAAACTTTAAAAGTTATGATGGTAATTCAACAGATACCCCCAATTCGGCCAAAGTTCGTTGACCCTAAATGACCTTTGACCTTGGTCATGTGATGTGAAACTCATGCAGGATGTTCAGTGATACTTGATTAACCTTATGTATAAGTTTCATGAACTAGGTCCATATATTTTCTAAGTTATGATGACATTTCAAAAACTTAACCTTAGGTTAAGATTTTGATGTTGATTCCCCCAACATGGTCTAAGTTCATTGACCCTAAATGACCTTTGACCTTGGTCATGTGACATGAAACTCAGGCAGGATGTTCAGTAATACTTGATTAACCTTATGGCCAAGTTTCATTAACTAGGTCCATATACTTTCTAAGTTATGCTGTCATTTCAAAAACTTAACCTCAGGTTAAGATTTGGTGTTGACGCCGCCGCCGCCGTCGCCGTCGGAAAAGCGGCGCCTATAGTCTCACTCTGCTATGCAGGTGAGACAAAAACTTTAATATTTCTCAAATGGACTAACAGACCAACAGGAAAAGTGATTACGAGGTCTCTGCCGAACTTCATTCAGGAACGAAGTAGCATGAAATTATAACAACATAAATTTTAAAAAAATGCACATGTACTCAAAGTTTGCTAGCTCTCCATTGAAATGGTGGACAATCTTTGTCACAATAAGATGACAAATCCCTTCAGCACTCCAGATACTCGTTTTGTTTTAGCTGCTATGGCAACATAACTCCCTGCATTCTATATCTTCATTGATACAATGCTTTATCTTGATGCTATGCCGGGACACACATCTATTTACACACATTGCTTTCCAGGCTAAAAAGTTTTTACATGAAGCTTACTTGCCACGGGAGTTATGTTAGTTTTGTATTAAAAGCATTCATGCAAACCATGCAGGTGCCTATGTTTCAATCATATGCAACATCCCGGTAACAAAAAGTCATGCTTCAACACATCAAAGTTTCCGTTTGATTCTTTCTGGAAGACCAAAAACACATGGAGTACACAATTTTTTTTTCATTCACAATTTCAAATGCACACTACAGACTCATCAGTGAGTCATTGCTTATTCCTCCTTTGTGCCAGAGTCAGTTGTAGGTAAAGATTTGTTATCCTCTGCAGTTTCAGCTTCAGGTGCATCATGGGAATCTGCTACAGCACTCTCAGCTGTCCATTGATCAGATTCATCACCTTCTGCTGATTCACTTTCTGGAGCATCCTTTGCTGGAGTCTCAGATGGAATAAGAGTTCTTTCTGATGTACCTTCCATGTCTCCAGACCCACTCTCTGCTGCCTGATCAGCCTCTGTATCCTCACACTCATCTTGAGACGCATCCTGTGAAGGTGCCACAGGGTTGCTCACCTGAATGTTAGACTGATCATTTAAACTGCTTTTAGCAATGAGCTCACTTTCACTTGTATTCAAGGGTTCACAGTCAAATTGGGGTCCATTGTCTGATTGCTTTGTTTGTCCGTCTGCCTCAGAGCCTGATCCTGCTGTTGGTGGAATGGAAGAGTCAGCTTTACAAGGTTTGCTTTGCTGACATGAATCTGCTTCTGATGGGTGATAATTATATGAAAAGGCTGACTCTTCTTCAGGAGGCTTCCACATGCCATAATCAGCTTCCCCGCTATCTGCTCCACATGTTGCCCAGTCTATATGCGTTGGTGTCGGAAGACTTGTCGTTGACAGACTACCTGGTGAAGTTGGGCTTGAGAACCCAGAGGGCTCTGGTAGATGGCTCAACCTCAGTTCATTCTCTTTCCTAGAAGATGGTTTATCAGTATGAGAACTTGTGCCATTCCAGACCTGACCTGTTGAAGCAGGCCACTGGTCTACACCTCCATCAGCCATCTTCCGTGGCCTAGTCTCTGTCAAAACCGGCTGAATATCTTTATTTTCTACGGGGAGCTCATCCTGATCAGAGCTTGTAGGAGTAGGAGGCTCCCATTGTCCTATGGCTACACCCAAGGCCTCGCTTGGCTTGTCCGAATCTGTTGATGCCAGCCAGCTCTCTGTTTTACTTTTGGGAGAAATTTCCATTTCCCAGTTATCCACCACAGCTGGGGCTTGCCACTGTCCTATTGGCCCAGACAGCGGATCTACCCTCTTCTCTTCTTTAGATTGTGCCTGTGATGTCTGCGATGACTGTGATCCCTGTGGTTGCGAATCCGGTGATCTTTTGTCATTGGGGTTATTGAAGTCACTACCTCTGCCCCTTCCATGACCCCTTCCACGACCCCTATATCCTCTCGGCAGGCCACCTCTATAATAACCTAATGTAAACCAAAAAAGGAAAAAAAGTTGAGAACATTCTTTTTAAGTAGAACAACTTTAAGTAAAGTACATACAATTGCTAGTAAAAATTACAGCTTTCTTGTAGACAGATAAATGGTTTATATGATAAAAATCATACATCATGGCAGCCAAGCTGTAACATGATGCATTTAAATTTGAGTTGCAAAGTCTTTGCAAAGATTATAAATTGATCACCAAGGGTACCATACTGTAATTCAAATGAATATTAATGAAAAATCATTTACCACTGTTAATTCATTTTAAAACCCAGTTAGGACAGAGTCCTTGGGCCCAATTTCAATTGAAGTTGCTTTAATAGCAAGTCTTGCTGGAATGTCAACTACCAAGACGACAAAGAAATTCTGCTTTTTGATTGACTCTTTCAATGAAAGGTGATATTTAAGCAAGAGTTGCTAACATAGCAACTTTTAATGAAATGGGGTCCTAAAAACCAAAAAGCATGAAATGGCAATGCTTTTTGTTGAAACAAAAAAAAAGACATGGAATGAATAAAAACAAAGAAATATGGAACTCACCTCTTCCTTGCCGATTACCTCCTCTATGATCATCCCATGAATCCCTGTTATAGAGAGAGACAGAGGGAGAGCCAGAGACAAAGAAACACAAAGAGGAACATAGGCAGAAGAGAGAAAGACAGAGACAGAAATAAAGTAAGAAACAAAGATAAATAGAACAAAGGAAAAGGGAGATTAAGGGTTAAGAAACAAAGGAAGGAAAGTACAGAAAAGGAGAGCAGGTAAAGAAAATAGAAAGATTAAAAAATGGAATAAGAGGACAAAGCAAAAGAAAATATGCAAAAAATTTACTAAAACAAAATTATGTAGTTTACAAAGTGAAACCAATCTCCCATCAAAACAGAAATACATTTTTTTTTCATGGAATAAAAAACATACCTGATGAAATACCTCATACCTCATGAGCATTATTTGCTCAGATCCTTAAAAAGCCTATTTTATCTCTCATTTCTTATTTCAACAGATAAAAATTAACTTTAAAATATCATAAGAAAATGAAAAATGATAATTCAGGCCATGTTGAACTGAACAGTCTGAATACTAATACTACATGTACTTCACTAATAGAAGGTCTGAGTGCAAGCAAGAACCTCTATCTATGTTAAATGAGGCAAATTCTGACCAGATAGCCTGGCTGCACAGCAGACCTATTAGACTAATGAAAATTGTGACCAAATTACCGTTGGCAGACTTGGCAGTTGATGTTTATCAGGCAAGCAGAGAGTGCATCATTAAAAGGGATAGATGAAGCATTCATCAGAGGATCATATATTAAAGGGGAAATTCACCATTTATGATCAGTGCAAATGAAATACTATTAAGGTTTGTTCACACAATTCTAAACACTATTTTTAATGAAAATTTTAAATTACATATGAGAGAAAGGGAAAAGACAGGATACATTTATTATCACCTAGCTACAACTATCGCACAAAATTGTCCCCCATTTTCATGAAAATTCTCAGAGAGCAGAAACAGATTTTGAGATAACACATGCTTTTAAAGGTAAAGGTTTTGTAGGTATGAAAGTAAGTGATTGAATTGGTTAGTTAGTTTGTTGGTTGATTGATAGTGTTTTGGGAAAATTCGTCAGTTTTGATTATTACTACCTTCTTCTCAATGACAACCAAACATTTGTTTTGTTTTGTTATTTTATTTCATCCACCAAAAAAATAATGTGTTTGGATATTTATTTTTCATACAGTATGTCCTGGGAGAGTTTTCCTCCATGCATATTCTGACACTATTTTCTTATGGGTCTTTGCATGCAGGACTGACTATGAGACAATCTCCAGAAATTCGTAAAATCTCAGTTGCGCCAAGTGGCTGGATGAAGAAAAAACAAATTGTGAAAGAACTTATATCTTATGTGCACGCATAAAGACAAACATGCGCGAGCACTCACCCATACACAGCTAGACTGACACACACTTATGTACAAAACACTGTTAATTTGTTGTTTAAGTTCATATCCCTCTGCCATTGATCCTTGACGGTGCACAATATTGTTGTGTGAGGTAGCGCATTCCTTTTGATTATCTTTAAAGGGGAAGTTTACCATGACAAAAAGTTTTTTGTAAAAATAACTAAAAAATAACTTTAAAAATATCAAATTCAATTCAGTTGAATTTAATTTAAAAGGTTTGAAGAAAATCCAAAGACTACGACAGTAATTAAAATATTAAGTTTTTGATTTGTGACATCATATATGGGCAGCTGCCCCCCCCCCCCCACCATATGTCATGGAATATAAAATGCACATTTTTTTAATGGTTCATGGTGATATCTTTTCTTTCAGGATCAGGTGTGACATGATTTGTCTGTTGATATTCTGAAGGTACAATGAAAAAAAAATCTTTTTTTATAGAAAATTACATTTCATTAATTTTTTTGAATTGTCGATACATGGAAAGCTTCTCGCAAAGACGTCACAAATCAAAATATTTACCTTCTAACAACTTTTTCAATCTCTCATGGATTTTCCTCAAAATTCACCAATATTTTTTACTATTTTCCTGCCATGTTTACAATAAAAATTTTATCCGGGTGACTTTCCCCTTAAAATTGCATTTTATACTCCAGGTTATGGCTCAAATGAAAAATTATTTTGAACACAGCCCAAGGTGAATTTGCCGCGATGTTGAAGCCTGACATAGCAAGCAATAAAGGAATGAATGCATTTTTATTGTAGCCAGCATTAATAACAATTGCCCATTACCTATAATAATATATAAATAACTTAAAACTATTTGCCAGATATGAAAAATATAAGAATGTAAAATTGACTCTCTGTTAGCCCCCACAAGGTCACCGACAATGGTGTACATTTTATAATTTCAAAATTTCATGTGCATTTTATCCGGCTTGTATCTCCAAATATCTTCATATCTATGGGTGATAGGATGACAGCTCACAAGAATTAGTTCTATATTTTCCCATAATTGTTCCTTTTCTTGAAAGCAGTACTTATCAAGAAGAAAAGCCAGTGAACCTGAATGGTTGGATGTCATACTACAGTCACACCATAGCCTAATTAAAGACATACACAGGAATACCCAAAGACTGTCTTACTATGAACCAACATGCAAAGGTCTGTGATAGTTTAAGTTTACATCTTTATAGACCTCGCAGCACTCTGCCTTGTGCATGAATAACTTTGCCTGCGCTCATTCTCATTTGAATGATTGCATGTAGGCATTGTTGCTCGCGCAGTGCTTACAGTGTGCTCACAGCCCCGAAAGCAATACTGCCACTCACTATACATTGTAATTCACGTTCGCGCATAGTTTGTTACTTACGCGAGCCAATTATTAGGTAGATGCAACAGTGCTACTGCTACCCTAAAATATTGCTGCACATTTCTGAGATCACCTACATACTTGAAGCACAGCAATGAGTACAAAAATGGTATATGTAAAGATGTGACCAAGACATTACATGTTGTTGGGTAGTGATGGACATGCTCGAAGTTTAGGGAAAAGAGAATTGCATCCAATCTGGGAGATAATCAATGCAAATGAGCACTGGGAATGCTTCAGTAACAAGATGAATAAGAAAGCCAGGGAGAGAAGTACAAACTACAAAGAGGGATGGAGAGAGAGAGGGGGAGAGAAGAATATGAGTAAGATAAGATAGATAGCTACTTTAGATATATAGATAGAGAGATAATAATTGAAGGAAAGATGGGAGAACAGAGATAGAAAGATGGAGGACGTTATGAGAGGAACAAAATGAGAAACAGAGAGAATGAATGACAGGAGATAGAGAAGGCAAGAATACCATTGGAAACAAACGTAAGTCAGAAATAGAATTGGGTCGTATCCAGTGTCTGAAACTGGAGAGAAGGAGAACGGAAAACTAATAAAAGCTCTTAAAGGCAATCAATCAGATGAATCTTTCCTCTTCATTCCTTAAATTGGAAACAAGGCAACCAATACACAAGCACCGCAGTATACTTATAGATAATCAAGTGTCAGGGCTGCAAAGAGCTCTTATTTCTTTACTAATGAAGTTTTGAATTAAGTAAATCAATAGCCTACACTTTAAAAGACGTAGTGCTACCTAATGTTTAGTTGGTTTCAATAAAAACAGAAAAATGAAACATATGGGATCATATTCACATAAGAAGTTTATCTTTTGTCAGGATAGCCCATCCACCAATAAGTACTTAGGGTGTGTTTATGCTCCATTGCGAGGACAGAATCAGCGTTTTCAAACGTCGATTCAAAACGCCGATCGTAAACGTGGTTCTGGGAGTGCTGTTTATGCTTAACTTTTCACGATCTCCAGCTGGCTTCGCATCGTAATTTTCGTTGAGCAGGAAAGCGAGGTCAAATTTAATGGGCACGCCCTTTTTTGAAAGTTTTTTTTTTCCGAGTGTTGTTATGATGAAGGTACGTTGACTGTTATATAAACATCGAACAATTTCCAATATTTTAGTCATTGCATGGAGCTTCTTGATATAGCCATATAATTTCCACCATGGTGAGGATAATAGTAAGAACAAATAAAGAATATTAAGTGTACAAAATAATAAAATATCTATTTGATTATGCTATTGGGGCATCTGGCGATGTATCCTCATGATAACTCATGTTCCTGGGGTTTTTCGGTGTAAATCCCTCAACATTCATTGTGATGACAAATTGGAAGAGTAATACTAGTAATAGTACTACACATGCAAAACAAGGGAAGATGAGAGGTAATTCCGTGGAGGTAACATGCGCCCATGTGGGGCAATGCGATTATTTGGCCGGGGATTTTCATCTCACCGGAAGCATGTACCAAATGACGTCATTTAAACACGTTTACGATCGTAGTTCTGTTTAAACTTCCCCAGAAAGCCTGATTCTGGTCAAACGACGTTTACAAACGCACCTTTTTGTGAGTTTACGATCGGCGTTTTGAAACAGCGTTTGAATGAAAGTAAGCATGGACTCAACCGTGTTTTGGACTAATCACGTTTGGAAACGCTGATTCTGGCCAGAAAAGTGGAAACATAAACACGGCCTTAGTCTTACAGGGGCATTTTCACGGTGGAAACTTTCCAAAGGAATAAACAGGAATTTTAGGAATTTTCTGCAATTTTCAAGAAAGGTTGGCAATTTTCAAGAAATGTTGGTCATTTTCAAAACATATCAATTCCTTAGCACTCCTTTTCAGAGATTATGTAGCTGAACGCATTTTTACATTACATGGCATTTTGTAAAATTCTCGACATCTTTTTACACTTTCCTCTACCATTAAAAATTGAAAGGGGGTACAATATCCTCATTCTAGATAAAAGAAGGGAACATTTCCTTTCCATTCCATTTAAATCATGCCCTTACTTGAAAAGAAAAACCTCTATCACTTTTAGGTTAAACTTTACGATCCAATTAACATTTTTTGTGCTGTTTGTGCATAATTTCCATTGATCGGTCGCACTGCGCTCAAATGTCATTTAGTATGACGATGTTCAACCTGGCAGCAGTGCGTTTTGCGTCAGATTCGGAAATCCTCGTTCCCAGAAAAGAATATATAATATGTAAGCTTTTCAAAGATATAAAATTCATCTTGATTAATTAATGTTTAGCTCTATCAGTTTCATGTCAAATTATGCTGGTCACATTTTAGAAGCTAAATCCAGGGTTGCATGATGTGTGTAGTGCAGCTATACATGCATTGAACTTTCTAGACTCTTTATTAAACTTCGGTGGAGTTCAAGGGGGAGAAACTGACCAGTATTTGAGTTGTCTCTCATTGACTAGGTGTTATAAATAGCAAGCCTTAAAATTATCTTTTGAAATAACAATTATTAGTACAAAGTATTAATACAGATCTATAATAAAATAGCCGATTGGCCGATAATTGCACTTCTCCATTGAAAAGCAGGTAGCTGATTCAATAAATGTGTTTTAGGGTAGCAGTTACACTAATTACACATGTAAAATAGTTCAAAATCAGTTTGTGAACAAATCAAACAACCTGTGAGCTGGAATCCCAATATAGCAAGTGGCAGTAGTTTGTGTTCATGGCTCTAAAATACTTAAAATAAAAGATGCATTGAGGTGTTGGGAAAGAATTCTATAAATAATAATATTGCATATTTGTATAGGCGATCAAGGCAGTTTAATAGTCAATACAAAATCTTCTTTCACTAATGGTCCGAATATCCCTAAAAATCAACTTTCTTCTGAATGATTCTCAGCACTTTAGATGTAGGATGTGTGAAATAATCAATAAACTTTTCCTTGTACAATGATATATTTATGTTTTCTTGTATGATTCATGAATAGTGTGAACATGTCACCCAAGTTTCTAGTCTGCTAGTTCCAGGGCTAAGAAACTCCCTCAGAGACGAATCTTAAACAGAATAATATGGACACTTCATTTGAGTTTCCAGCCTGCTGGTTCCTGGGCTAAGAAACTCCCTCAGAGACGATTCTTAAACAGAACAGTATGAACACTTCATTTGAGTTTCCAGCCTGCTGGTTCCGGGGATAAGAAACTCCCCCAGAGACGATTCTTAAACAGAATAGTATGAACACTTCATTTGAGTTTCCAGCCTGCTGGTTCCTGGGCTAAGAAACTCCCTCAGAGACGATTCTTAAACAGAACAGTATGAACACTTCATTTGAGTTTCCAGCCTGCTGGTTCCGGGGATAAGAAACTCCCCCAGAGACGATTCTTAAACAGAATAGTATGAACACTTCATTTGAGTTTCCAGCCTGCTGGTTCCTGGGCTAAAAAACTCCCTCAGAGACGATTCTTAAACAGAACAGTATGAACACTTCATTTGAGTTTCCAGCCTGCTGGTTCCGGGGATAAGAAACTCCCCCAGAGACGATTCTTAAACAGAATAGTATGAACACTTCATTTGAGTTTCCAGCCTGCTGGTTCCTGGGCTAAGAAACTCCCTCAGAGACGATTCTTAAACAGAACTGTATGAACACTTCATTTGAGTTTCCAGGCTGCTGGTTCTGGGGCTAAGAAACTCCCTCAGAGATGATTCTTAAACAGAACGGTATGAACACTTCACTTGAGTTTCCAGCCTGCTGGTTCCGGGGCTAAGAAACTCCCTCAGAAATGATTCTTAAACAGAACAGTATGAACACTTCATTTGAGTTTCCAGCCTGCTGGTTCCGGGGCTAAAAAAGTCATCAGAGATGACATGTAGTCATGGCTCACTGATCAAGACATGCATCAAGATATCGGCAGATGATGCATGTTCAATTTAAGGACACTATAATCCTATTCCACATTCATTTACATCGTAATACCATGGATTAAATTATGATAGATACAGCAGTGTCGTGGCTTAGACTGGTAATGCACTTGTAACGTGTACACTATTAATGGCAAAGCTCTATCAGTATCAAATTTTGAAAGACAATAGTGTTGGACAACAAAATCAAACCATATAAAGTCCTTATATAAGGCCATGCGTTTTGAATTGGGCAGGTATAAAATAGGTGGAGTTGTGACATCTGCGCGACAATTTTGGGTATATTACTTTAATTTTCTCTGCTGATATACAAGATATGATGTTGTACTTGGTGTCAAAATAAAGCTTATGATAAGAGCAATACAGTCATACCAAAAAGATTGTAAAAGTAAAGTAATTCCCCTTTTAATTAAGGGTTAATTAGCAACATGTGCGGGGTAGAGGATGATCAGGAGGAGCAAATTCTCCTTGCAGCACACTAATGGACTACACCCACCACCTATCATGTTATTGTTGACTTATATTGATAATTCATAATAATGATAGGTAGTTTAGATTAATTGTAACTAACTAATAATAAGTGTAATTAAGCTTTATTATCAATTGATTGTTACTAATCAATCTTATTGAAGACCAATATAGCTGGCTGTATGATCGCGCAAGCAAAGTGTCCTTTCCTAATAAGCAATATGCATTACATGTAAACACTTCAGTTATGGTAACTTACATGTAAGTTACAGGAAGATATATAAAGTTTTCAGAAAGGATTCATTAGTCACTATTCTTAAGTAAAACAGTATAAACAATGTAAAGGGAGAAAGGACAAAGCGATCTTTAATAGGTCTTTGTGAATTTGAAAAAAATACTAACTTTTACACACTGAATATCAAATCTGATGAAACAATTGTGCTTCAAATTATAGGGTTATTAATTCATTCATTAGAGACTTCATTCAGCAATGAGATGCTTATAACATGGAAGTCCCCAACAGATCCCTCTTTTCTTGTCTTAGCTTTGGAATTACCAAGAAATATGTTGGTGTAACTATTCTTTATGGAATTACAATACAGCATTTGAACTACCATAGAGATTCAAGAGGTGGCTTGCTGTACAAAAAACATGGAAGGGGCTACATGTACATGAATTTTACCTCAAACAAACTTACAAAATAGATTTTCGCAGGAAAGATAACTTTTACGTTCGCGAAAAATAGGGTCATGAAGACATACATGTAATGTGTACAATTGCCTTATGACTTTCATATAACCTGGACTATTCACTCTGCACAGCATGGAGATCACACCCTCAATAACCATTTATGTTAGTCTACTTGATTGATGATTAACACAAAATTGTTCTGTTGTTTTGTTTGATTACATCGATGTCCTGACACAATCATTTTGATCACAGCTAGATTCAGATGGGTCACGTTAAATATGGTACTAGTTTGGTGCCAGATGATGCATTATTTATGTTTTAAAGATTTATCTTTTATAAATTAATGTGTTGATAGTTGGCTTAAATTTGTATGGTTTTGAGTGTTTTAAAATGCATATTGGTACAAAATGATACATTCTCAGATCATATCTAAAAATACTCCATCGTGAAAACTTTGTCTAAAGAGGCTTGCGCAAAATAATTATAATTACCTTAGACCCTATAATGTTATTATAAAAAGCACTGATTGAGAGGAATTCTAAAAATGCACTTTTCAAGTTGTTGGGTACACAAAAAATACTTTTTCCTTGGGTCAAAGTTTGGTATTTTTGGCCAAGATTATTTGGTATTGTTCCATAACTTCTAATGCATAAACTTTATGCCATTTTTTAAAGTGCATTTTTGGAATCCTCAGTTAATTTCCTATCAGAAAATGTATAATTTTATGTACAATGGGTGAAGTATGTCAAAGTTACAGAGGTTCAAATGAAAAAGGATGCAATTTTCATGTCACGAACGCATGTCACACAAAACTGGCCCAACTCAAAATGCATGGCCATAAAGGAATTGTACTCTATTCCTAATAGCAAATATTCTATGCTTTTCCATCATATGTATTTCAATGGCTATAATGACATCATAACATTTCAAAAATTATCACACTTTAATGTAATGAAAATAAACTTAGAATTAGGAATCATAGCATATTCACTCCAGCTTTGCAAAATACAATCAGAATTTTTAAGTAAACTGACAGCCCTAATTCTTACATGACAAAAGGACACAAAAATTTATGTAAATGGAATAGGCCTATATCATGTAATACTCATTTGTAATACTAACTTTCCATTTTTTTTTCTTCATGTTTACTTCATGAGAAAAAATAGTGGTGCCGGTAGTGGGGCAATATCCAATATATTATGTTACTAGCTGCACTGGCAGCAAAACATCCAAACTGAGCTACAAGCAGGACAAAGCAAAAATACAGCAACAAATAACTGATCTTTTTTTTATTCCCATATTCCTGTAAGTTGTATATAATATAGCAGAGGGGAGGGGAATTTCATTTATGAAACTTTGTGTTCTACATTTCCACATTTGAATAAAGACATATGTCATCATTTCGCAAAGCATGAGATTGAGAGCCGCCATGTTGAATCATCTGAAAATGCTTTGGAACGACCAGATAATGATATATCTACTCTCAATAGAGTTTGTCATTGCTCTGAACTAAATATGAAGCTGAGAGAATTACAAAGTCAAGTTAAATCCCTGTCTTCATGTATTGACTCATTATTATCTGCTCATTCATCTCTTGACAATGATCATATTAACAACATCGACGACACTGATAAAGACAATCAAAATCAAGATCCCATCAAATCTCCTACCTATGTACCCAGTGGAGATGTCAATAACCCCTTTCATCCACTCTTAGAGGACAATGGAGATGATCTCTTGGTTGTTAGTACAAAGTCCCAATCAGATCAACTATCTGACTACAGAGAAAAGCATCAGAAAGAATGTCTACGATTAAAGCACATCGAAGAAAACAAGGAGAGAATGAAAGCCAACACACTAATTATCGGTGACTCAATGCTAAAACCAATCAAACCATCAAACTTGTCCAGTTCCATAAAGGTCATCTTTAAAACTATTAGTGGAGCTAAGCTCTTTGGGTTCACAAATACTTTCGAAATGCCCAATGGTTACCACAATTACCATCAGCTCTATCATAAATAGAAGGCTAAATCAATGTGAAACTATGATAAAGGTTAACCTTGCAAATAGTCTTCTACTTAAAGTAGCTGAAAATAATGGTTGGAATTACATCAACAATGAGAATATTGATGAGTCAAATCATTTAAGTATCTATGGGGTGCATCTAAATGCGAGAGGTGCTTCTGTATTTGCCGGAAATCTGTCTCAGCATGTCAATGGAATCTCATCTTCAGATATAACAGTACCACTGAAAAGCACCCATGTTAAAACTTCTACTGCTAATCCTATCTCAAATACTACTACCATTCGTC
The DNA here is from genome assembly GCF_037042905.1 of Lytechinus pictus. Classification (NCBI taxonomy): domain Eukaryota; kingdom Metazoa; phylum Echinodermata; class Echinoidea; order Temnopleuroida; family Toxopneustidae; genus Lytechinus; species Lytechinus pictus. The sequence goes on from NC_087251.1 coordinate 167,446, forward strand.
ATCAACCTAATTACGCTGATATTGCTGCGATCGGAAACCCTCTGTCTAGTAACGATCGGATGCGTTCTAGGATACCACCGTTGCCTAATGTGCCACGCCCACTTGAGTTTGACAAGCGATCCACTGAACCATGGCAACGCACACAACGCCCTATGCAACATAATGGCGAATACTCTGGGTGCTACTTCTGCGGTGAAAGAAAATTGCCGCTTCGGTCAAGAAATCGAATGCTTTAACTGTCATAAACTTGGACATAAAGCTAAGTTATGTAGATGGAATAACACATAGAACATCGGCCAAGATGACATTGCCGATCAAAGTTTAGACTCCCAAGAGACAAGTACACCTAATATTTCATCTGACTCTTACAAAAATGAGTATGATCGTTGTGCTGTTCTCTTAAATCAAACTAAAGGATTGAGAATCGCCCATCTAAATGCCTGCAGCTTGTTTGATAAAATGGATGAACTGAAATTTTTAATCAACAAACTGAATCTTGATGTATTTTGTATATCTGAAACTTGGTTAACTCCGTTTATTGCAAACAGTTCAATTTTGATAAATGGGTACTCCATATTCCGCCGTGACCGCGCTGATGGTCGCCGTGGAGGGGGTGTGTGTATTTTCACCAAAAACTCATTGTCAATCGACGAAAGAAATGATTTAAATGATTGTACTGTTGAAAGTGTTTGGGTGAACTTAAAAGCACCATCATCTGAAAACATACTTTGTTTATACAGACCTCCAGATGCAAATAATGATTATTTTGAAAGAATGATCGATACATTTGAAAAGGCTTCATCTGAATCGAAAGAAATTTTAATACTTGGAGATCTAAATATTGACTATAGATCCTACCACACATGATATCAATGACAGTGTTAACCCTATTTATCTCATTGAAGATCTTTTTGCTCTTACTCAAATGATAGACAAACCTACTCGGGTGACGTCTTCATCATCCAAATGTATCGATCACATCTTATCCTCCATGCCTGAAAAACATGTCATTAGTGATGTTGCCAAAATAAGTGTAAGTGATCATTATCTTGTATTTACTTGTATTAGTTTTAAGTCTACCATTAATGAACACAAAACCAAACGTTCTCGTAATTATAAACACTTCGATGAAGAAAAATTTATTTCAGCCATTCAAAATTCGGATGTTCTTAGTAAAAAGGAATATCAGAGTCAATCTGTAACTGATGCATGGCACGAATGGAAGGTTGAATTTATCAATATTTGTAATGAGTATGCTCTTATCAAGACAATTCGCATAAAGAATAAAACATGCCCTTGGATCACACCTGATATTGTGAAGATGATTTATAAAAGAGATTACTTAAAAAATAAATCTAATTTACAATATTCTAATGAAATTAATAAAGAATATCGTATAATGAGAAATCGTATTACTGATCTCATTAGAAAAAATAAACAGAAGCATTTTAATGATATCACTCATAAATATAAGTCAGACTCAAAAACACTTTGGAAAGAATTGCAATAAGTTACAAATAAAAATGTTAACTCAGAAAGTTGTAATATTGACTGCAATGTTATAAATTATCATTTCACTAATATAGGCAAAGAAATATCTAAGAGTTTTGATAATTCATACATTCTAGATTGGAAACACCCCAAATGTATTCGAACTTTTGAAATTGAACAAATTAAATCTAAAAAAATACTAAACTATTTGAGTTGTCTTGATACTAGCAGTCATCTCGACATACTGGATTTCGATACTAAGTTACTAACACTTGCTGCTCCCTATATATATGAATCTCTATGCTCTATTTTTAATGCTAGTCTGTTCACAGGTGAAATACCCTGTGATTGGAAGATTGCCCGCACTACCCCTGTATACAGGGGCAAGGGGAACAAAGATGACATTACAAACTATCGCCCTATATCTGTAGTATGCCACGTATCTAAATTGATAGAAAAAGAAGTTCAATTGCAATTATTAAACTATCTTAAAGAGAACGATATGATCAATGTCGATCAATATGCATTTCTCCCTCACCATTCTACTATCACCTGCCTTCACAGGGTAATTGATGATTTTCACGAGGCTCTTAAAAATAAAGAATTAATTGGCTCATGCTTTCTTGACATTTCTAAATGTTTCGACTGTGTTAATCATGAATTACTCTTGCTTAAACTAGAGAAATATGGTATTTATGACAAAGAATTAAAATGGTTTTCTAACTTTATTACTGAAAGAAAACTTGTTTCTTCAAAAGGTAAAAACTCCTCTATAAAGGAATTACCAGTAGGGGTACCACAGGGCAGTGTACTTGCTCCTGTTCTATTTTTATTATTTATTAAGCATATATCAGAAGGCCTTAATAATGCTGTATGTTCTATTTATGCTGATGATGTAGTTATCTATGTTACTGGCGATAATTTACATAATGTTACTCTAAATTAACAAAATACGGTAAACACACTAGACAAATGGTATAAGAGAAATCGTCTGAAGATAAATGTTAGTAAAACGAAGTCAATGTTAATTTCTACAAAGTCAACAGAATGTCTTAATATCTATATTGATAATGAACTCTAGAGCAAGTTCATTCTATCAGGTATTTGGGCATTATTATACATGAAAATTTAAAGTGGAATGACTATTTAAGACACTTATGCAAATCAACTGCTTACAAGATTTACTACCTTGGCAAATTAGCAAAATTTTTAAACAAAACTTTACTTAATGCTTTATATATATCGTCTATACAACCATGCCTTGATTATGGTGTCTCAGTATGGGGCAACTGCCACAACAAACTGAAATTACCCTTATTGAGACTCCAAAAAAGAGCGGCCCGTCATGTAACCTCTAACTGTGATTACAATACAAATTCAGGTCTTCACTTAATGACCAAACTTTCCTGGCAAACGATTGATGATCGCCGTGATTACTTTCTATCAACCCTAATGTACCAATGTGTTCACGGTCTTGCCCCATCCCTATTATGCAATGAAATAGAAATGTACTTCGACAGGCATGGATTGAACACTCGTAATGCTAACTCCCTTAATGTTGTACCACCAAAACCTAATATTCAACTCTTTTGTCAATCTTTTAAATATGCCGGTGCCAAAGTATGGAATAAATTACCCACAAATTTTCAAAATGCTCAATCCTTAGATATATTTAAGTCTCTATACAAAAAATCAAAATCTAATATGTCATAATAATCCCATCCCTGAACTTATATATTTTCAGTAATTGACATTACAATTTTATTCTGTCTATCATTATTCACAACTTTTAGCCCCTACTTGTTTTGCAATTGTTTATTTATATACTGTAGTTGATAAGGTTATACGTATACCTACCCTTCTTTCATGTAGGCCTATGTATTTTTTTTACCATTAATAATATGGTGATCAATAGTGTTTCCATGTTTTTGTATTACGCTGATATTTTTATGTCTTACCCTGTTTTTCGATATATGCCTATTATTGTCATTACCATTTTATCATGTTTTTTATGCACCAGGACCAAGATGCAAAACAGTAATTTTATCTCTGATCTTGTGAACCTGTTTAAATATGTGTGAATAAATAATAAATAAATAAATATATGTATTTTGAATCTGCAAATATACACAACAAAAAAAGTAAGTCCCCCCTTAAACAAACATCAATAATTTCCGAACCAATGCGAGTTTTTAATATATTTTTACATGAGCGTGTAGGTAATTTTATAAGCTACCCTCTGAGTAAATGCTATGGACGTGTTTTACGTCATGCTTCAGTGAGCACCGTCAAAAGGCAAAAATGTCACTTTTCAAAGTCACAACCCAAATATCATGACTTTGAGTTCATTTCATTGGAAGTAATTCCACATTCTCATCATGAAAAATAGTCAGAAGGCTTGTAAAAGGTACTTTCTAAAAGACAATACAACTTTTTGGTCAAATTTCACGGTTAAATAAACACAAGTCCAAATTTGCTATAATTGGATTTTTTACCCATTTTTATCAATAAAAATGATAAAATATAATGACAGTTATTTTTAGGAAGAGTATCTTCAACAATATTAATCATTTCACGATTCAATGAACATTTATTGAAAACAAAAAATACGATTTTCAAATATCAGAGGCAAGTATTGTTTCATTTTGGTGACTGAAACTGATCTTTTATCAACTTTTTCGTTATGTTCATGACCAATTAACATGCTTCAATGATTAAAAGGCGTTTAATTAAACATTCACGCTTGAATGAACATGTGGAATGTGATTAGCCCTTTTCTACGTTATTGGAAAAAATGCAATTCGTAACTATGGATATCTGTCAAAAACCTCCTTGCATGGTTCATTTGATTTGATTTTTATGAAAATCTCGATGTTTAATGCATCAATGAGCACACAATATTCGAAAATTATGCAAATGAGAAGAAAGTTCAAGGTCTTCGCCCCACTCTGTGCCGTACCGAATGGTTAACTTATTTTGGTGTGCGCGCCTTTTGGATAGTGTTACTCTGAAGCCATGTGCAAAGTTTCATGTAATAACTGTTGGCAGAAGTAACAAAAACCGTCCATAAAACAAACCCTCATTTCATATTTGTTAAAATTGGGACTTCCTCTCTCATAGACTTGTGTACATTATGGGTGCATATGTTGAAGAATAAGTAACCCCTTATTCAATATGGTGGATCTTTTTTTCAAGACTGTCTTTAGCAATGCTTTTTGGCAGTAATCTTTATCAACCTATGGGCAGAATTCTGTGCAAAAATGAAATCGATTTGTTTATTTATGGATGAGTGAGCACGCATCAAAGTCGGAAAATTTGTATTTTCAATGTCACAGACTCGTTTTAAAGGGCAATAAAGTGAATATTGGGGGCAAATTCGGTTTCAAATGTGACTTTAATTGCTGTTGTTTGTATCATCCATCATTTCTATCACCACACACTTTCCGAACTTTTAACATTTTCATGGTTGAGCGAGCACATTCGAAAACTTAGGAATGAATACTCTTTATACTGCATAAATGTATTCTTTTCCTAACAATTTCTCATGATCAGTTTAATTTATGGACAAATCACTGGTGGATCCAGAATTTTAAAATGGGGGAGGGGCCTATAATCAGGGGAGCCACCAACATTTTCAAATTTTAACATGACCTAACAAGTTGTAGAGGATACTACCAAAAACCCCTATGATGATACGTCACAATACAGGGGCTGCGGAACGGTTTTCAAAGTGTGGGGGAGGGGCTGAGCCAAAAGTGGGGGGGGGGGGCTGAACATGCAAAAAATCACAATCGTATGGTCATTTTTACATTTTTGTACATGCTTTTGGAAAAAAATGGGAGGCTGAGCCTCCCCCCACCCAGCTCCCCCACCCCCGCGGCCCCTGCAATATTGTGCTCACTCAACCATGAACATACGAAATCAAAATTGTGTGTGGAGTGGCTAAATGATGGATAGTAAAACAGCATTAACACCATAAAATTCACCTAAAAACAACTTTTGCCCAACTTTGTATTTGCACAATCTGAAAAACGACTCTTGTGACTTTCAAAAATTGTCATTTTTAATTCAATCTTTAATTACTCATGCATGACTCAACTGATCAATCTCATTTTTATCCAGGAGTTGCTTAATGAGTGTTAACAATTACCTACGAAATTTCATATCTCTAAATAATTCCGTTCAAAAGTTACATCAATTTGATTTAGGGGGGACTTACTTTTTTTGTTGTGTATAGATTGAGCATGAGATGGTATTTTCAACAATATTGACATTGTCACATGGTACAAATTTTCTATTTTCAACATTAGCAGAAATCCTGCCAGCCCTTAACAGATGATGAGCTGTTCCAACTGAATAATCACAGTAAGAAACCATCAAGGTGAAACAGATTCCCAATGGTGTATGTATACATTAGGTCAATTAGTTCACAAACGATGGCAAGTGTCTCTAGTATAAGGCTGTTCAATCATATTGAAAGTTAATGTAATACACATATACATGTAAATATAACTTTTATCTATTTATTATTTGATAGATCAGTAATACAGAAGATAAAACTACATAATCCCCTTGCATTTTTACGTAAGATTATTTGCTAGCGCATGATGAATTCGGCGTTAGGTGCCTGAGCCATGAAAATATCAAAATATTAGTATTTGATAATTGATATTTTGTGTTTTGTAGATATAACATATCCTTTTTTAAAGTCATAACCACTAAATCTGCATTTAATACAAATACTTTCTATATTCTACCACCTCTTGCATAGCACTGCTGTTTGTTGTATCCCAATTTAACAATCACATAATCTTGTAACGTAATGTGCTATACAGCCATTTGTTCACTCTTTGAAACAGATGTGTTCCTCTTGAATCTTCGACAATATCTTTCATTTTATTATAAAAATTCACTTTGTCATGTGAGAAATGAAAACTATACAAAAAATTATAAAATTCATAATCATCATCATTTGATTATCATTCACATTGCCTCATTTATTTCATGATAACATCTGTCTTCATCTTTTTCATTCTCTTTGCCTGTCTTGATTAATATCACCATCACACTCACCCTAGTTACTTTTACGGTGAATTATCGGTTGGTCTATTACCATTTTGTCTAATTCTCAGTTTGTCCAACTTCAGGGGTCTAAACCCATTTTCTACTACCATATTCTACAACCAGTTCATCTATTATCCATTTCGTCTAATTCCCACTTGGTCTAATATTGAATTTTTTTAATGACCAGTTGGGATAAAACCATTTAGTCTAATTCCCAGTTGGTCTGACACCACTTAGTCTAATTTCCAGATAGTCTAACATTCATTTTGTCTACATGCCACTTGATCTAATATTCATTCAGGCGGTAGACACCCAATTCGGCTAATATCATATGGACAACGTAAGTATACACTTAGTCTAATTGTCATTTCGTCGGCAGTCATCCAAACTGTCGTATCAGTCAATTTTGGTCCAAAAAAAAAAATAGATTTTGAGATTTTTGCAGAAAATGAGCTAAGTACAAGTCCTACTCTATTCGCAACTAAATTTTATTTTTTAGGCATCAATTTATTTTTTATTTTCTGAGATATGAGAGGATTTTCATGGCGATGCCGTACAAATTTTTAATAAAATGCGCAAATCCCATTGGAAATGTGTACTGTAACAGAGTGATACAACGTTTTGACTGACCGCAATTTAAATGCGCGCGGTCAACCAAACCGTCGCATCGGCACTGGTCACTGCACTGACTTTGCACATAAAAAGCGATACAAAGTTTTGACTGATCACGCGCATAGAAATCGAGTCAGTCAAAACGTCATATCACTTTTTCCCTATGGCATGTAGGGAAAATCTAAGTCGCTCAAACCAAACTTACAAGCATGTAGCTCTTTTGTCAGATTTTCTAGGATCCTTACTTTTATGTAACTAGCACATCAATGATGTGGAGCACATCAATGATGTGGAGCTCATCCGGCATCTCGCAACGAAATTTAACACAATTTTAATTTTAGCCCAGTTGACACTGTAGCGAATTATATTGGTGCCATAAATTGAGGATATAAAATTGAAATTGATGAAGAAATGACATAAAAGCATTTTCTGTGATCTATGAATGAATTTCATATAAATTAAGCATAAATAATTTTCTAGTCAAAATTTTTCAACTCTGTGTAGAACCTTGGTGAACCTCATGTAGCTCTCAGATAGAACAAAAATAATCAAAATCAATCAACAAATAAATAAGTATTTTTTGTGAGTTTTGAAAATATATGAATAAATTAGCATATTTAATGACTTTCAAAATTATGTGTGGAAATTTTGTATCACCACCTCGAGCTATCATATAAAGCAAACAAAATTGAAATTGATCAACAAAATTAAGAAAAAAAAACAATTTTTTGTGATTTATGAATAAATTTTGCATAAATTAGCATAAATAATTTTCTAGACAAAATTTCAAAATTCTGTGTAGAAATTTGGTGAACCTCATGAAGTTCTACCAGATGGAAGAAAAAAAATCAAAATCGGTCAACAATTAAAGAAGAAGCATTTTATGTGAATTTTCAAACATATGCATAAATTAGCATATTTAATGAGTTTCAAAATTCTGTGTAGAACTTTTGAATCCCCACCTAATGCTATCATATCAAGCAAAAAGAATTGAAATCATACTTGAAATGATGAAGAAGAAGCATTTTGAAATTCAATCAACAAATAAAGATGCATTTTCTGTGATTTATGAATTTCGCATAAATTAGCATAAATAATTTTCTACTCCAAATTTATAAATTCTGTGTAGAAGTTTGGTGAACCTCATGAAGCTCTACCAGATGGAAGCAAAACATTCAAAATCGGTCAACAAATAAAGAAGCATATTTTGTGAATTTTGAAAAATGTGCATAAACTAGCATATTTAATGAGTTTCAAAATTCTGTGTAGAAGTTTTGAATCCCCCACCTAGTGCTATCATATAAAGCAAACGGAATTGAAATCGGACTTGAAATGGCGAAGAAGAAGCATTTTGAAATTGTGGACGGACGACAGACGACACGGCATAAGCTCAGGCCGGATGAGCTAAAAATAAAGATGCCAATGTCAAACAATTTTCATGGTCTTTTAAACCATGTATTTTTCAAGCAATGAATATGTTGTAAGGCTGGGGAACTAAGTCTGAAAATTATAGTAAACTCTGAAGTCGATTTTCTCTGAAATGGGTATGCACGTCATATGTGTGATACGACGGTTCCGATGACCGTCAATAATTTGGTCTAATAACCAGTTGGGCTACTTATTTAGTATAAATATGATCTAATGACATGGTTCACATCAGGTCTAATGTCCATTTAGTCTAATATAAATCATACATAGTGATTTAATACATCATGCCCTTTTGCCCCCCCCCCCCCATCAACTACGTTCTGCCACCCCTGGTAATGGATTATGGAGAAACATAAAGGTATAATTTTATTTTAGTCATCTAGGAGACTCCACACATTTATATGGGCGATACTTGAGTAACCCTAAACATGTAGTTTGGGAGCAGTCATTCTTCATTGTGTCCTTTTTTTCTTCCACAACCTTTTCTTATGTAGGAAAACGTCTCTCCTTTTTCAATCTATATCATTCTCATTTGCTCTTATGTCTTGGTTTTGTTTGCTTGTTCTTATACAAATTTTCATTTTCATGGCTTGTTATATATTAAAGCATTAATTACTAAATCAATTAGAGTAAGCATCTATTCTTTCCCCCCTCCCCTCTCATTTCTCATTTACATACATGTAAAGAAAATGGACAATATAAAGCCTAACATTAGAATGTCCAACACGCAATGCAAACTTAAATATTTGCAAAATTAAATTTTTACAATATGAAGGGGAAAAATTATAAAACAATAACAGAAATAAACTGTGGATATGAAGACCTAGCCTAACATTAGAACGTACAACACGCAATGCAAAATTAAATTTTTACAGTACATATTAAGGGTCAAAAATGAAAAACAATAACATAAATAAACTGTGGGTATAAAGGCTTAGTGGGAATATTAGCAGGCCATTAGCCCAAGTGGAAATTAGACTAAATGATTAAACAAAGTCATATTCAGATCAAGTGGCAATTAGACTAAATGGCTATTAGATTAAATGGAAAATAGACAAAGTGGTAATAGACAAATTGGAAATTAGACCAACTGCATGTTAGACCAAATGCAATAAAGAGCACATGAATAAAAGACCAAGTGAGGATTAGATCTAGAAGATCTGGTATTAGACTAACTAGTATTAGACTAACCGACAAGTAGACGAACTAGGTTTAGTCCAAATGCAATTGGACTAAGTGGCGATAAAATACATTAGAATAAATGGCAATTAGAACCTTCAGTCCTACAATATCCAACCACACCCTTATTAGCATATTACTCAAATTAGGAAAAAGAATTATTAGCAAATGATCTCTAGTTTAAAACTGTGGTTAAAAGGAAACTAAATTAAATAAATTTTCAAATTTATTCTGACACTATACAACACAGCTATTTTACACAAAATGTTAATTAAACCCCAAATCAAAAGACGGTTATAACAATTGTAGAAAAATTTGATGATTTTGAGTTCACTTGAATATAAAAAATAAATCTGCTTCTAGTTTTCAACATATATGACACAACTACAAATGCAGTTAACTCTGTAAATCTTAAAGCCTAAAGCATTTTTAAAAACTCATTTTGGAGCTGCATACTCTAGATGATTGTCTTTTTTTCTATGATTAGTATCACAAAGTTTGGTTATTAACCACAGGGCCCAACCCAGAAATAAATGGTTTCCTATGACATTCTCAAACATTATTGGACATAGCTTAAATTTCATTTTCAAAAATCATTTAGTTTAGTCACTTTGGTAAGGATACATCTTCCCCCTTTATTAGTGTTTTTCAGTATTGTTAAAGAGCAAATTCACCCCAATAAAAAGTTCATATCAATAAAAAGAGGAAAATTAAAGAAGCAAAATGCTGAAAATCTCATAAAAATTGGATGCAGAATTTAAGAAAGTTAAGACATTTAAAAACGTTGCTTATTTTTCCTAAAACAGTTATATAACACATCACAGTGATATCCAAGGGAAAGATTCAATGATCATGTCACACCTTAAAATATTGACTGGCTTTGAGGGAGATACCATATTGCCCTGAAAAGTGTCATACATGGAAAAATTTAGAAATTTCATATTTTTGGTTTTAAAAAAATGTAAGCGCGTGACATCATGAGTTCCTAATTTGCATGCCGACCAGGATGCACATATAACTGTTTAAGTGAAATTTGCGAAACTTGAAAGTACATCAGATATAGATAATTTTCAATGGTAATGCTTGTTTAAATTCTCTTTTTATGCAACCCAACTTTCTTATGGGACTTCCCCTCTTTCAAAAAGGGACTTGTTTAATTATGGGTTTGCACTTGTTGGGGAATAAAATGTAAAATGAAAGCAAATGAAAATGAATAGGTTATTAATTGACAAAGGGATAATTCAAGTTCAGGGGTGTTTTAAAACCATGATAATATTAATACATGCATGTACAACGATATAGTTCAGTAGCACCCCCTGGCAGGAAAAGGCAGTCTAGCAGTGCATACAGATATTTTCTAAAGTCTACATGTAACTAATAAACTTTTGACAAATTAGTACTTTGCAATGAAATACTGGTCAAAAATAGGACATCCACAAAGATCATTTTTCAACTTTAGCTAGTAATAAAATTAATTGACAATCTGATTTTGCACCAAGGTCATCTCCAAGTCGTGTGTTTGGTCATGCATCACTTGTAATTGACTGGGGGCCTGTTTCATAATGAACTCATCCAAATTATGGAAATTGTGCCAATGGTAGCTACCCTGGAAATCTTACTGGCTATTGAGCCCTACTTATATTTTTATAGTAAGTCTATGTGGTATAGGAAACATGATTCAAAATCTCAAAACTTGGCTCAGTTTCAAAACATATCTTGAGATCTCAATACATAAATTTCTTGATTCTTAGTCTCCATCCATCAAATATATCATACCTTGTATGGCAATATGTTATATATAAGAATTGTAAGAGCAATTATATCTATTTAGTTATTTCCTCTGTAAGGATATTCATAGCATATAGTGATTAAGAATATTCCAGAATGTCTCAGTAAAGCTTTGTTAGGCATGCCTATCCATTGTTATTTCTGGAATGTACTAAGATAAACAATATATACTGCTACACAATAGAGACTCCTAATGGCAGTGGAAAAGGACAATAGGATTAGCTATGTTGTTTACATTGTTAATTTCACTGAGGTCATTCAAGAGTCTTCTAGAATTGAACTGCTCTAGAAAGGAGAATGTTCTTTTTAAAGACAATACTAGAAGCTTCCAGAATAGTGGAAATTTATATAAGTATATAAGCTGGCAGTTTCTTCATCATAATCAGATCAGAACTCAGAGTTCCACACCAGACTTTATGTCAGAGCATAGTTTATTTCCAACTGGAATACAACATTTATCTTCTGTGAAATTATTTGCATGCCATCAATGAAATGTTTGCAGTTACTTTGAGAGAAGAATTCTCAGTTCTCATCGAGATCATCAACCTGTTTAAATGAACGCTTTTTAACCCACGGATTGCTAAAATTGACTGTTAATCATCATCAACATCGTCTTCACAGACATTTCAGCTCGTTACAGTGACTCTAATTATTCATCGTGTTTCAACGTCAATTTATTGTGGACATTAATTTAAGGAGCCTTTGTCAGCCAACTACATATAAAATAATCAAAACTGACACTTCAAGATATGTAAGATTATTATTTTTGTTGTGTCTACTGTATGATTGATCTATTTCCTGTAATAAAAAAAAAGGAAATCAAATTTAAAGCTAAATTTTCATTGTTATTTGTTGCAGTATTGTCTTGAGTTTAAGTAAATGTACAAAATAATGTTATGGTAATAATCAGAGCATGGTAGTTTCTGATCTAGATAGATCTTCTTTCCTCAAGTCTTGGGCAGTAATGTCTAAGTATTGATCTCTGTCTCAAAAGTTACCATTCATAAGGTATGAAGGTCTTAGAAAGAACACATTGAATACATGGAAAATGAAGTCAGCTGACTCAACTCACAGATCTCACAAGTTGTCTTATCAATTTACCACATATTGATTTCAAATATGAAAATACTTACCATGATTTTCTTATTTACGAGATAACTGGATATACTCATTTGATTTGCTAGTTCATTACGATTAACTTGCACGCCGAATAAAAAGAACACAATTTTTCTGCGCGCGCGCTGCATCTCCCTATGAATGCACTATCCCAAGATCATCGCACAAATTGGCGTCCATTACCTCTCATGAGCCAGCACGCAAGACATGTTGCCATGCAAGGCGAGGGGTAGGTGGGAGGGTTCAAATGAGTGTATCCAGTTATCTTGTAAATAAGAAAATCATGGTAAGTATTTTCATAATTTACTATCAATAACTGGGATATACTCATTTGATTTGCCAGACCAACGAGGATTCAACGTGAAGGGAGGCATGTCTAGACTAAGAAAGTGCGTACAAAATAGGGAGATGAAGACACGAAGGCCGCTGCCTTAAGGACAGAGGAGGCAAATAAGGCCTCATACGAAGTAAAGTCCTTAAGAACAAGGAAGTGAAGGAATTAGAAGAGTGCAAAAGGCAGTCCTCAAGATGTCTTCTATGACGATTCCATTGAAAAGAGCCCAAGAAGAAACGATACTTTAGTATCATGGACCCTCAGCCTAGTGTCAGAAGGAGAACATCATCACCAACTGACTTGATCGTTTCAACAATCCAGTGTGAAATGATGTCTTGAGAAGCTGCCGCAAACGGCTCGCGCAACAATACAACCAACTGAACAGAGTTGGGAATTGTCTGAAGAATGGCAAACAAGACAAGGGTTAGAAGTCACGCCTAATCTACGCCAATCCCGGCAAATGTCCGGGAGCGATGCATAAGTATGCAAAGCTACGTACTGTAAATGGTTACAGATAAACGGATACAAGAGGGATCTCGACTGATAGACAGACGAAAGATATCCTGAATACCGACCCAAGAAGGAGTTAGTCAAGCGTCAAGAACGACCGACAAGCTCCATGACGGACTAAACCATACAAGCTCAACGTTTGAGAAGAAACTCAAGAGTTTGTAAGATTCGGATTGAAGGTATTAATCATCTGTAACCGGAGGGATGATAATCGCCAATGATAAAAAAAGAATCTGACTTTGTTGAAAAATTCGACAAGAATCGTGATCGGAAGACTGAAACTTGTACGGTTTAGTAAGTGATCAATCAATCAATCCGAGAAGTCAAAAGCGGGGCTAATAAAAGCCACGGTCGGGTCACCGGCTTAATAAATTAAGCCAAGCCGCAACAATGCAAACGTAAGGAATGCGAGATATCTCAGAAGCCCCCGCGTGGGGGAAAGCGCCCAGAAGTCGATCTCTGTCTCAAATGCGTGAGGGCAGAACATCTGCAGAATTCTGATAGAGAGCTGTGGAAGGACGTTTCCAGCGGTCCGATAAGAACATGGAACGGCAGAGAGTAAGGTTGAAGTAAACCACTCGAAAGGCAGTCAATGTGTCGAGAAAAACGACTGAGTGCCATCCTGTTAATAAAGAAACTGCAACGGCGGGAGAGGTGGCTTGACTGAAGCCACCAACGGCGTGAGGGCCCATAAGGCTAGGCTGCGATGGATGTCCGCTGAGCGGAGCAATCCCTAGCCGCAGCAAGCGTACGCCAGAGGTGAGCTGGCGAAAAAATGCCTCTGTCATGATCTCACGTGTAAACGACAATCAAGAGATGTCGGTCAAGGAGATGCTCTGAACCAACAGACATCGCCAGACATGATACCTCAACAGTTACGTTTCCAACGGAATCGAGTGAGGTAACAAAGGCCCTGTCCTATCAAGGTTAGGGACCGATACTGGCTAAGAGTGTCTAAGTCCTCGCTTGAAGAAACAAGCGGAGTAAGGCGACTTGAGGAAAATAATCACCAATATTTCCCTCAGTCTGCGATGAGAACCAGTTGTTTACGAAAACAGCCACAAGGCCTGGTTTCTCTGGTGATCGCAAGGGCAAGCACTGCCGGCGCCGGTTGTGAAAGCATGGAACAGTCCGATATCGGTAAGACAAGGCCAAAAAAAAAACCTGACGCCCTAAGCAGCGGGGATGAGAATCTAGGCTTCTAAAATGAAGAGCTCCAGTGAAGTGAATCACTTTCATGGAGGGACTCATCAACAGTCGGCCCGAGAGATAGCGGGTCGCGGTGAACGTGGGTAGACAGACATAAGCATACATACACACACGCAAACATATACACATATATATCAAAATATATATATATATATACATATGCATGCACATAAACATCTATCCACGATCACATCATCCCCGGTCGCGCAGTGACCATGGCCACATACATAGCATGAAAAGAGGATGAAAGCAGCCTGCGAGGCGACTCAAGTGTGCCGAGTGAAAAAGCTTCTAAATAAGAAGACAACTCGACAAACGGGCATGGTAAATGCATCGACCGTAACCCACTCCACACGAGGAAGCGGCGGAGACGCCCGCAAGCTTGACCCACATAAAGGGCAGTCTATCAGATAGATTGTTTGAGCTCGACCGATGGCCTGACGGCGGACAGTTTGGTGTGAACTCGCCGACCCGGCACGGTGGGTGCGCCCAGGAAGTAGGCATAGAAATGCCGACAGAAAAAGCCTGGGGCTTGAAACAAGCCTGAACGCACGTACACAGCTGACAAATGTTCGGTGCGAGTGCTGCCGGCGGGGTCCGGGGGGGACGACCGATGATGGCAGCTTGGGCAGGGCTCGCACGAGCCGCCCGAATACGAGACAAACAGGTTAAACAAAACCATAATGCACCGGGTGGTGAAGGTCTGGCGATTACTAAGTATTGGAGAACTATTAATCGCCGTGACATTCAGATCCGATATTCATGCTCATAAGCTCGGCAGAGCTACGAGATAGTGAGACATTCCGCTGAGCGGTAATGGTGCTAATATCGGAGTCGCCCTCTCTACAGCGGCGATCGCTGGAGAACGGGTGTCTGTACTAGCCCTGACTCTAACCTTACAAGGAAGAGTAGGAGTTAAAAGTAAAGACAAGGCACCCTTACTTTCGTATAGAAAGTGAGGTTCAGGCCAAAAGCTGACGGTCCCGTCGCCTGGGCGGACGGTCCGCGGGCGTGATAGGTTGCCCTCTCAAAAACAGCCAAACATTCTAACGAGAGAAGGAAGGCATGCGGTATGTAAGAAATTCTTACCTCCAATCTACAGGCCCGCTTAGGGGAAAGAATGGAGAGAGTTACCGCTGAAAGAGCCGTCGCCTTAAGCGATGCCCGGTCAAACTGTGAAGCTTGACGTAGAGGGCGAATTCCAAATTCAGGAGTACCTGCATATTAATGGGGGATACCCATGCAGGTGAACTCGCTGACGGCTCCCCGGAGTGCAGGCTGGCGGGAGAAATCTTAATCCGCTCAATGCCTGACACCGGCAATAAGACCGACAGAAAGCAGCAAAGCGGCTGCAGCGTCCAACCAGCGACATTCGGGGGCTTGCCGACTTGCTGGGTGAGACCCATATGTCGGCAGCACCTGTACATATCGTGAAATCACCCGTGCCGGTGAAAGGGCCGGCGGCTGGTGCGAGGCTGCTGATAAGCCCGGCCGTCGCGTAGCGGCGGTCTATAATGACGGAGAACACGAGGGTAAGAACCTGTAATGCTCGGGAACGTATTGATGCAACCTGTAAGGATGCAACGTCCAGCCGCCGGTCACGGAGAGCTTGCCGACATGTTGGGGCTTGAAAGCCGTATGTCAGAAGCACCTGCATAGAAACGGGGTCACCATGTAGGTGAGCAGCGTTTCAATAAAAGCCTGGCATGAGAGGGCAGGTGACTGCTTGAACCGCACGGTGCTTAGCACGGCGGCTGAAGCTGACATGAAGCATGGGGGAATTACCCGCACTGATCGTGGGCATGTAATGCAACATGAGTGTTGCGACGCCTGACCCACAATTTTCGGGAGTCTGGTGACATAATGGGGGGCGTTGCCCGTATGTCGGTAACACCTGTGTATTAGCGGGGATTTCCCTTGCAGGTGCGTGAGCCGGCGAATCATGAAATTGCCGGTGACTCTCCGAGGTGTGAGATGGCGAATGTCTGCTTGACCTGCCCGGTGCTAGACACGGCTGTTTTAGCTGACGGGGAGCATGAGGATAAAAATCCGTGATGCTCGAGGGCGTTCTTTTGTAACATGAAGTTACGACGCCTGGCCATCGGCACAAGAATCAGAAAGAAAGGTCTGCCCGCGAAGCGGGGTTAGCGACCTAGAATTTCTTCCTCTTCTATGCGGCCCCCGCCAGGGGGCAAAAGAGGGCATAAGAGACATGAAGAACGTGATATCTCGCATGAGAAAGGTCACCCAAATCTGATCAAGCCGTTCAGGCACATGAACGCTAATTCCACGGTTCCACCTTTAAGGGCACGTGGACGCGATTCCACGGTCCACCCTGATCAGATAATCGTGAGATTGACGGGGTCGAGCTCACGTGTCTCTAGCGACTAGGGGCTGGTAGCCCTTTGCTAATGCTCCCTGACGGAGACTGACAAAGCATCGAGCCTAGTCTGTGCCGGGAAAAGAGTCCCACGCTCTTAACCCGGACTTGTTGGACCCGATAGCCGGTGGGTCGAGCAGCTCTGGAGGAGTGAGGTTTTCTATACTAGTACAACACTCCCCAAAATCGGTTCAGGTCCCGTTCCACCCTAAAACGCTCGGGCACATGGGCGCGGTTCCACGGTTCCACCCTCTTGGGCACGTGGACCAACTCCACGGTTCCACCCTCCTTTTTCCAGGGCACGTGGACGCAAACCACGGTTCCACCCTTTATAGAGCCCTTTGCAAAGGGTCTCACTCTCTTGCCCTCATACTCACCGCCGCTGATCACGGGAACAAAATACCATGTCTGGTTCTCTCCCAGCGGCAGGTTTGGAGTCATCAAGAGATGAGTCGAAAGAGCTCATCTACCTGGTAAGTTCTTAGCCTGAAAGAACAAAAGGAGGGTCGAAAACAGAGAGGGGGCGGAGGGGTGGGTGGGCAAGAAAGGTGACAAAACAAGATCCCTTTCAGAAATTATTGATAATAAAATTAATAACTCCGGTAAATAACAAACAGGACCGACAAGAGGCATATGAAGTGGAACAACCATAATATAGACCACAAACAAGCTACAGCAACACTAGAAACAAGGAGACAAAAGGGGCATTAGTGAGTAGAGAAGACCAATCAGGCTAGTGAAGGGGATGAAAGAAAAGGAGTAGGCAGACACAAAGGGAAGTTAGTGTAAGTAAGGCCAGTAAAAGACCTCAAGCCAAGAGGGATTAAAATAATGAGGCAGGCAACATCAAACAGGATCTGGAACAAAACAGTGATAATGGGATGAAAAACATGAGAATTAGTGAGAGGTGGGTCAAACAGGTTACAAAGAAAGGCTTAATAAACTGGTGCATAAGAGTGGGGGAAAAAATACATGGGAACAAAGTTTACATAACATCGAATACATAAAAGTTTACAAAAAAAGCATTGAGAGGGAAGCAGTCAAAAAGAAAAAAATATCCTTATAAACGGCCGATCCAACTTACTTTAAAAAGAATAATACTTATTGACAATATCAAAAGTAATAAAATATATTTAAAAAAACGATTAGAAGACAATACAAAGGCATAGATACACAAGTGGTAAGATTAGATTATATATAAAAAAAAATATTTATAAACAGGTTTAATTATCAATTATGAAATTTCTGAAGTTACGATTGACAATATTAAATGAACAAGATGTTTTTGAATTAACCGGCAAAGAATTCCAAAGTAGTGGGCCACGAAAGAAAATAGATTCATGAGAAAGGCAAGTTCTTATTTTAGGAAAGTGGAAGTTTGCAGCATTTCGAGTAGGGTATTCATGAATATTATTATTTAATTTAAACAGTTCAGTAAAAATGGTGGGAAAAGTCCTTTAGAACATCTATACATAAAAAGTCCCATTTCATACTTATACATATCGAAAATATTTAAAATTTTAAGTGAATGAAAAATAGGATAAGAATGGGTGTAAAAAGGGGAGTTGCTTATAATTCTGACTGCACGTTTTTGAAGTTTATGTAATCTCTCTAAATAAATATTCGCAGTACTTTCCCAAGCAAGAATGCCGTAATTTAAAAATGGTGAAATAATAGCATAATACAGTATCTTTAAAATATTTGGTGGAAATTATGCAATTTGTACAATATGCCTATGTTCTTAGATATCTTATTGCAGATGGCATCAATATGATTTAACTACATTAAGTTATTGTCAATTATGACACCAAGAAATTTCAAAAATAAAACTTCACTTATTATTGAATCACACAATTTTATATCAATTTCATTAGAATTTATTTTCTTATTGTAAATATCATAAAGTTAGTTTTGGAAGCATTGAGGGATAATTTGTTAAAGTATAACCAATCGGTAACCTTCTGTTATTCCTCATTAAATTCTGTTTGTAACGTCTGTAAATCTTTGTGGGACATGAATATACTGGTGTCATTAGCGAATAACATATATTTAAGTTTACTGGACACATTGCACATGTCATTATCATATAAAAGGAATAAAAGAGATCCAAGTATCGAACCTTGGGGCACTCCACATCGTATAGATTTCAATTCTGATTTAATTCCATTACATAATACATATTGTTAGCGATTAGATAGATAATCTTTTAACAAGTCTAAAGTAATTCCTCTTATTCCATATGCATATAGTTTTTGTAACAAAATATTATGATCTAATGAATCAAATGCTTTTCGCAAATCTATAAATAAACCTATCAATATACTCTTATTATCAATTTCATTTGTAACTTTCTAAAATAAAATCAAGTAATGCTGACGATGTGGAGTGCCCCGCTCTAAACCCATATTGGCTATGGGTAAATATTATTGCACTTATTGATCATATAAACATTTTTAAATTAATTTAGAAAAAACAGGTAAAATAGAAATGGGACGGTAATTGGACAATAGTAAATGCAGAGGCTTTAATAGGAGGAAATTATAATTTGTTTACAAATTTTCGGCATTACTCCTATTTGTTTAAGATCGGTATGCTTGATCTGTAATGAAAATCATAAGTCAGAAAAAATTGGAACCAATGGGATTCGAACCTGCCATCTACTACTTTCCGGGCAGCGACTTAACCACCAGGCTATTCTGGTTCACGGCTAAGCCACGATGAACTGGAATTCAAATACCCTCGATACTATCTATTGTCCACGGCGGACAGCATTCGGATACTAATGAGTCAGAAAGAAGAGGATCGAGGTTATAATAATAATTTGAATATGTAAATATACCTTCGTTACTAGGTTAAGATGTGTCAAAATACTAAATAATTTGTTTTTGTCTTTTGGGGGCTATGATAATTTTTCCACGACCATGCTGGTAACTGACATTACGGTAACTGACTTTACACTTAATTTGCCGTAGAGATAACACATGGAAGTCAAATGTGTGGAATCATTGTATTGTATCTTCTGTGCAGGGCTTCAAATGAAAGTGAGCTTGACGTGGAAGTATACCTGAGTTTCTAGGAACATTTTAATGAAAAACTTTTTCTTTTTCTTAATTCCTTTTCTTTGATTTGAACATTTTATTATTACCTGTTGGTAACTGACATTACACATTAACATTTACCAGTGCAGATATGATTTTCAAAGGCATAATTTTCTTGGTAATTATATGTAAGGCTTTTTAAAATCATAAAAGTTTCATAATACTTCACATTTTAAATTATCAAAAGATAAGAAATGTATGTTTTACTTACTCCGGGGGGGGGGGGGGGGTCATAGCAGCTCCATGTATTCCTATAGTAATTTAATATTGCATTGACTGTACACATGGATTTTTCTCATTATACACCCATTTACATATATTCATCAGTTTTATGTTGACTTTTTAAACCTTTTCCTTCTCCAACCTCCCCCTCCCCTCAATAAGGCAAAAGGGATAAGGGTACTCCTCCCCTAGGCTACCCCTCCCCCAAATCTCATGCAGCCATGTAGTTTTATTGATTCATATTCTGGTCAGTGCAAGCAAGGCTTGTTCATATCTGTCGGATTTCAATTTTCTTCATAATTTGTTTAATCATTTTGATTGCTAATTTTTTTTCAAAGCCGTCAACAAAAAATAAACTCAAGCTTTTAAACTGAAAGTGAACTATTTGTAAATTACAAAAAAAGACATACATCTGTAGTTTTAGTACATCCATGCAACATTGATCAGAACTGTCAAATTTCACTTTTCATCTATACTTGTAAACCCAAAACAAAAATTGTATCACATATCTACACTACTAGCAGGTATAAAAACCAGGAATTTACTTTTAGCCCGGCAATGCTCAAAAGAATCCTAGAAACCATAAAAGGGACCCTGCAAACCCCCATTCATTGCAATGTTAAGCTTATCAAATGTTGCAGATTTTAGGCAATAGGTTGGGAAAAGTACCCCTTCCGCCGAAAAATGAAAAATAAAAAAATAAAAATTTTGTCTGATAATACAAACAATTAGGTACTTGGTAAGTACATGTACATATGCAAAAAAAATTCACAGGAATTTTGTTTGCATGATTGGAATGCAACTTCCTTTATAATTTCATATAGTAGGGGAGACCGGGGTTAGTCGGAACATGGGGTAAGTTGAAACATTGTATTTTTCTTTAACGTCTTTAAATAAATTTCTGCAATACTGCCCTCAAGTTATTGTCATTATCAACGGCCATCCACCATATTACAGACAACACATGTGCAACAAGCCTGGTGAAGTTAGAAACAAATTTTTGTTTTTTGACCTTCTGAGTAAATTTTTTCTCATTCAGAAATGTTTGATTATCTCAGAGAAGTTTACAGATCAAGTTGGCCAGTTTAGGGGTATAATAGACACTTATACCAAGCTACAAAATGAGGTTATTAATATGCCATGGTGAAGTCCCTTTTTTGTGCTGTAAGCTTATAAACGTCAAATGAGCCTCCGGGGTTAGTTGGAACAAAATTGAAGGGGTTAGTTGGAACATGTTCCAACTTACCCCAAACATTATTATGAATGAAAATATTGGATATGAGAAAAAAAAAAAGTATTTCACACTCTTCTGAACATGTATTGTATACCATGCTTGTTTTGTTTATCAGTTAGGTCTGAGTGTGCATTTAAGGCCTATTGTAGGCACCTAATGCAATGTTAACCCTTATCAAAGGGGGGGGGGGGGTCAATTTGAGCCCCCCTCAAGAAATTTTGTCAATACGCCGTCGCACAAATTTTTTTGATTACACTGCTAGCTGACTTTTTACTTTCAAGTCTTGCGCATCATTTGAGACCAAATTTGTGATGCCTGTGTGCGCGGTTTCAAAATTACGCAACAAATTGTATGTGCATGTTCGGACCCAAAATTGTTCAAAAAGGTGATTCCATGTACAAGGTCAATGCAAATTGTGTTTTTCAACCAAAAGTCATAAATGTAGGATTATTTTTTACTTTTGCTGGTTCAAATAGATTCATTTTATGCTATTTATGATCGCAAAAGACTCCTGACAAAGTCCATCGGAAAAAACAAAGTTCGAAAAAAAAAAATACATAAGAAATTATATTTTTTGCATTTTTTGGTGGATATTTGTTATAAATGTGAAAATTGATACTCTCACCAAAAATTCTATTAGCTTAATAAATAGAGTTAAAGGCAAAAACATACAAAAAAAACAAATTTCTGGAAAATTTTATAATCAATTATGAAAAAAAATAAAAACAATCAATTTTTGTCTTATATTTTGATGCAGAAGTACATGAAATTGCTGATAGTACACTTAATTGCATGTAAACTCAAACGCACCCAAATATGCGGAATTCTACTACACAGTCTGCTTGCGTGAGTGGCTGTATAATAGAAAACATAAAGTTCAACGAATCCACACTTTAATATTTTGAACTTGAATAAGATAAAGCAAATAGGCTAAAACCATGTAATATTACAGTTTTAAGTAGTTTTAGTATAATTCTTACATAAAGTTCAACGAATCCACACTGTAATATTTTGAACTTGAATTAGATCAAGCAAATAGGCTAAAACCATGTAATATTACAGTTTTAAGTAGTTTTAGTATAATTCTTACATAAAGTTCAACGAATCCACACTTTAATATTTTGAACTTGAATAAGATAAAGCAAATAGGCTAAAACCATGTAATATTACAGTTTTTAGTTTTAGTATAATTCTTAATTGACCATGCAGTGTTCCAACTTACCCCATACCATGTTCCAACTTACCCCGATATGGGGGTAAGTTGGAACGTTTGCGATAGTCTTGTTCAAGGTGGATTTTTTCAGTAACCATAATAGAGTTAAAAATTTTATGGGGTACATTTGAAGCCCTTAGATATATGCTTCAAGCTGATATATTGATTGTTTCTCGAATAAAATCTATTTGGATTTTACAGCCATTTTTGTCAAAAATGTTCCAACTAACCCCGGTCTCCCCTATTCCTTGTGAACTATACCTTTTAAAAGTCAATAGCAAGCTCCTTCTGGTGTGATTTAACTGAGTAAAAGACTTGAATAACAAGTACATGTATACAATATTTCTTCACCATATAATTGACTACATTTGCATTTCACTATTGGTAATCAACGTTTTATCATGGTAACTGACATTAAATCTGGGTAACTGACATTACATTTTCCAATTGGTAACTGACGTTACACATGTTTAAAGGTACCCTATGGCTTGATTGTTAATTGATTATCTTTAATTTTGGTGTAGAAGGGAAGGGTGTTACCTAAGGAGGAAATCTACCAAGTTTCATATAATATATCCTCTTTTCTGGGAAATGAGAAAAAAAAAGTTCATGTTTTTTGTTACTGACGTTACATACCATATATATCACATACTTCATACAACAGCGAATTTGGCCGAGACAATGATGTACAGGACTCTTCCCCAGCTGCATTAAACCGTATTTGTTTTGACGACATTTTCTGGAAACTGCATAGATCTGCATATTATTGATATGTAACTTCTTCAGATTCTAACAGCCAGAACTAGGAGCCAAATGTGACAGCTTTCAAGTGTTTAAAATCAACATTACAGATGATTGCTCTGTGTGAGTAAGTGCTTTGATTTCTACAGTCCCATCTATACCATTTGATGTTATGAGCTTGCCTGGTTATGTGTGAATGAACTGGCTGGGGCCTAGATCTATGCCAGAACTCAATTCGTGATTCGTTTTACCTTGATTAACTTACTATTACTGCCTCTTCTTGCAAATTGACTATGTCTACTAAAACAGTCAAGGCTGTAATGGCTGAGCTTTTTGAAAAAGAAGAGTTTTTCCAGGCAATCTCAGATGGTGTGGAGAAAAAACTTGGTACTATTTTAGACAGGCTTACTCAACAAGAAACTTGTATTGCTGAATTGGAATCGCGTTGTAAAGTGAGGGATGTCAAGATACGTGACCTTGAGTTGAAACTGAGTAATTTGGAAACGAGATTTGATAAGATGGAAAGTGAGATGATGGATGTCCAGAATGGTAGAGACCAACGGGAGCAGCAGCTTGAATATGTGAAGAAAGAGCTTCAAAACCGAAATCAGGAAGTCGGTGACCTCAAACGCAGTATGAATTCTTTGGAACAGTATTCGCGTCGAAATTGTGTGAGGATTTTTGGAGTCAAGGAAACGAATGGAGAGAATACTGATAAAATTGTTTGTGATGTTGCACAACAAATCGGAGTAGATCTCGATGCAAGTGACATAGATCGCAGCCACCGTGTAGGGAAACCCCCAGCTGATAAGGCAAAGAGCAGGGGTATCATCGTAAAATCTTTAACCTAAAGACTCTGAAAATGCCTGATATATATGTATACCAATGTGCAATATTCATGTATTTATGTATCCACAAATTATTACCAACATCTATTATTTCATATTTCCAACTGAACAGAAATATTCATGAATATTAAACTAGGCATTCCAATAATTTTCACTTTCCTTTAACAAAAACTTCAACCTACCAAAATACAATTTTTTATAAAGGTCCATTAATTTGGAATAAATTACCAATTACAATAAGACAGAGTCCAACGCTGAATACTTTTAAAAGAAAAATGAAATCTTTACTATTACATAAGTACCTCTAAAATGTAACAGTTTGATATTTTAAATAAGAAATGTATGTCTGTGTGTTTGCGGGTGTTTGATTACGAATGGTGTATGTGTGTTGATGTTGATGTATGGGTGTTTGATTTAAATGTACTATTTTCAATTAATTTTACTTTGCAACTTTTAATCAACAATTCAATTTTTAAATCTTCTGATCTGTATGGAGATTGGCTTTTAATATAAGGCTCTGCCTTTCTGCCTCTCCTAATACTTTCATTTGTACATTTGTATTATTTGTTTTATATGTTTTCTTTATACTCCTTTATATGTGTGTATATATCTACATTGTTATATGTTTTTTAATGAAAGTATTGAATAAATGAAATGAAATTAAATGAAATATTTTTTTGAATGAATGGTGTTTCATTCTACGGGATTTTATAAAGTGTCATAATAGCAAGCTAAATCACAGGGGAAAACATCATGATCAAACCTGTTCTTAAAAATCTGTCAAAACAAAATATGTATCAATATACCATTTTCAACACTAATTTGTATCCATTTTGAAATAAAAAATGGCTGCCAGAGTTTCGGGTCTTGTATTATTGAAAAACATAAAGCATTTGACATGAATATCTATTTGAGTTTTTTTGCCTCTGTGTCCATCTGTGGTGAAAATGCCCCCCAGTACCTTCTCTCTATCCCACTCTCTCCTCCATTCTTCTGATAGTATCAATGGTATTTACCCCAGTACATTCTCTCTATCCCACTCTCTCCTCTTTCTTCTGATAGTATCAGTAGTATTTACCCCAGTACCTTCTCTCTATCCCACTCTCTCCTCCATTCTTCTGATAGTATCAATGGTATTTACCCCAGTACCTTCTCTCTATCCCACTCCCTCCTCTTTCTTCTGATAGTATCAGTAATTTTTACCCCAGTACCTTCTCTCTATCCCACTATCTCCTCCATTCTTCTGTTAGTGTCGGTGGTATTAACCCCAGTGCATTCTCTCTATCCCACTCCCTCCTCTATTCTTCTGATAGTATCAGTGGTATTTACCCCAGTACATTATCTCTATCCCACTATCTCGTCCATTCTTCTGACAGTTTAACCCCAGTACATTCTCTCTATCCCACTCTCTCCTCCATCTCCTGATAGTATCAGTGGTACATGTACTTACCCAGGTACCTTCTCTCTATCCCACTCTCTCCTCCATCTTCTGATAGTATCAGTGGTATTAACCCCATTACATTCTCTCTATCCCACTCTCTCCTCCATCTTCTGATAGTATCAGTGGTATTAACCCCAGTACATTCTCTCTATCCCACTCTCTCCTCCATCTTCTGATAGTATCAGTGGTACTTACCCAGGTACCTTCTCTCTATCCCACTCTCTCCTCCATCTTCTGATAGTATCAGTGGTATTAACCCCAGTACATTCTCTCTATCCCACTCTCTCCTCCATCTTCTGATAGTATCAGTGGTACTTACCCAGGTACCTTCTCTCTATCCCACTCTCTCCTCCATCTTCTGATAGTATCAGTGGTACTTACCCAGGTACATTCTCTCTATCCCACTCTCTCCTCCATCTTCTGATAGTATCAGTGGTATTAACCCCAGTACATTCTCTCTATCCCACTCTCTCCTCCATCTTCTGATAGTATCAGTGGTATTAACCCCAGTACATTCTCTCTATCCCACTCTCTCCTCCATCTTCTGATAGTATCAGTGGTATTAACCCCAGTACATTCTCTCTATCCCACTCTCTCCTCCATCTTCTGATAGTATCAGTAGTATTTATCCCAGTACATTCTCCCTAACCTACTCTCTCCTCCATCTTCTGATAGTATTAGTGGTACTTACCCAGGTATCTTCTCTCTATCCCACTCTCTCCTCCATTCTCCAGATGATTCTTTCTGTCTTGACATCCTCTGCTGTTCTACTTCATCTCTCTCTTTCCTCCATACTTCATAATCCCTCCTTTCCTTGCCGGACATAGCCATTGACATCTCCATTTTGCTTCTGGGCGGACCATACTGAACAAAAAAATTTTAAAAGGAGATATAATTACATCAACATATCATTCTAATGTAACAAATATCATATTTTAAGCTATAGCCCTTTGCCTTTTCAAAAGACTTAGTATATTTTTCTACTGGCTTTAACTCAAGAAGTGTAGCATTTTGTGCAGTCAAAGAATCAATTCTACCAAGGGATCGTTTCATTAAAATTATGTTAAAGTTATGCATGTCTTTATGAATGATGGGTTACATCAAGCCAGGTGGGTTTATCGAATTCATTTTAAATCACATCTAATCATGATTATGTTGATCAACATAATGCAGCTGATAGTGCAAAGCAAAGTATTTTCCACAAACAGAAGGACAGTCATACTTCTTTGAAAATCAGAATTACTATTGACCATGCATTTTGGCATTGCATATACATGTATGAATCATTTATAAATTTATGCACATCTTTATGAACTATATGCACAAACCCTTCCCTCTTCCTAGATATTATATTTTAATGAGTGACAGGCATGTTGGAATTAAAAAAAAAAGCATTACGGACATTACAGACAAATTTGTCCACTTTCTTTAAGTGGTGGGGATCACATGTTAGTGGAAATATTTTGTATTCATTTTACCTGAATTGTAAATAATTCACATAAAAAAATGTTGCCAAAGCATTATGATTTATTTTCTATTTTAGGGATTGCCAATTTGAGGAATTTTTTAGGTGTAAACTGGCACTTTCTTAGATTACTGATTTTTCTATTTTACTGGAAGAAAAAATAATTATTTATGTCTGTAATCGAAAACTGATCTATAAATAACATTGCATTTCAAATTTCGACTTTGAATATCCAAAAATGTAATATAAGAGAAACGTTGTGGACATTACACTTTTTGTACACTCGTGTAGCCATAGCATAACCTAACTATACACTAATAACCAACTTCTATTCTTATTGAAACTAATGTACATGTATATTATTCATCAAACATTCAATATGACATTAAGAGCCATGATAGGATGCTTTTTCTTTCTCCTCATTTCAGTTTCCCAGTCCTGTACAAATTAATGCAGTCTTGAAAAGAGTCAGAAACTTTTCAGATATTACATTATACATTCTGCTTCCATGTCAGTTTCGAAGTAGATATAGTTTCTGTTAGTGATAGGTAGCTATTCTACACATGACTTTTCTTCCTCACTGTACACAAACATGAAAACCAAATGTGTGGATCTATGTATTTAAAAAAACATGCGCCATCAGTGCAATAAAAATTGAAACAGAACATACAATTTTATATTTTGCTATTGAAAGGAAATGTTCCAAATCGATGTTAAAGTGGTGTTTGTTACACAATCTGAGCAAATGATCACATATAATGATCAATCTAATCAAGCTATGATCAAGAATTATAAAGCTTTATGTTATAAGGCCTTCGAAGCAAACTACCAAGTAAACCTCTAATATCTTTGAAAATACACTTGCTGATTGCTTTAATTTATTTTCAATGCTAAAGAGCATGTTTTTATTTGTCTCCTCACACTTAAGTGATTGCTCTAGTTTATTCCAATTCTAAAGAGGATGTTTTTTTGTCTCGTTACACTTAACTGATTGCTCTATTTTATTTCCTATTCTAAAGAGGATGTTTATTTGTTGTCTCGTTACACTTAACTGATTGCTCTATTTTATTTCCTATTCTAAAGAGGATGTTTATTTGTTGTCTCGTTACACTTAACTGATTGCTCTATTTTATTTCCATTCTAAAGAGGGTGTTTACTTGTTGTCTCCTTACACTTAAGTGATTGCTCTATTTTATTTCCAATGCTAAAGATGTTGTTTACCTGTTGTCTCCTTACACTTAACTGATTGCTTTAATTAATTTCCAATGCTCAAGAGGTTGCTTACTTGTCTCCTTACACTTAAGTGATTGCTCTATTTTATTTCCAATTCTAAAGAGGATGTTTATTTGTTGTCTCGTTACACTTAACTGATTGCTCTATCTTATTTCCAATTCTATAGAGGGTGTTTACTTGTTGTCTCCTTACACTTAAGTGATTGCTCTATTTTATTTCCAATGCTAAAGATGTTGTTTACCTGTTGTCTCCTTACACTTAACTGATTGCTTTAATTAATTTCCAATGCTCAAGAGGTTGCATACTTGTCTCCTTACACTTAGTGATTGCTCTATTCTATTTCCAATGCTAAAGATGTTACCTGTTGTCTCCTTACACTTAACTGATTGCTTTAATTAATTTCCAATGCTCAAGAGGTTGCTTACTTGTCTCATTACACTTAAGTGATTGCTCTTTTTTATTTCCAATGCCAAAGAAGTTGTTTACTTGTTGTTGTCTTACACTTAACTGATTGATTTAGTTTATTTCCAATACTGAAGAGGTTGTTTAACTTATTGCTCTAGTTCATTTCCAATGCTACAGAGGTTGATTAACTGATTGCTCTAGTTTATTTCCAATACTAAAGAGGTTGTTTAACTGATTGCTTTAGTTTATTTCCAAAGCTAAATAGGTTGTTTACCTGCTGTCTCCTAGGAGGCCTGCCTCTACTTCTTGTAATGTTAGATCTGACATCATCCATAGTAGGTCCTCCCCAGTTCCTTGGATTCCTTCTGTTATTATCATGTTGGTCATGGTGTGGTACAGGTCCAAATCGTTGAGGATCATCTAGAAAGCCTTGTGATGACCGTGGGTGTTGGAGCTGACTAGCATCTTCATTCCCTGCTGCTTTCTGCCAGTGCAGAGAAAGAATCACCAATTTATTTTATGTCATACACAAGTTGACCGCCTCTGGCAGTCTGGCCTGCATCAAGTGATTCAATATAGCAGCAGTGCTGACTTTGAAAACAACTATTGAATTATTATTTCATTTGACCTTGATCATGTGACATAAGACTTGTGCAAGATGATGTGACATTTGATTACACTCGAATCCACATTTCATGAACTAGATCAATAAATGTTCAAGTAATGATGGCAATTAAAAAATTCCCTCAACATGGCCAGAGTTCACTGACCATAAATGAACTTTGACCTTAGTAACATGATCTAAAACTCAGAAGGATGTTTACTGATACTTGA
Organism: Lytechinus pictus; assembly: GCF_037042905.1. NCBI lineage: Eukaryota > Metazoa > Echinodermata > Echinoidea > Temnopleuroida > Toxopneustidae > Lytechinus > Lytechinus pictus. Next base: position 197,291 of record NC_087251.1, read on the forward strand.
TTACTCTTATGTCCCAAGTTTCATGAACTAGATCCATATACTTTCAAAGTTATGATATTTCAAAAACTTAACCTTGGTTAAGATTTTGTTGTTGACCCCAAATTACTTTTGACCTTGGGGTCATTCCAACTGGATTCACCCAGTGGTTGCACCCGACCCTTTCAGTTTTTGTTGTAAATTGGTACACATAAAATTCACCATGGCCCACGCATAAAACAAAAAAATTAGTTCAATCGGTCCGTCGGTTTTCGTGCTACGGCCCGCCCTTTTCTCATTGTTTTGACAAAAATGGGCGCGACCTTCAACTTTCAATGGCCATTGCGTCGTAACGTGTTGACCAATTTTCACGAAACTGGTACCATTCAAAAGGAAATTCAGAGAGGAATCCAAAACATGCGTTAAATAATGTATTGGAGCGATTTATAAGGTCATGACCTTTGACCTTTACTTTGACCTTGAGTTTGACCCCCGGACAAATAATTTTTATACTTGATTTTCGTGTATGTTAATCATTAGTAATATTAACAAAATATATTAAAACCAATGATGATATTTTATTTCTTCACATTTTAAAACTCTTCCAAAGATACCAATTATCTGATCTGAAATTTCACTCTAGTCCCACATTCTGATATTCATGTTAGTAAAGTGTTTTCAGTACCATGATATATGATTTCTTCCAATCTTAAGTTACAGTATGCAAACAGATGAAAAGAAATTAAGCTTATCAGTTGATAAATGAAACATTAAACATTTATGCTTATGAATACATGTAGGTACCTGTTTAGGTATTTTGATATTGATATATATAGGCAATATATAATAACTCAAAATCTGCTGGGAACTGCAATATCCTGCTTTCTAGTCAGCTGTACTCCCCAAAGTGAAAACATCCTTGAGATCCTTGAAGCATCAGCATTGGATACATTCGTTATAATGATGATGCTAGAGATGGATGATCAATTGGACAGATAGTATTGTATCTAGCTACCCAGCAGGTATCCTTTTTCACTGCCTCCCCATTGAAAAAAAGACAGTATCTACATTTTGCATAAGTTGAGATATTAAGCATTTTGTGTTTTCCAAAGCTGCTCAATACTATTTTATTTCTTAGTATTCTTTAATCATCAAATTGTTGAGTATATGCCTATTTAAGGCTCCCTTTTTTTTTTTTTTTAGATATTGAAGAAATGTACCGTAGATAGGCCTACTCTTGGAAAGTCGAAGCGAATGCTCGGTTTCTCCATGGAAAGATGCAGTACATGTATCTACAGATGGACCAAAATTCCATTCAGTTTTATTATCACTTGCTTCATTAACCATGAAATAATTTGTCATTGTGTATTTAAAGGGGAAAATAATACCTTAGACACACTGAGGGCACCCTGATAAAAATGAGTTTAATTAACATGTTCTTCATCTGTGGGTACTGCATTTTTCCATGGGAAACTGAGTATTTGCTTCAAATCTACATGTACATTTACACAAATATCTCAAATCATAAAGACAACACTTGTATGTTTGGCCTGAAATAGGCATTCTACAATTTGATGATAAAGGAATAATTGAGAAATAAAATAGTATGCAGTGACTTATAAAAATGTTAATAATAATATCTTATCTTGTGCAAAATGTAGATACTGCATTTTGCCGATTACTTAAACGTTGCTATTCAGAAAGCAATTAGGAAAACTGGATGTGTCATGTGAAAAAAGTGGCTAACTGTCTACTCTTCTGAAAAAAAAATGAAAAAAAAGTCAGACACTGCGTTTTTCCATAGGGGTGCAGTGTAAAGATGGATAAATGTAACTGCTGGATAGTTAGAAACAATATTATCTCTCCAATCGATCATCCATCTCTAACACCATCATCATCAAGAATGTATGATGCTTCAAGGATCTGAAGGATGTATCCACTTTGGGGGAGTACAGCTGACTAGAAAGCAGGATATTGCAGTTCCCAGCAGTTTTCTAATAATTTTTCGGACATTACAAGGAGGCGTGGCTAAAAATGTCGCTTTAGCTGACGTGGTAATTTCGGGAGGGGGCAAAAGCCAATTTCTAACAAGTTAGCATTCTTCTTCGTGGAGTCGATTGGAAAGCATCTTTCATCTCAATTCACCTGTCTTGTGCAACATACTTCCTGTATTTTTGTTATCCGTTCGTTGAACTCTTTAGTTGTGATCCTTCTAATTGTCATTCTAACCCATTCATATATCTTAAAGAACGCTTCGCAGTTGAGAATTTATTCTTTTTATCTGGGAACATACCTGTATATTTGTGTTTATATCCGTTTGTTGGACTTTTGAGCTGTTAGGAGTCATAGTTTGCTCTAAGGACTTTTCAATTTCGCCACCCCTGCATTATTCAATCATGCCCAAGGTTAAGCCAGGCAAAAAGTTAAGTCAGAGGAAGTCTACTCGTCGTTCGGTCGGAGATGCCGCCAGCCAGCCTTCTCCTGTCGACCTCGAGACAGACGTCGGCCAAGTTTTTAGTTCTACGCAGAGCCCAGCTGCTGGAAGTTCGGCGTCGACAACCAACGGTGAGTTCGGGACAATGGGGGGCTCCTGGCCTCTTGTGACTTCTCCACAAGGTCATTCCCCAAATTCAATATCAAGCTCCCTCTTCTATCCCTCCTGCCCCTGTAGTTGAGGGGCCAGATATGCTTAGCTGCGTGTGTGATGATTTGGGTGGGGAGGTGCCTTCCAGTGTTAAGGAGAAGATTTGGAAAGGTGAATTTGTAGAGTTAGGTGGATTACTAAAAAGGGAAAGCTTAAGTGAGGAAAGTTCCCAGTTGCAGGCCTTCAGCCTTTGTGCCACCGGGTCCGCTTCAATGCTTCGCCCCCAAAGCAAGGCTCCGGTGATCGCCAGCATAGAACAGTGGACATCTGCGTTCCTTATTTACGCGTCTATATACTTGGAGCGACACTGTATGCGTGCGCGCGAGCTCCTCAAGTATATGGATATCGTTCGCTCTATTGTGCGTTTTGGGGGTTTCAATTGGCGGGCCTATGACATTCAATTTCGGTAACGTCAGGCCCGTCATCCACATCGTTCCTGGGCTGTCATAGACACCGAGCTATGGCTGACAGTAGCTTCGACGCCCGGTCGAGCAGCGTTTTCGTCTTTTGGGGGTAACCAGCCCTTTCGGCCATACGACCGGTCGTTTCGGCGAGGTAGTTTCCCATCCTCAGGATATGCCAATAGACAAGGGGCAATTCGGGCCCCTGGCGCCGCGCCTGCCCCATTCCGCTCCTCACCAGTCTGTTTCGCCTTTAATGCTGGGTCATGCCAACGCACCGCCTGCCGTTATGCTCACCGGTGCGGAAAATGCTCCTCAGCAGCGCATGGCTCACACGCCTGCAACTCTGCCGCTGCAATTGCCAAACAGAAGCCTAGCTCCAACTCCAATTAAACTTGGCAGCATGCTCCCATTTCTTAGACGGCACCATAATCAACATAATGCAGCTTTTCTGATTTCTGGTTTTAGGTTTGGTTTTTCATTGGGTTTCACAGGCGAGCGTCGCTCTGTGTTCTCGCGTAATTTGAAATCTGCTCGGGAGCATAGGGACATGCTGTTGGAGAAAGTTGGTAAGGAAGTTAGTTTAGGGAGAATGTCAGGTCCTTTCCAAGACCCGCCTTTCGATAACTTTCGCTGCTCCCCGGTAGGGCTCGTCCCCAAGCAAAATCCGGGAGAATTCCGTCTAATTCAGCATCTATCTTCTCCTCGGGGGGCTTCGGTTAATGATCACATTGATTCCGATTTATGTTCCGTGAATTACACTTCATTTAACAAGGCGGTTGATCTCGTTGCTCGCTTGTGCTCTCATGGGAAAAACCGATATAAAATCCGCTTTTCGCTTACTACCAGTGAATCCTTCCGATTTTGACCTTCTGGGGTTTTGCATTGATGGCGCGTATTACTTTGATAAATGCTTGCCAATGGGCTGCTCAATTTCATGTGCCCATTTTGAGCGTTTTAGCACTTTTCTTGAGTCATGTTGCCGTGAAATTGCGAATTCAGAGCAAATTTTGCATTATTTGGATGATTTCTTTTTCGTTGGCGCAACACGGCAGGAATGTCGTTCCTTGATGTATCATTTTAAGGCAATGTGCGAGATTTTTGGCGTCCCGATAGCGGAGGAGAAGACTGAGGGGCCCGTTCCCACTATCATATTTTTAGGGCTTGAAATCGACGCGGCTGAGCAGAGAGTTCGGGTACCCAAGGAGAAAGTAGACGTGTTACAGGCAATGCTCATTGATTTTAAGAAAGATAAGCTCTCGTTGCGGCAGTTGCAGTCGCTAATTGGCAGCCTTGATTTCGTGTGTAAAGCCGTGGCTCCCGGAAGAGCCTTCCTAAGGAGACTTATCGATCTTACTAAAGGGGTCCGCACCCCAAACCACCGGATAAGGCTTTCACGTGGCGCGAAAGAGGACATGCAATGCAGGCCTGGCTTACGTTTCTGTCACAGTTATGTTTTCACACTCAACATGGGTAACTATTTTCAGTTCTTTACTGACGCTGCGGGTAGCAATGGCTTTGGTATATCCTTCCAGGATAAGTGGGCTCAAGGGAGATGGCCAGCTGAAATACTGGAGAAAAATTATTCCATCGCTTTTCTAGAGCTTTTCCCAATAGTAGTCGGTATACGTATGTGGGGGGCTCTTCTAGCTAATTCTAAGGTCTTATTTTGGTCAGATAATCAAACAGTTGTTCATGTTGTTAATTCCTTAACTTCGAAATGTCCTAGTGTAATGAAACTTGTTCGTTTGCTTGTAGTTCTTTGTTTGGAACATAATATTATGTTCAAAGCACGTTACGTGCCGGGCTCTCGCAATGAAAAGGCTGATGCCCTCTCTCGTTTTCAGATGGACAGGTTTCACAGGTTAGCACCAGGCGCAGATCTGGCTGGCAGCAAGCTTCCCGCCCATCTTTGGAGCAGCTTCATAGAGAGAGAGAGCATCTGTTGTTTTCTTCGCGGGCGCCCGGCACTCATCATACTTATAGGAACGCTTGGTCTGTGTTTAAGCAGTTTCGGCTGCAATATCATTATGATATAAGTACATGTATACGTCCTGACATTGAGCAGGTCGCTCAATTTATTGCTTATCTATCCTGGAATGGGTATGCGGGGGCAACAATAAATACATATATATCAGGCCTGGCTTTTACGATGCAAACATTGGGTTGGCCTGATGTGACTGACGCGTTTGTAATCCGGCGGCTGGTAGACGGGTGCAGGCGGAAAAATGCTCGCCGTGATACCCGGTGTCCCATAACCCTGCCTATTCTCAAATCCATCCTAAATTCATGCGTTAATACGTATGATTTGGCATTGTTTCGGGCTGCCTTTCTAATCGCTTTCTTTGGTTTTCTTCGAGTAGGAGAGTTCACGTCTCGATCTAGGCATGAACCCGTTCCTTTATCAGAAAAAGATGTTATTATTCAAGGGATGGGTAATCAAGCAAAATTGCGCATTGTGATTGCGAAGTCTAAAACAGATCAAACTGGACGTGGATGCACGATTTTAATTCCACAGAATGTTGTTTCGTATTTATGCCCACTTCGCGCTGTAAATGATTACCTCGCTCTGCGGAGCTCGGTCGGCTCTGCCTTTTTTCGTCTCTCTCTCTCTCTCGCTTGTTGCCATGGTGACGGCGATGGTTATCTTACCCGTTAATAGTTCCATGGGCGCAGGCAGACTTGCTCGCCCACTGTTAGTAGATTGTGGTCTTTGCTACACTCATCGTGTTTATGGTAACTATGTACCCCCCCTTTAGAATGTACAATTGGTGCCGCTGTTTCTTTCCTTTTCTCTCTTCCATGTGCAGTTATTTGGAGTCTCAACGTGGGTTGTGTCAGCATTCCACGGAATCGTACGAGAGGAAGTGGACAATTCACGTTTCGCTGACGCGGGCAGTCCCGCATTAGTTGGGGGCGGGCCCTCACTACTCGGCACGTGGCCGGGTCCTAAAACTCAATACATCCGCGAACAGGAGGACACTTGATTTCTTTGTCGCGGAGCGAAATCACTAGAGTAACAGCTGTTTTACCTCCGTCGAGCACTCGCTGGCTCGGACGTCGCGAACGGTTGGAACTTTTTTATGAGCAGATGTTATGACCTGAATACCTTATCCAGAACTCACACGTGGTATCATCAGATCTCAAGTCCTTACTACAAACTTCACTATTTAGTTACTAAGCCCCGCCCCCCCCCCCCCCCCCCCGCCTCTCCTTTATCTTAGGGCTCTTCGCAAGTGGACTGAATGAGCATGAATCCTCCTAGATGGTTTAATTGGGCGTCCCTGTTCGTTTTATGCACCCCCCCCCTTTTCCCAGCTTCTTAGCGTGGACCTTGTGAATACAGCATGGTTTGAACTATTGGCATCATATTGCGTTGTGGCGGCGGGCTGACGATGAGTCATCCCGTTTGGCGGCATTCCATTTTTTGCCACAACACATTATGATTCTTCACTTATTTTGGGCTTCTTGAGATAATATTTTTCATTTATTTAGACCAATTTCGTATATTCCACTCCTCAGGTTATAATGTGAACGGGGCTTGGTTCGTCACCCGATTTGGATGAGGCCACCAGCGAATTCCATTTCGGACCGAACATTAACGTTGCCTCGTTCACATTCTAGTTCAGGGCCGTTGGTGGGGCTTCTGAGCACTAGTTTCTGTTTTAAAAGTTTTCCTGCATAAGCTCGTGTTGCAAACGGGAATCTTTGCTTCGTAGCTTTGCAGATGGAATTTTACGTTGCCCACATTTGGCCAACATGACAAACTGGTGTCTTTGTCATGAATGTGGAGATAGGTTTAATAACTTTAATTTTTCGCATATGACACATCTCAGGAGGCTTTACGTTTATATTATTATGTTTTGATTGTTGCATTATATTATGTTGGCTTTATTTGACAACACATCATTTTACATTTCGGTATACATCATTTGGAAGATGCTTTTCAGAAACAATTTTTATTAAACTCCACGGAAACTGCATTTACTCGCCTCTCGTGTATTTTGTCTGGGTTGAGATAATGAGTTATTATATATTGCCCAATATGTTATATATTGCCCAATATTATATATTGCCCAATATCAAAATACCTATTCATGAGCATAAATGTTTAATGTTTCATTTATCAACTGATAAGCTTAATTTCTTTTCATCTGTTTGCATACTGTAACTTAAAATGGGAAGAAATCATATATCATGGGACTGGTAAACACTTTACTAACATGAATATCAGTATGTGTGACTAGAGTGAAATTTCAGATGAGATAATTGGTATCTTTGGAAGAGTTTTAAAATGTGAAGAAATAAAATATCATCATTGGTTTTAATATATTTTGTTCATATCATACTAATGATAAACATACACGAAAATCAAGTAAAAAAATTATTTGTCCGGGGGTCAAACTCAAGGTCAAAGTAAAAGTCAAAGGTCATGACCTTATAAATTGCTCCAATACATTATTTGACGCATGTTTTGGATTCCTCTCTGAATTTCCTTTGAATGGTACCAGTTTCGTGAAAATTGGTCAACACGTTACGGCGCAATGGCCATTGAAAGTTGAAGGTCACGCCCATTTTTGTCAAAACAATGAGAAAAGGGCGGGCCGTAGCACGAGAACCGACCGACCGATTGGACTAATTTTTTTTGTTTTGTGCGTGGGCCATGGTGAATTTTATGTGTACCAAATTACAACGAATTCTGAGAGGGTCGGGTGCAAAATTGCACATTCATTAGGTGAATTGGCATGGAATGACCCCTTGGTCATGTGACTTGAAACTCGCAAAAGGATGTTCAGTGATACTTGATTACTCTTGATGTCCAAGTTTTATGAACTAGACCAATACACTTACAGAGATATGATGGTAATTTAACAAATACCCCCAACATGGCCAAAGTTCATTGACCTTAAATGACCTTTGACCTTGGTCATGTGACCTAAAACTCACACAGGGTATTCAGTGATACTTGATTACCCTTATGTCCAAGTTTCAAGAATCAGATTCATACATTTTCGAAGTTATGATGGTAATTCAACGGATACCCCCAATTCGACCAAAGTTCATTGACCCTAAATGACCTTTGACCTTGGTCATGTGATGTGAAACTCAAGCAGGATGTTCAGTAATTCTTGATTAACCGTATGTCCAAGTTTCATGAACTAGGTCCATATATTTTCTAAGTTATGATGACATTTCAAAAACTTAACCTTAGGTTAAGATTTTGATGTTGATTCCCTCAACATGGTCTAAGTTCATTGACCCTAAATGACCTTTGACCCAATTCATGTGACCTAAAACTCAGGCAGGATGTTCAGTAATACTTGATTAACCTTATGGCCAAGTTTCATGAACTAGGTCCATATACATTCTAAGTCATGCTATCATTTCAAAAACTTAACCTTCGGTTAAGATTTGGTATTGACGTCGCCGCCATCGAAAAAAAAAAAAGCCATCGAAAAAGCGGCGCCTATAGTCTCACTCTGCTATGCAGGTGAGGCAAAAAATGACAATTTACAGTAAATAAATGACTACACATACTTCGGATTAAGAAATTTGCTTCAATTTTTTTTTAAAGGAATTAACTGACTTACAATCAATTATATCTTGTGTCTAATGGATTTCATAACATTATTAGTTTTAACAGGCAAAAGTGATACAAATCGTTAAAACGGGTGTTGTGATGGTGAATTTGGCGATTGAGAGTAAACATTCCATGGACATCAAGAGGTAATTTATTCTGAATATAAAGAAAACCCAGTAGAGTAATAGAGAAATAATACAAATCAAAAATATTAAGAGATTCAAGTTTTCTTAACAGTGGGGCAGAGTGAGCATGATAATGACATCCCATACAATTACGAAGGGCTTTTTTCTGCAATTTAAATAATTTGTCTTATTTTGTTCGATTACAGTTTCCCCAAACGGCAACACAATAGTTAAGATATGAGAGCATGAAAGAACTGTACAGTAATACTTGTGCAGAAGATGGAAGGGAATATTCTAATTTTTACAGGATACCAATACATTTAGATACTTTTTGAGTGACTTTTTGTATAAGGGTTTCCCACTGCATATTGTAATCGATATATACACCAAGAAAATTAACACTATTTACTCTATTAATTGGAATTTTGTCAATATTAAGTAGTAAATCATTTAACAAATTAGAAATATGAGACTACCTCAAAGGTAATATAATTCGTTTTCCTAGGATTTATTTAAAATTTGTTCGCTTTGAACCATTTTGATACTTTATCTAATTCAACATTGATATCATTTTGCAAATTAAGATTGTAAGGTTGGTTGTATATTAAAGTGGTATCATCGGCATACATAATGTAGTCAAATTTATTAGAGGAATGTATGTAGAGATCATTGATATAAATTAAAAATAATAGCGGGCCAAGAATAGATCCTTGCAATACCCTATGCGTGATATTAGAAAAGTCTGATGTACTATTATTAAAAACAACATATTGGGATCTATCGAGAAGATAACTTTTGAACCAGGAGAGAGGTAAGCCCCTAACCCCATAGTGTTCTAATTTGGAAAGAAGTATTTTGTGATTTTTAATTAACAACATCAAAAGCTTTAGAAAGGTCCATGAAAATTCCAATGCAAAATTTGTTTGTATGAATGGCTGTCAAACTCTATCTTGTAATTCTATCAAAGCATGTGCAGTAGAGTGATTTTTTCTAAACCCATATTGCGAATCAGTGAGAATTTTATTATTTAAACAAAATGAATATAATCTATTATAAACACATTTTTCAAGCAACTTAGAAATAAACTGTAGTATTGATATAGGCCTATAATTATCAAATTTATGAGGGTCATCTTTTTTAAACACTGGTTTTCTTAGATATTTCAAGTTTATCCAGGACCTGGGGGGGCATTCTGAAAAGTCTCATAAGTTTCCACTTAACTTTCCTCATAAGTTACCCATTTAATGGAGCGCTAATGTACCTCCAAATTCGTATTCTGAAAACTCTATTAGCGCTCAATAACTCCCTTTAGGCCACTCCCCTACTGAGCCGAATTAGCCAATCAAATGCGCTCTTTCTAAAATTTTCTACTAGCGCGCAGTGTTTCTTCACTTTGCTGGCTTCCAGCTGCTGCAGGTGCACTGCACCACGATCTTAATAAAAAGAATTTTTGCTGAAAAATAATGCTAAAAGCATTTGCATCGGAGATTAGACGTTTGTTATGTTGTTGAAGTTAACTGTTGTCTTGTCCCTTTCTCTCTCATTTATTGTACCTTTGTGCTTTTCTCTTTTTTTTTCGAACGCGTTCTGATTTTCACATCCACTTATTTAAATCCATTTGTAGTTACACTTTTTTGTTACAATGTTTTATTTGCCTCTGTCTCGGGGCCCTGATCGGGGGGGAGGGGGGTCTTCTTTAACTTAATTCCTACTTATTTTAAAAATAAGTAATGTTGTATAAAATCGGATCAAAAATCAGATCGAAAATCGGATCGGCAGTTAAGCTTCTAAAATCGAAATCGAATCGAAAATTGAATCGGCAATGTTTAAAAACAAAGGAATACATCAAAATTTTGTTCGCGGACACGCGCATCTTCCTCACAAAGTCACAAAGACAAATGCATTGGAATGGAAGTCGCCAACATGCGCGATTGTTTGGAACATGTTTTAAAGGGGTTTTGAGGTGTTATTGCTTTAAAATAAACCGAGTGATTTTTATTAGAAAGACAAACGAAAGATGCATCTTCCGAGCAAAGGCGCAAAGGAAAATAAAATGAAAATAATTCTCATAGATCACAGGTTAATGAACGATCGGCGGGACATCTTTTATAAGTATTTTTAGGTGCTAGCGATTTAGAATTATTGGAATGATCTCTTGATCTCGTACGACGCATCATCTTAAAGTCGCAAGTGCAATTAAAATGTAGAAAAGTTGCAAGCACGCGCGATGATTTTGAACATGTTATTAAACTGTTTTGGGGAGCTAGCGTTTTCAAATCAATTAATTACTATCTTGAGAAATGAACTTTTGATATCTAGGAATAAATATAAAAGAAGCATCTCCCGACGAAGTTGCAAAGACAAATTAATTGAGGTTGAGAAGATGTATATCATCATAAACAATGTAAGAGTGTAACGCAATGAGCTCCGTCAGTAGTACTATCTTTAAAAGTTCACGGCGGGGTCCGCTATCACCACGTGTAAGAGTGTAACGCAATGAGCTCCGTCAGTAGTACTATCTTTAAAAGTTCACGGCAGGGTCCGCTATCACCACGAGGTTGAAGAGAAGATGTATATCATCATAAACAATGTAACAGAGTAGCGCAGTGATGTCCGTCAGTAATACGACCTTTAAAAGTTCACGGCGGCGTCCGCTATCACCACGTGGTTGAAAAGAAAATGTCTATCATCATAAACGATGTAACAGAGTAGCGCAGTGATGTCCGTCAGTAATACGACCTTTAAAAGTTCACGGCGGCGTCCGCTATCACCACGTGGTTGAAGAGAAGATGTATATCATCATAAATGATGTAAGAGTGTAACGCAATGAGCTCCGTCAGTAGTACTATCTTTAAAAGTTCACGGCGGCGTCCGCTATCACCACGTGTAAGAGTGTAACGCAATGAGCTCCGTCAGTAGTACTATCTTTAAAAGTTCACGGAGGGGTCCGCTATCACCACGAGGTTGAAGAGAAGATGTATATCAACATAAACAATGTAAGAGAGTAGCGCAGTGACCTCCGTCAGTAATACGACCTTTAAAAGGTCATGACGGCGTTTGCTATCACCACGAGGTTGAAGAGAAGATGTCTATCATAATAGAGGAGGTAAGAGAGTAGCGCAGTGATCTCCGTCAGTAATACGACCTTTAAAACCTTTAAAAGCCATACAAGCTCAACGTTTGAGAAGAACTCAAGAGGTTGTAAGATTCGGATTGAAGGTATTAATCATCCGTAACCGGAGGGATGATAATTGCCGATGATCAAAAAACGATCCGATTTTGTTGAAAATTTCGACAAGAATCGTGATCGGAAGACTGAAACTTGTACGGTTCAGTAAGTGATCAATCAATCAAACTGAGAAGGCAACAGCGGGGCTAATAAAAGCCACGGTCAAGTCACCGGCTTAATAATTTAAGCCAAGCCGCAACCATGCAAACGTAAGGAATGCGAGATATCTCAGAAGCCCCCGCGTGGGAGAAAGCGCCCAGAATTCGATATCTGTCTCAAATGCGTGAGGGCAGAACATCTGCAGAATTCTGATAGAGAGCTGTGGCAGGACGTTTCCAGCGGTCCGATAAGGACATGGAACGACAGAGAGTAAGGTTGAAGTAAACCACTCGTAAGGCAGTCAATGTGTCGAGAAAAGCGACTGAGTGCCATCCTGTTAATAAGAAAATGCCACGGACCTGCTGTCTATGTAAAATAGAACAGTCTGGTCAAAACAGCTCAAACGGGCGTGTCGGAGAAAATACGCGGCACGCATCACAACATAATAAGTGTGATAGACAGCGCGATCGAGAGAGGACCCCGGATCCCCTTTCTCCCGTACTAAATAAAACACCCGCCCGAGGGTGCAGTGCCTGCGGCGGGAGAGGTGGGAGGTGGTTTGGCTGAAGCCACCATCGCAAGAGAGGGCCCGTAAAGCTAGGCTGCGATGGATGTCCGCTGAGCAGAGCAATCCCTAGCCGCAGCAAGCGTACGCCAGAGGTGAGCTGGCGAACAATGTCTCTGTCATGATCTTACGTGTAAACGATGATCAAGAGATGTCGGTCAAGATGTTCTGAACCAACAGACATCGCCAGACATGATACCTCAACAGTTAGGTTCCCAACGGAATCGAGTGAGGTAACAATGGCCCTGTCCTATCAAGGTTAGGGACGGAATCTGGCTAAGAGTGTCTAAGTCCTCGCTTGACGAAACAAGCGGAAGAGTAAGGCAACTTGAGGAAAATAATCACCAATATTTCCCTCAGTCTGCGATGAGAACCAGTTGTTTACGAAAACAGCTACAAGGCCTGGGTTTCTGGTGATCGCAAGGGCAAGCACCGCAGGCGCCGGTTGCGACAGCATGGAACAGTCCGATATCGGTAAGATAAGGAGTTACGAGAAGCTGCGGGGGGCGGCACAAATGACGCCCTAAGCAGCGGGGGATGAGAATCTAAGCTTCTAAAAAGAAGAACTCCAGTAAAGTAAATCACTTTCATGGAGGGACTCATCCACAGTCGGCCCGAGAGAAAGTGGGTCGTGGTGATCGTGGTTAGACAGGCATGAATATACATACACACACGCATACATTTTATACATAAATGTATATCCAAATATATATATATATATATATATATATACATATGCATGCACGCAACATCTATCCACGATTACATCATCCTCGGTCGCGCAGTGACCATGGCCACATACATTACATGGAAGGAGGATGAAAGCAGCCTGCGAGGCAACTTGAGTGTGCCGAGTGAAAAAGCTTCTAAATAAGAAGACGACTCGACAAACGGGCACGGTAAATGCATCGACCGTAGCCCACTCCACACAAAAAGGAGACGGCGGAGACGCCCGCAAGCTTGACCCACATAGAGGGCAGTCTATAAGATAGACTGTTAGAGCTCGACCGATGGCTTGGCGGCGGACAGTTTGGTGTAAACTCGCCGACCCGGCACGGTGGGTGCGCCCAGGAAGTAGGCATAGAAATGCCGACAGAAAAGCCTGGGGCTTTAAACAAGCCTGAACGCACGTACACAGCCAACAATCTAATGAGATATACGGCTGTTTCTTTCTTCCGAGATGATGCTTACCCGACCGGGAAAGACTCGGGGAAGAAGCTATGAATGTCAACAGGAGGGGGTATCTAGCATATAAATAGCCGATTCCCTCCAGGTGTTCGGTGCGGGTGCTGCCGGCGGGGTCCGGGGGGACGACCGATGATGGCAGCTCGGGCAGGGCTCGTACGAGCCGCCCGAATATGAGATAAATAGGTTAAAAATAACCATAATGCACCGGGTGGTGAAGGCATAGCGATTACTAAGTATAGGTGAACTATTAATCGCCGTGACATTCAGATCCGATATTCATGCTCATAAGCTCGGAGAGCTACGAGATATTGAGACATACCGCTGAGCGGTGATGGTGCTAATATCGGAGTCGCCCTCTCTACAGCGGCGATCGCTGGAGGACTGGTGTCTGTACTAGCCCTGACTCAAACCTTACAAGAGTAGGATTTAAAGGTAAAGACAGGGCACCCTTACTTTCGTATAGAAAGTGAGGTTCAGGCAAAAAGCTGACGGTCCCGTCGCCTGGGCGGACGGTCCGCGGGCGTGATAGGTTGCCCTCTCAAAGGCAGCCAAACATTCTCACGAGAGAAGGACGGTATGCGGTATGTAAGAAATTCTTACCTCCAATCTACAGGCCCGCCTAGGGGGTAGAATGGAGAGAGTTACCGCTGAAAGAGCCGTCGCCGTAAGTGAAACTTGACGTAGAGGGCGAATTCGGGAGTACCTGCATATTAATGGGGGATACCCATGCAGGTGAACTCGCCGACGGCTCCCCGGGGTGCGGGTTGGCGGGAGAAATCTCAATCCGCTCAATACCCGACACCGGCAATAAGACCGACAAAAAACAGCAAAGCGGCTTCAGCATCCAACCAGCGATTTCGGGAGCTTGCCGACTTACTGGGTGAGACCCATACGTCGGCAGCACCTATACATATCGAGAATTCACCTGTGTGGGTGAAAGGGCCGGCAATTTCATAAAAAAGAGCCGGCGGTTGGTGCGAGGCTGCTGACAAAGCTCGGCCGTCGCGTAGCGGCGGTCTTATAATGACGGAGAATACGAGGGTAAGAACCCGTAATGCTCGGGGACGTATAGATGCAACCTGTACGGATGCAACGTCCAGCCGTCGGTCACCGAGAGCTTGCCGACATGTTGATGCTTGAAAGCTGTATGTCGGAAGCACCTGCATAGAAACGGGGGTCACCGTGTAGGTGAACAGCGTTTCAATAAATGCCCGGCGTGAGAGGGCAGGTGACTGCTTTAACCGCGCAGTGCTTAGCACGGCGGCTGAAGCTGATATGAAGCGTGGGGGAATTACCCGCACTGCTCGCGGGTGTGTGAAGCAACATGAGAGTTGCGACGCCTGACCCACAATTATCGGGAGTCTGGTGACATAATGGGGGGCTACGCCCGTATGTCGATAACACCTGTGTATTAGCGGGGATTTCCCTTGCAGGTGCGTGAGCCGGCGAATCATGATATTGCCGGTGACTCTCTGAGGTGTGAGATGGCGAACGTCTGCTTGACCTGCCCAGTGCTCGACACGGCGGTTTTAGCTGACAGGAGCATGAGGATAAAGATCCGTGATACTCGAGGGCGTTCTGTTGTAACATGAAGTTACAACGCCTGGCCATCGGCACAAGAATCAGAAAGAAAGGTCTGCCCGCAAAGCGGGATTAGTGACCTAGAATTTCTTCTTCTTCCTCTTCTGTGCGGCCCCCGCCGGGGGGCAGAAGAGGGCACAAGAGACGGGGAGGGGGACGTGATATCTCGCAAGAGAAAAGTCACCCAAATCTGATCAAGCCGTTCAGGCACATGAACGCAATTTCATGGTTCCACCTTTAAGGGCGCGTGGACGCGATTCCACGGTTCAACCCTGATCAGTTAATCGTGAGATTGACGGGGTCGAGCTCACGTTTATCTAGCGACTAGGTGCTGGTAGCCCTTTGCTAATGCTCCCTGACAGAGACTGACAAAGCATCGAGCCTAGTCTGTGCCGGGAAAAGAGTCCCACGCTCTTAACCCGGACTTGTCGGACCCGATAGCCGGTGGGTCAAGCAGCCCTGGAGGAGTGAGGTTTTCTATACTAGTACAACACTCCCGAAATAGGTTCAGGTCCCGTCGAGGGAGCCTTGGCTATCACCTTTCAGGCACGTGGCCGCCGCGCCACGGTTCCACCCTAAAACGCTCGGACATGTGGGCGCGGTTCCACCCTCTTGGGCACGTGGACGCGACTCCACGGTTCCACCCTTCTTTTTCCAGGGCACGTGGACGCAAACCACGGTTCCACCCTATATAGAGCCCTATGCAAAGGGTCTCACTCTCTTGCCCTCATACTCACCGCCGCTGATCACAGGGACAATACCATGTCTGGTTCTCTCCCAGCGGCAGGTTGGAGTCATCAAGAGATGAGTCGAACAGCTCATCTACCTGGTAAGTTCTTAACCTGAAAGAACAAGTAGGGGCGAAAACAGAGAGGGGGTGGAGGGGTGGGTGGGCAAGAAAGGTGACAAAACAAGATCCCTTCCAGAAATTATTAATAATAAAATTAATAAGTCAGGTAATTAACAGGACCACCTTCTTAACATGAGTTATGAGAACAAAGTTAAGAAGCTCAAGTGAGAAATTACACGAGCGGGCAGGGCTCGACATGACGTTAATTAATTAACAAGTGGAATGCCTCTGGCCGTCTCACCTGCATCACGCGATTCAATATAGCAGCAGTGCTGAGTTTGAAAACTACTATAACTCGCACAAGATGTTCAGTGATACTTGGTTACTCTTATTTCCACGTTTTATGAACTAGACCAATACACTTATAGAGATATGATGGCAATTCAACAAATACCCCCAACGTGGCCAAAGTTCTTTGACCTTACATGACCTTTGACCTTGATCATGTGACCTGAAACTTGCACAGGATGTTCAGTAATACTTGATTACTATTATGTCCAAGTTTCATGAATCAGATCCATAAACTTTCAAAGTTATGATGGTAATTCAACAGATACCCCCAATTCGGCCAAAGTTCATTGACCCTAAATGACCTTTGACCTTGGTCATGTGACGTGAAACTCATGCAGGATGTTCAGTGATACTTGATTAACCTTATGTATAAGTTTCATGAACTAGGTCCATATATTTTCTAAGTTATGATGACATTTCAAAAACTTAACCTTAGGTTAAGATTTTGATGTTGATTCCCCCAACATGGTCTAAGTTCATTGACCCTAAATGACCTTTGACCTTGGTCATGTGACATGAAACTCAGGCAGGATGTTCAGTAATACTTGATTAACCTTATGGCCAAGTTTCATGAACTAGGTCCATATACTTTCTAAGTTATGCTGTCATTTCAAAAACTTAACCTCAGGTTAAGATTTGGTGTTGACGCCGCCGTCGCCGTCGCCGCCGCCGCCGCCGTCGCCGCCGCCGCCGTCGCCGTCGGAAAAGCGGCGCCTATAGTCTCACTCTGCTATGCAGGTGAGACAAAAACAGAAAACGTCTAAGTCCAAGACAAAGAGCAGGATCAGCTAAGAAAAAAAACACAAGGATTTTTTTTTTTTTTTTTTTGTTCTTTTTGACAAAGGTCGAAAAAGAAAACAAGTAAAAATATAGCTAAATATGTCAACAACGGACACTTTAAAAGGGGCAAAGTGGGAGTGTACTTAGCTATACGTCTGATCACGGCGGCAGGCGAAAGTAAAAGAGGAAATGGACGCCTATTTGCGTGATGATCTTGGGATAGTGCGTGCGTAGGGAGATGCTACGCGCGCACAGGAAAAACTGTGTACTTTTATTCGGCGTGCAAGTTAATCGTAATGAACTAGCAAATCAAATGAGTATATCCCAGTTATTGATAGTAAATATGAGTCTTACCCCTCTTTCATATTCCTCCCTCATGGCCTGTATCTCAGCCTCAACTCTGTCATAGTTTTCCTTTCTTTTTGATGAATAGTCCTGTTGAAAAAGAATAGAATTTAAAAACTAGATAAATAGAAAAAAAAATCAAAACTTATTTCTAAGCCTCCCATTGCTACTAAACAAAAAGTCATTAGTTTAAATCTATTCCACAACTGAAGATAGAAACAAACACAAAATCCATATCAATCTATAAAACTTGTGTTGATTTGATAATCATATTGATGATTACCATCAACAAGAACAATCTTTAAAATATTTATCATCAACCTGCCAGCAGCATCATTATAATCATCATCCTTTATTATTTCTACAGTGCGTATAAAAAAAACGGGACAGATTTGAAAAGTCTATATATTTTGGTGTAAATAGGTGCTCTAAGGTCTTATCTTTCAAATGCAATTAAAAAAATAAACTTTGTTCATGCTTGAGCGAACACGGGACGTTTTTGTTGGGGATTAAAAAAGAGGCTTGCGCCAGAATTGCAGAATATGAGTAATATGAAGATCAGACTTCTTGCTAATCAGGAGACTTCCTCTTGACCTTTCATTATCTGTGCCACAATTTTCGAATTATGCTGTCAAATTTTATTTACAAATTTATTTATTTACTTGAATTATTTTGTTTTTTCATTTAAACTTCTCTTACCTTTTAATTTTCCTTCATAAGTAACTGAGAAGAGAAGATTTTTTGTCAACCCAAGCAAAAAGATTTGCATTATTAATTGGGAAAACTTGTGATTATTCAAATCCTTTTATTAATGTGAAAAAAATTATGTTATGTACATTTAAAAGACATGAATCTATTTTTCAAGGGGTCATTGATTCCTTGACCAAGTTTAATTGCTTGACAGGAAACACAGGAAGGGATTCATGTCTTTCAATGACAATGGTGTATCGAGTCAATTTTGAAGGAGCTAGATATGGCAGATCGGGTAAAATGTATTAAAAAGTTGTGAGCGAGCCAAGTGAGCACGCAAATATTCCCACTTTTTTATTACATTATCAAATTTTGTGATAGATTTTGACATAATATTCAAAAAATAATATCATATTTTACTTTCTATCTTTCCTTTTATTTCCTGTCCACTTTTTTTCTTGGTCATGATTTTTTTTTAATTAAGGGGGTTGGGGAGCATCCCAAGCCCCCGCCCATCTGTTTGGCACTGTTCAAAAGGCACCATAACCTTTGTAGCACACGATGAAAGGATTTGAAAAAAAATCCAGGCTCTCCCATACTTCGGTTGAAACAAAATTGTTTTAGCTTAAAGAAGGAATATTCAAAGCTAACAGAGAGCATATTAAAAAGAAACAGAATAATTCAAGCAAATAAATAGATCTGAAAATGAATTTTGACCGCATGATTTGAAAATTATGGCAAAGATAATGAAAAGGTTAAGAGGAAGTCTGCTAATTAGCAAGAAGTCCGATCATCATATTTATAATTTCATGCCATTTTGGCGCAAGCCTCCATTTTAACCCCAGACAAAAACATTCCGTGTTCGCTCAAGCATGAACGAAACTAAAAAATTTTAATAGCATTTGAAAGATAAGACCTTAGAGCACCTATTAACACCAAAATATAGACATTACAATTTGAAACAAAAATTGTATAGACTTTTCAAATCTGTCCCGTTTTTTTTTTTTTACGCACTGTATAGAGAAAAAAACATGTAATAGACATTCAAAACTTCTTAGAGGTTTTTTCAAGTTTTCATCATAGATAAAACTCTGATATTAGAGTCATCCTTATGTCTCCGAGTTGGAACATGATAATGACCGACCACTTTCTGCTTCAAATAATGTTCAGTCAATGAACTTAATCTTTTCTTGGAATTGTTTACCTAACGATCACCATGTAATATTGCTATTGAAAAAAAAAAAAGTGTGTTTGCACTTCTATGCTTTGCATATTTTAAAAAGATGCATTAAGTCTCAAAAAAGTAAATTGAAAAGCAGTGGATATTTAAAAAAAAAAAAAAAACAGAGACATCAATAAAAGATAATAGGATGATGATTAATGATAATGGTAATGATGATGATGATGGCAACGATGATTTACCAACAAGAACAATTAAAAACAAGGTGGTTCACGAACAAGTCTTGCCTGATTTCCTGATCGATAAAATATGTATTATGATCTTTTGACCCCTATATAACGTTCCTCATGAACACATGTGTGGTACTACAAAATGATCATTTGCACCAAGTGTAAGCACAATTCGTGAGTTTGTAGAATCTATCGCTACCTGCACAAAGTCAATTGATTTCCAGGTTTCGGAGCGTCGAATGCGCCAGCCAATCACGACCGTGTTACCATTTTCGGTTAATGATGAACTAAAAAAATTGTAACACAAACGTGATTGGCTGGCACTTTGTATGCTTAAGCTGCAAAATAAACATGGCGACGATTGAATGATCTCAGTCACAACTTGAGAAACTTGTTGATTTATAGATATTCCGAGGGTAAATGGTGAGATTCAAAATGAGACTTGTGTACTTCTGTGATGAGTTACAATCATGTCTTACACTACACAGTACAAATCATACACATTAACGTTATATTGGTAAGCAATTTCAGGTATCGGGTATTGATTTTTCTACCCGGGTACCTGAGGCTTCCGGGCGGGACCCGGGTACCCGGGTTTTAGTCCCAGCCCTATCTCTGCCAAACTTCGTTCAGGCGAAACAAAAACGTCATCCTGATCAGCACCATCATCATCACCATTACATACCAAGCAAGGTGCTCAAACACTCCTCCCCCTGCTTATCTACTGATATTGACGATAACCACTTTCAAAGAGGTCCTTTCAACTCCTGGATCTTTTTCAATTCATGCATTTCTTAGTAAATGCACCATTAAAGTTCATTACCATGAGAGACTTGTGGGTCAACAATTATTTCCTAAGACATAAAAGATAGCATGGTGCAGGGAAGAATATAATAATCATTAAAACGATAACCGAGGTCCTAGCAAATCTTAGGAATATAAAAACTGCCATTAACCCTATTTCACTGGCCTTTGTATGCTACAGCCAAAGAAAAGGCTGAGGCCCTTAATGACCAATTTCTGTCAACATTCACTCTAGAAAGTAGTCAAACATTGCCTCTAAAGATAGCTATCAGTGCCCACCAATAGGGCACCTACATTTCCATAGGACTGGTGTGGAAAAGCAGTTGAGACAGCTGAATCCATCCGAAGCATGTGGTCCAGATGAAATCCCACCAAGACTTCTGAAACTTTTATCCCAAGAAATATCTCCTGCCCTCTCTTTCTTGTACCAGCAAAGCTACAACTCTGGTGTTACCCCATCACACTGGAGACAAGCGCTTGTTGCCCAGTACACAAGTCAGGTGACAAGAGTGAACCTTCACAGCATCGCCCTATTTCACTCATATGCTGTAAAGTCACCAGGACCTGTTGTTATAGGAACAAACCCAGCTGTATTTAGAGAGGCCGCACTGCCATTCATCCGCGTGATGCAGCCTCCTGTTGGGTCTCTCATGATGTAAACCAAGAGGCAGTTTTTACTTGCATGGTGCACACTCACTTTTAATGTATATAAGGGCATTTTCACCACAGATGGACACAGAGGCAAAAAAATCAAGTTGATATTCATGTCAAATGCTTTATGTTTTTTAATAAAACAAGACCTGAAGTTTCTGAGACAAAATTTTTTTCCGACTCTGGCAGCCATTTTTATTTCAAAATGGCTGCCAAAGTATGGATACAAATTAGTGTTGAAAATAGTATATTGATACATATTTTGTTTTGACAGATTTTTAAAGAACAGGTTTGATCATGATGTTTTTGCCTGTGATTTAGCTTGCTATTATAACACTTTTTAAAATCCCATAGAAAGAAACACCAGTAATTCATTCATCTGATAAAAAAACATTGATGAAGTATGTGATATGGTGTGTAATGTCAGTTACCAAAAACATGAACTTTTTTTTCTCATTTCCTGGAAAAGAGGATATATTATATGAAACTTGGTAGATTTCCTCTCTAGGTAACACCTTTCCCTTCTACACCAAAATTAAAGATTACCAATTAACAATGAAGCCATAGGGTACCATTAAATATATGTAATGTCAGTTACCAAGTAGAAAATGTAATGTCAGTTACCGAGATGTAATGTCAGTTACCATGATAAAATGTTGGTTACCAATATTAAAATGCAAATATGTGGTCAATTTTATGGTGAAGAAATATTGTATACTTGTTATTAAAGTCTTTCACTTTAAAAGTCACACCAGAAGGAGCTTGCTATTGACTTTTAAAAGGTATAGTTCACAAGGAATACTATATGAAATTATGAAGGAAGTTGCATTCCCATCGTGCAAAAAAAATTACTATGAAATTGTTTTGTACATGCACTTACCAAGTACCTAATTGTTTGTATCAGACAATTTTTTATTTGGCTTTCGGGGGGGGGGGGGGGGGTAGGGGGTCCTTTTCCCAACCTATTGCCTAAATCTGCAACATTTTTTAGCTTAACATTGTGATGAAGGGGATTTCCAGGGTCCCTTTTTTAGTTTCTAGGATTCTTTTGAGCATTGCCTCGATAAAAGTAAATTCCTGGTTTTTATACCTGTTAGTAGTGTGGATGTGTGATACAATTTTGTATTGGTTTACAAGTATAGATGAAAAGTGAAATTTGACAGTTCTGATCAATGTTGCATGGATCTACGTACTAAAACTGTTTTTTTTTCTAATTTACAAATAGTTCAGTTTCAGTTTAGAAGCTGAAGTTTATTTTTTGTTGACAGCTTAAAAAAGAAATTAGCAAAGAAAATGATTAAACAAATTATGAAGAGAATTGAAATCCGACAGATATGAACAAGCATTGCTTGCACTGACCAGAATAGAAATCAATGAAACTACATGGCTGCATGAGATTCGGGGGAGGGGTACGTGTAGCCTAGGGGAGGAGACCCTTATTCATTTTGCCTTTTTTGAGGGGAGGGGGAGGTTGGAGAAGGAAAAGGTTTAAAAAGTCAATATAAAACTGATGAATAAATTATGGGTGTATAGTCAGAAAAGCCATGTGTACAGTCAATGCAATATTAAATTACTATAGGAAAACATGTAGCTACTATGACCCCACCCCCCTCCCAAGTAAGTAAAACATACATTTCTTATCTTTTGATAATTAAAAATGTGAAGTATTAAACTATTATGAAACTTTTATGATTTTAAAAAGCCTTACATATAAGTACCAAAATAATTATGCCTTTGAAAATCATATAGCACTGGTAAATGTTAATGTGTATTGTCAGTTACCGACAAGTAATGATAAAAATGTTCAAATCAAAGAAAGGAATTAAGAAAAAGAAAAAAAAATTCATTGAAATGTTCCTAGAAACTCGGGTATACTTCCACATCAAGCTCACTTTCATGTGAAGCCCTGCACAGAAGATACAATGCAATGATTCCACACATTTGACTTCCATGTGTTATCTCTATGGCAAATTAAGTGTAATGTCAGTTACCGTAATGTCAGTTACCAGCATGGTTGTGGAAAAATTATCATAGCCCCCAAAAGACAAAAACAAATTGTTTAATATTTTGACACATCTTAATCTAGTAACGGAGGTATATTTACATATTCAAATTATTACTCTATCTACTCAGGGACATGAGATATTTTAATTTTAATGAACACCCTGAAATTGCATGTCCTTTTGCGTAATGTCAGTTACCGACACATTTTTGCTTGCTGATGCGTACAAAAATGTGGTTACATAGGAAAACTTAGTATCAGAGTATACAGCAAGGTTCACTTTATTAACTCTATCAAAAGCAAACTCCCATCATTTGTTGTTTTAGAGATACACACAATGAAAGGTGTGAAAACATTGTGCCGTGTAATGTCAGTTACCGTGAAAATGCCCATAAGTGAAATTTCAAATTACCTCACCATGGCACCTTGCACTGATACTATTTCTCCTATAGGATAACGTTGGTAGATTTAGTTTCTTCAGTCGTTCCATGTAGCTCAAGTTCTTCAGATGTGGAATTAGCTTGGTTGCTCTACGTTGGATTTTTTCCAGTTTTATGATGTCTTTCTTGAGATAGGGGTGCCATACACTACTGCAGTATTCTAAAGATGGTCGTATGATTGACTTGTAAAGTTGAACCAGACCTCTTTCATCCAAGTTTGAGAAAGTTCTCTTGATAAGTCCTAAGAGGCGGTTTGCTTTGGCACAAGCTTTGATCACATGTTTAGAAAATTGCAAATTGTTATCAAAAGTTACTCCCAGGTCGTTTTCCTCTGTCACTTTTGGAATTTCAGAAGTGTCATCTGGTACTAGTAGGTAGCTCATACCTGGATTTTTTCTTCCAATAGACATTACTTTGCATTTCTTCTGGTTGAAAGTTAACTGCCAGTCTCCTGCCCACGACGAAAGGTTGAACAAATCATCTTGTAGGCTTACGTTATCATCTTCGTCACGGCGAGGTGCATACAGTTTTGTGTCGTCTGCAAATAATTTTACTACAGAGTTCTTAGAAATCACATCCGGAAGATCATTAATGAAGATAATAAAGAGGGCAGGGCCGATAACACTACCTTGAGGAATTCCACTGGTCACCTCACATTCCTTGGACAGTGCTCCATCTACTATCACCCTTTGTTTGCGATCAGAGAGAAACGCTTTGATCCATGTCCATACTTATCCTTGAATTCCATATCCTTGTACTTTTGTGAGGAGTCTAGTATGGGGAACACTATCAAATGCTTTGCGGTAGTCCAGGTAAATGCAATCGACTATATCCTTTGCATCAAGGGCAGTACTCCAATCATTTGTGACTTCCAGTAGTTGGGTAGTACAAGATCTTCCTTTCCTGAACCCGTGTTGATGAGGCGTTAGTAGCTTATTGGATTCTAAGTGATCCAATATCTGATCCCTAACAATTGTTTCCATAATCTTACAAACGACACTTGTAAGACTTACAGGTCGATAATTCTCTGGAACATTTTTCGGTCCCTTTTTGTGAATGGGCACCACGTTAGCAGAACGCCACAAGTCAGGGATCTGTCCTGTAATCATTGAGGTGATGAAAATATCTACTAATACTGGGGCTACCATCTCCTGTAATTCCTTTAAGATCCTAATATGAATTCCATCAGGACCTGGAGATTTGTCTTGGTCCAGACGTCTTAGTATTTTAATTATAGCTGAACTGTCTATGTGGATATCAACTAAGGGATCCACGAAGCATCTGTTCTTGAACTGTGGAATTTCCAAAGTATTTTCAACAGTGAAAACTGAGCTGAAAAACTTATTAAAAACTTCTGATTTCTCTTCATTGCTTTTGGCATAAGATCCCTCAGCATTTATCAAAGTAGGTATTCCTAACTTGGATTTTGTCTTGCTGTGTATATACCTCCAGAAACTCTTTGAGTTGTGCTTGATTTCAGATGAAAGTTTTTTTTCAAAGTCCCTTTTAGCACTGTTAATCTTTTTTGTTGCTTTGTTTCTCATGGTGGTATATATAGCTCTGGATTTGACCGTATTTCTTTTCTTGCGTCTGTCCCTCTGAAAAACATTCCATGCTTTATGTTTATCTTTAATTGATCTCTTCACTTCAGCATTCATCCATAGTGGTTTAGGTTTGCAATTTGTGGATACAAGTGGAACATATCTTTCAGTTAGATATGTCATAGCATTGACAAATGACGTGTATTTATCATCAACTTGATCACGATTAAAAACATCACAAAATATATCGTTCTTCCCGGCATCTTTCCTCATTTCATCGTAATAACCTTTGTAATACGCATGTCTATTCCTCTCTTGGGCTCACTACCTAGTGCTAAAAAAAGTTCAAAGGATATGGCGAGGTGGTCGCTTTTTCCAAGAGGGGCTTGGAGTTGGATATTGCTTATCATGTCTGGCTGGTTTGTAAGCACAAGATCAAGAATATTGCTCACTTGTCCTTCACGTAGCCTGGTAGGTTCTGTAACTAGTTGACTCATAAACATATCCTCTATACAATCTATAAATCTGGAGCTAAAGTTCTCTATGGGATCAGAGGTTTTCGGCGGATTCCATGTCACTTGCGGGAGATTAAAATCGCCAACGACTAAGGTAAGTGGAAAGCCTAGCCCTTCGATCTACCTCAATAGACTTACTGTAGTAAGGATTCATTATTCTGAGCATGACTGTTCGGACTGCGATATATACATCCAATAAGTATTGTAGGTTTACCTGGTTTTGGAGTAATACTGCACCAGATACTTTCGGCAAAATTATCACTTGTGAGAACCAAGTTTGCTTTTAGATCCATTTTAGTATAAATGACTACACCTCTTTTGCGAAATTCCAAATCTGGCAAGAACATGTCATATCGTGGAATGGCGTATTCAACATCTTCTATTTCCGTCCTGGAGAATTTAGGGCATATTTCTGACAAGGCGATAATTGCTGGATTTTCAGTTTCAATTCTACATATCAACTCATTTCTTTTGTTCATCAGAGAGTCAACATTGCTATAAAAACATTTGTAGGGTAGTCATTGCTCTGTTTCAGATTCTTTATCTGATTCTGAGTCAGATCCACTTTCTTCTTCAGTTGGGATGTAATCTCCGAGGGTAATGTCTTTCCTGGGACTATCGTAGATCAGGTTCACGCTTTCTTCTATATGAACTTGGGTGTTAGAGTAATTGCTTGGTTGACTACATTCCTTTTGACTACTGGCACTGTCCTTCGTAGCCTTTATTCTCTCACTATCTTGGTGTTTGAAAGACCTTGAAGACTTTGTGATCCTTCCTCTAAATATTCTGAGGTTCGTTTCGCCGTTCTCACGTCTACTGTGTAGTTCCTTCCTTAAGAGCTTCCTATCTTCTCTCTGTTGGAGTGTCAAGTCCGGTGAGATATAAGTGTTCTTCCACCTCTCTGAATTTCTAAGGTGTTTTGCATTCCTGAGAATTTCCCTCTTTTTCATCTGATTGGGATCATCTGACAATTCTATGAGAAGGACCCGATATTTGTCTGGATTCCATCTTCCCAATCTAGTTACCTTTGCAATGTTCACGTCTGCTACTTTCACCCCTGCGTTGAGGATTTCCCTTACGGATGCAATATCATCCTGCTGCCTTATGTTGCGTACGTTACTTCCAGATTCTGAAACACCGAAAATAACAATGTTGTTTTTCCGCTTTTCTCTTTCTTCTATCTCAACTACTGATTTGGTGATAACCTCAACCAAGCCTTCTTGACCATGTCTTTGATTGGGTTGGTGTGAATCAATCAAACTTGCATCATTCCTTGGTTCTGTACCTCCAGCAGCATAAGCGTAAGTCCGATACGATGATGATCTACCATGAGTAGGATGTGGTTGAGATTCACGCACCGGCAATCCTTGTATACTAGATATTGAGTCATGCATCTGTTTCATGGCATTTTCTATCTTCTGATTCACCTCCTTTTTCATCCCTTCTAGTAAATTCTCAATATCTGTACATGTCGCTGGTGTAGTAGTGGATGGTCTAACGTTATCCATACCCGCACCGGGCTTAGAGTGGGTGGACCTTACAGCTTCTCTTGCTCCTTTAATAGCCATTTTCTCACATTCTTTACAGAACCAATGACATTTCTCACCAGCTTTACTTCGAATTACATTGTAAACTTCTATGGTTATGTCTTGGCATGGTAAACACACCCATCGATCACAAGTTTCACACTCAATTAATTGTTTCCTTCCTGATTTCTTACAAAGCTGGCATACGAGTATCCCTAAATTAGACCCCAAAAAAGCCAATCTGGAAAAAAATTATTGGAAATGGTTTTTTGACTGATTTGAGTAGGTATGGGTGTCAACATTTACCAAAAAAAAGTTAGGAGGAATACGGGTTGGGGAAAGTGCTTTTTTCAAGGTCAAAGGTCAATGACCTTTTCGTACATACTGTACAGTGTGTTTCTAAAAAAAGTAAACCCAACTTCAACGGCAAATTTTCAGAAAACTAAAAAATATTTACACATTATTTTTTCATGGTTAGATAGTCCAATAAGTCCTCTGTCCAATTACATCACTTAGGTTATCTAACTCTCATGCATGACTGAGCATGATTCAACTTAGTGAATGGGTGTGAAATCATCACTGTGGCAAGTTAGAATTGCACTTTGATTGGAAGTTCATCAATCAAATGACATAGGAAATGTCTGATTTCTTACGAGCATAGCTTAGGGATGTGTACCCTCGACATGACCGCCATTCCTTTCGATACAACGCCTCCTCATGTCCCTGACAGCACGCCTGATCATTCCCTGATCTTGTCGTAATCGGTTCACCTCACCTGTTATCCGTTGCCTCAGCTCCTGAATTGTGGCCGGTGGGGTTTGGAACACTTTTCCTTCAAGAGACCCCCAAAGAAAGAAATCGCATGGTGTCAGATCTGGTGAACGTACAGGCCACTCAACTGGGAAATGAAGAGCAATGATGCGATTGCCAAAGAGTTCAGTCAAATGATTCCTCACAGCAATAAGTCTGTGGGCTGGGGCCCCATCCTGAGCCCACCAGGCCCTGCGGAATGCTCCACATCGTTGTCGGGGGAAGATCTGTTCCATCTCAGGCACAATAAAATTGTTCAGCATGTCAAGGTACGCCCTGCCATTGATGTTGCCTTCAAAAAAGTAAGATCCCACCAATGAACCATCGCCACAAAGACCAATCCAGACACTCACTTTCTCCCTGCTCATGTTCTTATTAAAAGCATATCCCGGTGGATGATGGAGTTCAGCATACTCGTGCTCATTGTGGGTGTTTACCATTCTATCCATGGAAAACGTTGCTTCATCCCCGATGGTAAAAAACTGGAGGAACTGTCGATCTCGGTTGCACCGGTTCACAAACCATTAAATTGAAGTCGTCTGGGAAAATCAGCTGGTAGAAGTTGGTGCTGAACATGAACATGATATGGATGGAGATGCAAATCCAGTCTTGCTATTCTGTTAAAAGTTGCGCGTGGTATTCCAGTATCATTTCTCCTGGTGCTTATGCGTGGGTTGGCTTGGATGGCCTCTCTTACCACTTGGATGTTTTCAGCAGACCTCCCAGTTCGTCTGTGGCCAGAGTGTCCTTTATTCCTGTTCAAACTGGTTCCGTGATTAGCATACTTTCTCACATTGTACCAGATGGCTCTTTTTGTTGGAGGCTGCCTCTCGGGGAACTGCACCCGAAAAGCCTCTTGAACTTCCACAAAACTTCTTGTTTCCTGGTATCGAGTTACCAGGAATACTCTCTGCTCAATTGTCAACTGTACTATGTTTGGAAAGCATGTGAAGTGTGCCTGTATCAGGAACAACCTTTGCTGAATTTGTTATGTAATCATAGGCCTAACATGTGACAAAAATTTAACTTCAAATAGGCCCTGAATGCATGACAATAGCAAGAAATAACTTGCCAAAGTGATTATTTAATCATAGGCCTAACATGTGACAAACATTTAACTTCAAATAGGCCTTGAATGCATGACAATAACAAGAAATTACTTGCCACAGTGATGATTTGACACCAGTTCACTAAGTTGAATCATGCTCAGTCATGCATGAGAGTTAGATAACCTAAGTGATATAATAGGACAGAGGACTTATTGGACTTATCTAACCATGCAAAAATAATGTGTAAATATTTTTTAGTTTTCTGAAAATTTGCCGTTGAAGTTGGGTATACTTTTTTTAGAGACACGCTGTATAATGGTATCTCTGAGATAGAAAGGCGCAGGTTGGTGATAATGGTGTCAAAATGCACAGATTCTTACCAGAATATCAAATAGAATAAAATTAATGACCTAGAATGCACATTCACCTATAAAATTCAAGGTCAAAGCCTTTCAAAAGGTCAAGGACCTTTTTTACATTACATGTATATACCATACCGTATAATGGTTTCTCTGAGATGATAAGGTACATGCCGGTGATCTTGGTGTCAAAATGTACAGATTCTTACAAGAAGATCAAATAAAATAAACTTAAGTACCTAGAATGCACATTCACCAATAAAATTCAAGGTCAAAGCTTTTCAAAGGTCAATGACCTATTTACATTATATACCATATACTGTATAATGGTATCCCTGAGATGAAAAAGCACAGGTTGGTGATCATGGTGTCAAAATGCACAGATTCTTACCAGAAGATCAAATAGAATAAAATTAAGTACCTAGAATGCACATTCATGCATAAAATTTAAGGCCAAAGGTCAATGACCTTTTATACTATATATACCATATTATATAATTGTATCTCTAAGATAAAACGGTGCAGGTTGGTGTTCTTGGTGTCAAAACACGCATATTCTTACAGGAAGATAGAATAAAATTAAGCATCGAGAATGCACATTCACCCATAAAATTCAAGGACAAAGTCCTTTTAAACATTAGATAATAATAATGGTATCTATGAGATAAAACACCGCGGCAGGTTGGTGATCTTGGTGCCAAAATCCAAAGACTTGTACAAGAAGATTAAACAACACTAAAATAAGTATAAAGAATAAACTTTCACCCTTGAAATCCTAGATCAGAGGAAATATACAATCTATATGACATAAAAATAACCAAAAACAATATCTTTTGTGTTCATATTTTATATCTGAATAATGTAAATAACCATGGCTAATTTGTAATGAAAACATGGAGGTTTCATAATTTCGGTCTGAAATAATGAAGGCCATGGAGAATGTATTTAGGGGTCAGAGGTCAATGAGCCCTTTCCAAAATATCAGTGGAAATTAAGTAAAAAAAGTTGATGACAAAATAACACTTTTTCATATACTGCGATGCATTGCCAAAAGCACTGAAAAAATAAATGAAATCAAGTATATAATTTGAAATGATTTTTATCTTAAGTAGCAGCATTTAATGCATCATTATATCTAAATCAAGGTTGTCGTGTCTTTTCTCTCCAGCGATAGGCCACTCACCTCAATGCTATAATAAATAGTATAAACTATTAGCTTAATCTTCTGAAAATGGATAGGACAGGTCTAACTCTCATGTCACAGCTAGCATCATCTGAGAGCATTTCCATACAGCAGAGGGATGATGATGATGATGAAATGAAGGCCATCATTAGAGCTGCAGCTTCTGTCATACATGTAGTGAATTACATTATATATCAACTTCAACAAAGGTGAATTCCCGTATTATTATTAATTACCTTTCATCAGTTCATTGCGAGCTGCCAGAATCTCTTGTGATGCTAATGCTGCAAGACAAAACTTCATCTGCTCTCTGCCGTACGTCACCCATGATGCTATTTCTACTAGGTATCAGTTTGTACAAGGATCATGTTTTTGGTCCAGAACAACCGATTGTTATCATGCACAAATTAGGCATATAACAATGAAATTCAAAAGGAGATAATAGCTTACAAGTACACATCCATCGACCTAACAAAACTCCTACAGCACCACTTCCAGTTCTTGAGAATCAAGCTGTGCAATTATCAGTAATAATATAGATCCTGGTCTGATATCCCTTGACAGAATGTAAGGCTTTCATTGAATGGGCCAGATCAAAGTCTTGAAAATGTCAGAAGGTTTTCAAGAGTTCAATTACTCTTTGCTGAAGTTGAGACACTTAACTTCATCTATGACAAAAGCTGCTGCTCTAATGATTGCCTTATTTTAATTCTTCGTCATTGTCCCTGGCTATATGAAAATGTTCTCGGATGATGCTTGCCATAAGAGTTAGGCCTATCCTTTCCATTTACAGATTAAGTTATAGTGTTATAGTATTGATTGTAGCATTTGAGGTTAGTGACCTATCGCTACAGAGAAATTGGTACCTTGATTTAGATTTATAAAATGCATATCTAAATGCTGCTACTTTAGGTAACTTCACCATTGTCACCATTTCAAATTATATCACACATGATTTTTTTACACTTTTGTCAATGCATTACAGTATGTTATATTAAAGAAAAAGTGCTATTTGATCCAATTTTACCTCGAACTTGTATTTTGACATCATCATTGGTCAAGGATTCAACTATTAAATATGTGTTCTTTTTCCACGCAGGTCAGTCTTTTTCCCATCAGAATCACTATACCTACATGCCACAATCACGTTATATCGACCTATTTACTTAAATTCCCTGACGTTATTGACATAGTTGATTGACCTTTAACTCCTGAATATATTTTCCATGGCCATTTTTATCCTTATTTCAGAGTGAAATTATTAGACTTCCAAGTTTTCATTACAAATAGTTATCTTTCTTTCTATTATTCACAAATAAAATGTGAATATAATGGATTAATTTCTTTTTTGGGGGAATCATGCATGGATATATAAATATTTATCAACTTTTGACCTTTGACTTTGGATATTGGATTATTCTGTATGATTATTTTGAGTCTTTTTTATCTTCAAAATCACCAACATGCAGCGTTTTATCTTAGAGATACCTTTATACGATATATAGCCTATGTGAAAAGGTCACTGACCTTTGACCTTGAACTTTATGGATTAGTATGCATTCTAGGTGATTAACTTTATCTTATTTGACCTTCCTGTAAGAATCTGGGAATTTTTATACAACGATCACCAACCTGTGCCGTTTCATCTCAGAGATACTATTATACAGTATGATACATAATGTAAAAAAGGTCATTGACCTTTGAAAGGTTTTTACCTTGAATTTTATAGTTTGATGTGCATTCTGGGTACTTAATTCTATTTTATTTGATCTTCCTGTAAGAACCTCTGCATTTTGACACCAAGATCACCAACCTGCACCTTTTCTTCTCAGAGATACCATTATACCGTATATGGTATACAATGTAAAAAAAAGGTCATTGAGCTTTGAAAGGTTTTGACCTTGAATTTCATTCATTTGATGAATGAGCATTGTAGGTACTTGATTTGATTTCATTTGATCTTCTTGTAAGAATCTGTGCATTTTGACACCAAGATCACCAACCTGCGCCTTTTCATCTCAGAGATAGCATTATACCGTATATGGTATATAATGTAGAAAAAGGTCATTGACATTTGAAAGGCTTTGACCTTGAATTTTATAGTTTAATGTGCATTCTGGGTACTTAATTCTATTTTATTTGATCTTCCTGTAAGAACCTCTGCATTTTGACACCAAGATCACCAACCTGCACCTTTTCATCTCAGAGATACCATTATACCGTATATGGTATACAATGTAAAAAAAAGGTCATTGAGCTTTGAAAGGTTTTGACCTTGAATTTCATTCATTTGATGAATGAGCATTGTAGGTACTTGATTTGATTTCATTTGATCTTCTTGTAAGAATCTGTGCATTTTGACACCAAGATCACCAACCTGCGCCTTTTCATCTCAGAGATAGCATTATACCGTATATGGTATATAATGTAGAAAAAGGTCATTGACATTTGAAAGGCTTTGACCTTGAATTTTATTGTTTAATGTGCATTCTGGGTAATTAATTTGATTTTATTTGATCTTCCTGTAAGAACCTCTGCATTTTGACACCTAGATCACCAACCTGCACCTTTTCATCTCAGAGATACCATTATACCGTATATGGTATATAATGTAATAAAGGTCATTGAACTTTGAAAGGCTTTGACCTTGAATTTCATGGGTGAATGAGCATTTTAGGTACTTGATTTGATTTTATTTGATCTTCTTGTAAGAATCTGTGCATTTTGACACCATGATCACCAACCTGTAATATTTTATCTGGGAGATACCATGATACAGTATATTTAAAAAGGTCATTGACCTTTGACCTTGAAAAAAAGCACTTTCCCCAACCCGTATTCCTCCTAACTTTTTTTTGGTAAATGTTGACACCCATACCTACTCAAATCAGTCAAAAAACCATTTCCAATAATTTTATTCCAGTTGGTTACTAATTACGGGATACTATACAAGGGAAAAATCTTCCACATCAGCTTTGTTTCCCTTCTTGGACTTTGTCTCAGATTTTTTATTGCTAGAAGTAGAACTGATTACACTTGATGATCCCCTTTGGCTTTTGCCAGCTCTCCCTTTCTTCTCATGTTTAACGTTAGATCCTTGCTCAGTGAGAATAATACGCTTGGTTTTATTCAATGATGCTGTGCTATTTGAAGATGCCGATTCATTCACTCTAATCTCTGAGTCTGAAGTTTGATCATTGATTAAGTCTTTGGTTATCTCTTCATTTTCACATTTTTTCTCACTTTTTCCGAATGGAGAAATTCTTGTAAGAGTTTGCTGTATTCTATCCATGGTAAATAAATGAGGACTGTCACTAAATAACAAATTCAGTAGGAAGAGAAAAAAATATCGGATACAAAGTACCACTCACGTTCCCTTGTGCGCGTCGTTATTGCGGATCCAGCTGACTGCAGGCACCGGGCAACGGCCGGCGTAGGTGATTGTGACGACCCGCTCGATGTCTGTGCCTATAGATGAATCCGCGACACTGCGACGGCAAATTTGCAATCCAGTATAATCCTTGCGAATCTGAGCCAATCCTTCGTGAAAAATCACTTCTAAAGCAAGAGCAGATCCTGTTTCACACTAAAAGTGATTTATTTCCAAAAAAATCCAGTACGAGAAGATCAAAAATCTAAAATTTTCCGAGAGTTTTTTTTTTCCACACATACGTCCGCATCCACCATGCTTTTTTGTTGATGAACCAATTGTGCAATCACCTGCAGCACGAAATAAATCTATTCAAACCAACAAAAGTAAAGGTAATCTTACATCAATATTTTTGGTTTAAAACACAATCAGCATTGATTTTGTATATGAAATCATGAAAATACTTACTGAATTTCTTATTTACAAAATAACTACATACATCCCTTTAATCTATGCATATTCATCCACATAAATGGCTACACCGAAGACAACACACAAAAGTCCTTGCACGGCATTCATCTCCCCCCGAGCGGCACGTCCAGTCACTCATGCATAGAGACTCCATCATCCTCTTACGAGCACGAACACTGAGACACGTTGCCTTGCAAGATGAGGGGCCAGTGGGAGGGTTTAAAGGGATGTATCCAGTTATTTCGTAAATAAGAAAATCAGTAAGTATTTTCATGATTTACTATCAATAACTGGGATACATCCCTGTATGCTAGACCAACATGGATTCAACCGTGGGGAGGCATGTCTTAGCCCTAAATAGACTGGGCTATTTCGATGCCTAAGAAGACTGGGGGGGCTGATTCAGCCCCCCCTTATGATCTCGGCCGTCGATTGCGCGATCGCGATGAAAATTGGCATGCGCGTTACCCATCGCATTATCAACAAAACTATAATATCAATTTCTGCGAAAAATCTCATTGGTCATTAATTATGCTAATTTATGCGTAAACAAGTTTGCTCTAATTAATGAAATAATAAACCTAAAAATGCTAATTTTTGCTTCACATACTCTAGATAGGCATCTGATCAAATTTATTTCTCAAAAATTTCAAAAAAAAACATTTATTTTCTTATATGTATTCTATTGTTTTCTAAATTTCTTATGTATTTCTTTGTTTTTTGACTTTTTGTTTTTTATTGTTTTTTCAATGGAAATTGTCGGAGACTTTATTTTGACCATAAACAAGATAAGATTTATTTATTTCAAGCAGTAAAAGGAAAAATAATGATACATTTATGAATTTTGGCTAAAAACACTATTTGCATTGGATTTGTACACAAATGCACGTTTTTGAGTAATTTTGGGTCTGCATGCACTTACGAAATGTGGCGTAATTTCGAAACCGCGTACCCGGGGGTCACAATTTCGGTCTCAAAAGTTGCGCGAGACTTGAAAGTAAAAAGCCAGCGAGCGACGCGGTCAAAAAATTTCAAGCGGCGGATTTTTCGCGAGAAATGTTGAGGGGGATCAGCCCCCCCAGTCTTCTTAGGGTTAAGCAAAAAGTATGCAAGGGAACAGGGCTGAGGAGGGAAAACTTTTCTCCTCAGATGAAATATCTTTCAAGGGAAAGACAGGAAGTGTAGGTGGAGTGCCAAAAACAGCCCTCAAATGTCATCAAATGGAGAAATCTTGAAAAAGGAGACATGACGATCCAATACTCATGGTATCGTAGGCCTCTGCCCTCGTATTGGAAAGAGCGCGTTGCGCCTGCTGAACTAAATGCAACAACAAATCAGCGTGAATGTTTCAAAAGAAAAAGACAAGGGCTGAACAGATTCGGGAACTCACATTGTCTAATCGAAAACCCCGACTGGTCATCAGACTCTATCTTTAGAAGGCATGGGGTCTGAAGGGGAGTTAGAAAACTCCAGTGAACAAAGCGGCTTTCGGCTACGATTATGCCAAGCCGTATCAACGCAAACGAAAAGAAGGCAAAACATCTCAGATGCCCCCCCCCCCCCCCCCCCCCCATACAGGGGAAGGCACCCAGAAGCAGACCTCTGTCTCATTCGCGTGAGAACAAACCACCTGCGATTTGCGACTATGTTCCCGATGGGAACGAGTGAGGTAATGATCGGCCCTACCCTGTCGAAATCTCCTCGCCCAAATAGGTGGGCGGAGGAGTAGAGCGAGGTGAGAATAAAATCACAGATACACCTCAGAGTCTGTGACGAGAACCAAGTTGTTTAAATAAACAACAGCCACAAGGCTTGGTTACTCCGGTAGGCTGCTACGGTGGTGATCACACAGGTGAACACCCCAGGCGCTGGTCACAGAGCGAACAGGAAGGCACGATATCGGCACTGAACGTATGTGTCCCGTAAGTCATGGAAGGCAACAAGGACTGACGCCTCACGCGACGGGAGGATGAGGGCCCAAGCTTCCATTCGGAAAGCGCTGGTGAAGTGAAGATCACTTTCGTGTTGGGGCTCATCCTCAGTTTGCCCGAGAGATAGGGGGTCACAATGTCTCAGCTCAAGTTTGATGACAGACAGCCTGGTGGGTGTTTCATGAAAGTTGTCAGCACTGACTAAATTGTCAGTGCTGACAATTTCAGTGAAATCCTTGGTTTTGATTGGCTGAAAGGCACTGGCTCTGACTGTTACTATGGTAACTGTCGGAGAAAGACAACTTGTCAGTGCTGACAACTTTCATGAAACGGAATGTTCGGGCCAACGGCCTAGCGACAGGCAGCCCACTCCTGCCCCTGCCACCAAGGGAATGTTAACCTGTGGTCTGGTGTGGGCTCGCCGGCCGGACAGGTTGAGTGTGCCCAGGGGGCAGGCATCAAGGTGCCAAGGGGCGGGAGGCCTGGGGCTTGAAAACAAGCCTGAACGCCTGTATGCGGCCATCAATCTTCATCACAGATGTGGCCGCTACTCTCTTCCAAAGAAGTGCTTATCCGACCGGGAAAAGCCCAGGATAAAAACACTGAATGTCCACTGGAGGGATATCTAGCATAGAAATAGCTGATTCTCTCTGGACGTTCGATGTAGTTGTAGCAAAGATAGTTAACCACAACCTTGGCGCACCGAGCAGCGATACCTTAGTGATACTAACAAAAAGTAAGCTATCGACCGCTGTGACATTAAGCTCCGATATTTGTGCTCGTCGGCTCCGCAGAGCTCCTAGGTAAATAGTGAGCCTGACCGCTGAGCGGGAATGGTGCTCATATTGAAGAGCCGACCTCTCTAAAGCAGTGACCGCTGGAGAACGGATGCCTATACTAGCCCTGACTCTAGCGAGTTGGAGAGAGTAGGACATAGAAGCCCAACGGTAGTGTAAGAGATTCTTCCCTTCAATCTACGGGTCCGCTCGGGGTAGATGTGAGGGAGTTACCACTGAAAGAGTCGGCGCCATGATCAATTCATGTCCAGACTCGGGAGCCCGCCAACAGACTGCAGTGAATCTAGAAAATCGGAAGCACCTGCATATCAACGGGAGTTACCCATGCAGGTGAGTGGGCCAGAGATTAATAAGCATCGCCTGCGGACATGCTGGGATGAGACCCGCATGTTGGTAGCACCTGCAAATTAGCAGGGTGAACACCCGCGCAGGTGAATGGGCTGGCGATTTCATAGAAAAAGCTGGCAGCTCTCCAATGAGAGAGATGGCGTGAGTCTAGTTGATTAGCTCGGCACCTGGAATGGAGGCCAGGACTGACAGAGAGCGTGAGGTTATAGACCCGCACTGCTAGAGAGCGTGTTGACGTAAAAAATGTGACGCCAAGCCATCAATTATCGGGAGCCTGTCAACATGGTGGGGCTGAGACCCAAATGTCGGTAGCACCTGCATACTAACGGGGGTCACCCGTGCAGGTGAAAGGGCCGGCGATTCCATGGAAATGCTGGTGACTCTCCGAGGTGCGAGATGGCAAGTGTCTGCTTGAACCGTCTGGTGTCTACATGGCAGCTAAAGCTGACAGGGAGCGTGGGGGAACAGACCTGCACGGCTCGTGGGCGCGGTTCCAAGTTCCAGCCTCCTGGGCACGTGGACGGACTCCACGGTTCCATCCTTCTTTTCTCAGGGCACATGGACGAGATTCCACGGTTCAACCCTTTTTTTTAGTGCCCGACGCAAAGGGTCTCACTCTGTTGCCCTTTTACTCACCGCCGCTGATCGCGAGAAAAGTATACAAGCCTGGCTCTTCCCCAGCGGCAGACTTGGGATCATCAAGGAATGAGTCGAAAAATGCTCATCTACCTAGTAAAGTTCTTAACCTGAAAGAACAAAGAGGAAGGGCAGGGAGGGGGTGGACAACAAAAGGTAGACAAAACCAAGGTACCCTTAAGGAAAATATTAATATTAACATTTCTGATAATTAAGCAGGACAAGTCTTCTTAAGACTTGAGTCCAAAGACACAAGATAAGAAAAAAAACCAAGTGGAACGCCTCTGGCAGTCTCACCTGCATCACGCAATTCAATATAGCAGCAGTGCTGACTTTGAAAACTACTATAACATAATTATTCACAAAAAGCCCCATTCATATAATGATACAATACTACGTTCAAGCCTTGAAATAAGAACCTGTGAGCCGGGGGCAATTTTTTTTTTTAATTGCCCCTGGCTCAAGGGCTTTTTACAGGAACCGGGGGCAATTTAAAAAAATATATATAACGGTGAACCACACCGCAAATTTGTTTATAGTTAGCGCAGCTCCTGCAATTTTTTAATTAGTACATGAATAGCATATGCTAAGTATTTATAGGCTTATTAAAACATTTAAGAAATCAGATTTAAATGTTTAAGTGTGTTTTGACACCCTCACTCCACATCCCCTTTACAACCAAACATACATGGGCTTATTTATTTTTCATCTTTAATGAACCACGATCAATGAACCCCCCCCAAAAAAAAAAAAATCTAAATAAATGAATTTTAAAAAAAATAAAAAGAGAGATGGAGGAAGAGAGAATTCAGATCAAATAATAAAAATTTAGAAAGAAAGAAATAATTTTTAAGGTTTTTCATGGTTAGAATCACGGGTGTGGGTGAGTGTTTGTGTGTGATTGTGACTGTGAGGTGCACTTGGATTGCATATAAATTATGTTAAAGAAATGAAGAAATGAAATCAATAAATAACTCAGTCTATTCAAATTCCAGCACATAGCCACAGGCTATGTACATGTATTGTAGGTTCACGTACCTTAAGTTTTTCACAAGTTATTTGAAAACGCAGATCTCCACAGAAAATGCCTTTCATTCTGGGAGAGTCTAAATTTGGTGAAAATGTATTCATACATAACTTAAATATTCATCACAATGAAGAAATCATAAAGTTTTTTGACAGTTTTCAAAAATTAACATAAAATCTAAATTCTATCTGAAACGGAAAATCACCATCACTTAGGCCATTACTGATAGAATTCTCACCCAGGGCTCTGGCAGAGAACATGAGCTCAAACTGGCTTGCTAACACCACACTCAAGTGCACGGCGTCCTCCTATTTTTTTTTTTAGATGGAGCCCTGTTTGATGATTTATTGTCTGATATTTACCCCTCTCCAGGAAAGAAATTAAAAAGCTACAATTCACAACTATAAGCTAAGTGATTTTGGATTATTAAGGCTCCGTTTTGACAAGCAAAGTCTGCGACTGTGAGGATAAAAGACTCGCACATCGTACGTATGTGCTGTGAACAGGGATTTATCTCCTGTGCAATTCAAATTACTATATCGCAGAATTGTGATATCCCAACTGGAAATGTGTGCATTAGAAATTGCACATGGTGAAGTATGGAAAAACCGCTACCGGAAGCACGCGCGCACATGTATTACAGAAAAAAAAAGACGGACGTAGCTCACTTTTCATGGTACAGAAAAAAAGACGCACTTGGCAATTTTAAACTGTGTTTATCGTGAATAGAAAGTTACTTGATTTTGGCTTTACAGATATTTAAATTACATGTATGATATGGCTTCACTGCTCACTCACGGCGGGCGCAATAACCTGGAAAATATTTGCGCCCGGTCGTCAAAATTTTGATGATTTTGGGGCTTTATGGGCGCAATTGATGGCTTTATGAGCGCGAATTTGGGCTCAGCGCCCGCTTATTTCAAGGCTTGACTACGTTCATTGAAAATAAATGACATTTGACCTTGATCATGAGACCTAAGACTTTTCAGTGATACCTGATTACCCCTATATCCACATTTTATAAACTACAAACTTTGAAAGTTATGACAGCAATCTAATAATTACCTCCAAAATGGCCAAAGTTCAATGACCTTTGACTTTGGTCATGTGACCTGAAACTCTCATGAGATATTCAGTTATACTTGATTAACTTATGTCCAAGTTTCTTGAATCAGATCCATAAACTTTCAAAGTTATGATGTCCAAGTTTTATGAACTACATGTAGATCCATACACTTTCAGAGTTATGATGGTTATTCAACAAATACCCCCAACATGACCAAAGTCCATTGACCTTGGTCATGTGACCTGAAACTCGCACAGGATGTTCAGTGATACCTGATTAACCTTATGTCTCAGTTTTATGAAAAAGACCAATACACTTACAGAGTTATGATGGTGATTCAACAAGTACCCTCAACATGGCCAAAGTTTATTGACCTTTAGTGACCTTTGACCTTAGTCATGTGACCTGTAACTAGCACAGGATGTTCAGTGATACTTGATTACTCTTATATCCAATTTTTATGAACTAGACCAATAAACATTCAAAGTTATGATGGTAATTCAACAGATACCCACAACTTGACCAAAGTTCATTGACCCTAAATGACCTTTGACATTGATCATGTGACTTGAAACTCATGCACAATGTTCAGTAATACTTGATTAACCTTATGTCCAAGTTTCATGAACTAGGTCCATATATTTTTAAGTTATGATGACATTTCAAAAACTTAACCTTGGGTTAAGATTTTGATGTTGATTCCCCCAACATGGTCTAAGTTCATTGACCCTAAATGACCTTTGACCTTGGTCATGTGACCTGAAACTCAGGCAGGATGTTCAGTAATAATTAGTTAAACCTTGTGGCCAAGTTTCATGAACTAGGTTCATATACTTTCTAAGTTATGACGACATTTCAAAAATTTGCCCTTGGTTAAGATTTCAATATTGACAGTGCCACTGCCGTCGCAAAAGTGGCGCCGGCGCCTACATAACTTTCTAAGTTATGCTGTCATTTCAAAAACTTAACCTTCGGTTAAGATTTGGTGTTCACGCTGCCGTTGGAAAAGCAGTGCCTATAAAAACCGAAGTTTTTTTTTAATATTAATTAAACGAAACAATGACATACATTAAATAAGAACAAGGCTCCGATTTATAAGTCAACAAGACAAGGAAGCCCAACTGAAAAAATCTTTTTTTCTATTAAAGGAGAATGAAACCCTTGAAACCAGCTGAATCCATATCAAAGAGAAAAATCAAAGAAACATATTGTTGAAAGTTTGAGGAAAATTGAATGAATAATAAGAAAGTTATGAGCATTCGAATATTGAGATCACTAGTGCCATGTAGATCCTCCCAACGGCAATGCGACCAAGATCTGTGATATCACACACGTACAACTCCCTCATTACATTAGTACTTATTTCACTTATATTCTCACTTTTATAGAGTCTATCACAAGGTGAGGTGTTCTCTTTATGAGATGACAAGTACAGAGGTTTCACAACATTATATCATTGATGAATCGTTTGTCATATGATTAGAATGAGCAAAAAGAGATGTTTTGGGGTATATTTTCAGTGTCCAAATGGGAGAGTTGTACGTGTGTGACATCACAGATCTTGGTCGCATTGCCAATGGGAGGATCTCCATAGCATTAGTGATCTCGACATTCAAATGCTCATAACTCTTTTCTTGCTAGTCCTATTTTTCTCAAAGTTTTGTTGATCTTATTCTTTGATTTTTCTGCTTTCACAAAAGCTAACTTGCTCCAAGAGTTTCATTCTCCTTTACAGATAATTATCGCTAATTAAACAATAAAAGGCTTTGAGGAACAAAGTCCGAAGACAATCCAAGAAGACCAACTGAAGGAACGAAATTTCATTCAGGGGAGAAGACCATCTGTAAGAAAAAAATTCGAAGACGGGAATGAACAATCACACGGCTTAATTGATTCGATAACAAAGGGTAGTTAATAAATAATACAACAATATTGAATAACACCCTTTCGAAGAAACATGACAGCAAGTCTTCATAAGACTGAAAAGGGCTACTTTTTGCATTCCGGGTGCTCTTTTCAAATGCTACGTTTTTGTATTTTGAGGAATACCTGTTCACTTATTAAATGAATTATTACTTATTGTTTAATATTGTATGATTTCTAAAATTATTTTTTTCATGCTTAGAATCTTGGATGTGGGTGTGTTTGTGTGGTTGTGACTGTGAGTTGAACTTGGATATAAATGAATTCAATATCTAATTTCTATTCCAGTACAATAACCTGTACTCAGCCATGTAATAAAGGCCCACATACCCTAACTTTTCCTGAAGTTATTTGAAAATGCAGATCTCCAAGAAAATTGCATTTCTCTATGGGGGAGTCTAAATTTGGTGAGAATGAACTCATTAATAACTTAAATATACATGACAATGAAGAAATCATCAAACTTTATTGGCAGTTTTGAATAATATACCCGAAATGTAAACTCTGTCTGAAACAGAAAATCACCATCATTGAGGCCTTTACTGAGCAAATTGTCCCCCAGAGCTCTGGCAGAGAGACAGAGCTCAGACTGGCCTTGTAAAATAGATTGAGCCTTATTTGATGATTTACTGTCTGATATTTAACTCATCCCCTAGAAAAATAAAACAAATGATTTTTAAGTTATAATTACCAAATAAGATAAGTTATTTTGGATGTTACTAGGCCGTTTTGAAAAGCAAAGCCGAATGACAACTCACCAATTCGAGGTTACTAGACTCTGGGATTTATTTCCTGTGTAATTCGAATTATTTTATCACAGAATTGTGATATCTGTAGGGGAAAATGTGCATTAGAAATTGCACATGGTGGTAGTCATAATGGACCCCTATACTGCAACCGTTTCCCGACCGTTGCGTTGATTTCTTTTTCATACCATGTGTACCGGTATGGAAAAACGTGGTACAGAAAAAAGACGAAACTTCGGAATTTGAAACTGTGCTCCTCGCCATTTCCAAGACTTGTTCATGATTTTGAGTGCGGATTATTGATTATTTTTAAATGGTAAGCGGAGCTCGAGCATGTGGCGCTCGTGGGCCGCTGAGTTGTTATCGCTCGGCAATAATTTCGGGGGCAACATTAAGATTTTATGTCGCCCCCGAAAGCATGATTTTGGGTGATTTCGAGGGCGACTTTATGCATTTTCCGGGGCAAATTCGCCCGCCGCCCCCGTGTATTTTTTCGCTGACACTAACAACGAATGGTGAAAGGAGCGCAAGAGATATGGGGGAGGAGCTATTGAGCTCTCCACCCGTGCGTTGTGTAAAGGCAAACACAAGCTCAAAAATCGATTTTGGGGTTGACATGTATAAATAGTCACACAGCATCGTAACGTTAGGTCCGATTTTCACAAATATGTTGTCGAAAGACCTGCAAAACTTGAAGAGTAACATAATATTGTTCAGCAGCATAGTCGCAAACTTTGTTGATTGCATGGTGTTATGTACACTACAGCTGTCGACCAATCTCCAAGGTTTAATGTGAAAGAGTGACGTCACAATAAGAGCGCAACATGTGCTCATGTATTATAAACATACAAATATCATCCAATATCATACTACAAAAATGAAAAGATTTGAG
Organism: Lytechinus pictus; assembly: GCF_037042905.1. Taxonomy (NCBI): domain Eukaryota; kingdom Metazoa; phylum Echinodermata; class Echinoidea; order Temnopleuroida; family Toxopneustidae; genus Lytechinus; species Lytechinus pictus. The sequence continues at coordinate 241,133 of NC_087251.1, forward strand.
GTATAATGACGAACCTGTGATTTATCGTCCCATGCCGTTCTGACACTCCTTCCATCATTGCCTCCACCTCTTCCTCTTCCTCTACCTCTACCTCTTCCTCTGCCACGCCCGCCTTGTCCTTGCTCTCCCATTGGTCCTCCAGATCCCTGCAGTCAACAATCAATTGAAAGCACACACCCCATTAAAAAATGCATGATATTGACATCCTTGTTTGTGATCAGAGTTAAAATAGTCTCAGGGTGTTTGGTTCAGAAGAATTTGATAGTCAAGACATGGGAAACCCAACAGGTGTTAAGTCTGATTCTCTTTGTCAAAATCCCTCTCAAAAATGAACATGAAGAAGGTACATTAAACTATCCACAATTTTTTTGCCTTCATTCCAAGTTTGATTACATATTTTCTTGTTTACTAATTGGGAATGGACCAAGTCAATTTCTCAGTTCATTCTGGTAAACTTGAATATTCTTGGAAGATTTTTCAATATACATGTATCATCAAAAGACAATAATTTCCAAAACATAAGAACACAGAAAATGTATTGAAACATAGGGGCAAAGTTTACACCCATTCATTATAATTGGATATAATATATAATAAGATATACTATGAAATTTTTTATTATCTAAAACATTACAAAAGCAAGATCAGACAGATGACCTTTGACCTTTGAATGATGCAGGAACAAAGATTAGTAGAAGAAATAACATGCTTAACAAACTAACAAACAAAGACATAACTCCACATGACACCTTTAGACTCCTTGTGCCATTCCCTGTACTCGGTATAAACAAAACTTGTGGGAAAGATGGATATAATCATTGCCAATTAAGAAATTCTTTCAACCACAATAAGGAAAAGAATCATAAAAAAAAAGTTTTCCACTGCAAAGGAATACTTTTTGATTTAGTTGGGGGGGATGCATGTACATGTATGTTTTATTTTCATTTCGAATTGATGTAAAAGGTCTGTTTATGGTACCATTTTGAGGGTATGGTCTTAAAAGTAATTTTAATTCAAGTTTCACAAGAATTTTGACAGTTATTTTGAATTTTCCTTAATTTTATTATATTCTCATTTCACTACTGACATATTAGGAATTATGTACGGGCACTGTAATAATCATTTATGTTCCCTAAAATTTTTGTAATCAGCACATGGATGAATATAATTTCAGGTCATTAGGCAAAGGTTAAAATCATATTTACTTTATTTTTATCAATTATTCCGCCATATCAACCCAGATAAATACCAAACTAGAATCTTTAAAATATTTGTTCCACCGGACATTTTATAAGGCTGCAAAAAATGTCACATATTAGTAATGATGAACGGGCATCATAATCACCATTTATTTTCAGGCATGTTTCAAGGTTATGAGCAAGCAGCTGATGTCATCCCCACATATTCTTTCGTATTATGAAATTATGATTATGCAAATTGTTTCCTCCATGAAAGTGAAAATTGGATTGAAAACTGATTTAATGTGTAAGATAATCATTGCTGCAACTTATTTTGTAATAATGGAGACTGCACACATGGATGAAAATATGAAATAATGATTTCATGTAATAACATAAGAAAAAGGATAGTGGGGAAATGTCATCAGCCCTGAATATTCAAGATGGCTTACGTATAACTGTTTTCACAAAATAATTTGTTCTCCAATTTTGATGAAATGTCTAGCATTCTGCTTGGTGAATTTTAATCTACTTAGTTAGATTATTATTATTTATAATTATTTTCAGCCCGGAGTATCCCTTAAGAGCTCAGCCACGGATCAAGCGATCACGACAAAAATTTGTATGATAGCTGAGAATGACACAGTTTACGCACTTGCATAATTGCACTAAATATTTTATTCTACATTAATTATGCTAATTTATTCATGAAATCAAACTGTTTTCTATAATTCACTACAGCTCCGAGAATGCTAATTTTTTGTGAAATTTTTTAGCAGTTTCAACTATCATAAAGGAAAAATCTTGGTACCAGAACTGATTTCTTATGTATTTGATTGGGGGTTTTCTTAATTTCTTATGTATTTCTTTTCTTTATTTCTTTAAACAAAATTCATCGGCGACATTATTTCAGCCATAAATAGTATTGAATAAATGGCTGTTGTAAATATACGTAAAAATAATCAATAATTTATGGATTCGTCGCCTTCCCGCACAAAGGCCATTAGTGCGCACTGCACGTCGCCTTCCCCCGGAAGGGCCGTTATCATGCAGTGGACAGTACACGCTAACGGCTTTTGTGCGGGAAGGCGACGTGCAGTCCGCGCTAACGGCCCTTTCGCGGGAAGGCGACGCGTAGTGCGTTCTAACGGCCTTTGTGCGGGAAGGCGACGAATTGTAGCTGAAAACACAGTTTGTATTGACTTTGTAAATGAAATCACGTTTTCGAGTGATGTAGGGTTTGACATGCACTAACAAAATGTTGCATTCCTGGCATCACAAAGTTGGTCTCAAAATTTCAGTCAGCTAGCATGACGTTAAAAATTTTTGTGCAGCAGATTTACCCAAAAAAAATGTTGTGGGGCCATCACCCCCCCCCCCCCACCCATATTAGGGTTAATAGACAATTTCATACTTTCTGCAAAGCATAATTCAATGCAAATAGTTCAGTATGCTACAGTACTACTTATCATGCTATTAGTTTGCCATACACTTTAACCAATCCTTGTGCAATTCAATCTTACAAAATTGATTGAAGCTAGATTTATACATAGCTGTTAATGTTGTACATGTAAAGAAGAGGTTGAAAGGATGATTTTTTTTTCTCTTCTGAATAAGGACTAAGAAAAGTAATTCAATAGAAAAATACCAGTAAGTACAAAAATGCAGAAAAAAAGAGACAAAAAAGAAGTAAACAGATCTAGTAATAAATAAAACCAAACAATTTGTCCCACTAAAAACCAAAACAAAATTATCAATATTGCAGGGTTTTTAAAAACTACTCATTTGCGGATTTTGACGAGCCAACTGTTTTACAATAAATAATAAAGCTGACATCTTAACAAACATGTTCAATTGCAACCATTTCTTGGTAGTGTTCACATCAAATAAAGAATAGGGAGAATGTAACCAATACCCAAAATGTCCTATATCAGGAATGTGAGAGGTTTATGAAATGCTAAATTGCAGTTGATTTGACAAATACATGTACAATGTAGATATGCAAAATAGACAATAAAGCAAAATTTGAAGCAGGAGGAAGAGGATGATTGAAAAGTCAAAAGACAGCACTGTTGTACTACAAGTTTCAACAATATTGCAGACTGAGCCACATACATGTAAGAATTGAAAAGAGTATCTGATTAAAATTTTATGTTAAAAAAGAAAAGAAGCTTTAGAAAGGACAAAGTAAAAGTGATCATATTTCATTTTAGATGTGTGGGCTACTCAAGTATAGACATTTATTATTTTTTTAATAGAAATTCTAATTGTTAAAGGAGAAATATATTGATTATGAATATGGCCTTATTATATATCAGTGGAAAGGTAATGATGTGAGGATTACCATTAGGTCATTCAAAAATAACGAAAATAATACATAAGGTGGAAATCGCCGATTAAAAAGCGCTAAAATGCCTCTCCGAAATATGCCTCGCATCGGTCTCTGAATTGACTCGAATTTGATGACGTCACTGTCTGTACGAGAGGCGTGATTGGCTCTCCCACGTCAAGCTCCACTTGCATGCAAAACCTGTTGCGAGGGTACGTTTTCTCCACACTGACACTGAATACTTCGATCATGAAATGAAAGAAAACCCAGAAATTTATCTAGATTTGGATTTTCAAATTGATGATTATGAAGATGAATGATGATAAAGTTTCTAACTCTAGAAAAACAAAGTGACGTGGATGGTGGTAAATTAAGGGAATTACGCCGGTGATGATGAGTAAGACAATTCAACTTGCAAGCCGATTCGCTACCAACGCATGCAGCTGCTAGCTGCACCGCGGGTCAAATCCATGAAAATGAATTCCATGCAGCATGACCACATCCAGACAGAGTCTCTTTCCTTTATCAACAACATAATGAGAAGGAAAATAATAAAATAACTGTACTTACATGTACAAATAAGTGAATATATCCGAACCTAGGCTGAAGGTAAATAAACTCAAGGAATAGCAGCAGACGATATGCACCGACGATGAATTTCACGTGGCTGGAATAGATTGTCACTCGTTCTGTTAGATAAAATTTATATCTCATTATTTTGACTAAATTACGAAACTCGGATAATTAGTATTCTACATAAAAATTAAGTAACACCTGGTACTATTTTTTGAATTACAATAAAATATTTTTGAAGCAAAGAAATTGAGGTAAATTAAAATAAGATATAAAAGATCATCCACTTAGCCGCATGCGATTGTAAACAAACAATCAAAAGCACATGGCCAGCTAGCTCCACTGAACTGAAAATACGTATTTTCAGTTCAGTGGCTTGCTCGCCCATAGAGTTGGAGCGTAGCTTTATCCAACTCTATGTGCTCGCCTTGCTGATTGTTTACAATCGAATGCGAGCTAGGCGGATGATCTTTTATATCTAATTTTAATTTACCTCAATTTCTTTGCTTCAAAAAGGTTTTATCGTAATTCAAGAAATAGTACCAGGTGTTACTTAATTTTTATGTAGAATACTAATCCTCCGAGTTTCGTAATTTAGTCAAAATAATGAGATAGAAATTTTATCTAACAGAACGAGTGACAATCTCCCAGCCACGTGAAATTCATCGTCGGTGCATATCGTCTGCTGTTATTCCTTGAGTTGATTTACCTTCAGCCTAGGTTCGGATATATTCACTTGTTTGTAAGTACAGTTATATCATTATTTTCATTCTCATTATGGTGTTGATAGAAGAAAGAGACTCTGTCTGGATGTGGTCGTGATGGAATTCATTTTCATGGATTTGACCTGCGGAGCAGCTATCAGCTGCATGTGTTGGTAGCAAATCGGCATGCAAGTTGAATTGTCCGACTCATAATCACCGGCGTAATTCCCCTAATGTATACCTCTATCCACGTCACTTTGTTTTTCTAGAGCTAGAAACTTCATCATCATTCTCTTCATCTTCATAATCATCAATTTGAAAATCCAAATCTAGATAAAATTCTGGGTTTTCTTTCATTTCGGGATCGAAGTATTCAGTGACAATGTGGAGAAAACGTACCCTCGCAACAGGTTTTGCATGCAAGTGGAGCTTCACGTTGGAGAGCCAATCACGCCTCTCGTACAGAAAGTGACGTCATAAAAAATCCCCAATTTCGCGGACATAAATTCTGCGTGTTTGAAGCATTCAGAGAGAGAACTTTAAACTATCAATTAACTGAGTTCCATCGGTCTCCATGATAAATGATTTACACCATCGTGTTTTCCTTATTTTCTCCTTAAATTTGATATATGATTCTCCATTTTTATGATTTTCATTATAGTTCTACTTTAATCATTATTATTAAAACAAAAGCAGAAAAAGCTTATTAATCATCATGAAACAGAAAAGATTGTGAAACATGAATGGTGGACAACATGTATTTAAAATCAAACAGCTGATGTGAACTTGTCTTCATAAGATGCTGAACAATATGTGGAGACATTTATAATAAATGCTCTTCACACTACTTCAAGGAGCCACAATGCAAATTGTAAGGTTCAACAGGCTTGTCATCAGATTGTAAAGGTCAATATTAGAGTATAACTATGAGTGGAGGTAGGAATAATAGTAATGTTATATAACCAAAATGAGGGTAGATGCATGAAGGATGGATGGAGGGGTGTATACCTCACCATGCATTGGATTATGTACCTTGTGACGAGGGCTCTCCACACCCAGAGAGCAATCATTGGGGAACGTAACTATCAAAGTCTATAGAGAAATACATGTAGTAACAGTGGAATAACCACAAACAGGAAGAAAGGATAAATAAAGGTATAAGTAGTACATTAAATGAAAGGGAAAATATTGGAAAAATGAGAATTTGGTATCATGGCCAGACTTAATTACGTAGTGGCATTGTTCTCTGGGATACAGAGCTGCTGTACCATCCATCAAATGCAACCTTTTCTTTTTTTTGCGCCTCCATAGAGGTAGCCTCTTTCATTTAGGGCTCTGTTCATTTTGTTGATTTTTGCCTTATTTTTAGGTTATCTTGAATTTAGTTGTTAACACTGTACTCTGTATATGTCAAGGATCTTGCTAGACCTTTTTCATTCAATATTTTGGTGATTTAGCTCAGTACTTAGAAGTTGTATTTTATGTATCATATCTGAACTTGCTCAACACTGCCATTTTCAGTGTCCTGTGTTGCACTCATGCCTCTATTCACTGTCTATTTTACTTATTGTTCAGGCAGTTCAGTTTGTACTTCACTTCTGCCTCTTTAATCACAGACAGTAGTGACATTCCATCTACAATGGAGGGGATTAAGTTCCTTAGGTTCTTCTTTTGTGTATCATTGATTGTATTTCTTTTGAATGTTAACCATGTATTCACTCTGCCTTCTGATGCCAGAGATAGGCACCTGAAGTACTGTAGTAGGCCTATTGCTTACTATAGCAATACAAGTGCCTGTTTTCAGTTAGCCATTTTATTATCAGGTGATATTCATATGAATCCAGGCCCACGCTATGAAGTTGATTCATTTAAATTTACTAATGAATATTGTAACAGTTCGCAGTCAGATCGTATTCAATATGATGTTCATACTCTCCATCAGTTAGATAGGAAGCCTTTTCATCATCTTCCTCTGTTTGGAAAAGGATTTGTGACCTTGGTATCCGCCGACATGGTCCTACTCATCGCGGACACAGGTGTATGGTCTCAAGGCCGCATCCCCTTCCTTCGAGGCCTACTGGTACTCATCTAGGTTTATGGAATGCACGATCCTTGACAAACAAGATTGATGTAGTGACTTCTTTGATCATAAATAATGATATTGATGTACAGTGTATTAGTTATCAGTGAGTCTTGGTTTTCAGGTGATCACAGAGATGACCCTACTCTTGCGCAGTTGAAATTGTTCCTTCCAAATCACACCATTATCAATCGTCCCAGGAAGACTAGGGGAGGAGGTATATGTGTCCTCTATAGGTCCACACCACGTTGTGTTGTAAATGAAACCTTCAATTGTTCCTCATTTGAATTTTTTGGATCTAACCGTCCATCATTTACCGCCCACCCCAATCCTCCCGGCACACTTCTTCAAGTGGTGATTTTCTTGAAGAGTTTCTCACTCTTCTGGAAAGTGCTGCTGTGGATGTTCATCATATTCTTCTTGGTGACTTTAATATTCACGTGGATGATTCTTCAGACAATTTTGCTAGATCTTTTCTTAATGGAGTGGAAGCCCTTGGATTCCAACAACACATCAACGGGCCTACACACAAGGCTGGTCATACACTCGACCTTGTCCTTAGTAGAAATTCCGAAGATATTATCTCCCAGCATAGCATTTCACCATCTCTGCCATCTGATCACTCTGCTATTATTTGTACTATTAATCTCAAAGGGCCCCAAAACCCCAAGAAGAAAGTGACTTTCAGGAAACTTTCTAACATTGACCCTAAATATTTTAGTCTGGATGTTAAAGGATTCCTTTCAATTTCCCTCTTGCCCATCTGAGGCAGCTTCTCTGTATAACGACTGTCTTGGTAAACTGATGGACAAGCATGCCCCTCTGCAGACTGTGACTGTTACAGTTAGACCAAAAGCTCCCTGGTTCTCTGCTGAAATTAGGGAGGCACGGCGACTGAGGCGACGCGCAGAACGTCGAATGATGAAGTCTGGCCTGCAGGTTGATAAGACGTTATATCGTCAAGAATGCGAAACCTACTTACAATAGCATCACTGATGCCAAATCAAAATACTTTAGGTCTGAAATCGCTAACGCCGACTCCAAACAGCTATTCAGTATTGTACAGAAACTCTCCACCCCCTCTCAGTCCTCCATTTATCAATTGGCTACTCAGTCACCTTGAGAAGGAATTCTCCATCACTGTAACTATCCTGAAATGGATTCGCTATCATCTTCATGGTCGTTCCCAAGAAGTAATCATTAATGACACGCTTTCTGAACCATTCCCTCTGATTTGTTGAGTTCCACAGGGATCTGTAGTCGGCCCACTCCTTTTTATCCTTTATACCAGTCCAATTTGAGGAGGCGCGATAGCTCAGTCGGTAGAGCGGGGGAATCGTATTCTGGTGACCCGGGTTCGATTCACACTTGGTGAGCTAGTGCCCTTTGGTAAGGCATTAATCCTCATTACCAGGTCCTTCGGAGAGGACCTTAAGCCGTCAGTCCTCTGGTTGCTGGCTTACAAGCATTCATGCTTTCTTAGCAATCAGGTAAAAAATCCCCACCAATCAATCAATCAATCAATCAATCAAAAATCAATCAATTTCCAAACCCATAGAATCTCACCAAGGTGTTCAGCATGTAATGTATGTTGACGACACACAAATTTATGTTACACTTAAACCCAATGCGAAGGCTGAAGCAGCCCAAAAACTTCATAGCTCCTTTGAGGGCATTAAGGTTTGGTCTCATAACAGACTCTGCCTTAATGAACAAAAATTTTAGATTGTACACATCACTTCAAAATACAAAAAACACTACTCCATTACCCGATTTATATATAATGTTTCCATGAAGGGTAGTGAGTGTGTATGTGAACTTAGTGTGATCATTGACAACAATCTTACTCTTCAAGATCATATCAAGCATATCTGCAGGTCTGCGTCATACGGTATTTTCAAAATTGGAAAGATTAGGAAATTACATGACCGACCCACAACTGCCAAACTAATACATAATTTGTTTCCTGTAAACTAGATTACTGCAACTCAATATTTTCCAACCTCCCTCATACGTACCTTATTCCATTTGAACGGGTACAAAAATCTGCTGCTAGGCTAGTCTTTCCCAGTAGGAAATTCAAGCACATAACCCTAATCCTTCATTGGCTCCCCATTCATCACCATATCTCTTTCAAAGTTCTCCTTACCTACAAAATCCTCAGTGGCCAATCCCCCACATATCTCACAGGTCTCATTTCTTTACGCTCTAGTAAAAGTTCATTAACCCTTAAAAGTCCTTTAACTTTATGTGACCAGAAACTCATGCCAGATCGTCAGTGACACTTGCTTACTCAAGTTTGTCCAAGTTTCATGAGATAGGTTCATATACTTCTAAAGTTATAAATGGCATTTCAATACTTATCCTTGGATAAGATTTAATGTTGACGATGCCACCCTCACATGCACCAGAAAAGTGGTGCTTAAGTCTCACTGCTATACAGGCAAAACAAAAAATAATAGAATTTTATTTCGTCATGAAGACGAATTAGGTGATCTGTCTCTGTTTTTCATGATCACGAATACAATCACCATGTTTATTGAGATCAATATGATCATCATGATGACAACCGAACTTTTCTAACGAAAAGAATGTGTTGCATACTCTTGAAAAAGAGGGAAATTAGAAAGTTGTGTGAAAAAGTGTAGGTCATACACATAATGGTACATGTTATATTAAAAGGGATTTTAATCTCTTTTTTTGTCCAATGTTTTATTTTATATACATTTTAATGGTCATAAAGGACCATTTGTGAAATGTTAAAAAGAAAAAAAAAGGAAAAAAAAATCTCATGTTCACCCTTGGGCTCAAACCGTGGACCCTTGACACGCAAGTCTGATGCCTTACCAATTGAGCTACACTATTTCCCATAGACTTTACACATAAGCAAATTAAGAGGATCTCAAATCCAATTTTGCAAGTGAAATACAGGCATCCCGGCATCTGATCGGAAAATGGAGACCACACTTGCTATAGCTTAGAATCTCAGCTATAACATACTTAAAGTTCAGAGAAAACCGAAAACAAATAGTGGAGATATGGCTCGCGAAATAGAGGAATGTAGAATCCAGTTTGGAGAAAAAGTCATTTCCCATAGAGATTGCATGCAAAATGAGCGAAAATTACATGCCTCTATAAATCGCCATTTTTTAGGATGATCCGTTCCCTGAAATGAAAATATAGCCATCACATCAGATAGAGCAAGTCCTCAGCTACACCATATTTGCATAACTATAATGACGTCATAAGTATCAAAATGGAAATTTTGAGTTCCGACGCCATTTTGATGACATGATAAAATTTAGGGTCAAACGTGACATGAAATCATATCTCCCATCCATAATCTATACAAATATATTTTTAAAAAATGGGGGTCAACAGATTTCCTGAAGAGCTATAATGAATTTTGTATAGGCATGTTTTTGCACATATATTGTCTAGCGCGTGCTGCAAACTTTGATAGAGGCTAATTCCGTTATTACTTCTCGTAGAAAGTTGATCAACGTATCAAATTACTCAGAATTATATTATCGGATGCATTGATATGAAAAAAATGGCGATCATATGTTGTATAGTGCAAGCGCGCAAATTTCTGAAATGCTTAAAATTACCTGATTCATACTCTACGCGCACGTTGTGACCTCTACACGACCTTTGATGACATGGACAGTTGACCCTTGACCTGAAGTTAATGTGATGTAAATATGGTTAATTTTTGATAATTGATAATGAAGATATGATTGATAATGTGATTTTACAAAATGGCGTCTAGATGACGTCATCATGACCTTTTGTCCTTGAACTTGTTTTATACACATGACATGATAAGTCCCCACAACTGATGATATTTTGATGAAAATTGATAGTTTTGTTGATTTTGGTGGAACAAGGGTGGAAAAATAAAAATAAAGAAATAAAAAAGAAAATTCGTACAAAATTAATATTTGATCTGTCGATTGACAGATCACCTAAAAAACATCCTACATGTATTAACTAGGTTTATTATGGATAAGTCCAAAGGGTTTAAAATTCTAATAAACACATACAACATGTATCCTTAGTATTTTGTCTAGAAATAACTAACAGCATCTCCAAATTGTATACTTGTGTATACTTGTGTATACTGTGGAAATACATAGTATACTCAAGTCACAATATATAGAATGAACACTATTATTTATAAGTAACAACCGTTCCATGAACCATGCAGCTCTCTTTCATCGCCGAGTTGAATAGAGTGTCTTTTTTATTTCACAGAATGTAAAATGTCGCAACATTGCAGGAATAATATACGCTATTTGTGATGTACAACGCCTCTGAAGTAAGGATTAAAATACAAACAATAATCCATATTTTCCTTTGCCAATGTATGAAATAAAGAATTATTGACAGCGAAAAGCAAAATCCCTCAAACATGTATCTAATCTGAAGTAGCAATGCACATGTAGCCAGTAAGCCTTACTCGTATTGCACCTGCCTTCACCAATACCTCAGTCACATTTCCTCTACGGCTACTGTACGGCGAGTCGAAAACAGCCATTTTATTTTATCTTATTCAGACCACCCATATGTTGCTGGTATAAAAAACGTTAAATCTGCCGTTTTCAACTCACTGTACCACGGGGGAAATGTGACTGAGGTAGAAGTGCAATGCATTGAATCATAATTTCTAATTGTGACGTCACATAACCGTGCAATGGTACATTATAGACGGTATGTGTGCAACGGTACAAATGTTTGACATTCAGTGTCCCATTTGCTCATGTACAACAAGCTAAGTAGGCGTTGTACAATATTATTAGTGATATGAATGTGAATGTTTAACAAGTGGAACACCCCTGGCAGTCTCGCCTGCATTACGCAATCCGATACAGCAGCAGTGCTGCCTTTGAAAACAGCTAATTTTATGTCCATTGACCAAAAATGACCTCTGACCATGTCCATGTGACCTAAGACATGTGCAAAACAATCATTCATACACTTGATTGCCCTTATGCTGTTATGTCGATGTTTCGTGAGCTAGATCCATGAACTTTCTAAGTTATGATGCCAATTCAACACATACTCCCAACATGGCCAGAGTTCATTGACCTTTAAATGACCTTTGATCTTGGCCATGTTCCTGAAACTCGCACAGAATGTTCAAGGATACTTGATTGCTCTTATGTCCAAGTTTCATGAACTAGATCCATAAAATTTCAGAGTAATGATGACAATTCCTTAACCCTATCTCGGCCGGGGTATTTTGGGAGTTCATATGGCTGGGGGGGGGGGGGCCCTCCCAGGCCCCCCATTGAGATCTCGGCCGTTGGCCCCGCGATCGCGCCGAAAATTGGCACACAGGTTGTCTGGGACATAATCTACAAAATTGTATAGTAATTTATTTCATGCAAATTGCTATTAAGTGATTACGCTAATTTATGCATAATTAGTATACAAAATCATACTTTTCCCTCAAAGCTCCAAATGTTCTAATTTTTTGGTTTGGAAACTCTTTATTGTGTTCTTAGCAAGTGTACATGAAAAAAATTGCGATATCAGATCAATTTCTTATGTATTATATTGTTTTTTACAATTTCTTATGTATTTCTTTGTTTTTTTGACCTTTTGTTTTTCATTGTTTTTTCAATGAAATTTGTTGGGGACTCTTCTGAGATCATAAACAGCATAAAATAAATACATTTGGACCAGCAAAACTAAAAATAATCATACATTTATGATTTTTGGTTGAAAACACAATTTGTATTGACTTTATACACGAAATCACGTTTTTGAGCAATTTTTGGTCTGACATGCACTTACATAATGTTGCGTAATTTCGGAACCGCATACCTGGGTGACACAAAACTGGTCTCAAAAGTTGTGCAAGACTTGAAAGTAAAAAGTCAGCGAGCGGCGCAGTCAAAAGATTTCGCATGGCAAAAATATTGCGCGATTCGTTTAGGGGGGGCCTCCGAGGCCCCCCCCCCCCCCCGGCCTGGATAGGGTTAAATACCCCCAACATGGCCAAAGTTCATTGACCCTAAGTGACCTTATGACCTTGGTCATGTGACCTGAAACTAGCACATGATATTGAGGGATACATGGTTGCTCTTATGTCCAAGTTTAATGAACTAGATCCATAAACTTTTAAAGTTACAATTCCTTAAATAACCCCAACATGGCCAAATTTTGTTGACCCTATTTGATCTTTGACCTTGATCATGTGACCTGAAACTTAGGCATGATGTTCAGTAATACTTGATTACCCGTATATCCAAGTTTCATGAACTAGGTCAAAATACTTTCAAAGTTATGATAACATTTCAAAAACTTAACCTTGGTTAAGATTTCAATGTTGACAACGTCGCCGCCGCCATCGGAAAAGCGGCGCCTTTAGTCTCGCTCTGAACTGAAAATCCTTGAAGCTCCCATAATTTGACTTTTTTACTATTAACAATAAGTGAGGTGCCAATCCTGTCCAATCATCTCTTTTCCTAATTCACTATTTTTACAAATATTTAGGCATAACTTGATGAAGAATGTAATATGCAACAACTTAATGAATGTTCACTGTGCCCATGTCTTATAATATTTTCAGACAGTTCACAAACCAATGTTGTAAATTAATTTCAGTTCAACAGTGTTCTCCCTGAAAAATCAAGCAATTGACACAATACCTCATAAACGATTGAACCCATTAAAACAATAAAAGCGGGTCACCTTATGCTTCATAATTTGAAAAAAAAGTATCGTTTTACTTGTTTATATCACAAATAAATAAAAAATGAGGAAAACAAAATTTTGTTTAAAGTCCAGTGAGATGGATAGATATGTTATGATTTCAGTTTGTTCTCTTTACAAATTAGTGTTCATACTTACTGGTCTTTTATCTTTTCTTGCCTGTTGGACATCTCTCTTCATCTGAACTTTGCCGGACTAAAGAGTAAAAGACAAAATAATAAATCACCATGAGGTGCTATTCACTTGACGACTGTCAATAGGTTAATAAAATATTAATTGTGAAAGTACTATCAATACAAAATGTGAACAATTGATAGGGAAGACTTTGAATTTCAACTTTATCAGCAATAGCTTGTTTTCATTATATAAGGGCTATTTCATAAAGCTGCTTGGAGATCTTTTCTGGTGCTACATGTAAAAGAGATACTTCAAATGTCCTGTTTTAACACTACAGTGAGTCAGAAAAAAAACCTTTACACTTTTATCATGACCCTTTACTCACAAGGGGAGATGGGTTATCATTTTTATATTTTTGGGATTTAGATAGAGTATTTTATCCCACTTCTTTTAATACCAAATTTGTAATACTTTGTATATGGTTGACTAAACACGAGGGAATTACGTTGACTAGTTGAAAACCCATTTGCGCCAACTTCAAACAATGTCTTGCCTGATTTTGAGCTGTAACACTATGACTGCAGATCTTTTTTATGATAATTTTTTTTCCAAATCAGGCAAGGCATTATTGAATCTATTTGAAACAAGGCAAAAGCGATTTTGTGTCTCGCCCACTTATGAAAATAACCAGAAATATCGTGATTTGCGAGGGCACGCAACAGAATTGTATCAAAACTTCATTGTGAAATGACTGGGATGGAATAACACTTGTCATAAGTCTTGCACGTAAACTTTAATGTTGACCTGAAAATGACCTATCACTTTACCATGTGACCTCCGACTGCAGCATAACATGCAGGTCGCCTAAGTACATATACCATCCAAGTTTGGTTGAAAAGTGACTTACGGTTGCGGAATTACGTGTCATAAGAGAGTCTTGGATTTAAACTTTAACGTTGACCTGAAAATGACCTTTGACCTTACCATGTGACCTCCGACTGCACCATAACATGCAGGTCCCCCAATTACATCTACCATCTAAGTTTGGTTGGAAAGTGACTTACGGTTGCGGAGTAAAGTGTCATAAGAGAGTCTTGCATGTAAGCTTTAATGTTGACCTGAAAATGACCTTTGACCTTACCATGTGACCTCTGACTGCAGCATAACATGCAGGTCCCCCAAGTCCATCTACCATCCAAGTTTGGTTGAAAAGTGACTTACGGTTGCGGAGGTACATGTATGTGTCATAAGGTTTGTGACGGACGGACGACAGACGACAGACATTTGGATCCCTAAGTCTCACCTTCACCTCTGGTGGGCGAGACAAAACCAACAGACGGGGAAACTTGGCTAAAACTCGAGCTAATCGGCTTATTAGGAGGATTTATTTTACAAATATCAGAGTATGAAGCTTGTTTCATGATACAGTATTTTAGGCAGTCAAGCATGATGAAAAGAACAATATGATCACAGTTCAGTCATCAATTCACTAGACACTTCCCAAATCCCTCATACACCGTATGTACTTTTGTGTACACATTTCTAACCTTGTTCCACATTTTATTCCATTAGCTAGTCATTAGTAATCTTTGTGATGAAATACAAAGAAATATCGACTGCATGATATTGCTCCGTTATTCTTTCTCTGAATAAATTAAAAATCTTAAAAATAACCACGCTGTTGGGAGAGTATGTGGGTTTGAACTGTGCTTGTACAAAACCCAGTAACACAATACCACTGCGTGACGTTACATGAACGGGCCCTTTCTCCGTGAGTGAAATTGCGTTTCCAGCTCTCAGATTTGGGTGGCGTTTCATTGGTTAAATTCGGTATTTTCTTTTTGTTTTGTTACCTGGATGGAGTTACATGTAGATGGTATTCTAGGGGTGAAATATTTGTATTGATGTGAAAATCTCAGTTTTTGTAATCGTCTTCTTATGTCTATTGTATTATCTTCTGCGCATACAATTTGTGTAATATTTTTGTCTAATAACGAACGCTTCTTTTATAAACTCATGTCCTTATTGACGGAGACCATGATAGGATCACAATAGATAAATATGAAGAGAATGTTATTCAGATGACAGTGACATTCACATGCGAGTGAATTCATTAACTAACCAATAAATGTCCAGCTCTCATAGGTCAATGACATGGTACCACAATCATAAACACTATTGACTCGACCGTAAACACAATCTCAATTCAGAAGGCAAATCAAAGACTTTTTTTCATTCGCCAACTCAAAAAGCTTCATTTGGACATTGGCAAATCGGGATGGGGGGCGCATTACGTCACAGCTCATCTTTATCTAGTCAAACCAACTAACGAAAGCTAGATCCGCCACTGTTGGATAGGTTGATCTTGTTCCTGTTTTACAAGTCTATTATCCAGTCAGTTGTAATGTTCAATGTAATAACAAAGAGAAGCTTGAACATCCACAGAAAATTTCCCAGAAAATAATCGGTCATGAATTACCCAATCGAAGCTCTGTACAATGACAGATTACTTGCTAAGTCCAGGCTATCTTAAAGGACAAGTCCACCCCAACAAAAAGTTTATTCGAATAAAAAGAGAAAAATCCAACAAGCATAACACTGAAAATTTCATTAAAATCGGACGTAAATTAAGAAAGTCATGACATTTTAAAGTTTCGCTTCATTTCACAAAACAGTTATATGCACATCCTGGTCAGTATGCAAATGAGGGAACTGATGACATCACTCACTCACTATTTCTCATTGTCCTGTGAAACAAAGTTTTATTTCTCCCTGAACATGATGAATTACCATTGCTTAACATTTTATGGTTCATTCAAGTTGGTCCTCATTGTCAAATCTGCAAAAATTGAAATAATTATATATATTGGATTTTATTGCAATAAAAACTATCAAAATACAATCACAAGCAGTCAAAGACTGAAATGAGTGAATGTTTACATGTACAAATAGAAATATAACAAAATATAAAGTAAACATTATAAATAACAAGTGGAATGCCTCTGGCGGTCTCACCTGCATCACGCGATTCAATATAGCAGCAGTGCTGACTTTGAAACCTACTATAACTCGCACAAGATGTTCAGTGATACTTGGTTACTCTTATGTCCACGTTTTATGAACTAGACCAATACACTTACAGAGATATGATGGTAATTCAACAGATACCCCCATTCGGCCAAAGTTCATTGACCTTTGACCTTGGTCATGTGACCTGAAATGCGCACAGGATGATCAATGATACTTGATTACTCTTATGTCCAAGTTTAATGAACTAGACCAATATACTTTCAAAGTTATGATGGTAATTCAACAAATACCCCCAATTTGGCCAAAGTTCATTGACCCTAAATGACCTTTGACCTTGGTCATGTGACGCGAAACTCATGCAGGATGTTCAGTAATACTTGATTAACCTTATGGCCAAGTTTCATGAACTAGGTCCATATACTTTCTAAGTTATGCTGTCATTTCAAAAACTTAACCTTAGGTTAAGATTTGATGTTGGCGCCGCCGCCGTCGCCGCTGCCGTCGGAAAAGCGGCGCCTATAGTCTCACACTGCTATGCAGGTGAGACAGAAATTAAATACAATACAAATTCATACAGATGAAAAAGAAATGTATCATAAGTAAATACCAAAGGCCATAACATAATTACTACAAAGTGTCACCAATGAAGAATAGGGGGAATGAAAGATTAGGAAGAGGAGAGGAAAAAGATGAGAAAAGGGAAAGAAATAGGGATAAGACAAAAGAGAAGGGAAAGCAAGAGGTGGAAATTGAAAAGAGAATAAGAGGCAACCTTAAGAATAAAAAACTCATTATACAATACAAGACATTTAACAATGGTCACTAACATGTAAATAAAGTAGTAATTGAATCGAATCGAGCACAAAAAAGGGAAAAGTAGAGCTGAGGAAATATACTCCCAAAAGAAGTCCAAGCACTGTGTTGATATTGCACATGAGGAGATTAATTGCAAACCATCTAAATTCAAAACCTGAAACAGTACAACAACAAATAATTCCTGAAGAAAGATAGGAGAGAAAAGGCAGAAAAAGAAGAAAGAAGCAGTTAAAGAAAAACAAAGGGGAGTGAGAGAGGGAAAAAGAGAAAGGAAGGAGAAGAGGGGAGAAAGGAGAGAGAGGAAAGAGAAAGGGGAAGAAGCAAGGAGGGGCAGAGAATTCCAAGAGAGGAGAGAGAAAAGAAGGGGAGAGAGGGGAGAGGGAAAAAAGAAAAAAGGAAAGAGAAAGAGAGGGAGGAAAGGGGAGAGACAGGAAGAAGAGGGGAGAGAGGAGAGAGAGGAAAAAGAAAGGGGGAGAAGCAAGGAGGAGGGGCAGAGAATTCCAAGAGAGGAGAGAGAAAAGAAAGAATAACAGAAGACAGAAGGGAAAAGAATAGAAAAAAGACAAATGAGGAGAGAGAAAATGGAAAAGTACTGTTCATCAACAAAAGATACAAGTTAGAAAGGAAATCAAATCAAACAAGCTTCAAATCATTGATTATCTTTACTGCTTGAGGTAGGAATGAATTTTGGTACCTAGAAGTACGGCAAGGTATGCAGCAAAGAGGGTCAGAATTCCTCAACTGACGGAAATTTGGCAAGGCGTCTCTACGTTATGGAAGCATGCATACATACCTTGATTGTACAAAAGATCTGACAAACATTGTAAGTAATTGTAAGCATCTATCAGCAAGGCTTGGGATGTCCAAACACTCAAGGGCATGAAGATAATCAATATACATGTACAGTAGTTACCATAACATAACATTATACGACAGGCCCTCCTATGTACACGTTCAATCTTATCTGATTGCTGGGCAGTTATGGAGGATGACCAAACTGGTGAGGCATAATCGACCAGTGGCCTAATATACATGCTATAAATAGCAACCAAATCATTCATTGGGACACTGCATCTCTTAAGTACACAAAGAATATACAATCGTTTTGATGCTTGTTTGATGACATAAGCTACATGTATATTCCATTTCATGTCGGATTGTAAGTAGACACCAAGTAGCTTAACAGACTCAATGGACTGAAGAACATCATCCCCAATACTGATCTCCGGCATGGGAGTAGGTTTTCTTAAAAAGGATATATGCATTATTTTACATTTCTCTGGTTTTGGGGTCATTTGCATATCAGAAGAACATTTGGAAATCAAAGATATATGTTCCTGTAGGGTAGAGGGTTGTGATTTGTATCTGATTTCAGCAATACTCAAATCATCCACATATTTCTATCTTAGGGGAGTAGACGTAGCAACGTCATTGATCATGATCAAGAAAATAATGGGTCCGAGCTTTGTCCCTTGCGGGACGCCACAGGTAGTTCTTGCTAAATTACTATGAATAGACCCAACTCGAACACTTTGAGATTATTACTTAGATAGCTACATAGCAATACAATAAGGTTAGGATTAATGCCAAGGTCAATCAGTTTCTCAATTAATACATTGTGATTTATATGGTCAAACGCCTTAGCATAATCGATAGTACATAAAGTGGCAACATGACCAGGTTTATTAGTACCTTTGAGGATTGAATCAATCAAGCTTATCAGATAGTGGGAGGTTGATGATCCTTTAATATTACCAAACTGTTGCTTATCTATCTTATTACTGATATCCTGATACAACCACTTGGTTAAGAATGACTCAAAAACCTTAGCAAAGGTGGGGGTAAGAGATATGGGTCTTAAAAGATCAACAGAGTTACAGGGGAAAGTCTTGGGAATAGGGACAATGTCAGAGTTCTTAACAATCAGGGAAGATGCCAGACTCCAGACTACTATTGAAGATCATGGCCAATGGTTCAGCTAATTCCTAGGCAAATTCCGTAATGAGTCTGACAGGTACATCATCATGATGACAGAATTTAGAAGCATTGAGATTGCGCAATTCTTGATGAACCTGATAGGCTTCCACTCTAGGGGGTGGTTGTGATGCAGGTAAGAAAGACTGTAGAGTACAGATGTCAAGCGGAGGTAGTTGACTACAAATACAAGCAAAATGGTCATTAATAAGATTAGCTTGATCGATAGGGCGCATTTCACAACCAAGAAGGGATGTAGCTCTTTTATTCATTCCAGTGATGCTACGAATTTGCTGATGCCAACTTTTGCGGTTGGATTTCCGTAAAATCATGACTTTCTGAGAATAGAAGTGATCCTTTTGCACTTGTACCTCACGTTTGACTCGATTGCGAAGATTCCTATAGTGTGCCATCCTATTTGATTTGAAAGCACACTGCCTTTCATTAATTAGCGATAAGATGCGTTTAGTGATCCACGGCTTATCCTGAGATCTGCGTTTGACATTAACTAATGGGAAGTGTAGATGGAACATCCGAGAAAGAGAATCCTGGAAATTAGAAGCCATATCCTCGACAGTCTGGTGCTCGAGAAGGTGACTCCAGCTAGTAGACGTGATCTCCTCACCAAAAGCACGGATGTTAGACTCCCGGAAAAGTCTGAAGGCAATTTCTATTGAAGACTTCTTGGGTATGATTGTTCGAACTCTCATAATCACTGTTTTGTGATCACTTTTGGAGATTGGATTAATTACTTCAGGAACATAGTAATAATCAGCCATATCCATAAAGATCTTGTCGAGAATGTTATCACCTCTCGTCGGCAATGTAACTATTTGTTTTAGTAATAGGTCATTGCACAGGGAGGATGTATCTAAGTCATTAAAATCACCAAAAATAATAAAATTACTGATGGGATGTTGTACTCTGAGCTGATCAAAAGAAAAAATCAATTTGTTTAATATACGTTGTTCAAAATCACGCCCAGGTTGGGGGGGGGGGCAGTACACAGCAGCCACAAAAATTATACGTTTTAGTGGCACAATCAGCTTCAACCATAAAATCTCAAAATCATCTTCATGAAGATTATCAATCCGCTCAGTCTGAATGTCAGAACGAACATAAGCCGCCACACCTCCACCAACACGGCCAATGCGGTCATTACGGAACAAGTCATAGCCAGGTATACTGAGTGAACTTGATAGAATGTTATCCTGAAGCCAGGTTTCAGTAATAACAGCAATATCACATTTATTGACAGATAATGTGCCAAGTAAATCCTCAAATTTGTTTTTCATTGAGCGCAAATTAGAAAGTAAGATTGAGGGTAAAGGAATACAGTAAGATTCTGATCTAGAGATTTGCCTCAAATTCTAATAGGTAGGTTTACTTCTAAAGTTATGAGGTAAGCATTGATGGCTAGTAGTAACACATACTTGTATTCTGCATTGAACTTTCCGTCCACCTCTGCATCCACGTTTCTTTAAAATACCACCTTCTTTACAAGTTCTAATGGTTTCTGGAGAGAGGTGAGATTTCAGATTCCGTAGTCTATAAAGTTCGGCTCGGGTGTACGCAATTCTCTGTGAATATATGGAGCTGGAATGCAATAGCGAAGTCACGGGGTCCGGCCCCAGCACCGATGGTGCAATCAACAATGTGTGTACGTACATTGCTACTATGTACAGCCAACGCAGCAGTGCAGAAAACAGGAGAAATAAGCTATTCAAGTTCCAATAACTGTGCATGGCTAAGATCCTAATTTGTGCTCAGTTCAATCACAGGTTTGACAAAAACACTCACAGATGAAGATAGAAACAATATAACAGTCAATAAGCGAGTAAAAGGCAAAAATCAAATCATAACATCAGAGTTAATAAATTAGCTACCTGGCTTCTGCAGAGCGCCCTCAATAATAATGTATAATTCGAACAATAAAAAACAAAAGAAATAGTGAGTGAGGGACATCATCGATTCTCTCATTTGCATGTGATTAAATTATGCATTTAACTATTTTGTTAAAAATAAGCGAAATTTCAAAATGTCATAACTTTCTTATTTTACATCCGATTTTGATGAATTTTCCAGCGTTATGCTCGTTTGATTTGTCTCTATTTATTCAAATCAAGATTTTGTGGCGGTGGACTTGACCTTTAAAAGAGACAACTCATCCTCTACACTGCTTTTATAACTTCAATAGGTCTGGAGTCTGCCTCTGTGTCTCCCGTACTAACAGAGCAATTTCTAGGCAATGATTCCTCCCCAATTCTCAATGTGTGTTTAATAGACAGTTACCAGATAGGCTGGGGGACCGGGGCGGGGGCGGGGGCAGGGGGGGAGCAGGAATACTCGCGTGTATATCGCATACAGGGATATGCCGCTCCAGTGGGTCGTTTTTTGCAAAAATATTCTTAGACATGGGTCTTGCTATTGCAAGAAATCCTTAGACAAGGGTCCTATTTTTCAACTGAATAATCCTTAGACAAGAGTCCTATTTTTCAACTAAATAATCCTTAGACATGGGTCCGTTTCTGAAAAAAAAAACATATACTAGTACTTATAAGAATTCCCAGGAAAAGCCACAGAAATGTCTGTGCTAGTGGCCACCGAAAGGTTTAGTGCAAATACAAAAGGAAAAGTTAGTGTAAACCCCCATTGGAAATAGGCACGATCGCTGAAGTGAGAATCAAGCATTCTGATTGGTCAACTTGCATCGCACTGCTGTTCATTGTAATATATCTCTTACGTCAACTTGCGTCGCACTGCTGTACATTGCAATATATCTCTTACGTCAACTTGCGTTGCACTGCTGTACATTGCAATATATCTCTTACGTCAACTTGCGTTGCACTGCTGTACATTGCAATATATCTCTTACGTCAACTTGCGTTGCACTGCTGTACATTGTAATAGATCTCTTACGTCAACTTGCGTTGCACTGCTGTACATTGCAATATATCTCTTACGTCAACTTGCGTTGCACTGCTGTACATTGCAATATATCTCTTCCGTCAACTTGCGTTGCACTGCTGTACATTGCCATATATCTCTTATGATTACCCGAAGATTTACCACGGATTGGCGGCGTGCGGTGATACGCACTCTGTTCACTTTTCTTGGGATGTGAGTTCGAATCCAAGTATATTTACATGTAATTTTTTGGGGTAGGGATCTATTTTTTTTCTGGAAATGGGTCTATATTTTAAAGAAAATCCTTAGGCATGGGTCTGTATTGTGAGAAAAATCCTTAGACATGGGTACCTATCCACGGTCAAATGACCCTTAGAAATGGGTAAGGGTTTCAAGCCCCGAGCCTCACATCCCATCCAATCATAATCAAAATACCCCCTCCCGGGCTGGGAGAAGGGGGGCACTTTTCTTACCATGAAGAATGGTATTGTAGCTCCTATTTTTTAATACCTTTTCCCACTAAATATCTATTTACCTCACTTACTCATTTGATCCCTAGCCTTAGTACAGACCTATTCTTTATTTTGGCTGGAGATGGAATAACATACCCATAAATACTTAGATAATTGAATAATGAATAAATTGCTATATTTGCAATTGTATATATTCTATTTAAAGATAACGTAAACTGCATTTGTGTTTGTAATCCCAATGGTATTGTAAGTTTATTTCACTCATTTCTATATGTATATCTATTTGTAATTTCGTAAACCCGAAGTGGAAGAAATTACCTTCAAAGGACAATGAATATATTCTATTCAATTCAACCTATGATCTTCACACCCCAAAATTGTTCAGTTCATTGTCACTCCAATATGGATACATGATCAAAATCCCTAAAACGGTTCTTGAGTTATCGCGAATACAAACAGAATGACCCAGAAACATAATGCATACGGCACCACCTATGGTGGGCGGAGGAAGAAAAAGAACTCACTGTTTTAATTCCTTGTACAATGGATAGCCCAGGTAAAAGTAATAATAACAAAGCGCCTCGGAATAGATTATTTCTAGATAGATGACACAATATAAATGTCTATCCTTATTATTATCATTACAAAGAAATTATACTTACCTTTGCTAAATTTCTCTTGACTTTAAGGCGTACCATCCCTGTGGTGGTTTTGAGAATGTTGTAGACCTCATCCCGTGTCTTTCCTTCTAAATTGATATCATTGATCTGAGATACAATATCACCACTGTCAAGTCGACCGTCCTGAAAAATGAAATTTAACAAGCTGTATTAATCCTAAAAGGACTGGAGGCTATGATGGCCCCCCTCGACGCTTTGCCCGATATTTCCCAAATGCACAAAGATAGTGCCGCAAAATTTTAGGACTTTTTCCTTTGAAGTCTCCCACAACTTTTGAGACCAAATTCGCGACATACGTGACTTTTTACGAGACAATGTCGTGCCAAAAATGGCTCAATTTTATACTTTGTGTACAAAGACTATGAGAGATCAAATTCATTAAAGGGTGATAATTTTTTTCGTTATAATTGGTCTGCTTTAATTTAGGGTTTATTTCAGTTGCTGAATGGTCTGTAATAATTTCCATTGAAAAAACAATGAAAAACAAAAGATACATAAAGAAAAAAAATTTGCTTTCGCAATTTTTCTTTATTATGGAAACCTTTAAATTAGATCAAAAAGATGACGTCTGAGAAAAAAAAAATTTGAAGTGAAATTGGATGTTAAATTTGCAAATGTTTTTCAGGAATATATTTGCATATTTTATTCATAATAAATAACAAGTGTCGCTAGGGCGAGCACATACGCCCGCCTATAACGTGGAAAATCTAGTTACTGGTCAAGCAACTGAAGTGATAGGTAGCGACTTGACCTTTGACCTTTTGACCTAGAAATCAATAGGCTTCCTGGGATCCATGCTAGTATCATACACATCAAATAATGAGCCTTGGTTAAGTTAAACTGAAGTTATCGCATTTACAAGGACTTCAGAAGGGTAAGATGAAAAAATGTCACTGTGACCTGGACCTTTGACCTTTTGACCTAAAAATCAAAAAGGCTTCCTGGGATCCATGCTAGTATCATACACACCAAATTATATGAGCCTTGGTTAAGTTAAACTGAAGTTATCAAGTTTACAAGGACTTGAGAAGGGTAAAATGAAAGCATGTCACTGTGACCTTGACCTCAGACCTTTTGACCTCAAAATCAATAGACTTCCTGGGATCCATGCTAGTATCATACACACCAAATTATATGAGCCTAGGTTGAGTCAAACTGAAGTTATCGCGTTCACAAGGAAAAGTTAACGGACGGACACCGAGCGTGATACCACAATACGTCCCATCTAGGACCTAGACATGCATATACATGTAAATAATAATTTTCAGAAAGAATATGTGTGCCAAATTTTGGCGCGATCACCCGAACGGCGCCCGAGATCAGAAGGAGGGCCTTCATGCCCCCCCCCCCCCCCATCCTCAATACATCTCAAATAGCCCAGTCCTGTTAGGGTTAACTGAATGAATGTTGCATACCTCATTTCTGGGTTTACCTTCTCAATTAATATCATTGATCTGCGCTACAATATCAATTCAATATATACAAATCTTGCTAAAAACATGTAATTGGGAGCCCCTGAAAGCTAAAAAAAAAAACTTGTGGGGGCACCACCATGATACAATTAATTACAAATAAATATAACACATACAGAAAAAGTAAACAACAAATAACAACATTGAAATACAGTGCAAAGACACTGGACTAATGCAAACAAACAAATAAAAAAATTTTATTAACCATATCAGACATCTGAGCAGGGCAACTTTGATACATTGTTGCCTGCTTAAGACTGGGCTCGAATGGCCGGTCAATAAATTTCCAATCGTTTATCCACGGGCCCAATTTATTGCCCGCTCAGGAAAGTCAACGAGAAAATGCGTGGAAAATGTAGCGGGCAATAAAGCAGAGCTAACATCTGGGTATTCTACGCGTTATTGTACGTGTCCTTGAACCGCGCAGTGCTGTATGTCACGATGGTAATCAAGTTGAGACAACGCTGGATACTGCGTCCCAAGGCCAGGGACGCGTCATTTCAATTACGTCACAATGGTAGTTCAGAGGCCCAGTCTGCTCAACATGACAAACTAGATTCTCATTCTTAAACTTTACAATATCTAAATTTTAACAATTTTTGCTCTAGATGTCTGATTTGGTTAATAATAGCAATATTGACTGGCCTGGGGGCGAAAGGACATATATCGCCCCCACTAAATTGATATCACCCTCGTCTACAACTCGGGCGATATAAATCTAGTTTGGGCGATATATGTCGTATCGCCCCGAGGCCAGTCAATATTGCTTTAATAATTATAAATTCATAGTGTTCTATTCACAGTGTGCTATTTAATACCTAATTTGGCAAGATTTTCATATTGAAAGAATTTGAGCCCAGGCTATGAAAGGCCAATAGCCTCTGATGGCTCCCCCATATTCTTTGTATTTATATTATGTCATATGTTGTATATTGATTGTATTTATATGTTTTTATGAGAACTGGAAATAAATAAAATGAATGAAATGTCCAAGTAAAACAAAATTCAGTTTGCGGAGTACACCAGGGGCGGTATTCTGAAAACCGTGCTAGCACATATACCGAGTTAGCTTACACGATTGGTATTCTGAAAATCATGTTAGCATGAAAAACATGTGGCCTAAGTGGTAGCACCGCAAATGACCATGAAATACGCAGTGCGCAACCCCTATACGCGGTGTTAGGTGGAAGATAACAAAAATTTGGTATTCTGAAAATGGTGTTGGCTAAAAAAAAATTCACAGATAACACGAAAAATTTAACACTGCGTTAAGGAGAGGTTAAGTTGGGGAAGGCAATGGCTGCACTTCTTCTAGCTGACACAAACGTAAAAAATACAGGCATATAGCTATCGTCTGGCACCCAGGGTTTGGCAGAACTTCCTCTAATTTTCTTTCATTTTTCCAGCTTTAGTTTCCTACTATACCTTTCTCTCTACTAACAATGATTAAACAACAATTTCTTCCTATAATCTTCCTGTAAAAATACCCTTTATATGCATCTTCAACTTGGATTATTTAAAAATCGTTGTTTATATATGCTCATGAATTATTTATTTGGTTACTTTTTACCATATCGTTAAAAAAAAAGCTCTATGTTGGATAATACTTCTAAGTCAAGTTTAATGATTCTTAGAGTGTTTTTCATGCTTTAAATTTTGATTCGCATGTTAAATAGATATGCCCCCCCCCCCAATATTTTCATGGGGTGATCGCCCCCTCCACAATCGATCGAGGCCTCTGTCACCAGTTATAATCTCGTACCTATGCTGTCTGAAATAATCCATTCTTAATTGCCACAATCACCCCTCCCCACGTCTCTATCTAGCTCTAATTTTTCTGTATGCGCTGACAATCAGTGATGCCACAATGCAGGATTCGTGTCACCACACGCGCACTCATTTCTTTCCCTTAAAAATCCTGCCCGATCTTTGGTGAACCTCATGAAGCTCTACCAGATGGAAGCAAAAATATCAAAATCGGTCAATAAATAAAGCATTTTTTGTGAATTTTTAAAAATGTGCATAAATTAGCATATTTAATGAGTTTCAAAATTCTGTGTAGAAGTTTTGAATCCCCCACCTAGTGCTATCATATAAAGCAAACAGAATTAAAATCGGACTTGAAATGACGAAGAAGAAGCATTTTGAAATTGTGGACAGACTACGGACGCCACGGCATAAGCTCATCAGGCCCTTCGGGCCGGATGAGCTAAAAACTAAATAGGGTTGAACAAAGTTTGGGCTGTTACTGAATGACTCTAAGCTAACCTGTTCTGCTGCTCCTCCAGGTACAATGGTCTTTACAACCACTCCAATACCATGTGATCCTACTAGACCAAAACCTAGACCACGACCAGTATTCTGAAGCTCAATGTTGATGAATTCATAGTTAGACTGATCCCTACCTGATGCAGATGGATTGGACTATTAAGAGACAGAACCAAAAGGTTACATTAAAAAATGTTTCAATTAAATATAATAAGGCAGAGCATACAGAAAACTGCTGAGATTTGTCACTGTTTATTATTTAGTCAGTTTACAGTAAAGTGCTGAGATTTGTCAGTATTTATTATTCAGTCAGTTTTTGATAATCATACACCTCCTTCAATACAAATCACAACAGCTATAAATGTTTACACCATAAAGAATATAATTGTGTATGAAAGTTTGCAATGATACACATTCGTGGTGGCACAAATGATATTCTATAAAAAGTTACCTCTGTAATAATGCTATTTTGGCAAATTAGTATTCTGAAAGTATAATCATTATAAAATGTGTCCTGATTGAACTTTCATGTCATCTCACACTTTCACCCTGACAAATCATGGTCCAGAAAGAAAAAAGGCAAGATGGTGTTTCAACTTTGGCGTACGTTGATGAAGCAATTGCACTGCTCAGGATATTTTTATTCTAATCTCCATGGGAGTATACAAAGAAGAAATGGATGTTTCATAAGAATTTTACCTCTGTCTAGAGAAATAAGGGCAAGATTATGAGATGAAATGATTCATGCACAACAAATACAACTACAATCTCTCCTCTCATCATAACTATGAGCAAAGCTTTTGCCTTTATTATAATAACCTGAAAGTTAGACTATTTGTTTAGAATGTATTCGTTTCATGGGCACTCTGTCTAGAATGGTGGCGTATTATTTATAGCTGACAGGCGATATAAAACTCATTAGCATTTGTCTATTCTTCTATATTGAATTTGAATGCACTGAAAACAGATCTTTTGATCGTTTCAATGTCATATTGATTGAGGTTATGTGGTTATGTTCATTTCTGCTTGTAACTGCAAGACACATTGTGCTTTCAACAAAATCCTTTTATATGTCAATCTCATTTTGCATGCCTTTCCCCTACTGAGTGCTCCCATTGGTTGAAGCCTCAGGATGTTAATTCTAACAAGTTTTCCAACTGTATATTATGTTTGTGATAGTAGTGGTTTGATGATTTCAACACAAATATTAATGCTTCTCATAATACAGATATGATAGCATTTTAAAGGTTTAAATACAGTAACTCATTTACTTATCAATGCAATTATAATGCATGATAGCCAGTACCTGTAAAAAAATTCATTATACCACCCCTTAGAGGATTTTAATCCCTGCTCTAAGTTAATGAGACACCTACTACAGTGCGTTTGGGTTCAGCCATCTTTTCTCCTATGCTGCCTGCTTCTGAGAATGGTGAAGATGAGTTGCTCCTTTGTTCAAGAAGCTGCTGCTGCCTTGCTGCTATGTCAGGAGGTGATGTTGACTGGTTGGTAAAGGTCAAAGGTGAAGCGGTATCACTCCTTTGACCCTGCTGCTTAGGACCTGATGATGGCAAATTCTAATAAAAGGTTTCAACAAGGGGGAAATTAAAAAAAACAAATAACTCCATTCATGTAAACAAGTAGAATGTCTCTGGCATCTCACTGGTATTATGCAAAGTTACAATAGTAACTTTTATACAACGGGGCCCAGCAGTGCTAACTTTGAAAGAAGTATGTGTAATTTTTTCTCTGAACCAATCAATAGAAAAAAAAGGAGCAAACTCTCTAATCATTCAATTAACAAGAATCTTCTATTAAAGGAGCAGGAATTTCTCCTCCCCTAGAATAACATTGTGAATGGTAAATGTGACTTCCTACCTGATGTGAGAGAGAAGGCTGTGATCTCCCCTGCAATCTTTGTTGAGAAGCTGGCGATGGAGATGAGTTAGCACTTCTATTGGTGTTGGTTTGGGTTGGCGATTGGTGAGATAATGATGATGTTGAAGATGTTGAGGAACAGGTACTCAAAGGTGGACTAGTGACAGTAGATCCAGTACTACTGGCTAGTTTCTTGTCTGCCTCTATTTCCTGTTGATTGAAAAGGACAATTCCAAAAAAAATAATACATCTAGACTGAGGTGAGTTAGTTGAATGATACTCAATTATTAATATTTTTAAAACCATTCACGGCCAGTCATAATTTTGCATAGGTCAAAATAATTGTCAGGTCATGTGTGCATGCACAACCAATCATTAAAGGGATGGTCCAGGCTGGAGATATTTCTATCTCAATAAATAGAGAAAAATTCACAAAGCAAAATGCTGAAAATTTGATCAAAATCGGATAACAAACAACAAAGTTATTGAATTTTAAAGATTTGCAATATTCCGGTGAAACAGTTCTACGAGGCATGTCTTTATGAATATTCATTAGGTGGGCTGATGATGTCATATCCCCACTTGTCCTTTTGTATTTTGTTACATGAAATTAGGTTTATTCAAAAATTTTCTACCAAGAACTAAAATAATTGATTGAAAACTGTTTAAGTGCATTAGTTATTTATTGCCGCAACTTATTTCATCATAATGGAGAAACATCAATTACACATGTATGAAAAAATGAAACATTTATGATTTCATGTAATAACATAAGAAAAGGGAAAGTGGAAATGTGACATCATCAGCCAACCTAATGAATATTCATGACGATGTGCATAAATGTTTTCACAAAATATTGATAAACTTTAATTCATTAACTTTGCTATTTGTTATCCGATTTTGATGAAATTTTCAGCATTTTGCTCTGTGAATTTAACTCTATTTATTTAGATATAAATATTTTCAGCCCGGACCATCCCTTTATGGTGCCAGGTGCCCTAAACACTTTTTTGTAAGGATTTTATTTTTTGTCTTCTGAACTAGTTTCATGTGTGTACTTCATCATGCAACTTGTTTTATTTCAACATTCCAACTCAAAACGTATAATCAAATAATCTGAAAACAGCCCACGGAGTTTTATTATGTAAAACACATGGGACTTTAAAATAAGTGTCATAATTAGTATTATAGCCATTGCTTTATCATTTAATTGCACAAAATGAGGTTTTTCCCCATGAAAAATGTAATAACTTCAGTTCTAATCATTGGATTTGCATGAAATTTTTAGGAAATCTGTATCTTGAAAAGAGTAAAAAAAAATAAATAATGATAGTTTTTGTGCATGATAGCCCCACAGGTGGAGTAGTGTATAAAATGCTTTCCTGAATTTCCAACTATCTGATCTCTTGTTAAATCCATTATTTCTATATACTCTGCATATTTCTTAAAGCCATCATTAATTCATTATAAAGAATCCATCAAAATTACAAATAATACATAAAAACATATGTAACCACCAGTGTTGTGGAATTATAAGCAAACTACATTAAACAAAAGTGTCCCTAAGGCGAGCACATATTACGCTCCCCTGTAACATGGAAAATGGAGTTACTGGTCAAGCAAGAAAAGTGGAAGGTGGTGACTTCACCTTTGACCTTCTGACCTCAAAATCAATATAATTCCTGGGATCTATGCTAGTATCATACACACCAAATTATATGAGCCTAGGTTAAAGGGGAATCCAGCCTTGGCCATAAAATGTTGTGTTGGGAAGGAGAAAAATAAATTAAACAGATTGGTGAAAGTTTTAAAGAAATCGGTCAAGCAATAAGAAAGTTATAGCTGCTTTAAAATTGAGATCACTAATACTATGTACATTTCAAATTGGCAACTGGGTAAGTAAATTATGACAAGGGGCAAGGGGCAAGGACAACTTTCCCATAGGCCATGTACTTTATTATCAGGGATATGTGGTTTTCTCCTAAGTACCCATTCCCCTGGGGCAGTAATCTAAATATAACCCAGGTAGTATATTGTTTTATGTCCTCATGAAAGAAAAATATAATTTTTAAAATAAAACATTTGGGAAAAATGACATTTTAGCCATAATATGTATTGGAGTACATGGAAGAGTAGTCCTTGCCTTACATCACTATGCCATCCCATATGCGGCCAATTTGAAGTCTCCATGGGTATAGTGATTACCAATATTTACAACTTTTAAAAATGTATAACTTTCTTGTTGTTTGTCCAATATTATTCAAACTTTCACCTATCAACTTGTCTGATTTTTCTTTTCCTTATACAAAGTTTTTATTTGGGTTTTTATTTGGGTTGGATTCCCCTTTAAGTTAAACTTAAGCCATCCTGTTAAAAAGGACTTCAGAAGGTAAGTTAAAAATATGTCACTGTGATCTTGACCTTGGACCTTTTGACCTTGAAATCAATAGGCTTCCAATAGGCATGCTAGTATCATACTCACCAAATTATATGAGCCTAGGTTAACCCTATCTAGGCCGGGGGGTGGGGGGCCTCAGAGGCCCCCCCCCCCCTCAACGATTCGCGCAATATCTTTGCCACATGAAATTTTTGACCGCGTCGCTCGCTGACTTTTTACTTTCAAGTCTTGCGCAACTTTTGAGACCAACCCAGGTACGTGATTTCAAAATTACTCAACATTATGTAAGTGCATGTCAGACCAAAAATTGCTCAAAAACGTGATTTTGTGTACAAAGTCAATGCAAATTGTGTTTTCAACCAAAAATCATAAATGTATTATTTTTAGTGTTGCTGGTCTAAATGTACATTTTTCATGCTTTTTATGATCTCAGAAGAGTCCCCAACAAATTTCATTAAAAAAACAAAGAAAAACAAAAGGTCAACAACAAAAAAATACATAAGAAATTGCAAAAAACAATATAATACATAAGAAAATGATTTGATATCGCAAATTTGTTCATGTGCACTTGCTAAGAACACCACAAAGAGTTTCTATACCAAAAATTAGAACATTTGGAGCTTTATTTTAATAGGGAGTTAAAGGAAAAAGTATGATTTTGCATACTAATTATTCATAAATTAGCATAATCACTCAATAGCAATTCCCATGAAATAAATTACTATACAATTTTGTAGATTATGTCCCAGACAACCCGTGTGCCAATTTTCGGCATGATCGCGCAGTTGACGGCCGATATCTCAAGGGGGGCCTGGGAGGCCCCCCCCCCCCCCCAGCCATATGAACTCCCCGAATACCCCGGCCTAGATAGGGTTAAGTTAAACCAAGAGTGTCGCTAAGGGAGCACATAATATGCCCACCTGTAACACAGAAAATGGAGATTGGTCAAGCAAGAAAAGTGGAAAGTGGCGACTTCACCTTTGACCTTCTGAGCTCAAAATCAATAGAATTCCTGGGATCCAAAAAATTATATGAGCCTAGCTTAAGTTAAACTGAAGTTATCGCATTTACAAGGACTGCAGAAGGGTAAGATGAAAACATGTCATTGTGACCTTGACCTTTGGACCTCAAAATCGATAAGCTTTCTGGGATCCATGCTTATATCATACACACTTAAAATTATATGAGCCTAGGTTAAGTTAAACTGAAGTTATTGCGTTTACAAGGACTGCAGAAGGGTAAGATGAAAACATGTCAGTGTCACCTTGACCTATGGACCTCAAAATCTATAGGCTTTCTGAGATCCATGCTAGTATCATACACACTAAATTATATGAGCCTAGGTTAAGTTAAACTGAAGTTATCGCGTTTACAAGGACTGCAGAAGGGTAAGATGAAAACTTGTCAGTGTGACCTTGACCTTTGGACCTCAAAATCGATAGGCTTTCTGAGATCCATGATAGCATCATAAAGACCAAATTATATCAGCCTAGGTTAAGTTGAACTGAAGTTATTGCATTGACAAGGACTGCAGAAGGGTAAGATGAAAACTTGTCACTGGATCCTGACATTTGACCTTTTGACCTCAAAATCGATAGGCTTCCTGGGATCCATGCCAGTATTATACACACCAAATCATATGAGCTTAGGTTAAGTTAAACTGAAGTTATCGCGTTTACAAGGAAAAGTTAACGGACGGACGGACAGACAGACAGACAGACGGACGGACACCGAGCATGATAATAAATACGTCCCGTAGGATGAGCGTATAAAAATCATGATTTTTAAGTCTTGATTTTGAATGACCATATTTTGCTTATGCGTAAAGCATACATGCTACAAAGCAATTATTTGTGTAGATCAGCTCATAAGCTTTCCAAAAATATATGGTTTGTTGGGGTACAGGTACTTAGTAAGAATATTGTGCTTCATTATACCCCTGTAGTTGTTTCCGCATGGTAATAGGACACCTAGCACCTTCAGTCAGGAACTTAGGATCCATTTATCATCTTCTTGTTGGTGTTTTTATTGTTGTTGTTAATAATAATACCTGGTGACGTCGAGCTCTCTCTTCATTTTTCTTCTTGATGTCATCAATCTTTTGGTTGAGAACGTCTTCTTGTTCTTCCTTACTCAGTATATCAAGGAGGGTAAAGTTATCAACAAGATCAGTCAGTTGTTTGGTCAACTATGAGAGACAAGGGAGAGAAGATAATAATCCATTTAAATTATAACATTTACACGCTAATTTACAAATGGATATTCTCAAAGTGCACAATAGGACTGAATAAAATACACCAAGTTAGAGAAGATGCTCATGGCACAGTAAAGTAAAGAAAGAAAATGGAAACATATTAGAGAGAGGTAAGAGTACGGTGAAAATCACCAACACAGATAAAAAAAACATTTGGGCATATATCAATTAACATGACAGATTGCTATGCTTGTTATGCTTGTTAATCCCTATGATCAGCAAATGCTTTTTCTACCACAAAGAATTTAAATGAAAACACATTGGTGATAATTGTTTTTGTTTACAGCTAACATGAGTGGATTTACATCTAACATACTAGGGGGCAGTTTTATAAAGTTGTTTGTAAGTTAAGAGTGATTTTAAGAACAACTGGTGAACGTTTCTTAGCCCGTAGGGGCCACTTCCATTGACGAGTGGATAACATGCGCGACCATGGGCCTCGAAAAACACCCTAAACACGTATTTTCCATATTCTGAAAATGCACCCTTTAAGTATTGGCGTGTGAAACCCTACCTTAACAAGTATTGTAAACAAAACGATACTATTTGCAAGTATTTCCTGAATTGAACCCCTAAACAAGTACAGCGATATTTCAATTGTTATGTCACGGACGTCGGTTTTACCTTTACCTACATCATTGGGTTTAGTACAGCCCGAACTCCCACACCTCTCGCAAATCGTACTCTAACACGTAGTGTTGAATCTTGGGGCAAAAAGTACATCCTTTATAAAACATGTAGTCTTAATTTTTCATACCCTCGCAAATTTGACCCTAAACACATACAATGTAGCCTTCCTAGTGAAAATAGATACCTTTTTTTCATTATTTTAGTGTTTTTGACACCCCTAAATATTACGTTACGTACATAACGTGCCCTATCTTGAAAAAGACATCCTTTTTACGTGTTTTGGGGGTCACACATGGTATCCACTCGTCAATGCAAGTGCCCCCCCCCCCCCCCCCGGGTTTCTCAGGCACTAAACCATCGCCAATGAACATTTTGGTGTATACCATTTACCACAAGAAAGGATCACCAGTCGTTCTTAATTTCACTCTTTAATAATTATAAGAACAGCTTTATGAACCACCCACCAGAGCACATTGAGTTCTATCGTATGATATGTATTTGCGTGGAGCTACTTGACAACTTTGACATGCAAAAAAACACAGAACATTTAGGAAAGGAAAGGCTGGTGCTTTGCATACATGAGTGCTACGTGGGCTGAAATGGCAAATGTTTTTACATTCAAGACTCAATCAAATTTATTTCAAAAGATTTGGTTAAGCAACGACTATAATATCAATGAACCTTGTACCACCTTTTTCATGTGATGTTTATCATATGGATGTTGACGAGATAATCTATATTTACATTTAATCTACAAATTTTCCCCAGTTTTTGCTTCATTTTCTATATATTGTTCATACTATTGCAGGAAAGTTGTAGTAAATATCTATGTGCTAATAACATTATGTTTGTTTATATTACATATGACAGCAAGGCTATCTGACTGCAAAAAAAATTGTCATTGTCTTAACATCAGCTCAATCAACCTTCAATGAAGGCTGGTATAACCAAGTAACTGTAAATAAGGCATGTATATTAAGAGCACTGTGATCACAGTTATACTGGAAACACAGAGCATGCATGGCTCATGATCAAAAGAGGAAGTCTTCCATGGTAAGCCTTCTGGATACTATTTAACAATGTACACAAGGGACTTGTACATGACAAATTCCTACACGTACATTCAGCAATATCATGCATGTATATATAGATTTGTAAATGATCAATTAATCGTGTATTAGTAGGCCTACTGAGTTCTGTAATATAGAGAAACAACAAATCTTACGAGTAACTCTTTGGAACATAACTTCCAATAGATATTTAATTATCATTCGTTAGAGTGATTACTCACAGGGTACAATAATATTAGACTGTTCATGTATTCTTAATCTATATGTTGGTTCAAACCTGGGGCGGTATTCTGAACGTTGTCTTTTCTCCATATTTTGTCTTTTCTCAGAGATATGACAAAATCTGTATTCTGGTGGAGGTCATTACTTTTGTCACAAAAAATGTCATAAATTTTGTCTCTTCTCTTTAGCGCGCAACAAACACACGCGGCTTTAAATGCGCGTAATCCTTGTATACAAGCAAAAGATATGACAAAAGTTATGACAGGGGGTAGCAGTCATAAATTTTGTCATATCTTTTTGTACCAAATAACCCGATACCTTGCCGACTGAAGGTCAAGCATATAATTATATTATTTAGATTAGATTATGGTATTAGTTTCACTCATCATCCATGACAATTTTCAAAATTATTTTTTCATAATACAATAAGTTAGGCCCTACATATTAATTCCTCCTTTTTTCTCTGTTTTTTCTTCTTTTTCTATTTCTCTTCTTAATCCTTCATAGCTCCCTGTCTCTCTTTGTAATTAAGCGCATCAATATACGGGTAGTTGCGCAATGCCAGCAACTTTATTGGGGATACGCCCTACCTGCACCGGGGCCTTCCTATTGGCTAGAAATGTTCTCACTGGGATCTAACGATGACTTTGATTGGTTTGCTTCCGAAAAGATGGGCGGGAACTTTGAAAGATATGACAGGGAAAAGACAATGTTCAGAATACCGATTTGTGACAATCATAGAGGTGTCACATCTCGGAGAGAAATGACAAAATTTATGACAAAAGTTATGACAGTGTTCCAGAATACCACCCCTGGATTCTAAGGCTTATACTATTCCAGAGATGCCAAGTTCAACAAAATGTCATGCGTGAGATTTTCATGACTCGGCGTCTCTGCGCACGCGCGGCCAGTACTTACACTTGAACGTTTCGCAAAGGCGCGCGCGCGTTGAGATATGGGCTTCATCATGATATCAATCCATGCTACAAAACCATGCGATACACGCACGCTATTCATCGTATCACGTACTAGCTGTGAGCTGACTGCACTCTCGATTCGTCTCCGATGCCGGGTAGACGCGATGGCGTGCGAAGGCGGTCGGCCAGTGCGTATAATCTAGCGAATAATGCTACTTTTTCTCTCTTTTTTTCTGTCGGGTCCCGATGCGTGAGAAAAATGGATGCCATGCGTGAGATCGTTAGACGGACTTTGGATGCATGAGTCTCACGCACAATGCTGCTATTCACTAGGGTCGCGTGCGTGTTCGTAATCACTCGGGTTGTGGGTTTCAGATACGGTCTTTTGCGATTTTTTTTTTTTACGTTGTCTTCAATGGGACAAACACTCTAGGAAAATAAAATGAAATTGAAATTCGAGTTTCGTTTCAAGCCGGCAAGTGCCTTAAATAAAATGAACTAGCTACTGTTTTAACATAACAAGCGAATTTTGACTGTTTTAACATAATCACATTCCACATATTTGACCTGATTTCTGTTGAATTTTGTGTACATCCCACATCATTATCTCCCATTTACTCCAACATGTACTTCTCTCTCCGCACGCTCGATTTTGATCGTAAGGTACTGAACTGAAGTAAGGGCCTATTGGTCACAAACACACAAACTTCTGAGGTCTACGTATTCTTAAAAAGATTCTTGTCCAAGTCGTGTTTACTTTTTTTGCCATGCAGGCATGCTTTTTACATTAGAGTCTATACGCTATATTACGCTTTGTTGTAAATAATACGTAGCTTACTTCTTTCCCTGTTTGTCTTTGTTATAAATGACCAATATTTTATCTATGAGTATATAAGTCGTATTCCTATTAAAAATTTTGTTTCCAGTCTTTCTGTCGTCCTTTCACTTCTTCCAGAGGAAAAAAAATAATTCAGGGTATGATTCGCACGCGACAAAAATGCAAATCAGACAGAATAATCAAATCAATATTCTAGTATATTATAAGTCGTACGTGACTCTGCCTCTGCTCTGGCCCTATTAAGTTACACAGCTCAAATCATCACTTGTCTTTGGTCTTTGGAGGAGATTTAGATTTAATTTCATTTTTTACTTGATCTTGTTGTTTACTTTCTCCTACGGCGTATAGATCTAATCTATAACTGATCTAGGTCTAGATCTTACTAGAAGTAGGTCTAGATCTTACTAGAAGTAGATCTAGATCCTCAAGGTCTAGTCTAGATTTTGATCTACTGAACTGAAGCAAGACACAGAAGATCTAGATCTAGGCCTAGGTCTAGATCTAACAGACTTCTAAGGCCCTATTTTTCTAGATCTAGACTACAGTCTAATCTGGATCTAGATCTAGACCTATTCTAGACGTAGTCCAGCGGAACAACTGACGAAACAAGGTGGTGCTGCACCATCCCGAGTTTGCTCAATCTCGAGATTTTAGCCCGATCGGCCCACTTCGCGATTAATCTCGAGATTCAAGAAACCCCGTCTGCACCATCGCAAGACAGCGATTCCTGCTCGAGCGAGGCAACAAACCCGATATTTCGAGCATGCGCACTTTCGGATCTTGGAGTTTCAACGGCCCGCGCTTTTTAATAACTTCCCGCGATATGCAAGCAATGTACTCCTTTCACTAGCACTTTCGCCGAATTCGACCGGTGTTATGCAACAATCCTCTCAGCTCAGCGAGTGAAGAAGTGATGTATTCTTCGTTAAATATGATGGCGGAGTAGGAGGCAACGACAGAGAGAGAGAGAGAGGGAGAGAAGGAGGAAAGAAATGCTATTTGCTCACATTTTGCGAAGGAATAAGAAAACACTGCTGTCAGTGTTGTTATTGAATATGACCATCGTCGATGAGCGCCTCCCCCTTCGGTCAGGGGAGTGTTTCATCAATATTTTCATCCGACAAGTTGTCAGATCTGACATCTTTCCATGATTTTGATTGGCTGAGAGGCACTGTTCCTATGGTAACTGTCGGATAAAATGGGACTTGTCGGATAAAACGTCCAACAAGTCCTTCATGAAACACCCCCCTGGTCTCTCCCAAAATCCATTCACTGGTGGGACACCATCGTTGCTTATTAGGCAATTGATGAACGCTATTCGCATGTATAAAGTTGACTTTCGCACGTGTTTATGTTTTGACCAAGGCGGAAGTGGAACGCGAATTGCATTATGGACTGACGTCATGAATAAATTACCCCGAGTCCAATCTCGAGTGCGTCTGCACCGACGAATTAGCGGGATAATTCGTAAAATAGCGCGCTATTTTGCAAATAAACCCGAGTTGACTTGGGATTGCAATCTCGAGATTAATCCTACGAACTAGCGCGATAATTGCGTCTCCACCGCCAACTATCTCGAGATTTTTCAGATCGGGATAATTTGCCGGATCAGAAATAGCGCGCTAATTTGAAAACTCGGGATGGTGCAGACGGCCCTACAGAGACTGAAGCTTTTGGTCCAGGGCTATTAGAATATAATCTAGATCTAACTGTTAGACCTAGAACTCATAACAGGCCGGGCTAATAGTCCTCGCTCTAGATATAGTCTTAATTGTCTTACTCTTACACTTAGACTAGAGTCTCACTTAGGCCTAGATAAAAAAAATTACGTTTGACGTTCAAAGAACCTTTTTGCTGGGTAGAGTCTAGAATCTCGATATCTAGAGATCTAGATCTAGATGAGTATTACATTCAGATCAAGAGCTCTAGGGCTACTTGGGCTAGATCTAGATCTAACGTTATAGATATCATTGCTCGTGCCTGCGTTAGGCCTACCTAGATCTAGAACCTACTCTAACGTTAGAATTAGATCCTAGGCCCTAAACTTTTATTAGATCTTAATACAACTACCGTAAGTAACGGTGTATTAACCGCACCTGTGTATTAACCGCACCCCCAACTTTGGACTAAAAAAAAAAAAAAAAAAAAAAAAAAAAAAATCCTTCTCACATTTACATGCATATTTGAGGTACGAAGAAACAAAAACTAAGTCAAAGATTTCAAAGTATTCAAAGAGATTACCGGTATGCGGAAATCTGCTGTTCTTGATCAATTCATCTACAAAATAAAGAAATTGGCATTTTTTCCAGTTGTTTTACCGCTTCGTGCCGTCTCTATACGTGGTGCACGGTGTACATGGTATCTTATGAAAAGCAAACAGGAAAGAAAAAAATAAGCTGCCGCGAAACGGGACTTTGAGGGGTTAAATGAATAGCGCCAGCTTAAGTCGCACTAAAACCACAATACAACGCAAGCTAGCTCTCGGCTCTTGCTCAGCTGTGACAAATTATTACTGAGAATGCTTGGCGTCTCTTTGAACTTAGACAGGGAACTTCGCTGCTTTGAATCGAGAATAAAGTCGAAATTAGTGTCATGAAGGTGGGTGCATTTGTTATGGACACTATTTGATTAAGATCGTAATAATCGCTTCCCATTACCCGCGGCTCATACCCCTCTAAACGACATTGCCCTGGGCGGCTACGCCCGGCCACTCGATGTGTTGTGAACTGGCAGACTTCTTACATGTTCGGGAGGGTTTACGCGGGTGGGCTCAGACCCGTCACCGTGGATAAACCGCACCCCCGACTTTTGATTATATCCCGCCGAGAAAAAGGTGCGGTTAATACACCGTTACTTACGGTAGATCTAGGGTGATCGAGGCCTAATACTAACAACATTAGGCCTAGATCTAGACCAGATCTCGATTTTAGATTATGTTATAGGTCTTCTTATTTGGTTCCTAAAATATCTAGTAACGTTAGATCTATAACGCCCGGAATAGACTGATTTGATATTCGAGTTCAACAACGAGACCTTACGTCAGGGCTACGTCAGGGCTAAGTTAGGGCCTAACGACTTAACGTTAGGCCCCAACTTAGCCTTGGGCTAGGACTTTTAGGCTTAACTTGTTTAAGATCTAGACCTCAACTAGATCTAATGTTTAATTCGGTTCATGAAATGTGTATGGACTGCTTTTATATTCGAGACATGGTTGTTTCTTTTGGCTCGCGGGTACCGCACCGGCCAGACCATGCCCTCGGGCATAGTCGCGTTGCAGTCCCCTTGAGCCTCTAGAAACAACCATGCCTCTCAAAGCAGTCCATATATCTATATTATAAACCTCTCTTTAAGAATGTCGAATAATCCGTTCCTCTGATTGGTCAAAACTGAGGTCATGTAAACGACCATGCCTTCAAAACAACAAACTAAGGTGGTAACCAAGGGCAACGGGCATAGTTAACAAGATTTCTGCCTGTTGCCCCCTGACCCGCCCCTTAACTACGGGCATAGCAAAATTTGGCTGAGATCCCCATTTGATTGCATGCAAAATGTTGCTTTCTGCGGTGATTGCGGATACCATAAATATCCGCGCGATTTGATTGAAAGTTTTAGACAATTCGCGCATTAAATTCTCCCTGTTTAAGGCATGTGTAAGAAAGTATCCGTTTCTATGGTTCATAAACATGGACAATCAAGTCCTAAAAAGAAAGACTAGATGGCACATACAGTACATGCATGTCCGAAATCACATAACAAAAGCTGAAATTTATGGAGTTCTTCCACCTTTCTATCTCTACCATCGTAATAAAACGTAGATTAAGATTTGCTGGTCATTGTTCCGAAGTGAGAGTGAAGTTATACTTTGTTGCGCCTCCCTTATAAAACCGGAGAATGGAGACCTAAAATTTTATTGCTTGCATACATATATGGATACAAATAATTTGCTACATCATTTACCAACTCTCATGTCAGATTGCAAAGCCTGTGTTTTATTTTCACTAAGACAAAGTTATGTGGATTTTCATATGATATCACTTTATTACAAATTATATCAAAGATCAAGATAGCCAAGGTCATAACTCATTACTGTAAATGTACAGCAGTAGTATTCGCAGATCACCAATTTTATACTTTCATCTTTTTAAATCCCATCTAGAAAGAGTAAAATGACTTAAGTCAAACTTGACTATATTCATTTTGGGTGGAGGGACACCGATTTGCACCAAAAGTGTTACGATATATATAGTCCTATTTACTCTTTGGTCTAAAAATAAAAAGAATGCCACATTGAAAATGTTTTGTTTTCAAAACAATGGGTTTTCTTAAATATGATTGGATTTCTTTTTGTGTGTGCATGCGCGCAGGTGAGTGTGTGTGCAATTTTGTTTTGTTTTTGTTTAGCACACAGAATTTGAAACATGTACAGAATACATAGCTTTAACATTAATTTTTCACAAACAAGTGATATGCACAACTCAATGACATGCAAATGAGACAGTCGATTAAGTCCCTCACTCACCATTTGTTTTGTTTGTTATTGTTTGAATTATACATTACTTCATTATTTACAGAGTTGACAATAAGGGCCAACTTGACTGAACCATAGAGTATCAAACACAGTTAATTTTTCCTCATAAATTCCACATTTTCAGGAAAGAATTAATTGATTCAATTGACAATGAGAAAATTATCATATTTCACAAAATAAAAAACAAAAGAAAAGAGTGGATGATGTCATCAGTCTCATTTGCATACTGACCAGGATGTGCATGTAACTATTTTGTGAAATTAAGCAAAACTTAAAATGTCATAACTTTCTTATTTCACATCTGATTTCAAAGATATTTTCAGTGTTATAATGGTAGGATTTCTCTTTTTATTCAAATCAACTTTTTGTTGGGGTGGACCGTGGACTTGTCCTTTAAGAATCTATGTGTAGCTCATAGCCACATTTTCAGGCACACAATAAGCACATCAGGAGTTCCATCCACAG
The DNA here is from genome assembly GCF_037042905.1 of Lytechinus pictus. Classification (NCBI taxonomy): domain Eukaryota; kingdom Metazoa; phylum Echinodermata; class Echinoidea; order Temnopleuroida; family Toxopneustidae; genus Lytechinus; species Lytechinus pictus. The sequence continues at coordinate 283,657 of NC_087251.1, forward strand.
TCATTTATCTTTTTCAAGTGAAATGAACATTCATGTTGGGCATTCTTAAGAGTGCATACAAGTGAATGATCATTGATGCAGTGATGTATAAGACTAGACAAGTGTTCAAACCACATGAACACTCAACAGTATCACAAGTATTATATTTAAGCATTTGGACTACAGGATGTTTTATGATATTTTACATGTGACGTTAAAAAAAACATAATTTTCTTTCTTTTTATCAAGAAATTGTACATAACAGAATTTGAAAAACTCTATACAGTTATTTTTTATGTAATCTATCCTAAAAAGGTTTCTTAAAAGTCTTTTTCCAAAGATTCAAATAATATATTTAGAAACAATATTTCTAAAGGGCAAGCAACCAAAATAAGTGGATTAGAATAAAAACAAAAAGTGGATCGGAATAAAACAAGCATAATGTTGAAATTATAATAAAACTAGAATTTTAATTCGTCATGAGGACGAATTAGGTGAGCTGTCTCTGATTCTCATGATCACGAATACAATCACCATGTTTATTGAGATCAATATGATCATGAATCATGATCAAAATTGAACTTTTATTACGAAAAGAACACTCTTGAAAAGAGGGAAATTGAGAAGTTATGTGAAATGGGTGTAGGCGATACACATGGTACATGTACATGTTATAGGCCTAAATGTATTAAAAGGAATTTTAATCTCTTTTATCATGCAATATTTTAACTTATATACCTTGCAATGGTCATAAAAGGACCATATGCGAAATGTTGAAAAGAAAAAAATCTCATGTTGACCCCTGGGCTCGAACCGTGGACCCTTGAGACGCAAGTCTGATGCCTTACCAATTGAGCTACACTATTTCCCATAGACTTTACACATTTATAAGCAAATTAAGAGGATCTCAAATCCAATTTTGCAAAAGAAATACGGGCATGATCCCGGCATCTGGTCGGAAAATGGAGAACACATTGCGATAGCTTAGAATCTCAGCTACAACATACTCCAAGCTCAGAGAAAACCAACAAAAAGAAATGGAGATATGGCTCGCGAAATGGAGGAATGTAAAATCCAGTTTTGAGAAAAAGTCATTACCCATAGAGATTGCACACAAAATGAGCAAAAATGACATGCCTCTATAAATTGCCATTTTTCAGGATGATCTGTTACTTTAAATGTAAATATAGCCATCACATTAGAAAGAGTATGTTCTCAGCTACAACATATAAAAAACTGAGCGAAAATTGACCTATATTTACGGAGTTAGAGTCAAATTTGCATAACTATGATGACGTCATAAGTAGCAAAATGGAAATTTGAGTTCCGACGCCATTTTGATGACGTCATGATGAAATTTAGGGTCAAATGTAGCATGAAATCATATCTCCCATCCATACTCTATTTGAGTAAGAAAAAAAAATGGGGGTCAACGGACTTACTGAAGGGCTATAATGCAGGGACTCAGTTTTATAATTATAAGGGGAGCAATAAAATGCTCTCCTAGAACTTTTAACCACTTGACTGCGTAGCACGTAATATTACGTGCTGGGCGAGCGTACGATCTGTGCGAGGCACGTAATATTACGTGCTTGACCTATCTTCTGTTTGAGGCGTCAGCACCACGCTGTTAAAGCCCCTACAATGAAAACAGCGTGTGTATATCAAATTTCTGACTATGGACACCAGATGGCGCCATTCCAAAAAAGTTATCGAAACTTTTGCAGTGATTTATAAATGTTTGTATTCACTCTGCCATAGTGAAAGTGTACGACGCTCAGTTCAAAATGGCGACTCGCAGTGGAGAAGTGAATCAGAAGGATTTTGAAGAAACTTTTGACAATAGGAGTGATAAATTAAATGAAAGATCTGGGTCAGAAGGGGAGGATGATTTTATTAATGGATGTTGGAAATAGTGATGAGGAAAGTGATGTGATTATTTAGAATTTTTTTCCCCCAAGTTGCTGTCGGTTGTAGTCCCAAATAGATCTAACTTGTTAGTCCCATTCAGTAGCACCAGGGGGGTCAGTGCGCATTACAGCCTATAGCAGTCAAGTGGTTAAGGAGAGCGGTAGAGGAGCACTTCAAAAAGCTCTTCTTCAACATACAAGGGGAGCTTTTTGCCCAATTAACAAAATGGATGGAGGAAATGTATGTACTATAAAATTACAATCAACAACCAAAGAAAGTATTTATAATTGTTTTACAATGTATTGTAATTAGATTGTGTGTTGTAAAACCTGTTTTAGTTAGGTTTTGACTTTGGCTAAAAGTTAAGTCACTGACAATTTTTTTTTTTTTTCGGGGGCTCCATTTTAATTTTTTTGTCAAATTTCGGGGGCTCTTTTTAAATGCTACTTTTTTGTATTTTGAGGAATACCTGTTCACTAATTAAGGAATTATTACTTTTTGTTTAATATTGTATGATTTTTAAAGTTATTTATCATGTTTAGAATCTTGGATGTGGGTGTGTGTGGATGGGTGGGTGTGTGTGACTGTGAGTTGGACTTGGATATAAATGAATTCAATATCTAATTTCTACTCCATTTATTCCAGTACAATACCCTAGTCAGCCATGTACATGTAATAAAGGCCCACTTACCCTAACTTTTCCTGAAGTTCTTTGAAAACGCAGATCTCCATGAAAATTTAATTTCTCTATGGGGGAGTCTAAATTTGGTGAGAATGTATTCATTAAGAACTTAAATATACATGACAATGAAGAAATCATCAAACTTTATTGGCAGTTTTGAATAATATTCCTGAAATGTAAACTCTGTCTGAAACAGAAAATCACCATCATTGAGGCCTTTACTGAGCGAATTGTCCCCCAGAGCTCTGGCAGAGAGACAGAGCTCCAACTGGCTAGCTAGTAAAAGCGCCAATGCGTGAGCCTGCCGCCGTCCTTGTAAAAAAGATGGAGCTTTGTTTGATGATTTATTGTCTGATATAATACCTCATCCCCTAGAAAAAGAAAACAAATGATTTTTTAGTTATAATTGATAAATTAGATAACTTATTTTGGAAGTTAATAAGCCGTTTTGAAAAGCAAAGCCGAATGACAACTCACCAATGCTAGGTTACTAGACTCTGGGATTTATTTCCTGTGTAATTCGAATTATTTTATCACAGAATTGTGATATCTGTAGGGGAAACATGTGCATTCGAAATGGCACACGGTGGTAGTCATAATGGACCCCTATACATGCAACTCTTTCCCGACCGTTGCGTTGATTTTTTTTCCATACCTGGTACCATGTGTATGGAAATACCGGTACGTGGTACAGAAAAAATAACGCAACTTCGGAATTTGAAACTGCGCTACTCGCTACTTTTAAGGCTTATTCGTGATTTTGAGTGTGGATTTTGGATGGTTTTTAAATGGTAAGCGGAGCTCGAGCATATGGCACTAGTGGGCCGTTGAGTTGTTATCACTCGGCAATAATTTCGGGGGCGACATTCAGATTTTATGTCGCCCCCGAAAGCATGATTTTTGGTGATTTCGAGGGCGACTTTAGGCATTTTCGCGCAGGTCAGCTATCGCGAGGCGCGCTATTAATCGCGCTACCAAAAATGGATTAAGGCGCGCATGTAGCGCGCGATCGCTCTCGCGCGCCTTAAAATCGAGTCCCTGTATAATGAATGTTGTTTAGGCATGTTTTTGCACATATATTGTCTACGGTTAGTGCGCGCGCGCGTGTGCTGCAAACTTTGATGGAGGCTAATTCCGTTATTACTTGTCGTAGAAGGTTGATCAAGGTATCAAATTACTCAGAATTATATTATCAATCCATTGATATGAAAAAAGTGGCAATCCTTTGTTGTATAGTGCTGTTACGCGCGAGAACGCGCAAGTAACCGTGCACGCGCGCAAATTTTTGAAATGCTTAAAATGACCTGATTCATACTCCACTTTGGTCAAAAAGTGATTTTGAGCATTTTAAAAGTTTGACGCCCGCATCATGACGTTTAACTGACCTTTGATGACATGGACAGTTGACCCTTGACCTGAAGTTAATGTGATGTAAATATTGTTAATTTTTGATAATTGATAATGAAGATGATTGATAATGTGATTTTACAAAATGGCGTCTAGATGACGTCATGATGACCTTTTGACCTTGAACTTGTTTTATACACGTGACATGATAAGTCCCCATATCTGATAATATTTTGAAGATAATTGATGATGTAGATATGGAGATTTTGTGCTAACAAGGGCGAAAAAATAAAAATAAATAATAAATGAATAAATAAAGAAATAAAAAAGAAAATTCGTACAAAATTAATAGTTGATCTGTCGATTGACAGATCACCTAATTAGACCCTGTTTTCATTACAGTCCTAAAACATGTAATGGGAAAACACACAGCGGTCTTGGAAGATATTGTGTGAAACATGTCACCCCACTGAGGATGTACCGTAGCAACAAGACTGCTTTACAAGATGTGGTTTTGAAAACCACTCTTGGGTGATCAGATGGGAATGCTAGCAAAGCGATCTTCCGAACTGGTTTACTGAACCGGTACCCACTATATACTGAGAGTTAGTCAAAGAAAGTAATATGAATTATCACTTATATTTAAAAAAAACAATTACATGTATACATGCACAACTTAGGATATGCATATTAGAGATTCGATGATGACACCCGATATTTATTATGTATTCTAGCATATGATATCAAATGGCGTATTCATATTATGAGGAAAAATTTAAGATATTTCATATCAAGGAAAGACATAATGAGTGGGTGACATCATCACTTCCCTCATTTTCATAGCAACTAGGATGTGCATGCATTTGTATGACTTTTGTTGCGAAATTAGCCAAATATCAAAAAGTCATAATTTTCTAATTTCAAATGTACATCAGATTCTGATGAAATTTCAGTGTTCTGCTGGTTTGATTATATCTTTTCATTCAAGTCAACCTTTTACTGGGGTTGACTTGCCCTGAACTGGATGAAAGCCAGATTTATGATGGGGAGTCCAAACTTTGCGGACATTTAAAAAATAATCATCAGGCTAAATTTCATTCACAAAATATTCACATTTTATGCAAAAACAATTAAAATAGTAGCTACTAAATTGACGGCAAGATCGTAATCTATAAAATTATTGATGAAAAATGTAAAGTAGGTCAAGGGGTTTTGCCAGTATCACGATCTGAAAATTCTATTCCAAAAATGTATTTGCGCTGTGCTGGTAAACTGTTCTGAAAAAGTGTGATCTGACTTCGTGGACCAAAGTTTTGTGGAGATTTAAACAAAACCTCAAGCTCAAAAGGCGAGATATTTATATCGGATGGGAGGCAAAATGCTATACAGTGCGTATAAAAAAAAATGGGACAGATTTGAAAAGTCTATAAAATTTTGTTTCAAATTATGATGTCTATATTTTGGTGTTAATAGATGCTCTAAAGCCCCAGTCACATATAGACACGGATCCTCACGGATCAACACGGCAACGCCGGCATGATCCGGGGAGGTCCGGGATTGTTTTGCCCCGGATTAAGCGTTGATGACTGTAAACACGGTATCTACACGGCATCTTCACACGGATCTACACGGACCATGCCGGCAGAGCACGTCGTCAACACGGACCTACACGTCAGCAACACGGACCAACACGTCAGCTACACGGACCAACACGTCAGCAACACGGACCAACCCGTCAGCTACAAGGACTAACACGGACCAACACGTCAGCTACACGGACCAACACGTCAGCTCAAGGACCAACACGGCAGCTATATTGACCAGCACGGCAAATGAAAATCTGCTCATAATAATGAGCTGATATTTATTTAATTTTCTCATCCTTGTCGCAACATTTTATTATGTTGTTTTTTAAAAAAGATATCAAAACTTAAAACTTCCTTAACCAGTAAAAACGCTGTTTTTTATACAACGCAGTTTACTGTTATAACAGTAGTTGTTAAGTACTTTAAATATTGAACGACAAATTTAATTTCGTTTTGATTTGATATCACTTTATTGAAATCACAGTAAAGGAAAGAAATTTACAAAGTCAATAGAAAACATAATAAAAATTAAGATAGGCCCAGGTCATGACGCATATATAACTGTCGATGCAGGGCAGTGGTATAAAACTTAATGTACAATTTTGATGTAACAGGTACATAACATTTATTTTAAGAAAATGAAATGTGAAATAGTAATAACAGACAAAGTTGGGGTAAATAAAAAAATTAAAAAAAAGAATTATTGATACATGCACTAAGTTTACAAATATTAGGTTGGGGCCAATCTCCAAAGCGTAAGAAAATATCCTGAATCGTTAAATCATCCATTCAATCATAAATAAATTAAGCATGTTTGTGTCAACTGTTTAACAACTCCTGAAAAGTTCATAAAGTAAATAGCGTTGTAAAGATTTGATGGGAAAAAAGAACACGGACTGCCAAGGATACTCCAGGCAGCCTCACGGCAGCTACACGGCAGCCATACGGACCATCCCGGATGGCTTTGCCAACCCGGCAGTCCCGGATGACGCCGGATGTTTTTGACAGTCAAAAACTGCCGTGTTGGCCTCCCGGACGTTCAAGGACCAACACGGACCACCCCGGACCTCCAAGGATGCCCAAGGCGCCAACACGGATCTCTCCCCGGACCACCCCGGATCAGATCCGGGATGGTCCGAGGTGGTCCGGGATCTATATGTGACCGGGGCTTAAGGTCTTATCTTTCAAACGCTATTTAAAAAAAATAATTTTCCTTCATGCTTGAGCGAACACGGAATGTTTTTGTCTGGGATTAAAAAGGAGGCTTGTGCCAAAATTATAAATATGATGATCGGACTTCTTGCTAATTAGTAGACTTCCTCTTAACCTTTTCATTATCTTTGCCATAATTTTCAAATCATGCAGTCAAAATTCATTTTCAGATCTATTTATTTGCTTGAATTGTTCTATTGTTGTTTCTTTTTAATATGCTCTCTGTTAGCTTTGAATATTCCTTCTTCAAGCTAAAACAATTTTGTTTCAACCGAAGTATGGGAGAGCGTGGATTTTTTTCAAATCCCTTCATTGTGTGCTACAAAGGTTATGGTGCCTTTTGAACAGTGCCACACAGATGGGCGGGGGCTCGGGATGCTCCCCCTCAATTAAACAAATCATGACCAAGAAAAAAAGTGGACAGGAAATAAAAGGAAAGATAGAAAGTAAAATATTATATTATTTTCTGAATATTATGTCATAATCTATCACAAAATTTGATACTGTAATAAAAAAGTGGGAATATTTGTGTGCTCACTTCGCTCGCTCACAACTTTTTAATACATTTTACCCGATCTGCCATATCTAGCTCCTACAAAATTGACTCAATAAACCATTGCCATTGAAAAACATGAATCCCTCCGTTTGTCCTGTCAAGCATATAATTAAACTTGGTCAAGGAATCAATTACCCCTTGAAAAATAGATTCATGTCTTTAAAAGGTACATAACATAATTTGTTTCACATAATAAAAGGATTTGAATAATCACAAGTTTTCCCAATTAATAATGCAAATCTTCTTGCTTGGGTTGACAAAAAAATCTTCTTTTCTCAGTTACTTATGAAGTTAAATTAAAAGGTAAGACAAGTTTAAATGAAAAAACAAAATAATTCACGGAAATAAATAAATTTGTAAATAAAATTTGACAGCACAATTTAAAAAATGTGGCACAGATAATGAAAAAGTCAAGAGGAAGTCTTTTGATTTCCAAGAAGTCTGATCATCATATTACTCATATTCTGCAATTCTGGCGCAAACCTCTTTTTGAACCCCTAACTAAAACGTCCCGCATGTACAAAATTTATTTTTTAATTGCATTTCAAAGATAAGACCTTAGAGCACCTATTAACACCAAAATATAGACATCATAATTTGAAACAAAAATTTTATAGACTTTTCAAATCTGTCCCGGTTTTTTTTATACGCACTGTAGAATCGGTCAGTACCATGTTTTACCAAAGATACTACAAGGGGAAATCAAAAGTACATAGAGCATGCAATGAAACGCTTGGGAAGAGCACCCTACAGTGTTGAGTATGTAACAACTTTTTTTTTACCTTTGCATATCGCGATCTGGTAGTGCACAAAAAATAAGAGAGAAATCGTGAAGGGGTGAAGGAATAGACGATTTTTACATTTTTTTTCTTAAATTAGAGATGAATATGTTTCAGAGTTTTCTGGGTAATAAGAGGTGGAATTATTCCCATAAGCCGCCCTTGTGCCCTCTCCCAAATCCCTTCTCTCATTTTCCCCATATTTTTTATACACAGCTGCATGCCTATGCGCGAAGGTTTACTTACTCAACGCTAGTGGGCGTCCTTCCCCACAAGCATTATTCGAGCATTTCAAAAAATCGCCGAAGTGTCCGATCTTCCCCTTGTAGTACCTTTGGTTTTACTCACATTTTTGATGATATTTGCTTGCAAAATGATATCGTGATGCTGTTGAGAAGTTCGGATTTTTTCGGAAAGGGCGCTTACGGTGACCAATCTGCTGCTGATCTTTTTTTCAACATATTCATGACTACTGAGCTCATCCTGAAGAAAGTTACGCTATAGTAAAGGGTAATATATGGTCACCAGGATTTCCACAGAAATTTGTAAACTGAATTCCATGACTTTTCCATGACAAAATTGCTGCTTTCCATGACTTCCCGTGACATCCTGGGAGTTACATGTATGTAAAATTTGGGATGTCACAAAACTGGGAAAAATGGAAATCATGTACACCGATTGTAATTAGCAGAGTATGATCACAGAGTATGAGAGTAGCAAGACGAGACAAACTGGAAAGCTGCCATAGCCACGAGGGAAATGCAATTCCATGACTTTTCACAAATTTTCCATGACTGTGGGAACCCTGGTCACTTTACAAGTTGATGATGTCAGATTTTAAAGATACTGAATCCTTTTTTTAGATGACCATCTGCTAAGAATGGACACACACAAAGTTTGGACTCGCTGCCATACATTAAATTTCTAACTGCAAACACAACATACATTTCTGCTGTTTTTGCTGTAGATCCTACAAAAAAGGGGAAAGTAGGCCTATATGGAATTCTAAAAATTACCAGCAAAGTTCTGCGATAAGCAGCTGAGTAAACAACCCAAAAATTATGTCTTCTATATTAGGCATTTAGTTCTATTTACACATAAAACTGCAATTGATTAAGAACAAAAATCTTTTTTTTCTAACCAGCTTTTTCCCCCAACCCTCTGCAACATGAGAAAGCAAATGTATGTTTTGAATATACATACTATGTACACAACTTAACCAAGGACAATAACAGCTACACATCACAACAAACAGTACAATTACAATAAAACAGAAAACGAGTGCTAAAATGATTAAGATTTAATTACTACCATTATATGCATAAAAAGTAGCAACTACTTTTGCTAGGCTTTTGCTTGGCTTTTGCTTGATTCCATATGCATAAAAATGAGAGAGCAAATTCTTTTGCTAGTAAGCTCAAGCAATGCTAACTGCCAGCTAGCATTTGCTTGATGATTAACCTCTTGCTAAACAGCGCACGCATAAAGCAAACCATTCTTTGGGGCTTTTAAGCATTAGCCCAGGGTTTTTATAGCGGCTTGAGCGTTTGCTTGAATGATAAGGGCATTCGCGTGTTTAATCGTGTTTATGCAAGGTGTACAGTAGCCTACATGCACGTTTTCTTCCTAGTACAAACCGATTGCCAATTGTATATGATTTCATTAATTAAAAACAAGTTAAAGGAATAGTTTGACACCACCTGTAAGGAACAGATGTTAGATGTACATGAGAGATGCAGGATTTTGGACTGCCACCCCTTTGCATTCGAGTCCTGCCTTTGTTCTGTGAGGCATGTTTGCACCAGCGCGATGTTGCAATTATTCAAACCGCTAGCAAATTGTTTTCTGAAGGCAAGAAAAGGGTTCAAGCAAAGTGTTATGCATACAAAATAAAGCAATGGCTAGGTCATGATCTTTTTACTTGGCTAGCAACTGCTCATGCTTGTAGCAATTACTTGCAAGCACAAGCAATTGAAGAAATTTGATGAGACATGGTATTTTCAATTCAAAGCTAATTTTAAATAAATATTCATACTTCTAAATCTGATCTGCATGTAATTCTTGTTGCCCTTTGAAAACAAAGAAAGTAAAAATAATAAGAATAGCTGAATTTATACAGCATTTTTTGCCAGAGAAATATACAAAGCACTGCTATTATTACCGTGACTTCAGCTCCAGCTACCACTTTTTCAACAGCGCTCAGTGCATTCAAGGAATTAATCCTGCCAGGTACCTATTTACAATATACTAGTACCTCAACTGGATCAAGTGCAGCACAGTGTGCATAATTTTCTTGCTGAAGGAAAACATGCCATGGCTAGGATTCGAGCCTGTGACCCTCTGTTTGAAAGGCGACAGTCAGTCACTAAACCAAGATGCACCCATGGATAAACAAGGCATAAGCGATGTTGTGTCTCGCCCACTTGTGAAAGTAAATGGAAATATCGGGATTTGCAAGAATAGCTGAATTTATACAGCATTTTTTGCCAGAGAAATATACAAAGCACTGCTATTATTACCGTGACTTCAGCTCCAGCTACCACTTTTTCAACAGCGCTCAGTGCATTCAAGGAATTAATCCTGCCAGGTACCTATTTACAATATACTAGTACCTCAACTGGATCAAGTGCAGCACAGTGTGCATAATTTTCTTGCTGAAGGAAAACATGCCATGGCTAGGATTCGAGCCTGTGACCCTCTGTTTGAAAGGCGACAGTCAGTCACTAAACCAAGATGCACCCATGGATAAACAAGGCATAAGCGATGTTGTGTCTCGCCCACTTGTGAAAGTAACCGGAAATATCGGGATTTGCAAGGGCATGCAACAGAATTGTATTAAAGGTTCATTGTAAAATAAGTGGGATGGAAAAACATTTGTCATAAGATTCTTGCACGCAAACTTTAATGTTGACCTCAAAATGAGACTTGACCTTACCATGTGACCTCTGAACAAAATAACATGCAGGTCTCTTAAGTACAGCTACAACCCAAGTTTGGGTGAAAAGTGACTTACAGTTGCGGAGTTATGTCATAACAATGATCTCAAAATGACCTTTGACCTTGCCATGTGACCTCTGACTGCGTCATGATATGCAGGTCCCCTAAGTACATCTAAAACCACAGTTTGGGTGAAAAATGAATTACGGTTGTGGAGTTATGTGTCATTATAGGGTCTTGCACGTGAACTTTAATGTTGACCTGAAAATGACCTTTGACCTTACCGGGTGACCTCTGACTGCAGCATAGCATGCACGTTCAATAACTACATCTACCATCCAAGTTTGGCTGAAAAGTGACTTACGGTTGTGGAGTTAAGTGTCATAAGAGAGTCTTGCACGCAAACTTTAACATTGACCTGAAAATGACCTTTGACCTTATCATGTGACCTCCGACTGCAAAATAACATGCAGGTCCCCTATTAAAGTACATCTACCATCCAAGTTTGGTTGAAAAGTGACTAACGGTTGCGAGCTATGTCATAAGAGAGTCTGGCACTTAATGTTTAATGTTGACCTGAAAATGACCTTTGACCTTACCATGTGACCTCCAACTGCAGCATTACATGCAAGTCCCGTTAATACATCTACCACCCAAGTTTGGTTGAAAAGTGATTAACGGTTGCGGAACTATGTGTGATAATGTTTGTGACGGACGGACGGACAACATTTGGATCCCTTAATAAAATCATAACAAATCATCAAACCAAAGAAAAGCAGAGTTCTCTAACAAAAAGTTGCAAAAAGCATTGTTCTTTTATACATGATACAGATATGAGAGTAAACATGCATTATACATACATGTCTCAACTTCAAATAAGGAAATTTTCTATAAAAAGTTAAAAAGAAAAAAACAAAGAAGTCAATACCATGTAATGTTACCTTTTCACAAATTACATGTAAGTTGAGCCACATTGTTTATGAAACCTAGCGACAAAAATAATTTCTCTGTGAAAGTTTGTGGGTCTGAGATTTAAAGTTATGTTGCATCATGTCGGAACAGGCCTTTTACAGTGAAATTGTTAATTATCACACCCAAACCACACAAAACATCACAAGCATGTCAATTACATTCTGTACATGAAAGCGTACATAACACACAGTTCTAAGCAAATTAGTATGATCCCAATTTCCCCATAAATATTAATCAAACAGGGTCACAACTAATAAGCACATCACCAAACACACTCATTAGTCAATAACAAAAAGCAGTTTTAAAGCACCTTCAAATCATTTTTAATCTATTCAATAAAAGCTGACAAGAAGAAAGAAATATAGCATAACATACATGTAGAAAAGACTCACCTCCTGTTTGTGGGTAGTCATGAGAACAGGCAAGCAAATGTGACAAAATGTTTAGGTTAGGGATTATAGCATACAATACAGTTAGAGCCAAATAATTCAATTTCAACTGAGTCAGAATTAAACATAATTCCATGCCAAATCAAAAGAATGTTGATTCCAATGCAATATGTTTATGTGTGTGATATCATTATATACATGTACAAGGGTATTATAAACAAAATTCCACTTTTCCCTTAATATACCATAATTCATATGGGGTACTTAGCGTAAAAATAGTTGATTAAATAAAGCTAATAACTTATTGAATGTTATTGATTATTAACCTACCACCAAAATTATTCTTCAGAAATTATGAGAAATCATAATACATTCTTATCTGTGCTTTGAAAAGTTGTTTAAAAAATGTAATTTCATATTGTCACAAAGAGAATCGTATTAACATTATCATAGGCACTTGTTCTAAGTGATTGATATTTCTCACATGTACATGTGCCACTTACAAAGAAAATTCTAGATTAAGACAATACTTAATCCACAAGCCAAATGTCTTATCATTAAGAAAATTAGCTCTGCGCAATAGCCACAATCTGAACAAAGTTAAAAACAAAACTTTACTTCAGAATTCCTTTTAATTCATTTGATTGAGGCTATCCTATAAATAGTTTGAAGACTAATAACCCAGGGTTTAAATAAACAAGAGGAATGTCTCTGGCAGTCTCGCCTGCATAATACATGTACACAATTAGATATTACAATACCAGCAGTGCTGTCTTTGAAACAGATCATGTGACTGAACAACTTGTGCTATATAATCAGTGATACTTGATTACCCATATGCCCAAGTTTCATGCAATTTACTAGTACATTCAAAGTCATTTCAATATCATTTCAAAACTTAACTTTGGTTTAATAAGATTTCACTGTTGATACCATAGTATAGTCAAAGTTCATTGACCCTAAATGACCTCTGACCTTGATTATGTGACCTGAAACTTGTGCAAGATCAGTGGTACTTGATCACTAAAATATGACTGATGCCAAAAAAAAAGAAATGAGAGCGAGTTGAACAAAAACTTGACCTTTTGAACCTTAGATGACCTTTAAGCCCATCATTGTCAACATCACACATGTCGTAATACTAAAGGATCCTTTGAGCCAAGTGTGATCAAACTTGATGAAATAAAGAAATGAGAGTAAGTTGAATAAAAATTTCAAAAAAGGATGGACATGACCTATTATTTGACCTTTTGACCCCAAGATGACATTTGACCCCATTAACTTCATGGACCCACATGTGGTTTTACCCAAGGACCATATGTACCAAGTGTGAACATAATTGACGGATAGTTGAATAACTTGACCTTTTGACCCCTAAATGACCTTTGACCCCATCATCATAATGGGCACACATATGGTATTACCCAAGGATCCTTCGAGCTAAGTGTGATCGAAATTGATGAAGAAATAAAGAAATTAGTGTAGGTTGAACAAAAACTTCAAAAAAGGATGGACATGACCTTACATCATTTGACCTTTTGACCCCTAGATGACCTTTGACCCCACCATACTCATGAGCACACATGTGGTATTACTCAAGGATCATGAACATAATTGGTACAGGAATAATATATGCATGAGAGCAAGTTGAAAAAAACATTTATGTAACAGAGCAAAAAGACTAACAGGAAAAGTGATCACTAGGTCTCGTCTATACTACGTTCAGGCGAGACAAAAATAAAAGTAAAAGTAGAGTATTTTGTAACTAGAATTTGGATATAATTTTTAATAGTTGCCAATCACAACTCATGTCTATCTTGAACTATTATATTTGAAAATTTATAGTCATATGGAAGTGGTCTTCCGTGGAAGACCAAAACTTATTGGTGAATGGGGAACCTTGACGAAATAATATTAAAAAAGGCAATGCAATGCCACTCCCCTCCCTCCCTCTCTCCCTCTCTATTCCCTCCCTCCCTCTCTCTCTCTCTCTCTCTCTATTCTCCTCCCCCCCCTCCTCCTCCTCCTCCTCCTCCTCCTCCTCCTCCTCCTCCTCCTCCTCCTCCTCCTCCTCCTCCTCCTCCTCCTCCTCCTCCTCCTCCTCCTCCTCCTCCTCCTCCTCCTCCTCCTCCTCCTCCTCCTCCTCCTCCTCCTCCTCCTCCTCCTCCTCCTCCTCCTCCTCCTCCTCCTCCTCCTCCTCCCTCTCCCTCCTCCTCCCTCATTTGATTTGAAAATAAGTTTTTGTGAAATTAAGCATAACATTAAAAAGGTCATAACTCTCTTATTTTACATCAGATTTCAGTGAATTTTTCAGCATCACACTTGTTTAATTTCTGTGTTTCCATTAAAAATGAATCTTCTGGTAGGTGTGCCCTTTAGAAATTACAAGAGGGGTAAATGTCACAAACCCAATACAAGAGAAATTTAGTTTCCAATACAGGATGTATGATTAATCAAGAATGTGTATCTTAATAGCGTTCATACCTGATCCGACAACAAGGTTGCTTCCATTCTATTGTGAAGTAAACCAGCTAAGTTTTCCTCATCCACCCTAGGAATACCACCCCGTCTGGCTCTGTATCAGAGAATGGAAAAGAGAAAGGGGGAAGACAAATAAAAAACACCAGATATCATAATTATGATTGTCACAATTTAATGAAGTACTAGTCAACTAGTGTATGATATGACAGTGAATTATCGGTTGGTCTATTACCACAAGTTTGGTCTAATTTTTAGTTTGTCCATTTTCACATGGTCTAAACCCAGAGCTGCCAAGTTGTATTTTGCATTTTCAGTATTCTTATCCCCCAAAATCAGTATTTTGACAAAAAAATCAGTATTTTTACCGTGTGAGATAAATATTTTGTATTTTTCCCAAAAAAAGCGTATTTCATAATAAAATGCTTGGCGCACTCGCCCATCACGGCGCTCAAGCTGCATGCAAGCTAAAATGCGCACTGCTCTTGCAGATGAAAAAAAAAAACATTGAAACTTGTGTATATCTCACCCTGGTTTTTACAAAATGATTGAAAAAAAAACAAGTTACCTGAAATTACATTGATCTAATAACCATATTTGTGTACGTTTTATGAAATAGAGACATATATATTATAGAGATGATTTTTTTCAAGAAATTACGATTTTGTAAAAAAAAAAAAAACTCAATTTTTTTTTTTTTTTTTTTTTTTAAACGTACTGCCGTATTTTGGTTGCAAAAACGTACTGGTTGGCAGGTCTGTAAACCCATTTTGTCTACAACCAGTAATGCTGCTTTGTCCCATATTTAACCATTTTGAACACATTAATACATGTAGGAGAATATTAAAACATTTTTAAAAATCCAAATGTATAGTAGGGAAAAATTAAATATGATACGATTGTCTAGTATTAAGTTGAATTTGTTTTAAAAATTTGATTTTTGTATTCAAAAGGCCAAAAATTGTTGCTCACTCTTAGCTTCTTAAAAATGTTGCCCTCTAAAAATGTTTGGCTTATTCCACCACTGATCTGACATCATGAAGTGTCCTGTATTTCGACTGCCCAAAATCTGGGCTCTGTAACACAAAGGTATGCAATGAATTGTAAATATGAAAGAACCGCACTCATTGGCTGCCGGTCAGTGTGCACATTCAATGATGATCTTGATTGGTCATTGGTATTTAGCGATTGATTGCAAACCTTTATGTTACGGAGCCCTGGTCACCCTGCTTCACACAGAAGCATAATTTTCAAAGTTTGATGATTTTGAAAGTTTAATCATTTTGAAATTCACAGGAATTTAAAAATGAGTTTAATCATTTAAAAATGAGTTTTATCATTTTGAAATGATTAATCAATTTAAAAATGAGTTTAATCATTTTGAAATTCACAGGAATTTAAAAATGATTAAACTTTCAAAATCATCACAATTAGTTACACATCTCTAAAATGTTTAGATTTAGAATTTAAGTCAAAATTTGTCATAATCAGGGTTGGACTCATTCAACGTTCTCGCTACCACGCGTCACGGTTGGCGGGCGCCGACAACCCTGAAAATTTTCAGGGCAAATCCGCCAACCGTGAACTTCCCCGACAACCGTGGCCGACAACTGTAAAACAGGCCTAGATCCACACAAAAAACTGAATAATATATTTAAAATAAAAACAATCTGCTTTTCAGATCCTAAAATAAACTTGTCGATTATTTCTTCCACGATTTCTTCCCGGGATTTCTTTGCTTCGCTACTATGCTGTATACGATACGACTTCGACTCGAGGCCCAATTTAACTCTCTCTCTCTCTTATATGGGAAGTGCGAAGATGTTTACCTCGCATTTGCGTATCGCATTGCTCTCATTATTTACGTCTTTAAAATGGTAGTAAAATACGCTCAAAAATAAAGTGAGAAGAGAGGGGTACCGTGGGTTACTGGGTTGGGCAATGTAATTTAGATGTTACGAATTTCAGTTGATATTGTCATTTATTTTGTCAAAAGTAAAGTGTGTCAAAAAATAATATGAAAATTCGATCGAAATTTAGTTTCATCTCGTCCCAGGCCCCAGCCTTATTATAGCTACATCTACATGAATTCATTGAATGCATTTCTGATGACACTGCCGTAGAACGAATTGAGAAAATTATTAAAAGATCACGTTAATAATGACAAAGCCACAGCCACAGGAATGGATTGATATAATGTCCAACTCATTTACTTACAGCAAAATGATTATTCACATTTATATTCCAATTTTACTCCATAATTTCCAAAGTCTTGATCTCTACATCGATCTTTTGAAAGTGTTGATTAATTTCGCGACGGTGTGTCTACCAAGTTCTGTGTCACTGCACTAGCGCTCGCCATGGCCACATTCATAATACAAATCGCACATGGCACCAAAATCTATCCGAGTCTTCCAAAATTAGATGGGATCCAAAACCGATTTGAATGTTTTTTTTTCTTCAGATATTCATTGAATCTGTTATAATCTTCATAAGTAATAATCTTTATTAATTTTATTCACGCTTTTTATCATATTACGACTCATTTTTTAATGTGAGTTATACGTACAGTGTATTTTCATTTGTATTGTTCTTTATTACTCTTTGCCTGCCAATTAAATAATGAACGCACCTGTCACCGTCCTGAGAAATGTTTTTAGTCATTACAGTGAATGCTTCATGAATTTGTTATACAATTGCTTAACAACTCCCGGTAACAACTACGATTTAAAATAAAATATTATTTGAAATTAATTTGTGTAAAGGAGAAAGAGAATAATGGGAGGTGGTCGTGGGCAATATAAATGAAAATGATGGGGTGTTTGTGACTTTGTGGGGGAGGGGATTTGCGAAAAGAAGTCAATGTTCGGAGCGAATTAAATTAATATTCTTTTATGGATGTGTCTACTGTGATTGTGGCTGCATAATCTTTATGGCGAGTGGAAAATTAACCCTTGGACTTGGTCGGGAGGGGTACGTGATTCAATAGATTTCAATAAAAGTACACATTCAACAAAGTGGAATTGACAATTCACAGATATTCATTTCAGGGCCGCGGAAACAGGGGGGGGGGGCTGGGTGGGCTTCAGCTCCCCCACTTTTTTTTCCAAAACCGTGTACAAAAACAGGACCACCTGATTGCGTTTTTTGCATGATGGTCAGCCCCCCCCCCCACTTTCAAGACCTTTCCGCGGCCCCTGCATTTCAAGTACGAATTATTGAAGTTGATATGTGTGAACGTTTTAGAGGATATGTATTTCGTTTGCCCACGCCCACATGAGTCGCTAGTATAATTTGAATATCGCTGGATGAATTTTTCAATTTCACTTATGTCGTTATATATGTTTTATATCGGAATTGTGTTTTATATATAGAGTTATCTTTACAACGTCGTTAGCCTAATTACTGCGAGTGGATTATATTTATGAAATGAGTTGGAATGTGAACGAGACGCCCCAAAGCCGATGGCACGTGATCTAATTAGTATTCACTTTCTGGGTTGAGCCAATCATTGTGCTTGAAAACGGGTTTCCCCGAATTCCCGCCCTTGGAATGACTGTGTACCATGTGCGTGACCTGTTAACCTGTTGTATGAATGCGAATCAGCTGGTTTCGTGACCTCAAATATTCTTCATGTTGTTTACGCTGGATGGGGGCTATAAAAAGATCTTTCTGACTCTTTTTTTTTTTTCAATTTTAATAATCTGTTCGTGAATTTCTGTAACTTGAAAACTGATGCAATTTATTGAATCACGTACCTCGATCTTCCCACTCATGGTGCAAGAAAATATTTTTAAAATTCAAAATCGCCAAAATATACATGTAAAGAAAGATTATTCAGCCGTCATCATCAGTAGTAGTATAGACATGTCTATAAATATGCATTCGCTTCGAATATTGACTTCTTCACCAATCCCACACACACGTACGATCTCAACATCCCCTTGTCATTGTCCACGCCACGACCCCTCCCCTTTCGCGCTCCCCCTTCGACCATCCTAGCTACAACCCTCCCCCCCCCCCTCTTCCTCTCTTTCACACACGCTGTATTTGTAGGCCTACATAGTGCATTATTCAAAAATACAAATCTGCTTTCCTGTCAATTAAGCTTTACTTTTAAAACATTTTAAATCGCAATTAATTATAATAAGAACAAAATCGTAATATTAAAGTATGATGAATGACTAAAAATATTTCTCCCGCTCGTGATGGACACGTTCATTATTTTATAGGCGAGTATAGAACAATACAAATGAACATAGCAATAATTGACAGTGATAAACGAATCTTGATTGGATATTATTAGTATTTTACATCATCAGCAGAAGTCTTAATTATGAGAGTTATAGTTTCAGTGAGTATCTGAAAACAAAACAAACATGCAAATTATATCGTCTCATGAATACCGATGCCCATTATTTGGAAGCCTCGGAAGTTTTCTTCCGAGGCTTCCAAACAAAGTCGGAACAATCTTTGGATTGAGTAAGGGCGTGGCGCGGCGCGCATGCGGTCCGTAGATGTAGTCGGTCATTGACACGCATTCACAAAATGAATCGCACTTTCTAAGGACGTAGCGATCTAGACATTGGAAAGTATGGAGTACATTATCGATGTCATTGATGTGAATAAATCTATAAACTGTAAGTATAAAATGAGATTGAATTTAAATCTTTTCTTTTGACCTTTTTCATCAGTACTTGCCTTTCTGCTTCAATCGATCGCAATTCGCGCAACCGTTACGGCTGTGTGGCCGGAGAAGCATTAAATAGACATAAAATGTGGTGCATTTAGCAGCAATCTAAGCTCGTCGATATTGATATTTTCGATAGCTACCGCGCTCCGCGAGGGAGGGGGGACACCCCCCTCCCGCAACCCTCCCCCCGTGCGTGCTTCGCACGCACCAAGGCCGCTGCGCGGCTTGCGTATCATCGCTTCGCGCCGCCAAGCGTCAGAATGAACCTGGCGAGAACGTTGGACTCATTACTTCCTTCAATTACAATTACAACTATGAAATTGAAGAAATGTTAAATTACAATTACATTTCAATTAAATTAAAAATTTTAATTACAATTACCATTTACTTTTCTCAATTACAAATACAATTTCAATTACTTTCTAGAAAAGTCATAAATGAAACAAATTTTTATTCTGTACATTAGTACCACCTATTTCAACATAATTCTAAGCTACAGAGAAATTGACAAGATGAATGTTTAGGTTTAAAGAGCACGGATTCTGCCTGTTACTCTCTTTGATGCTGTAAAGTAATTCAATGTAATTAAACGTTAATGACAGTAATTGAGGTCAAGTACATTTTTTCAATTACAATTACGATTACTTTCCCTCTCAAAACTTCAATTACAATTACTCCAAACAAAATGTAATTAATTACGCAATTGATCAATTACCTTGCAATTGAGCCCAACCCTGGTCATAATTTTACACATGACCAAGAATGGCCCTTCACCTTTATGTGGTGAAATGGTTGATGAGAGACATCCATGTACATGTATTAAAGCGAATGTTAAGTGTGCCTTCCAGCACGCTGGGCAGCCCACAAAGCAAAAATGAACTGTATGAAAAGGCCTAATGGGAGTAGTAAATGCAGCACAACAGGCCATTAGCCCAATTGGAAATTAAGACTATAATGATTAGACAAATGTGATATTTAGACAAGTTTGCAAAGACTTACTTGCTATTTTATTAGACTAAATGGAAAATAGACAAAGGGATAACAGACAAATGCAATTTTTTTTATAGACTAAATGGAAAATATACAAAGGGATAACAAATTGGAAATTAGACCAACTGTACATTACATCAAATAAATATGGACCAAATGAATAATAGACCAAGTGGAGATGAGACGACCTTGTATTAGATCAACTAGTATAGACTAATACTGACAATTAGACAAAATACATTAGACCAAATGCAATTACACCAAGTGGGAATAAAATACATAAGACAAAAAGCAAATTAGACCAAGTGATGATTAGCCCAAGTAGTCATTAGACCAAGTGGCTATTAGACAAAAAGGCATGTAGACCAGATTGGGTTAAGCTCAAATGTTGCTAGCCCATCTGAAGGTTAGACCAAACTGGTTTTAGACAAAAAGTCAGTCATAATGTCATCCATAATACTGATTTTCAATGAAATAGAATAAAGGTAAATAATGACTTGGATATTATTACCCTGGCTGCAGGCGAGACAAAAAAAAGTGTTGATATTATAAATTAAAAATGCTTGTTTAAGGACATCAATGAAATATCAACATGTTCTTTCCAAATGCGAAAAAAATCCCCTGAATTGTTTCAACTACTGTACCAGAATACAACAAGAGTGTCGCTAAGGCGCCCGCCTGTAAAGCAGAAAATGGAGATATTGTTCAAGCAAGAAAAGTGGAAGGTGGCGACTTGACCTTTGACTGTCTGACCTCAATATCAATGGAATTCCTGAGATCTATGCTAATATCATACGAACCAAATTATATGAGCCTAAAGGTTAAGTTAAACTGAAGTTATCGCGTTTACAAGGACTGCAGCAGGGTAAGGTGGCAACATGTCACTGTGACCTTGACCTTTTGACCTCAAAATCAATAGGCTTCCTGGGATCTATGCTAGTATCATACACACCAAATTTATGAGCCTAGGTTAAGTTAAACTGAAGTTATTGCATTTACAAGGACTGCAGCAGGGTAAGGTGGCAACATGTCACTGTGACCTTGACCTTTTGACCTCAAAATCAATAGGCTTCCTGGGATCTATGCTAGTATCATACACACCAAATTTATGAGCCTAGGGTTAAGTTAAACTGAAGTTATTGCGTTTACAAGGACTGCAGAAGGTTACGATGAAAATACGTCACTGTGACCTTGACCTTTTGACCTCAAAATCAATAGGCTTACTGGGATCCATGCTAGTATCATACACACCAAATTATATGATCCTAGGTTAAGTTAAACTGAAGTTATCGCATTTACAAGGACTGCAGAAGGGTACGATGAAAACTTGTCAGTGTGACCTTGACCTTTGGACCTCAAAATCGATAGGCTTTCTGAGATCTATGCTAGTATCATACACACCAAATTATATGAGCCTAGGTTCAGTTCAACTGAAGTTATCGCGTTTGCAATGGCTGCAGAAGGGTACGATGAAAATACGTCACTGTGACCTTGACCTTTGACCTTTTGACCGCAAAATCAAAAGGCTTCCTGGGATCCATGCTAGTATCATACACACCTAATTATATGATCCTAGGTTAAGTTAAACTGAAGTTATCGCGTTAACAAGGACTGCAGAAGGGTACGATGAAAATACGTCACTGTGACCTTGACCTTTGACCTTTTGACCTCAAAATCAATAGGCTTCCTGGGATTTATGCTAGTATCATACATACCAAATTATAGGAGCATAGGTTAAGTTAAACTGAAGTTATCGCGTTTACAAGGAAAAGTTAATGGACGGACGGACACCGAGCGTGATACCATAATACGTCCCGTCGAGACGGGCGTATAATAAAATAGCTGTCCAAATTCCCTTTCCCAACTAGAAACGTGTTCATAATGACCATCGGTATGTTCGATACAATTCACACATGGTATCTATGTACATGCATGAGTGAAAGAAGTAATGTACAGAAAACATTTTTTCCCCTTACAAGATAGAACAAATTATTAGTGAGATAAACATTCAATCCTCAAATCAATCTTATATCAATGTCAATATAGCAAAATACAGTAGCTTGAATGAAGATGACAAAAAGATGCAGTGCACAGCATCTTTCCCCTATTTAAAGCAATCTTACACATGACCATTACAGAATGTAAGCCAAATAAGTGGATGAGTCACATAGAATTTTAAGAAATTCGAAACACATTCAAATGACTCAACTGAGCTAAGCTTGCATCATCAATTCTGACTAGCTCTAGTGAACACTTTTGATATGAGAGGAAAAGATAATATTAAATGATGTGCATGCGGAGGGCTATGATGTGTCTCCCTTCATGTTTCAAGCGTATTCCTGTTTTAGTGGGCTTTCACAGATGTACAGTATCACCATGGACCTGGTATCACCATGCATGGTGTCAAAAGTTTTATCTCTGTCTCTCTCTCCCTCTCTCTCTCTATCTGCACTCATATGAACCAGGTACCCATTCCATCACACTTTGGCAGTGTTTATGCTTCCACTTTTCAGGCCAGAATCATCGTTTCCATACGTGATTAGTCCAATACAAGGTTGCGTCCATGCTTACTTTCATTTAAATGATGTTTCAAAACGCCGATCGTAACTCACAATAAGGTGCATTTGTAAACGTCGTTTGACCAGAATCAGGCTTTCTGGGGAAGTATAAACAGAACCACGATCATAAACATGTTTAAATGACGTCATTTGATACATGCTTCCGGTGAGATGAAAATCCGCGGGCAAATGCAGTCGCATTCTTCTTCTTCCAGTCTGGTACAGTCAGCTACTGGGGTATTATGCATTAACATAGCACCATGGTCGCACGTTACCTCCATGGAATTACCTCTCATCTCCTTTGTTACATTTGCATGTGTGATAATTGATTTAAGTACTATCACTAGTATTACTCTTCCAATTTGTTATCACGAAGAATGTTGAGGGATTTACAACAACAACAAACTGGAACATGAGTTATAATGAGACATCGCCAGATGCCCCAGTAGCATAAACAAATAGATGTTTTATCATTTTATTATGTATACTTTAATATTATCCTCACCATGGTGGAAATCATATGGCTATGTCAAGTGGCTCCATGCAATGACTAAAATATCGGATAGTGTTTGATGTTTATATACTAGTCGACGTACCTTCCCCATAACACTCGGAAAAAAAAATTTCGAAAAAGGGCGCGCCCAATTTGACCTCGCTTTCCTGCTCAATGAAAATTACGATGCAAAGCCAGCTGGAGTTTGTGATTTCGCCTCTGAAAAGTTAAGCATAAACAGCATTCCCAGAACCACGTTTACGATCGGCGTTTTGAAACAACGTTTGAAAACGCTGATTCTGTCCTCGCAATGGAAGCATAAACACACCCTTTGTCATACAGTACAGGACAACACAGTTTCCAATGTAGAATACATTGCCCATTTTATGTTTTAAGCCTGAGTCGAATCAATTTTAAAATTGGTGTTCCATCGATGTCATCAAGCGCCGGTGCAGATCTTGCAAAATCAGTACATCAAAAGAAAAAGAAAAAGACAGTGTGAAGGACTAAATCTACGGCCTTTTCGTTTAGTAAACACCATTGATCATCAAAATGAACAGTAATGTGTAACTTAATTACTTGAATTATATTCCCCCAGAATGAAACCTATTGTGTAATTATGGTGCCTATTCGCCATTAATTTGAAGTTTATTTTGATCCCAGTTCAAGTATTTACTCGTCTGTTCATGAGATAATTTACCGGAATGCATGATGAATTCATGAATGGAATTTATCATCATCGATCGCGCATGCGCATTTTGCCTTTAATAATTAAACCAGATCGAAATGGATGGAAAGGAAAATCATGACGCGATCAACATAAAATAAACCTTGCTTTGATTGACAAAACTTCTTATTGTATCCCTTACTTAAGATTGTCACATTGGGAGTGTACATAAGAAGAAAGAGAATAGTTTTTACAACGAAAAATGTTTACTGTAAACAAATAGAAGTAATGCCGAAAATTTGTTAACTATTTATAATTTCCTCCTATTAAAAAACCTCATTTTTTACTTTCTATTGTCCATGGCGGACGGCATTTGTATATCAATGAGTCAGAAAAAAGAGGAATGAGGGTATTTGAATTCTAGTTCATCATGGCTTTGCCTTGAACAAGAATAGCCTGGTGGTTAAGTCGCTGCCCAGAAAGCAGTAGATGGCAAGTTCCAATCCCACTGGTTCCAATTTTTCTGACTTATGATTTTCATTACAGATCAAGCATAGTGATCATAAACAACTAGGAGTAATGCTGAAAATTTCTAACAAATTATAATGACATTTTCCTTGATATAAATCAATGAAATGCAAGCCAAAACAGACCCACTTGAATCATTCAAGCCCATGAGCATGCATGCACTAGTAGGTAGGGAACCATTGATAAACAAAGGACCAATACGTACATGTATGATAAAGAATCAAATGCTAATTAAATTTCAGCACAAAGAATAATACTCCCAGTGGAATAACGAGTCAACGATTTTGAAGGGCCAGATACGCCATATCGAGCAAAATTTATTTTAACAATTGTGAGTGAGCAAGCGAGCGAAGTGAAGTATTTTGACATAATATTCAGAAAAAAGCATCATATTCACCCTCCTCTCTTTCCTCTTCTTTTTTTTCTTGGTTGTGAAATATTTGAGGGAGCAAACGCCCCACCCTCTCATCAGTACTCCACTAGATACTCCTTAAATTATTCAGCAAATCAAGACAAAATTTATCTCTAATAACAGTTTCAATATTGAAATTTAAGTTTCATACATGTATGTAATTGTTATAAGATCATTGCTTCGCCATTTTTTCGAAAATGAATTACAGCTTCAACTGACACCACAATAACACCTCTTTTTAAAGTGAAAGTTCACCCTGAAGAAAAGATTGCTGTAAAAATACCAGAAAAGATTAAACATATTGGTCAAAATTTGAGGAAAATTCATTCAATGATTCAGAAAGTTTTCAGAATTTTTGTTTTTTTGTGACGTCATATATGAGCATCTGCCCAATATAAAACATAAAACGCAATTATTTCAATTTTTCCTTGGTTCATAACAATTTTCTTTTTCTTTCAGGAGAGGGTGTGAATAATTTGTCAATATAATGAAGATAGGAAAAAAAAACACTTCATTTTTTTTTTTTAAATGACATTTCATTGATTTTTACTACATGATATATGGGGATGCTGCTCACATACATGTACGACTTCAGAAATCAAACTAGAAATTATGCCCAAGACATCACATGTTTTACTCAACCTGGGTATGGGTGCTCTAAAACCATGCATGATATTCCCCTCTGAAAAAAAAATATGAAAAATAGTCAAGGGTAGCAAAGTCACTGCCGAAGTCCAAGGCTCCCTCGTTGGGGTTACAAGCTCTTGCATACATGTAGTTAAGAATTAAAAAGTGATTTTTCAAGGTGAGTGTGCATGATAGTTTTATCATTTCACTTTAAAAAAGCAGTAAAAAACAGCATGAGAATGATCTTGGGCAAAGGATTTCAAATTTAAAAAAAAATTAAAATTGTAACAAAGCAATTTTAAAACAGGGAATGAAAAATGGATAAAGACCTCATTCATTTTATTGCGAACTGGTTATTCAGGGAACAGTGTTATGGGTAATCTAAACTGTTAGCTCATTTAAAAAGATTTTAGTGGCGAAAATTTAGGAGGCGATAGTTATGATGGGTCGAATATTTTAGAAGCAACGTGATGGTTTACTTGATTGACAAGGGTTATAAATTCAATAAAATCACCTTATGTACCTTATACCTTATCATATCATTGTATTCATGAAATTTTGCTTTGATATTCATAAAACTCTTCAGAAAAGGCATTATTGAAATCTGTGTCAGCAATGTTCTAACTTTGAAGAAGAGACACAAACAAGAAAAACATGTCTTTATGACTGTAATGTATGTCTATCTTCGCCTGTTTTTTTGGGGGGGAGGGTATTTTCATTATATCTTTCGAACTGAACAGATCAAATAAACAAGAGTGTCACGTGGGTGAGCACATAATACAACCGCCTGTATAATGCGGAAAATTGAGTTATTGGTCAAGCAAGAAAAGTGGAAGGTGGCAACTTGAACTTTGACCTTTTGATCTCAAAATCAATAGAATTCCTGGAGTCCATGCTAGTATCGTACTACACTAAATTATATGAGCCTAGGTTAAGTTAAACTGAAGTTATCGCGTTTACACGGACTTCAGAAGGGTAAGATGAAAACATGTCACTGTGACCTTTAATAACCTTTGACTTTTTTACCTCAAAATCAAAACACTTTCTCGGATCTGTGCTAGTATCATACACACCAAATTATATGAGCCTAGGTTATCGTGCTTACAAGGACTTCAAAGGGTAAGATGAAAGCATGTCACTGTGACCTTGACCTTTGAACTTTTAACCTAAAAATCAATAGGTCTCCTGGAATTCATGCTACTATCATACACACCAAATTATATGAGCCTAGGCTAAGGTAAACTAAAGTTATCACATTTGCAAAGAAAAGTTAATGGATGGACAGACAGACGGATGGATGGATGGACGGACAGACAGACGGACGAACACTGAGCGTGATACCATAATACATTCCGTAGGATGGGCATATAAAAAAATAGATATTTTTCTTTTCTTTCATATACATCAAATATCTGGCATCTTTCACTGTAACACGCTGAATAATTTCAGAGGCTGTATATAAATGACCTGAAAATAGTGTTGTTAAGGGAATATGATTTGATTTAATATGCTCATGATGGTTGATATAGGAGAATAATCATGTTAAAAAAGTGACAATGACCTTGACCTTTTAGAGAAAAGTGATGTGCCATTACATATGGGACACAAAATAAAAAACAAAATATTTAGACATTTTTTCAAGTTGAAATTATCTGAAAGTATAATCATTGACAACTTGTAATGCAGTGCACATGGTAAAAATCAGAACACTCCAGTATATCAAAGGCAAAATAAAGGCAAAAACCTCTCATTACAGACTCTAATTAAACAAACTGACATGTTACGTATGGGACATTTCGTCCCCATCGAGAACGTACACAATTTTCCCCACAATTAAAAAAAAAAAAATTCGAATATAGAAATAACAAGAATTTTTTTGTTCTTTTAAAATATTCTATTGAGACACATTTGATATGACTGAAAAGGAAATTAGCCATTTCAACAGTTTTCTCATTTGTAATGATTTTATGTATCATATTTTCCATTTTTACTATTTTTTGCTTCAATTATTTTCAATATCTATAACAAAGCAATATTTAGAAATTCAAGAAAAGGTGAATAAATCACTTTTTTGGAGCACTCCCAATTGACATTGTGTACAAATGTCCCATACATAACATGTCCCATATGTAACTTTAAAAAAAATAAACCTTCTAATAAAAGGTAAGATATATTTTTGAAACTTTTGTGGTACTATGTAACATTTTCATACTAACTTCCTAGAGATGCTACAATGCAAGTATTGTATTCTGAGAAATAACTAAATCCTTTGACAAGACCTAAACCACTTTTTTATCAAAAGAAAAGTAATAAGATGTGGGGGTCCATGTCCCACCTTGATTAAATCTCACATGTGGTATGAGTTTTTTTAATTGCCCCATATGTAACACCCATTTTGCCAATTACGCAGACCTTAGGTGCTCCAAATTAACATGATTTTGCATAATGAAGTTTTGAAATTTGGGCTTTCTTGTGCCAACAAATATATTTTATTAAAATATACCGGTAGATGAAATTTTGTCTTTTAGGATGACATTTTTTTAACTTGCCTGTAAACATGTTGTAGTCATTGCTTACCAATCATGTGAATTATTACCAATAAACCATTCGTGAACTATATGGACTGCTATGAGAGGCACGATTGTTTCTACTTTCTAGAGGCTCAAGGGGACTGCAATGCTACATGTACTATGCATGGTCTGGCCAGTGCGGTATTTTAGAGCCCAAAGAAACAACCATACAGTATCTCAAATATCAGAGCAAAGCAAATCTTTTATGAACCAAATTAATAATACATGTACTGTAAGTCTCAAAAATAGTCTACATAAGATGTACTCGTAAGATCAAACAGAACAGCTAACGTTAGACCGAGGACTGTTATACCCCCAGAGGGGGGCAAAAATTATATTTTGATGGGGGTGTGCCTCCCGAATCCCTGAAATGGGGGTCAAAGGAACAGATCACATGGGTAAAATACAGGGTCTTGGGAACTTAGTATATACTGGGTGGTGTGAAAAACTGGGTCAACAGAACGGGATCGCAGTATATGTACAGTATACGGTCATACCTGCCAACCTTTAATAAAAAATCAGTATCAATACTACGAGGGCACCGAGTGGGTGTCCGGCCCGTTTTAACGGTAGGCCTAGGGGCTCTTTGCATTTTCAGCATGTAAGAGTAGCGCATTTCCCTACACTTTTTAAAGCAAATATACCCTCATAATCTACCTTTATGTAATTTAATATCATTTGTCAATTAAAAGAAGGTCTTTAAATATCACTTTTGTGACAAAAAACACCCAGTTTCATGCAGGTGTGATTTGTTTTCATTTAAATCTATGAATTTTTCTTGTTCACCAGAGCTCTCAAGAACTTTAATTTTGAATATATTTTTGAGAGCCCTCTATTGGTGGAAAGTGAGATTGATGCAGATCTTCATCTCCACAGATTCTCTTTTTAATTAGAAAAAATTAATTTCACTAATTCAATTGAGTTATGGGCCAAGGCATAGGCCTATTTTTATGATGAATTTAGATCCAAGTTGGGCCTAACTTACTGTATGAAAAACTGACGTGCCAAAAAATCAAACATTTATCCAGCCTATATCAAGAGAAAATAAGCCAAACATTGACAATCATATTCATGTTATTTCACCGCACAGGGGTTACTGACTGAGGACAAAACCTAAATTGGATAAGTGCTTGTTGGTATGAGAGAGCAGATTTTCAGCCATGACGAAAACAAAGCCGAAACTAAACGGCTGCATGCGCCCGACCCGCACTGCGCACTTGCGGTGCGCCGGTGAGCTAAGACGGAGAGGCTGAGGCGCAGCAACTCGGCGGGCGCCGGGAGCTTAGGCAAGCGAAGCAAGTAGATTTGGCGTTCGGCTCCGAAGGCTCAACTTGAGATCGAAATTTGATAATCTCCTTTCCTCCTCAAAAATTTGACAACTATTCAAAAAATAAAGTATAGATCAATGTTAAAATTGCGTTGGGATAGATCTAACTTAGAGTAGCGTCGGTGCGCGGCTGGCCGGGCGGCGCGGGGGTATGGTGTGCAGCCATTCGGCAGCTGCAGCATGCAGCGCTAGGCAGCGCAGAAGCTCAGCAATATACCACTGAAATCACCAAACACACTAGACATACACTGCACATTCACTAACTCACTCCCACACTACAAAATCTTCCGGCGACATGGGCAAAACCTCAAATAAAAGGTGAAATTTTCTTACCTAAATAACCATATTTCGCGTCAAAAATATCACCACCGGTAATTTTTAACATCGTAGTTAGGAAACAAGGGGTCTAAAAAAGTGTATTTTTCACGGTTTTTCCGATGTTCGTGGATTATGAAAACATGTCCTCACTAAAAACTGGCACTTTCGCGAGCCGATGTCAGCCGCCATTTTTTTCCAGAAGTCAACGCTAAGTGCGGCCGTAGCGTGTACGCTCGTTATTTTCACATGCATTTGCAATGGAACTGCGCACTTAGCAGTGTTTGCGCGCCGTTTAACGTCGCTCTCTGTGCAAAACTAGCGCATTTGCGTAGCTGTGCGCTCCAGTCGTTTATGCGTTAGTCGCATCTTGATATGAGCCGTGCATGCGTTAGTCGCATCTTGATATGAGCCGTGCATGAATTAGTCGCATCATACAGCCGTTTCAATAATTTCAACACTATATTGATTAACCCAAAAATCAGAATTTTGGTTTTAAAATTCGGAATTCAGAATGGAGGTATAAAAATCGGTATAATTCCGCCAAAATCGGAATGGTTGGCAGGTATGTACGGTGCACGCTAGCGCTGTGCATGTACAATGTTTGTGGGCACTAGCAGTGTATGGAGCTGCTAGCTGAGGGAGTTTTGAAGCCATACGTGCAGCTCTCGCATGCGGTGCTCACGCTGGACAATTTTGGCAGGGCTGTGGAACTGAGATGTTTCGTAAAGGGGGTCTTGCGAGCAGGGCGGGGCGGCTTCTGAATAAAACTTCTGTCATTCGGAGTATCTAGAGAACTGAAAATCGGGTCTGAAAAAGGGGGTCATCAAAGTGGCAGGTCCCCAAATCACCAATACATGTGAGTGCCCCCCCCCCCCTGGGTAAGACCCTTGTCCTAACATTCTGTTAGTAATGTTAGATGTAGTAGATCTAGCTAAACTTATACTTGGGTAGACCTTACCATTTATTTTGCGAGCATTAAGGCTTGAACAAGGCTTGATGATTGATACATCCGTAATAAGTTCCTTAAAGGAGAATGAAACCCTTGAAACCATCTGAATCCATATAAAAGAGAAAAATCAAAGAAACATATTGTTGAAAGTTTGAGGAAGATTGAATGAATAATAAGAAAGTTATGAGCATTTGAATATTGAGATCACTAATGCCATGTAGATCCTCCCATTGGCAATGCAACCAAGATCTGTGATGTCACACACGTACAACTCCCTCATTACTTTAGTACTTATTTCACTTATATTCTCACTTTTATAGAGTCTATCACAAGGTGAGGTGTACTCTTTATGAGAGGACAAGTACAGAGGTTTCACAACATTATATCATTGATGAATCGTTTGTCATATGATTAGAATGAGCAAAAAGAGATGTTTTGGGGTATATTTTCAGTGTCCAAAACTGGACAACTCTCCCCTTTTGGACACTGAAAATGTACCCCAAAACATCTCTTTTTGCTCATTCTAATCATATGACAAACGATTCATCATTGATATAATGTTGTGAAGCCTCTGTACTTGTCCTCTCATAAAGAGAACACCTCACCTTGTGATAGACTCTATAAAAGTGAGAATATAAGTGAAATAAGTACTAAAGTAATGAGGGAGTTGTACGTGTGTGACATCACAGATCTTGGTTGCATTGCCAATGGGAGGATCTACATGGCATTAGTGATCTCAATTTTCAAATGCTCATAACTTTCTTATTATTCATTCAATCTTCCTCAAACTTTCAACAATATGTTTCTTTGATTTTTCTCTTTGATATGGATTCAGCTGGTTTCAAGGGTTTCATTCTCCTTTAATACTTTTAGACAATATTCAATAAAATATTGGGGATAGAACAAGCAAAAGTCAAGAATCTATCATTCCATCGATAGGTCCGTTACACACACACACACAATAAGAGCGTAAATGCACGAGTTGTCAAAAGTTTTCGATTACATTGCGCTGATATTATGGTATCTGCAATCACTCCTGAAAGCAACCTTTTGCACGCAATCAAATGAGGATCTCAGATGTCATCAAGCACAGGTGCAGATTTTGCAAAACTGATGCATGAATTAAAAAAGGATCAAAGGAGATTCCAGGAAATTATAGACCTATTTCTGTATTACCTATATTGGCAAAAATATTTGAGAAAATCGTTAATGATAGGTTGATGAGATTTCTAGAAGGTAACAATGTATTGCAAAAACATCAATATGGCTTCAGGAAGAAATATAATACAAAATTATCAGTTGTCAATTTATGTAATGCCCTCCTGAAATCATTAGATGGAGGGAAAATAACGTAAGGAGTTTTTATTGATTTTCAAAAGGCATTTGACACCATCAACCATGATATTCTAATTAAAAAATTGTCTCATTATGGAATACGCGGATTTGCCCTCCAATGGTTTGTGGATTATTTGAGCAACAGATCTCAGTTTGTTAAATACAAAGACGTCATGTCTCTGCACATGAAAATTTCTTGTGGTGTTCCACAGGGATCAGTTCTTGGTCCAACTCTCTTTCTTATATATATATATATAAATGATTTGCCAAACTCGACATCCTTCTTTAACTTCAGGTTATTCGCAGATGACTCAAATTTGTTCCACACCTTTGGGGCTGGAGAGACTGATATCGATATGAACGAAGTAAATGTGGAGTTGAATAAGGTGCAACAATGGTGTTATTCCAACAAATTTACAATCAATCTTAGTAAATCTGATTATATGATAATTAAGAGCAAAAGGAGATTAGTAAATGTAACAGGTTCCCTTGATATAGCAGGGACCACACTGTTTGAGGTGAATGATGTATCTTTTGTTGGACTGCAAATTAATAAGCACCTCACGTGGGATGCGCATATAAAAATTGTAAACAGAATAATCCGCTCAAAAGTAGGTATCTTGTTCAGACTCAGGCACTTTGTTCCAAGAAGCATTTTGATATTGAACATTATATAAGGCACTTATACAACCACACCTGTCGTATGGCATCGAGGTGTGGGGGAGCACCTACAAGACCAATTTAAATTGTATTTTCTTGGCCCAAAAAATGGCAATGAGAGCTTTAACCTTTAACCCGAGAGGTGCCCACTCTGATCCCCTGTTCAAAGCATTGAATATTTTGAATGTACATAAAATTCACTTCCTCTCCATTTCAACATTCGTCTATGATTTATTGCATGGTAGGTTACCACACTCTCAAATTGGGTACTGTCAGATAATAGACCATAAATATGCTACAAGGAGTAAAGATGCTGATCAATTATATCTCCCAATATGCAGAACCACACAGGGCCAGTTTTCAATTTCTTTCATGGGATCAAAACTTTGGAATTGTATACCAAATTATATAAAGGAAAGGAAATCAAGGAACACTTTCAGAAAGGCATTATTTGCTTACCTAAATACAAGTACAACCAACCCTCTAATTTAATTCTGACAAGAGAATAAAAAATATTTCAATAGAATATAAGAGTATTCTAGATAAAGCTCTCATTCTAATTGTATGTTTCATATAACGTGGTGATTTCTCAAACAACATTTATAGCATTATTCACTGTTCACACATATTTCTTTTATGTAAAAATACCAAAGATTTGAAGGAATCAGTCTCGACTAGCACTTGTGCTACCTTCTGGTTCCTTCTTATTACAACAACATTCAACCATCTTTTTGTTAGATTATCAATATTGGAAACTGTGACTGGGATCTTAAAAAACGTTAAAACATTTGTTTCAGGTTTATACACCCACGTCACATTTTTTATATTCAGATTTATCGTTTGTATTCTCATTTTATCCTTTATAATGTTAGCAATTACATCTGTATACTAGAATAGTTACGTTTGTGCTGTGATGTTAACACATTGTTATCGTTATTGTTATTGTTGTTAAGTAAACAAATAAACTCAAACAAAAAAAATAATAATACTGGCAGTATGAAGGAAAGAAATACCTTTTTTTGTACACACAAATGTCTGAATTAACTACTACTTACTTTAATTATGTTCCCCCCGAAATGAAACCTACCATGTAATTATGATGCCTATATTTGAAGCTTATTAGGATCCCAGTTTGAATCTTACTCGTCTGCTCATGCTGATATAATTTATGCACAATGAATTCATCCCATGATGTACCCGACTTTATTAACTTTACTCTTCTTTCAGAACATGATGTTAAAAAACTTATAACCAAGTTCAGCAAAAAGTCGTGTGCATCGGACCCAATGCCCACAAAGATTCTTTTACAGTGTACGGACACACTGATTCCCACCATCACATCTCTAATTAATCTCTCATTGTCATCTGATAATTTTCCTTCGCTATGGAAAACCGCTATAGTTAAACAAGTACTGAAAAAATCTGGTTTGGAAACAAAATTCTGTAATCTTCGGCCTGTAAGTAATCTGAAGTATGTATCAAAGCTTGTGGAAGGTGCTGCATACACGCTAATAATGAATCACCTTGACCGCAACTAATGTTGTAAGTTAGAGCAATAACGGGATCGGAGTTCGGTTCGGATGTTTTGCTCCTAAAATCGGAATCGGTTCGGATATCGGATCGGAAGATATTCAAAAACAAAAAAATACATTAAAATTTGTATGTGGCCGGCACGTGGACAAATGCTGCAAGCTACACTGATGACAGAATTTGTTTTGATCTCCGATAAAAGCAGAGGAAGAAGATGATGATTTGTTTTGATCTCCGACATAATCGGAGGAAGGAAAAGAAGATAATGACGTTGCAGCGCGCGACACTACCGCGATCAACGATAGACCTTTCTCTACAACATCGTGGTGATGGCGGAGTCCGTCGTGAACTTTTAGAGGTCGCATTTCTTACCGATAAGGACGCACTATTATCTAAAGTTGTTTACGATGATATCCACCTTCTCTACCACATCGTAGTGATGGCGGAGGTAATCGTAAACTCTTAGAGGACGCATGACCTCCCCAAAAAAGACGCACTATTATCTAAAGTTGTTTACGATGATATCCACCTTCTCTACCACATCGTAGTGATGGCGGAGGTAATCGTAAACTCTTAGAGGTCGCATGACCTCCCGAAAAAGACGCACTTTTCAAAGTTGTTTACGATGATATTCACCTTCTCT
Source organism: Lytechinus pictus (assembly GCF_037042905.1). Classification (NCBI taxonomy): domain Eukaryota; kingdom Metazoa; phylum Echinodermata; class Echinoidea; order Temnopleuroida; family Toxopneustidae; genus Lytechinus; species Lytechinus pictus. The sequence goes on from NC_087251.1 coordinate 318,785, forward strand.
ACAACATCGTAGTGATGGCGGAGGTAATCGTAAACTCTTAAAGGACGCATGACCTCCCGAAAAAGACGCACTATTATCTAAAGTTGTTTACGATGATATCCACCTTCTCTACCACATCGTAGTGATGGCGGAGGTAATCGTAAACTCTTAGAGGTCGCATGACCTCCCGAAAAAGACGCACTATTCAAAGTTGTTTACGATGATATTCACCTTCTCTACAACATCGTAGTGATGGCGGAGGTAATCGTAAACTCTTAAAGGTCGCATGACCTCCCGAAAAAGACGCACTATTATCAAAAGTTGTTTACGATGATATTCACCTTTTCTACAACATCGTAGTGATGGCGGAGGTAATCGTAAACTCTAAAAGGTCGCATGACCTCTAGAAAAAGACGCACTATTATCCAAAGTTGTTTACGATGATATTCACCTTCTCTACAACATCGTAGTGATGGCGGAGGTAATCGTAAACTCTTAAAGGTCGCATGACCTCCCGAAAAAGACGCATTATTATCCAAAGTTGTTTACGATGATATTCACCTTCTCTACAACATCGTAGTGATGGCGGAGGTAATCGTAAACTCTTAGAGGTCGCATGACCTCCCGAAAAAGACGCACTATTATCCAAAGTTGTTTACGATGATATTCACCTTCTCTACAACATCGTAGTGATGGCGGAGGTAATCGTAAACTCTAAAAGGTCGCATGACCTCTAGAAAAAGACGCACTATTATCCAAAGTTGTTTACGATGATATTCACCTTCTCTACAACATCGTAGTGATGGCGGAGGTAATCGTAAACTCTTAGAGGTCGCATAACCTCCCGAAAAAGACGCACTATTCAAAGTTGTTTACGATGATATTCACCTTCTCTACAACATCGTAGTGATGGCGGAGGTAATCGTAAACTCTTAGAGGTCGCATGACCTCCCGAAAAAGACGCACTATTCAAAGTTGTTTACGATGATATTCACCTTCTCTACAACATCGTAGTGATGGCGGAGGTAATCGTAAACTCTTAAAGGTCGCATGACCTCTAGAAAAAGACGCACTATTATCAAAAGTTGTTTACGATGATATTCACCTTTTCTACAACATCGTAGTGATGGCGGAGGTAATCGTAAACTCTAAAAGGTCGCATGACCTCTAGAAAAAGACGCACTATTATCCAAAGTTGTTTACGATGATATTCACCTTCTCTACAACATCGTAGTGATGGCGGAGGTAATCGTAAACTCTTAAAGGTCGCATGACCTCCCGAAAAAGACGCATTATTATCCAAAGTTGTTAACGATGATATTCACCTTCTCTACAACATCGTAGTGATGGCGGAGGTAATCGTAAACTCTTAGAGGTCGCATGACCTCCCGAAAAAGACGCACTATTATCCAAAGTTGTTTACGATGATATTCACCTTCTCTACAACATCGTAGTGATGGCGGAGGTAATCGTAAACTCTTAGAGGTCGCATGACCTCCCGAAAAAGACGCACTATTATCCAAAGTTGTTTACGATGATATTCACCTTCTCTACAACATCATAGTGATGGCGGAGGTAATCGTAAACTCTAAAAGGTCGCATGACCTCTAGAAAAAGACGCACTATTATCCAAAGTTGTTTACGATGATATTCACCTTCTCTACAACATCGTAGTGATGGCGGAGGTAATCGTAAACTCTTAGCGGTCGCATAACCTCCCGAAAAAGACGCACTATTCAAAGTTGTTTACGATGATATTCACCTTCTCTACAACATCGTAGTGATGGCGGAGGTAATCGTAAACTCTTAAAGGTCGCATGACCTCTAGAAAAAGACGCACTATTATCCAAAGTTGTTTACGATGATATTCACCTTCTCTACAACATCGTAGTGATGGCGGAGGTAATCGTAAACTCTTAAAGGTCGCATGACCTCTAGAAAAAGACGCACTATTATCCAAAGTTGTTTACGATGATATCCACCTTTTCTACAACATCGTAGTGATGGCGGAGGTAATCATAAACTCTAAAAGGTCGCATGACCTCTAGAAAAAGACGCACTATTATCCAAAGTTGTTTACGATGATATCCACCTTTTCTACAACATCGTAGTGATGGCAGAGGTAATCGTAAACTCTAAAAGGTCGCATGACCTCTAGAAAAAGACGCACTATTATCCAAAGTTGTTTACGATGATATTCACCTTCTCTACAACATCGTAGTGATGGCGGAGGTAATCGTAAACTCTTAAAGGTCGCATGACCTCCCGAAAAAGACGCATTATTATCCAAAGTTGTTTACGATGATATTTACCTTCTCTACAACATCGTAGTGATGGCGGAGGTAATCGTAAACTCTTAAAGGTCGCATGACCTCCCGAAAAAGACGCGTTATTATCCAAAGTTGTTTACGATGATATTCACCTTCTGTACAACATCGTAGTGATGGCGGAGGTAATCGTAAACTCTTAAAGGTCGCATGACCTCCCGAAAAAGACGCATTATTATCCAAAGTTGTTTACGATGATATTCACCTTCTCTACAACATCGTAGTGATGGCGGAGGTAATCGTAAACTCTTAAAGGTCGCATGACCTCTAGAAAAAGACGCACTATTATCCAAAGTTGTTTACGATGATATTCACCTTCTCTACAACATCGTAGTGATGGCGGAGGTAATCGTAAACTCTAAAAGGTCGCATGACCTCTAGAAAAAGACGCACTATTATCCAAAGTTGTTTACGATGATATTCACCTTCTCTACAACATCGTAGTGATGGCGGAGGTAATCGTAAACTCTTAGAGGTCGCATGACCTCCCGAAAAAGACGCACTACAGTGCGTATCAAAAAAAACGGGACAGATTTGAAAAGTCTATAAAATTTTAGTTTCAAATTATTATGTCTATATTTTGGTGTTAATCGGTGCTCTAAGGTCTTGTCTTTCAAATGCTATTAAAAAAAAATAGTTTTGTTTATGCTTGAGCGAACACGGGACGTTTTTGTTGGGGGTTCAAAAAGAGGCTTGCGCCAGAATTGCAGAATATGAGTAATATGATGATCGGACTTCTTGCTAATTAGCAGACTTCCTCTTAACCTTTTCATTATCTTTGCCATAATTTTCAAATCATGCGGTCAAAATTCATTTTCAGATCTATTTATTTGATTGAATTATTCTGTTATTTCTTTTTAATATGCTCTCTGTTAGCTTTGAATATTCCTTCTTCAAGCTAAAATTATTTTTTTCAACCGAATTATGGGAGAGCATGGATTTTTTATTCAAATCCTTTCATTATGTGCTACAAAGGTTATGGTGCCTTTTGAACAAAGCCACACAGATGGGCGGGCGCTCGGGGGTTGCTCCCCCCCCCCCTCAAATAAAAAAAATCATGACCACGAAAAAAAGTGGACAGGAAATAAAAGGAAAGATAGAAAGTAAAATATGATATTATTTGCTGAATATTATGTCAAAATCTATCACAAAATTTGATATTGTAATTAAAAAAAGTGGGAATATTTGCGTGCTCACTTCGCTCGCTCACAACTTTTTAATACATTTTACCCGATCCGCCATATCTAGCTCCTTCAAAATTGACTCAATACACTATTGTCATTGAAAGACATGAATCCCTTCCTGTGTTTCCTGTCAAGCAATTAAACTTGGTCAACGAATTAATGACCCATTGAAAAATAGATTCATGTCTTTTAAAGGTACATAACATAATTTGTTTCACATAATAAAACGATTTGAATAATCACAAGTTTTCCCAATTAATAATTCAAATCTTCTTGCTTGGGTTAACAAAAAAAATCTTCTTTTCTCAGTTACTTATGAAGGAAAATTAAAAGGTAAGAGAAGTTTAAATGAAAAAACAAAATAATTCAATTAAATAAATAACTTTGTAAATGAAATTTGACAACATAATTCGAAAATTGCGTGTCAAACTCTCCACCTCTGTCTACCACAAGCCCACTCATACAGACCAATACATACCATATGATTCTCATCACGACAATCGGTCAAGAAGGGTCTTGTTAAATGCCTGTTCGACAGAGCAGCACGTATTATAACTCACCCACCTGAACTCCCGAAAGAAAGAGCACACATACGTGGCGCCTTGTACAGCAACGGCTACCCACGCCGTTTTATCAAGAACACTTTCAAGAAAAAACAACCACCAAGGGATCAGAAGGTTTTCAAGACTTGCACAGTCTTGCCATACATAGAGGGCCTTTCACAACAACTTAAACGCCGATTAGAAGGTCACGGTTTTCCGCTCGGACACCACCTTACACAAACAGCTTGTACACCCCAAAGACCCTATCCCTGATCACAGACGTGATGGCGTAGTATACAACATTCCTTGCCAGGGATGTGACGGGTCTTACATCGGAGAAACAGCCCGACCGATAGTTGAACGCATTTCTGAACACAAGCGCGATGTTCGGTTACAGCGAACCGACACATCCGCAGTGGCAGAACATGCTTGGGAGAAGCAACACCACCCAGATTGGGAGGGTGTACATTGCATTGCCAAAGAGAGACATTGGTATACACGCAGGATTAAGGAGGCTATTAGTATACGTCTTTGTCCTAACAACTTCAACAGAGACAGCGGGATCGACATCCCCGACTTCTGGATGCGAACCATCCGACAGCACAATACCCCCTTACCTGGCAGTGCACGCCGACCCGATCGTTCCCGGCCCCGAACGAGGGACCGATCAGCTAGTCAACCCCCGCCCACGGGAAACTAGCGAGCCCGCCAATTTGGTCTAATTTGCATATTGCCGACCCACGGCGTATTTGCATATACCCCCGGCTTATTTGCATATACGGATTACCGGCCGCACCGCACACCGACGCAACGGATCAATGCCCACCTATTGTTCTCGCGTTCGTGCGTACGGTCCTGGAGATTAGTATAAATAGAGTACGTTATCAGATTATTTTCGTCACTTGATAAAGAGTTGCAGCGGCACTCGAAAGCTCGTGAACTTGTAAGCTAGTGAACACTTTTTGCGAGAGTGATCACGAATTTCCTAGAAAGCCAGTGAACACTTTTTACGAGAGTGATCACAAATTTCCTTGTTGACCATAGTAGATTACGAGACAAATGAATACCCTCTAGCGATTATTTCAATCCGCAATAATGAACCTATTTAGTAAGATATATTTTACTTATAATTGACAAAATTGTTCCTACCATATTCTTTTCTTCATTCTCTTTTCCATCAGTCCATTTTCAATTGAAAGTGTAGGTCTATCCAAAAAGTTTCAATTCAGCACAAAAGTTGAAAACCTAATTGAATTTATCATAAATCCAGCATACATGTAGCTACCGCACCTGATTCCTATCCAAGTCAGTAGAATGGTACAGATTTGTAGACATATTATGGAAATATCTCAGGTTATTCTGAACGATATCTGTCGTTACAAATATATACAAAAGGTACTGTCACAAGCTAAGGTCGATAGAATAGTGCAACAAATGCACTATGAATTCTTCTATTCTACATGTCTGTGACCAAACAACCAGTCTGTTCATTAACATGTCCATTGATCCAAAATGACCTTTGACCACGATCATGTGGCCTAAGACGTGCGCAAAACAATCATTCATACTTGATTACCCTATGTCTATGTTTCATGAAAGCATGCGTAGATCCATAAACTTTCGAAGTTATGATGCCAATTTAACATACTCCTAACACGTCCATAATTCATTTACCTTAAGGACGTTCCACAGTTAAAATGAAGTCCATGTCATTTTCACCAAATTTTGCACAGAGTTACTTTGGTATCTATGCATTATGAAAATGCAAAAACTAATATAGGTTCATGTGCTTATTTTTTTCTACGGGACTTCAAAGTCGTGGTATTTGAATGATATGAAATGTTGCGCAATCATGAGAATTATGCCTCTCTTAGACCTCACGAATTCACCAAATGAGTTTAAATCATCTTTACTCAAATTTTCAAGATATATAACAAAGTGTATTACAAAGTAAGAAAGTCTTTTAATTCGTAAAACTATATCTATTTAGAGTCAGCAGCGCCCTCATTTGGCAAGAATGGTGCAAAAGCTAGGAAAAAACCAATCTTCAAAGACGTGAATCTACTCAAAAATTTAAAAAAAGTATTTTATAAGCTGCACTTTTTTCAAAATCCATGTCATTTTTATCAACTTCGGCTAAACTGTAGAGGAATGTATATGGAAGATGTAGGGAAGTTAAAAATATGGGGTCCATGTGCTCATTCTTTAACTATGAGTGTCAAAAGTGTTGCGACTTTGCATGAAATTCACCTAAAATGCGCCGAAAACATGCAAAAGTCTCATAACACCGTCTGAAATGAAAAGGGTTCCCGTATTTCTCTCCCAAACATTCAAAATCCATGTCATTTTCATAATACTCTCTAAATTTATAGAGGAATATATTCTAAAGCCATTAAAATATTAAAAATATGGGGTCCATGTGCTCATTTTTAAACTATCAGTGTCCAAAGTATTGCGAGTTGGCTTGAAAATATTGAAATCCACCTAAAGAGCACCGAAAATGTGCAAAAGTCTAATAATACCATCTAAAATGCGAATGGTTCCGTAGTTTTGCTCCCAAACATTCAAAATCCATGTCATTTTCATCATAATTTCTAAATTTGTAGAGGAATATATTCTAAAGCCGTTAAAATATTAAAAATATGACGTCCATGTGCTCGTTTTTAAGTTAACAGTGTCCAAAATGTTCCGAGTTTGCTTGGAAATCGCCTAAAATGCGCCGAAAACATGCAAAAGTCTCTTAATACCCTTAACAATGCAAATGGTTCTATATTTCGTTCCCAAACATTCAAAATCCATGTCATTTTCATCATACTCTCTAGATTTGTAGAGGAATATTTTCTGAAGGCGTTAAAATATTAAAAATATGGGGTTCATGTGCTCGTTTTTAAACTATCAGTGTCCAAAGTATTGCGAGTTGGCTTGAAAATATTGAAATCCTTAAGTGCAACGAAAACGTGCAAAAGTCTAATAATACCGTCTAAAATGCGAATGGTTCCGTAGTTTTGCTCCCAAACATTCAAAATCCATGTCATTTTCATCATACTCTCTAGATTTGAAGAGAAATGTATTCTAAAGACGTCAAAACATTAAAAATAGTGGGTCCATGTGCTCGTTTTTAACTATCAGTGTCTAAACTGTTGCGAGTTGGTTTGAAACAGCCAAAAATGCACCCGCGAAAACAAGCATAAGTCTGATAATACCGTCCAAAATGTCTAAAATACGAATGGTTCCTGAGTCCTGCTCCCAAACATTCAAAATCCATGTCATTTTCATCATACTCTCTAGATTTGTAGAGGAATATATTCTAAAGAAGTTAAGACATTTAAACTATGGGGTCCATGTGCTCGTTTTCAAATTATCAGTGTCCAAAGTATTGCAAGTTGGCTTGAAACAGCCAAAAATGCGCCGAAAAACAAGCATAAGTTTGTTAATACCGCCTAAAATGCGAATGGTTCCGTAGTCTTGCTCCCAAACATTGAAAATCCATGTCATTTTCATCATACTTTGCACATAGATATTATAGCACCTGAATATTTCAAATATGCAAAAATCAACATGGGTCCATGTGCTTTATTTTTTGCTATAGAGCTTCAAAGTTAACCGAAATGGATGTTCTTAAGAATTGCGCATTCAAAAGAATTTGGCATTTTTAGACCTCACGAGATCACAACAATGAGTTTAATGCTTTATTACTCAGTCAAAATCCATAAAAATTTCATCAAATTGTATCCTTAAGATGGATAATCTATTTATATTGCTTACAATATTGTTTGCTCATTTAAGTCTAACAGTACTCTCAGTTCTTAGAAATTGTGGGAAAGATATCAAAAATGTGAAATTTCAATAACAAACTTGAGCAGTAAAAGAAATGCTGCACTTTATTCAAAACCCATGTCATTTTCACCAAACTTTACAAAGTTTTAGAGGAAGGTATACCTAAGAGGTGCAAACATTAAAAGATATGGGTTCATGTGCTTGTTTTCAAACTATCAGCACTCTTATTAGAGCAAATGTGCTTCTTAAAACACCCCCAAAATGCGCCAAAACTTTGTATCTATGTGAGGAAAAATTTCGAACCACTCTACCATTTATTCAAATATTCATCATACTTTGCAGCACTACAGAGAAAAGTATTTTGACATTTTAGAGGAATAAAAAAAAATGGTCCATGGAATAATTCCAGTTTATTAGCTTCATAAAATAACACATCGGATCTGCAGTTAGTGCAGATAAGGAGAAAATTCAGCTCACAATACCTACAGCTGATTAATCACCAGTTCATCCATTGTGATGTCAGCGCGCAGAGTGTAAAATATGCGCAGATCATGATGCGCACAAACATAACTGTGGAACGTCCTTAAATGACCTTTGATCTTGGTCATGTGACCTGAAACACGCAAAAGATATTCAGAGATACATGGTTACTCTTATGTCCATGATTCATGAACTAGATCCATTATAATTTCAAAGTTATGATGACAATTCCACAAATACCCCGAACATGGCCGAAATTCATTGTCCCTAAGTGACCTTTGTCATGTGACCTGAAACTCAGACAGGTTCTTCAGTAATTCACTATTACCCTATGCCTAGGTTTCATGAACTAGGTCCATATACTTTCTAAGTTATGAAGACATTTCAAAAACTTAACCTTAGGTTAAGATTTTGAACATGGTCAAAGTTCATTGACCCTAAATGACCTATGACCTTGGTCATTTGACCTGAAACTCAAGCAGGATGTTCAGTAATACATGTACTTGATTACCCTTATGTTCAAGTTTTATGAAAAAGGTCCATATACTTTCTAAGTTATGATGACATTTCAAAAATTCAAGCTTGGTTAAGATTTCAATATTGACAACGCTACTGCCGTCGCAAAAGTGGCGCCTACATAAGTCTCGCTCTGCTATTCTGACGAGACAAAAATGTGACATAAGAATATTAAGAATTTCCATCAAGAGTGTTCATTGTAGGTCTAAGTAATTCCGCACTCAAACCAGGTGAGGTTAACTGGAACCTGGAAGGTTGACTTCCAAGCGCCTTTAGGAGGTGGAGCAAAAGTTGGTACTATTGAACTTAACAGCTCTAGAATCTATGATTACATGCGTTGCTTTTCATTAAATTTTACTTTGCCTACGGTAATCTAATTGGTTCAAGATAACATGTACATGTAGAGCTCTTCATTTGTATGCCTAGTTTAACCAATCAGTCCTTCACGTTTATAATTTCGTGGAGCTCAATAAATCGTTCTCCTTATTTTTTCGAGGAGCTCAATTGAGCTCCTCAGAATCGCTCTCCTTGAGGAGCTCAAATCAATTCAATACAATATATGTATGATAAATTGTAGATTTTTCTTAAAATTGTAAATGCAATAGCTGTGTAGCTATTAAACAATATGTGGTGAAACTATGCCTTGGTTAATACGTTTACAAAATATTGCGCTCCTGCTCAAAAAAAAAATTGCTAAAATTTCACATTTTACATCTTTAAATCCATGAAATGGCCATCTATTTTCCATAATTCCTTGAAAATATTTTGATTAAGTTGAAAACTATCAGTAAAATGAAGAATATTCAGTTCTTTTTAAACTCTGATCGATGTTACAATCGGTATATATTGTAGTCCCACATGTAGACTTCCACGGAGTATTTTTTTCAACACATGATAGTCTACATATGGGACTACAATATTTACCGAGTTTAAAATCAAATCAGAGTTCGGAAAGAGGTATTTTTTCTTCATTTTTCAACTAAATCAAAATAATTTCAAGGAATTATGGAAAACAGATGCCTATTTCATGAATGTAAAATGTGAAATTTCAGCAACTTTTTGTGAAGGTTTTTTTTAGGAGCTCGATATTCTGTTCTCCTTATTTTTTTTAGGAGCGCGGTAGGAGCGCCCGCGCAATCGCGCTCCTCAAAAATGAAGGTCTGACCAAATTGTTTATTTGATTATGCTATGTACATACATGTATACATGTTACATAGTACATGCACATGCATGTTTGATTCTTGTGGAATATAAGATACACTAAACTGAAACTTTACATGAATCTAGTCAACTACTGTAGATGATTGGTGCCTCATAAATGCTACATATAAAATAGTTTTGTGTCTTTCATACAAGAAAACAAGATAGCTACTTTACTGCTACAATACCAAACTCAATCGATGATCCCACAGTTTTGGCTGTGTCATTAAATTTTGAAATGCAGCATATGAACATTTATTTTCATCTCTCTTGTTGAATCTACAAGTACTATACACATTCAGAAGATTCAAAACACTTTAAAAAACAGACAATCTTCAGTACTCACTTTCCCATGTTAAAGAACAAAGGATACACCTGAGAACAAAGCCGATACGATTCCTTTCAAATTGCTATTCCATGTGGATTCTCACTTGAATGCAACCATCCTTCCAATCTAACAAAAATAAGCCTTGAATCCTAATACTGCAAATGAACTCTCTCAAATTAGTACATGTGCCTGTCCCTCTCTACGATGCCCTTGAGCCAATCATCACAGGCTAATGCCATAAACACCAGCTTAAGCTTTACGCTTTGATTTGCCTTGGGCCTGTGCATCATATCCTGGTCTAGTCTGTTGTGTGTCACCTTCTTGTGGGAAGGTATATAATCTCAAAAGATGGCACGCTCGGCTTCCCCCAACTTTAGTCAAATACCTTCAAAATCATTCAACTTCCTTCATTAGGGATGACACCCATAAAGTTTGTCACAAGAGAGTCAACCATAAAAACTGTGGCCCTTTTATAAAGTACATGTATACTACAAAAGTCATTACCTCTTGGTCACATGTCATGAACTGGTAGCCCAACCAAAAAGGGTGGTGGAATAAAATGTTGACAGCAAAAACCAGCAAAAATACGTTGTAGATCAGAAATCCCAAGTCCAATCAGCCTAGTTGATATCTCATTTTAAAGCTTAACAATAGAGCTAAAAGATTGCAAAATATTATTTCAGACAAATGTATTGCTGTAGACAAGCGTGGCCAAATTATTTCCAAACACCCCCTCAACGAGTTTTTCTCTGTCTGCAAGATAGCCCCCTAAACAAGTTTTTTCGCGGGCTTTATTTACACATTTTGGCCCCTAAACAATTTGTCGCCAGATATGACCCCAGGGAAAAAAATTGGGAAAAAAACATACCCTAAACAACGTTTGGCTAGTCTTACAAAAAAAGGTTTGGAAAAAAAACATACCCTAAATACGTTTGACCCTGCAATCGACCATTGACCAGTCTTTCAAAACTACCCCTTTTTTGAAAATCTGTGTTTTTGATACCCTTAACGAGTGCATGCGCGGCCCGCCTGCAAAACTGAAAAAAACACCCCTTTAAACATGTTTTTTTGGTCACGCGTGTGTACAGCAATATATTCGACAGGCTGAAATATATTTTTTCTGAATATTATGCCATATAATATAATTGGATTTTTTTTAAAGGACAAGTCCACCCCAACAAAAAGTTGTTTTTGATAAAGAAAATAAAGCAAAAAGTATAACACTGAAAACTTCATCAAAATCGGATGTAAAATAAGAAAGTTATTACATTTTAAAGTTTCGCTTTATTTCACAAAACATTTATATGCATATCATGATCGGAATGCAAATGAGGAGACTGATGACGTCATCCACTTACTATTTCTTTTGTATCTTATACATAATATATGAAATATGAAACATTCTAATTTTCTCCTCATTGTCAAGTGAAACAATTAATTTTCCCCTCATGTGGAATTAGTATGGTTCAGTCAAGTTGGTCCTTATATTGTCAAATCTGCAAAAATGAAATATTGTATAATTCAAACAATAATAACAAAAGAAATAGTGAGTGAGGTACATCATCGTTTGTCTCATTTGCATGTCACTGAGTTGTGCATATCACTGTTTTGTGAAAAATAAGCGAAATTTTAAAATGTCATAATTTTCTTATTCACATCCAATTTCGATGAAATTTTTAGTTTTATGCTTGTTTGATTTTTCTCTATTTATTCAAATGAACATTTTTCTGGGTTGGACTTGACCTTTAAAGATAAAAAAGTCTAAATTTTTGCTCGCTCACAACTTTTTTTTTAATTTTGCCCGATACGCCATATCTAGCCCCTTCAAAATCTTTGGCTCATCATGCCACTGATATGTTTCATTACAATTCTATGCAAATGCTATTAGAATACGCTATTTCTCCTAATAATTCCATTGTTTTATATGGCTTTGTGGAAATTGTTGGGGGTCTAGAATTATTTCATTAATATGCAATTTTATTCAAAATCACAAAAAAACTGCAAGCTCTCTTCTTTTTCTCCTAATTATCAGTGGCGTAATGAGCCAAAAAATTTGAGGGGGTCAGATATGTCGTATCGGGCCAAAAAATTGTGAGCGAGCAAAAAAATTTCAATATTTTCATTTTAAAAAAAATCAAATTTTGTATCAGATTTTGACATAAAATATTCAGAAAATGATATATTTCACCTTTCTCTCTTTTTCTTTTCTTTTCTTTTTTCTTATTCGTCATTTTTTTTGGTGGGGGAGCGCCCCAAGCCCCCCCCCCCCCCCTCTCTGTGCACTTCTACCAATAGTCTATGAATATTATATTGTTTTTATTATTTGATAAACAATTTTCATAGAAATGACTGGTTCAGAAAACTATTAAACACAGCCTTTCGTGAAAAGCTCCCCCCCCCCCCCCCCGTTGTCCCAAAAAGGTGCGTTTATTTGACTTCCCTCCCTCAATCCACCCTTTCGAGAAAACCGGGGAAAGGTTGCGGCCATCCACGCTCCATCCCCGCTCCGCGAACGCAGACGATCGTAACAAGCAAAGAATCTTGAGCAATGTGGATGGTATGTTAACATCTGCACCATTGACTTCACCAAAGCATTTGACCTTGTGAACCATTCCAAGGTCATTGAGAAGTTGATCCAACTAGGAATTAATCCTTCAATTATTCCGACTGTTTGTAGTTTTCTGTCCGATCGTCATCAGGTAGGGGCAGACATCAAGCCAGATGAGCCTGTCATGCGGAGTGCCTCAGGGTATTAAGTTGGGGCCGATCCTTTTCCTTGCTCTAGTTAACAACGCTGCCATATCTACATCATAGAGATGAAAGTGTATCGATGATTTGAGTCTGGTAGAAGTATTATCTAGGAACCAACACAGTACCATACAGGATCACGTTGGTGAGCAAGGGGAATGGTGTGCCCTAAATGACGTCACGTCGAAGCCTGAGAAATGTAAAGTTATGCAGGTTTCTTTCTTAAAGAATCCTCCTTCTCCCATGCTGGAGCCAGGATATCACCATCGCAGACACTCACTCATCTTGAACGTGTTGATTTTCTGATACTCCTTGGTGTAGCAATTCGCTCAGATCTGGAATGGGACAATCAGGTCCAACAGATGACCTCACGGGCTTCGCGGAGACTGTACATTCTGTGTGTTCTCAAGAAATTTGGAATTAACGAGAATGATCTTGTGACCATCTATAAGACCTCCATCCGTCCTCTTGTGCAGTTTGGTTTACGAAAAAGCAGAGTGATGCAATCCAACGGATTAAAAAACGTGCTCTTTGCTTCATTATGTACCCATCTACCCTATCATATGCACAATGGCTTATTCTTTTCAAATTGCCTATGTTGTGTGACCGCAGGAATGATCTTCTCCATTTTGGACGCGGTCTCCTAAAATTGCATCGCCATTGTGACATGCTACCAGCCACTCATCAAAACATCTCTAACCGTAGTTCTGCATTAAGGAATACCCATCGTCTTCACTTGCCATGTTGCAAAACTCAATGTTACATGATCTCTGCCATTCCATCCTTAACAAGAATGCTAAATTCCACTGTGTAATTTCTTATTTTGTTCATTTTTAATGTTTCAAATGAATGTTGATATCATTTTGTCTCTTATATAATTGAACTTGTTAACTCATATACTCTTACCATCAACTTCATTTTGATTCATATACTGTATACCCCCTCCCCCCCTGCCCCCATAATCATTTTTCAATGCTGATAGCAACCTCTATCGGTGTTTCGGGCTATCACTGACCAAAACATATTATCTCTATTCATAAATTTTTTTTTTTTCACGGCTAGCAAGCATAGTTCTGCTAGGCAACAATTTACCTCTAAAATAACTAAGCTATAAACTCAACTGCTGTAGACTTTTGGTACACTTTATGTTTATGTTTTACTTCTTACCTGGCTACATATGAAACATGTGTATGATTAATAAAGATAATAATAATGACTTGGAAATTATAACATAAATTGGTAACGATAATAATAAAATAATAATACAGATAATGAAACATCAAATATAGTGATAATGATTCTATTTATTTATCATTTCCATTTTACTGTAGTATGCTTTTGCTTTAAAATTTAGTTTTAACCTATTTTGTAATGTGTTCCCATATGCATTTAGCTAATACTCTGTAGTGCAACATGCCTAAGGGTGTGTTTATGCTTCCATTGCGAGGACAGAATCAGCTTTTTCAAACATCGATTGAAAACGCCGATCGTAAACGTGGTTCTGGGAGTGCTGTTTATGCTTTACTTTTCAGAGGCGAAGTCACGATCTCCAGCTGGCTTCGCATCGTAATTTTCGTTGAGCAGGAAAGCTAGGTCAAATTGGGCGCGCCCTTTTTCGAAAGTTTTTTTTCCGAGTGTTGTTATGGGGAAGGTACGTTGACTAGTATATAAACATCGAACAGTTTCCGATATTTTAGTCATTGCATGGAGCTTCTTGATATAGCCATATAATTAATATAATTTCCACCATGGTGAGGATAATAGTAAGAAAAAATAAAGAATATTAAGTATACAAAATAATAAAATATCTATTTGTTTATGCTACTGGGGCATCTGGCGGTGTCTCCTCATTATAACTCATGTTCCAGGGTTTTTTTTTTGTGTAAATCCCTTAACGTTCATTCATCGTGATGATAAATTGGAAGAGTAATACTAGTAATAGTACTACACATGCAAAACAAGGGATATGAGAGGTAATTCCGTGGAGGTAACATGCGACCATGGAGCAATGCGACTGTATTTGCCCGCGGATTTTCATCTCACCGGAAGCATGTACCAAATGACGTCATTTAAACACGTTTACGATCGTGGTTCTGTTTATACTCCCCAGAAAGCCTGATTCTGGTCAAACAACGTTTACAAACACACCTTGTACACATGTACAAATTACATTATATTTCATGACTGGCAAGAAAACCTAATTGAAGCAACAAGAAATAAATAGTCAGTACCGGAATTCCCTTTTATACCCCTTTCATACTGCGCTTTTCCCCGGTGAACTTCACCAGCGAAGTTCGCCAGCAAAGGGGAAAGTGTCCAGTATGAATGGTACACAGGAGAACTTCCCCTGCGAAATTCTCCACCTCTAGAGGTGGAGAACTTCACCCGTGAAACTGTTTCCCCGGCGAAGTCCGCCGGTGAAACAGCCAGTATGAAAGCTAACTGGAGGACATCTCCTCTTTAATGATGTCAGAGGTCATTTTTTTCTCCCAGAAATCCCCTGAACTGAGATTCCACGTGCTAGCTAGCTATTATTTCTGTGGCTAAATGTAGAACTAAAAGGCCATGCTTTATGAGCGATTTGATCATTCCACAGACTTAAATACCCTCAAACATACAGTTTTTTTTTTCACTAACGATATTTATTATAAATTACATGCTGAAAATGTGCTTAAAATATCAAAATACTTTTTGGTTTTGCTTCTAGTTCTAATATTTCTAGAATATGTTGTAATTTATTTTTTACACCTTTTTGTTATCTGTAAGAAGCAATGTTTACGATTTTCTTTTCGTTCTAATTCTGCATGCGCGCACATGCCGAGTGAGCTGATCAGCAGCAGCAGCTGAGAAGTGTTAACCAGCCGTTATCTCCAAAACTTCGCTGATAAGATTAATTAGGTGTCTGCAATTAATAAGGAGAGTACGATTAAAACCAAAATCAAAAGCGTGTGCTTTCATTGACACCGGGTCTGCACTTACTTTCGCATGAGCAAATCACCCGTTGACTTTTGCCAGGGAAGAGATGTCAGTGCGAAGGGTACGTTTTTTTCTTCGCCGGGGAAGTGAGGAATGCGGGCCAGAGAAGTTCGCCGGCGCCAGAGAAGTTCGCCGGCACCGGCGAAGTTCACCAGGTAAAAATGAAGAGGCCAGTTTGAAAGGGGTATTACACGTAAACACCAATCTGTGATGGATCAATCACCCATAATGATAAATCATTAATAAGACAACATATGCGCCATCCTCAGGCTGTAGAGCATGTCAAGGTTTCAATAATAATTGTGATATCTTATTAAACGCAAACCATTCAGAGATGCTCATGGCGCTTGCCCAGAAACAGTTCCTTTGGATATATATATATGGGCAAATCCAAGAAAAGGTCACCCGAGAAGGCAAAATTGTATCTTTAATTTAAGATTTATCCTTAGTGGGGTAAGAAATCCCAAATGTTGCATTGTAAAATTTCATTAAGAAAAATTTGATAATATGCATATTTATGCTAATTTGGGGAACCTTATTTGCATAATTGGTAAAATGGGCGTTACATATCGGACAATTTAAAAAAACTTATAGAAAATCAAACAAAACTTGTGAGATTTGGTCATAGGTGGGACATGGTCCCCCTAAACATCTTATTACGTTTTTGGGGAAAAAAGTGGTGTCATCTAATTAAATATGCAAATTAGGTCTTCTCCAAGGATTGAATGTCCCATTTTGAGAATGTTTTTTTAAGTTATTTCTCATAATGCAATACTTGTATTGTTGCATCTCTGGGAAGTTCTAATTTATTAAGTATGAAAACGTTATACCACAAAAAGATTCAAAAATGTAGTTTACTTTTTAATTAAAAGTTGATTACAAAATTGTTACATATGGGACAACATGTTACGTATAGCACATTTACACACAATGTCAATGGGGAGATTTGTGTACAAAGTGAATGGAGAAAAACAAATTTCAAGAGTGCTCTAAAAAATGATTTACCATTTCTTTAGTTTTCAAAGACTGATTTGTTATGATTACTGATTAATGAAAACAAGCAAAGCTAAAAACAATTGTGAAAATGGAAAATAAATGAAAAAAATAAAAAACAATAGAAATACATAAGAAATTCATGAAACCATGAAAAACAAGAAAAGAAAATTGTTGAAATGGCTGATTTCCTTTCAGTCATATCAAAAGTGTCTCAATAAAACATTTTAAAAGAATTTTTTTTTGTTATTTCCATATTTTAAATTCCAATTTTTTTAATTACCGTAAGTAACGGTGTATTAACCGCACCCGTGTATTAACCGCACCCCCAACTTTGGACTAAAAAAAAAAAAAAAAAAAAAAAAAAAATCCTTCTCACATTTACATGCATATTTGAGGTACGAAGAAACAAAAACTAAGTTAAAGATTTCAAAGTATTCAAAGAGATTACCGGTATGCGGAAATCTGCTGTTCTTGATCAATTCATCTACAAATGTTAGCAAGAAAGAAAGGTCCCGACAATATTGGCCATTTACACACTCACTCACCTCACAGTCACAGTGTACACACACACAGCACTGCCGTTCTTGTACATGTACATTGCAAACTTCGATACGGTACCACTACCAGTACATCTTATCAAATTGTGAACTGTGTCTTTCACATTTCTTGCATCACAACCTCACAATCACTTTCAGAATTTGTCTAGCATTGATTGGCTTAGCATGAATTTTGGATACGGGATTACAGGAAGGTTCAAGAAACAAAATTTACATTTTTTCCAGTTGTTTTACGGCTTCGTGTCGTCTCTCTCATAAGTGGTGCACGGTGTACATGGTATCTTATGAAAAGCAAACAGGAAAGAAAAAAATAAGCTGGCGCGAAACGGGACTTTGAGGGGTTAAATGAATAGCACCAGCTTAAGTCGCACTCAAACCACACAATACAACGCAAGCTAGCTCTCGGCTCTTGCTGAGCTGTGACAAATTATTACCGAGAATGCTTGGCGTCTCTTTGAACTTAGCCAGGGAACTTTGCTGCTTTGAATCGAGAATAAAGTCGAAATTAGTGTCATGAAGGTGGGTGCATTTGTTATGGACACTATTTGATTAAGATCGTAATAATCGCTTCCCATTACCCGCGGCTCATACCCCTCTAAACGACATTGCCCTGGGCGGCTACGCCCGGCCACTCGATGTGTTGTGAACTGGCAGACTTCTTACATGTTCGGGAGGGGTTACGCGGGCGGGCTCAGACCCGTCACCGTGGATAAACCGCACCCCCGACTTTTGCTTATATCCCGCCGAGAAAAAGGTGCGGTTAATACACCGTTACTTACGGTATGGGGAAAATTGTGTACGTTTACTATGGGGACAAAAGGTCCCACACTTAACTGTCCCATACATAACATGTCATTAATTTTTTTTTTTTTTTGAGTCTGTAAGTAGAGGGTTTTGACTTATGACATGAAACTTGCCTTAGATATACTAGAGTGTTGTGACTCCTATCACACTAAGTTACAAGAGCTTTGTCAAATGAAATACTTTCAGAGAATTCTCAACTTGTAAAAAATGTTTTTAAAATTGTCTTTTTTCTGCGTCCCATACGTAACGGCACATCTTTTCTCTCTAAAAGGTCAAGGTCAAGGTCACATGTCACCATTTTTGCATGATTCTTTTAGATGTCTACCATCATGAGGGTATTCAATCTAATCAAAGTCATTTAACACTATTTTTTAGGCCATTAAAGCCTCTGAAATGTCCCATACGTAACACGCGCAAATTCTTGGACTTGCCCAAATATAAAACCCATATATAAAAGCCAGCCTTGCCCCCCCCCCTTTGAGAGGCACAATTAAAAAAATTTATGTAAAAATGCTGTTAAAACAGAAGTGTGCCCCCCCCCCCCCCTTTGAAAGATAAGGCCTTTTTTCCCTTGTTTAAATTTTTCGTGGACGAAATATCCTTATTTCTTGTTTATTTTTATTTTTTTTGTCAAATTTTTCCTCGGGAAAATGAGCCCCCTCTTTTAGAAAATCCTGGATCTGCCCCTGATACAAACAACAACAAAATTAATATGAAAATGAAGTCAACAAAGAGATCTTATCAAAGTTACTACAAATACAAACAGGAACATGATTTCAAAGAGTAGGCCTGCAGTTTTGCATCACCCACTGGAATTTCTAGCTAGATCCTGGTGGGGGCTGGCTGGTGCCTTCCTACTTGGGTTAAGATTGGCGTTCCAATAAGGGCTAAATCTGTTTTGGAGGCTTTGAATCAGACTAAAAATCTTGGACTTTTTATTTTTCATAGTGTTGCCTCAATTTTTTTTTGTAAAAAAGAGAACTTTGAAAAATTGTTCAAGATGAGACTCGAACCTGCGTCAATGACCTTGACGTCAATGACCTTGACTGCAATGAACTCATAATAGCGCCTCATTTTACCGATTGCACCACACCAAATGAGCTGGTCGGCACGTCAGGCGTCGTCTGACTAAATAAACCCTATTGGGTATCGAGTCAGCCGAATCTACGCCAATATAGTCTTAACCTCCTGCTTGCTGCTCCATTCACCAACAATTTCAGGAACCTGAATTTGAGACCTGAAGATGTAAAATGTGAAATTTCAACAACTTAAAGGACCCGGCTGGAGATATGATAGGCCTATGGACAGATAAAGAAAAATCAGACTAACAAAACACTGAAAATTTAATCAAAATCGGAGAGGAAATAACAAAGTTATGACATTTCAAAGTTTGGAATTTATATGCTGCTGAAACAGTTAGAAAATAGGCATGTCTTCATGAATATTCAATGTGCAAACTGATTATGTCATATCTCAACTTGTTCTTTTGTATTTTATTATATGAAATTATGTTTATTCAAATTTTTTCCTCCAAGAACTAAAAAGTTGAACTGACAACTTATGTAGTGCTTTAGATTTTCATTCCTGCAACTTATTTCATGGGAGACATAATGAAACAATTATGATTTCATGGGAGACATAATGAAACAATTATGATTTCATGTAATAACAAAGAAAAAGGAAAGAGGGGATGTGACATCATCAGCCACCCAATGAATATTGATGAAGTGAATATAACTGTTTTCACACATATTGCTAAATTTCAAAATTCAACAATTATTATTGTTATCAGATTTTGATGAAATGTTCAGCATTTTTCTCTGTGAATTTTACTATATTCATTATTAGATATAAATATCTTCAGCCCGAAGTAGCCCTTTAAGGGATTATTTGTGCTCCTCCGCACCCCCCCCCCCCCTACACACACATAACTATTAACTGGGTGTCTATAAATGGTATTTAATCATTTTTCACAATAATCATAATGATTCACATTAGGGCTGGGACTAAAACACGAAAACACGGGTACCCGGGTCCCGCCCGGAAGCCTCGGGTACCCGGGTAGAAAAATCAATATCCGATACCGGAAAATTGCTTACCACTATAACGTATGTAATAATCGCTAGAGGGTATTCATTTGTCTCGCAATCTACTATGGTCAACAAGGAAATTCGTGATCACTCTCGCAAAAAGTGTTCACTAGCTTACAAGTTCACGAGCTTTCGAGTGCCGCTGCAACTCTTTATCAAGTGATGAAAATTATCTGATACGGTAGTCAATTTATACCAATCCCCAGGACCGTACGCACGAACGCGGGAACAATAGGTGGGCACTGATCCGTTATGTGATTGGTCGGGCGTATATGCAAATAAGCCGGAGGTATATGTACATTTTCGTCACTTGATAAAGAGTTGCAGCGGCACTCGAAAGCTCGTGAACTTGTAAGCTAGTGAACACTTTTTGCGAGAGTGATCACGAATTTCCTTGTTGACCATAGTAGATTGCGAGACAAATGAATACCCTCTAGCGATTATTTCATTCCGCAATAATGAACCTATTTAGTATAACGTATGTATTTGATTTGTATTGCGTAGTGTAAGACATGATGGTAACTCATCACAAAAGTATACAAGTCTCATTTTGAATCTTACCAATTACCCTCGAAATATCCATAAATATACAAGTTTTTCAAGTGACGATGTGACTGAGATTGTTCAATTAGCGCCATGTTTCTTTTGCAGCTTGAGCATATGAAGTGCCAGCCAATCACGTTCGTGTTACCATTTTCAGTTCATCATAAACCGAAAATGGCTACTTCTTAAGATTTTGACGGAAAAGCAAGAAGTAATCAAAATTTGCTTCATACCTGTGTGGTATCGTTGAGAAAACAGATCCTTTGAGAATACCTTTCATAATATGAAATAGAGGAAAGTGGAATTCTAGTTCGATTTTGGTATGAGGTGACACAGTATTGCAGACTTGTTTTGATGGAATACTGCATGGGGCACGGGAGGCTTGCACTGCACATGCTTTACTATATTTTCATTGATAAATATTGGCTTGCGGCGCAGAGGCTGGATGACATCACCTATGGGGTTTTTCCATCAGTCATATTTCATGCGACATGATTTTCAAAAATTACCATGGGTACCCGTAGACAAAAATACCGGAAAGTCCCAGGCCTAATTCACATAGTACTTTAATGGAGGCCAACAAATGTAGAGGGCAGCAACACTTTGCAGTATTGCTTTTAGGAAGGTCCACTCTGCTCAGATTTTGTGACCACTCTAAGCCCCGCCCCTCACTCAGAACTTTTTAGGTAGATTGCAGAGTTGATTTTTTTTTTCGTTTGTTCAATTTTACTATTTTTTATGGATAATGAAAACTCCAAGAATGAATGTTACATATTATTTTCAGAATATTTATTTTGTAAAAAAAGTAAGACACAATGTAATCATGATTCTTGTAGTTTGCACATCAATAAAAATACATAGTCTGATGATATTGTATTGCCATTCTTCTGCTAAATTTCGCTGCCCCTACCAAAAATACACCAGCCAACACCAGAGTCAAGACCTTGATCATTTGCCTGGCCGCACCGAAACTTCCCCGGGGTCACATAATGGTGCGCGTCCAGCTGGCTGCACTGCACTGGCGCATGTTATCTGGACGCGACTTGACATAGCTAGATATGGACCTGCATGATATGGGCTTGGTCTGTCATTGTTCTGGCACTAAGGCAGTTGAGCAACGATATATGTTAAAGGTTAGAATCTTAATTTGAACTTTCAATGTAGATTGGAGTCTGAAAATATAAAAATGAGAATATAATATCCACAAATCCGACTGATTTTTGCCATCCATCAGGCAGAGATCGAATACAGCCACTACACTAGAAGAGTAGCCTAGTCCTAGACCTAGTCTGTCGTTAGACCTAACATCAGATCGAAATTATCTGTTCCAGTATGGACCCTTACATATCCTGACAGGTTTTGACTTGTGAACTATCAAAGGGCGGAGGTCTCTCCTACAGCTAGGCCTATAATCATTCACAAACTCCTGTAGAGAATTGATTCACCTGCAATATTCCAATATCAATGTGTTAATTTCGTCTGTAGATCCATGCTTATGACATGTGCTCTGGAAAATGCTCAAGTACATAGTAAGCAGGGACTGCATAGAGAGTATGTTGGAAAAGCTCCAGTCCAAAGAAACCCCTGATACGATGTTTACTCAAACCTCTATTTAATTCAGTTAAAATTCATTTGCATGGTGATACTGAGTCATGGATAGTAGTAACATGTTCATTCGTGTATGCATGATGTAGAACTTAATACACATGAATAAAGTACTGCATACAATGAGCCATGCAAAGAGGGTCAATGGGTAGGTATTCAACCCATTCAGTTCCCAGGCATCACAGTACACACAGTGCAGCTATCATAACTGTACAAGAGATTTATAGCCTTCATTACATCTGATTCATGAATATTCAAGACTGGATTGACAGAGCTGCCAATATGTAATGTACACTCACATAATTGGCTCACAAACATGCAATACAAGGCCTACTGTACAAGCATATACATGTCATTAAGAAATATTGTGATCACATAAAAACAACAGTATGAAGTCATGTATTTGCAGTGTACTTCTTCAAATACACTGAAACCAACAATATGGACAAGCATATATGTGTATTATGGTTTTTGTATCACAATGCATCACATGAATTCTAGTACATATGTACAGCAGTTGAACCTCCAATCACTGAAATCCATTTATAACACATATTTTCATGGCAAATGATTTTTGGGGGATTGCTATTTATACAATAATCATGAGTAATATCAAGAGACCAGAAATGAGTAAAATGTTACAATTCCAATAAAATATTCTTTATGGTAGCGCATGTACCGCACAGCATGTTGGCTTAAATGGCTCTGCGGGGTGAAACTAAATTTAGCACAGAGTTAAAATTCTGGTGGCATCTGCTCACTTAAACACTCGCCGCCTAATACGCTCAGTGCCTGAGTGGTCGCCGTCCAGGCGCCGACCTTATTGAGCAATCGCTGTCGAACGATTTAGGTCAAAAATTGAATTCGTTGGATCAAAGACTGTCTAGCGGTCACCGGCAGAAGGTTCCCGGCCGCTCAGAGATCGGTCAATGATCTCAAAGTGAATTCAAGTTGGGCTGGTGGCCGGTGGGAGACTGCTTGGGAATCAATGGGTCATCAGTCGATCACTGCTCGGACGCCAAACAGAAAAGTTCCCTGATTTGGCCTTGAGTAATGGGTAATCGACAGGGCTTTGCTCGGCCACTGATAAGTCTTTACAGTCGACTCAACTTACAAAAATCGTTGGGCGATGCCTAAATTCCAGCGGCGCCCGAGCAGGCTACTAATTGGTCGGTTGCAGCTCTGACTTAAGCCTACATGGACTGTTAGACCGGCACATCATTTGTGCACAGGGGCAAAAATCTCTACCAAAAGGTAGGGGGGACAAGGGGCTGAAAAATTTGACAAGCAAAAAAAAAAAAAAAAAAGAGGTTATCACCCCAAATGCAAAGTCATTTCGACCAAAATAAATTTGACAAGCAAAAAAAAAAAGGGTTATCACCCCAAAAGTAAGGTCATCTCGTACAAAATACATGTTTTATTTTGATTTTGAATGATGAATTTCTTTCCATCATAAAAGATCAAAAATAGAAGGGGGACATTTGATATTGTGTCCCCCCCTACTATTTTTAGTAGGGGGGACGCATCCCCCCTGGGATGTTTGTGCAGCAGAAAGAAATAGGTGAATATTATTTTTCTCTTTTATAACAAATTCCTATTAATTTACAATATTGCCGTAGCATTTAATGATTATTTGACTTTGAAAATGAGAAAGTCTTTGCGAGAGAATATATTCAATTGATTTGTTTTATATTTCTCCTGGAACAGCAACCCTGGATGTGTGGACGAGGCGCCTATTCGTTCGTTACTTAATATTATTTCAAAAATGTCGCCGATTGATATTTTGTTTCTTTTTCAGGTGTTTTGCTTTTAAGCCTGAGTCGATTTGATTTTAAAATCGGTGAATGATCGATGTCATCAAGCGCCGGTGCAGATTTTGCAAAATCGGTGCTTCGAATTTTTTTTTTAACGATAGTGTAAAGGAAAGTAATATGGCCTTTGCGTTTGGTACACACAATCATCGAAATGAACAATGTTTTGAATACTTGAATGATACCTACATTGTGTAATTATAATGCATATTCGCCATTAATTTGAAGTTCATTTTGAACCAGTTCGAGTCTTACTATTCTGTTCATGCTGAGATACTTATAATTTATTCACGATAATTTCATGAATGGCCGTCTTTGATCGCGCATGTGCACTGTGATTTATAATCAAACCAGATCAAAATGGAAGGAAAAAATGAAAATGACGCGATCAACTTAAAATAAACCTTGCTCCCATTCATAGAACATTATTTAATTGTAATATTTTAACAATAATTTGCACATAATAAACATTAATATAAATTTAAAGCTTGATGTGAAACATTTGTATCCCGCTTCCATTTTTAATGACGAATATCACAAATTTGAGACAGAGTGATGACCAGCATTTGTCTCAAAAAAATTATATGTCAGGATTGATTCTCGAACATCGTCATTGTAGCAACTCTTCTCACGATCGTAATATCACCATAAAATATCATTTTACATGACCAAGCATAGAAAATTATGTTTGATTCAACAATCAAATTCAATTCAACTTCATTAAAAACATGATTCGCAGCCAAATGGCTGAGTTGGTCATGTATTCAAAGTACAAACAACTAAAAGGCTCATTACATATTTAAAACATTAAAAAGCAGTAACCTTTGTAAAAACTGACATGAGAAATGTGTATAGGCAAGAATACCCCAATATGCAATGAAAATTTATATTCATGTACATAAGATAATGAGGAAGTGGTAAGATGGTAAATTACGAATGATATAAAAAATAATTTGTAAAAGATCATTAAATGTATATGGATTAAATAAAAGTGTTGATTTCCTCATTCATTAAAAAACTTGATATTGCAAGTAGGCTGGTATTGCTTTCAAATCAGTAATGGGTTTTGATTGGGCATGTCTTTATTCAGGAGATCTATGAAATGGGGTTATCACCGGTAAAAATCGCTGTCGGGCCAGTAGATTTTCAGAAATAGCAAGATTTACTGGTCCGACATGACCAGTAAAAAGATATCATTGTCGGGCCAGTAATTTTTCAAAAAATAGCAAGATTTATGGGTCCGGCATAAACAGTAATAAAAACCATTGTTGGGCCAGTAACTTTTCCAGAAATGGTCAAATTCACTAGTCCAACATAAAAAATATTCCATGACTCAAATTGCAAACCATTTTCCTCCCGTTAATGTCATTTACACAAAGAATACACACAGAATGAATCGCATGCAATTTTTACTAGGGTAACATACAGTGTACATATGGCTAGCCAGCCACGCATACAACCGTAATTCCGAAGCTTCGTTATTCCGAAGGTTCGTTATTCCGAAGGTTCGTATTTCCGAAGGTTCGTTAGTCCGAAAACGAAATAAGGTTCTTAATTCCGAAGGTTCGTTAGTCCGAAAACGAAGTGAGGTTCGTAATTCCGAAGGTTCGTTAATCCGAAAACGAAATGAGGTTCGTAATTCCAAAGGTTCGTTAGTCCGAAAACTAATGATTAACGAACCTTATTTCGTTTTCGGACTAACGAACCTTATTTCGTTTTCGGATTAACGAACCTTCGGAACAACGAACCTTATTTCGTTTTCGGATTGACGAACCTTCGGAACATCGAACCTTATTTCGTTTTCGGATTATCGAACCTTCGGAATAACGAACCTTCGGAATAACGCCACAAATGTTCGGATTAACGAACCCTTTTACGTTTTCGGATTAACGAACATCGAGGTATAGGCAATTTACGTGTTTCGGAATTACGAACCGTCGGAATAAAGAACCTTCGGAATTACGAACCTTCGGAATTACGAAGTGTAACCAGCCAGCCACACAGCCCACATGGTAAATTTTCTACTGGCTGCGCGAACGAAGCTTGGCTAACCTCTGGCAGAAATCTCTCACAGAACTGTCTAAATTTACATTTCACACTAAGGAAAAGCTCTTATAATGTCCATATTGCCTAAAAATTGGGGTAACTCTGTCATTTGTAAGCAGTAAAAGGAGAAATTTTCACTTCTGTTTTAGTTCAAAGAGATCGGGTTTCGAACGATATCATCTGAATACATGATAGCTCCACATATGCATTTGTGTGTGTGTTGATACACTTGGTTTCTTTCGTAGCTATATATATCTTAATTGAGCCAAAAAGACACTGATAATTTATTAATGATGATAGTTTTAGCTTTATTTCTCCGTTTTCTTTCTATCTTTCTTTCCTTCTTTTTTTTCAATCTTTCTTTATTTCTTCCCTCTCTTCTTAAATTTTTTTGTTACTGTCTTTCTTTTTTAATTTTCCTTTTTTCTTTGTCTTTCATTCTTTCTGTCCTTTTAATATTTTTCTCTATTTCTTTTTCTCTTTCTTTTTCTTTCTTTTTTGATTTCTTTCTTTCTTTAATTCTTGAGTCCATCCATCCTATATTTATCTCTTCTTTCTTTCTTCCTTTCCTTCCTTCTTTTTACCCTTTCTTTCCTTCGTTCTTTACTTTCTTTCTTTGTTTCTTTCTTCATTTCATCCATCCTTTCTTTACCCTTTCTTGTTATTTATTTCTTCCTTCTTTCAGCCCTTTCTCTCTTTCTTTCATTCATTCCTTCTTTCTGTCTTTTGTTCTTTCTTTTTCCTTTCGTTATATCTATCATTTTACCTTTTCTTTCTTTTTTTTTACTGCTTGCTTCCTTTCCTTTCTTCTTTCGTTCTTTCTTTCTTTTATCCCTTCCTTTCTTTGTCTTTCGGTCTTTTTTTTCTTCCTTTCATCTATTCTTTTACATTTTCTTTCTGTTATATTGCTTGCTTCCTTCCTTCTACATTTCTTTCCTTCATTCTTTTTTCCTTCTATCTATCATTTGACCTTTTCTTTATTTCTTCCTTAATTCCTTTCTTCCTTCTTTCAATTCTTTCTTTTTCCCTACTTTCCATCTCTCCTTTTACCCTTTCTTTTTTTATTGCTTCTTGAATTCTCTTTCCTTCATTACTTTCTGTCTTTTGTTCTTTCTTTCTATATTGCTTGCTACATTTCTTTCCTTCTATTCAATCTTTGTTTCTTCCCTCTCTTCCTTATTTTTTTTTGTTCTTTGTTTCTTTAATAAATTTCACAACCTTGATTCAGCTCCTCGGTAATTTTATAACCGTGTCTAAATTCTTTGAATGCGCAATTCTTATGATTACTTGACTAATCATGGGCACCAATAAATGGAATACCTTCATAAATATAATTCAGGATTATTATTGGCGATGATAACAACTTTTTTGCAAACAATTAAAAACGATGACTAATAAAATTAAAAAATGAAAAAAATTACGTACCTGGAACGAAACCAGCAGTACAAGCTTTATAACGAACGTCAACAATACGGTCTACCGAAGTCTATACGATGAAAAGTAGTGCTGCCACCAAACGGATATCCGAATGGTTTCCGCCCGCGTGGACGGATAACGGTTTTCATTTTTCGGGTTCGGGTATCCGTGGACACTGATTCACCACTTTCCTGTTACAAAAACTCATTAAATTTAGTAAGACTCACCAACAAAATTTATAAGTTTTAGTAGCCAATATAATCACCAATATCAATTAATCTTCTTCGGTAATATATTCCCGCCGAAAACCATCGTTTTTAAATCAGTTATGAAACATGACCTTATATCAGTTTTGGAGCATGACCGTCCGTGAATGGAGTAAAGTTCCGTTCTGACAACGATCGCGATTTTACTATGGTGTCGCTTAAGATCGTTTTTCTTTCCCGTCTTATGTTTTGATGATTTCAAATGCGTAACTCATCGTATATTTTCTTACCTCGACTTTCAATGCGAGTGAAGAATGAAGATAATTTGAAACCATTTAAGCGTCAAATAAATGTTGATCGGGTTACTCGGGTGTGTCATGTGTTTCTTGTAATTTATTTATCAAATGCAAAATGAATTCTACTTTTTCTCACAGCAACTTTGGTTACCAATGAAGATGATTATTTTGAAACTATGAAAAGTTGAAAACGTCGAATGAATGTTGATTGCGTGTGTCATGTTGTTTCTTGTAATTAATGCAAAATGAATTCTACTTTTTCTCACAGCAACTTTGGTTACAAATGAAGATGATTATTTTTGAAACTATGAAAAGTTGAAAACGTCGAATAAATGGGCAATTCCACCGTTACGGACGTTACATTCATAGGCAACTTCAAACATTTAATTCATTAAAAAAAATATTTGCAGTTGGAAAAACAGCTTATTTCTTTTTATATTTGTAGAAAACATCTAAGTGTTTAAAATAATAAAATTACATTGTTTTAGCTTAATTGATTAATTAACCACAAGCGTTGGAAGTGAGTGTTACGGATGTTACGCATTATGACATGGCTTTTTTGCATATTGAACATAATGGTGAAACTCTGTGAAGTTACTTACTTCAGTTTTTCCTACAACCTATTCTCATATAGGTCTGAGTTCATTCTATATAATCATAAACAGCAAGTTTGAAATAAACACTTTGTATTGGCTAATTAGGCTAAATTAAGGTGTTACGGACGTTACATTTTAGTGTTACGGACGTTACATGTATGAAAATGCAAGGGAACAACATATTTTAACATTTTTATAACAACTTTCTTTTAAACATACACAATTAATTTATGTTAAGTGGTGATTGTATGAGGACAGGGAAAAAATAGCTTCAGTTTGAGGTTCTTCTACTACTCCCCCACACGGCCACACCCCTCATACACAACCGTACACACCTTGCTCTTGAAAAAAGGTAAATCACATTTTGGTCAAAATCGGGTAGGTACAACTAAAAACTGGTGGAATCAGTTTTCCTCACCACCACAACAGAAAGATAGAGAAGTAATTTTACAATGTTTTTATTTTTAAACTGATTTTGATTTAAACTCCATGGAATGCCAATTCAGCCTTCTTGATATCCTCATCAAAGAGAAGCCGGCTTCCTATCATGACAATTTTGGATGCTAGTTTTGGTAACGATATCAAAATGAGTTCGTACAGAATCCAATGAAATGACCACCAAAGTGTCTGTTTGTATAAATAAAACGCATGTGCCAAAGGATTCTGGAAGAAATTGTGTAATTGCTGAGAAATCAGCAAATAAGCACAGGATTCGGGTAGAGCGTCGGGCCCGACGCTCAAAGCAATAATTATACACAGTCCCACGTGCGCTTATCTGTGTTGGGGAAGTTCAGTCTGAACATTTTTCAGCGTAGATTTCAAGATTTCACAAAGTTCAGTTTATTTATTAAACTGTACCAGATCTAGATCCTCGATGATATACTGACAATTAAGCCTGGTTTTACAGACTTTCTCATGAAATCGGTGTTTACTGCAACTACTGGAATTTCTCTTTAAACTCTCCATTGTTCTTCTCCTGCTGGCCAAGTGTAGGGATTTTTCTGCTTTATCATGTATGAAACACCATACTGTGCCTCGGCTTGGAGATGACCTTTGCAACAAACAATTGGTCTGATGCCTTTTTACTGGTCCCTTTTACATGCACAGCCATAAAATCTTGAACATCTACATCCATGTTGATGTTTGCTTCCATTCCGACTCCATTTGAGTTGTTATCCCCATCAGCCTTCTACTCCTGGTCTCTTCTAGCTTGTGCTGCTGTTTTGCTGCCTCCATTTGCAGTTCTGTTGCTTCTCCCTGGGTACTTGCAGTTCCACTTTGCAGTTCTGTTGGTGCATCTTGCTGGGCTCCTTGAGCTTCATTTTGCTGGTCTGTGGATGCATCTTGCTGCTGGTCACTGGCTTCTGAACTTGCTGTCACTTCAGGATGGTGAAGAATAAGCTGCTCTTCTGCAGTGACCATTTGCTTCAGTCTTATCAGTTCATTTGATGCCATGGAATATGGTTTGAAGACTTACCATCCCCCTGTGGAGATGCGTAGTGAAATGAGTGTGCCCGGTATACTTGGTACATTTTCCCACACAGCTGTCAACTTGTCTTCAGATGTCTTGGTGATTTGCTCCTCAGATATGTGCATGACTTAAATTTTCTGTTTCTTTTGTAACACAAACAAAGGGTTGAGCATTTGTGATAGTGGCCCTCCTGGCTTTTATCATGTTGAGAGCCTTTAATACACTTGATGCTGCCCCCTATCCCATCCACAGCACCCTTGCCATGGGATGTGGCAAAGAAATGCCGCATCAAGTCAAGCTGGAGCTTTTCCTTCAAGACACACAATAGCTTTAATAAAGACAAACTTGTTCTTGAACTGCAATGCAGCACCATCACTGAAGATGTGCACTTCCTTGAGCTCTGGATATATCCTTTTCATCTCAAACAGCAGATTTGTCATGTAACACTTCACAGTGATCTTCTCATGGTCAAGGCTGTCAGAGATGAGTGCAAATGCCTGGTCCTCTTCATAACCCCAAGACATTTCAGTGAAAACAGTCACCTGCTTTTGGTGTCAATGGGCACTATGTACCTTATCTTGCCACAATGCTGCAAAGTTCTCGGCAAAGACAACTTGTAGTGCAGCAACAGTCTCATTATTTTTTGCATCAGCTTTTATCTCCTCAAATATCTTGCTCTGCTCACATTTCACAAAGCTGTGGATGAGAAACTTTAGTAATTCAATACTGAATTCCACTATCAGATCTTCAATTGTCCAGTCTTCTCCACTCTGACCATCCTTCCTTCATAGGTATCCCATCTCTTTCAAACCACTGGTGCCAATTGATAGCTTTTCTTGGGGAACTTTGATGGTGAACATTTCATTGAATAGCTGCAGCTCACCACATGCTAGGCATTCACCATTCATACATTCGTTTTGGAAAGCTCTAGAGTGTGTTAAGTATAGCTGTAACGTCCGTAACGTAACGTCCGTAACAATTTATGTAACATCCGTAACGCTTGTTAGCCTATTTCTAATTATCATAATTAAATAATTCTTACTCTATAAGTTCAACCATGGTAAATTGGCAGTAAATATGTGGTATGATGAAAGTCAGTCAATTATTTTTCATTGTAGCTAAAAAAAAATGCATTAATTGTTACGGACTTTACACAGTTCCATGGAAAAATGGGACGGGAAGTTAATTACGCATATTAGGGTTTGCTGATGAGATATGATTTTTATTCTTTTTCCATTCATCTGAAGCTTGCTTTCTTATCCACGAACATCAAATAGCAAGTTATATGAGACTTTTTAAGAGATAAATGAAGAATTTTTATGACATCCATTATTTTCTTGATTATTTTTTTATACATCGCATTTTGACACACCCACATTCAGACAACAAAATAATTAGTAAAACGAACACTCTGAGGTAAAATCTTTTCAGATTCCCTAAGTATAGGTATACCCCTAACCAACCATCAAGGAGAAAAAAACATACAATCAATTTGAAATTTTGGCATTCATGTCACAGTTGGCATGGAATTGACCAAATGTTGATTGCATGTGTCATGATGTTTTTGTGATTTATTCATCAAATACAAAATGAATTCTACTTTTTCTCACGGCAACTTTCGTTACAAATGAAGATGATTATTTTTTAAACTATGAAAACGCCGAATGAATGTTGGCTGCGTGTGTCATGTTGTTTTTTGTAATTTATTTAAATTGAAATGCGTAACGAAATATTCATTTTCAGTACTTTTTTCTCACATCAACTTTTGAAATGAATGAAGAATGAAGATAATTTTGAAATTATATAAACGTCAAATACATGTACATGTTGATTGGCTGTTTTATTTTGTTTCTTTTGATTTATTTATCAAATCCGAAATAATGAATCATCCCTTTTCTTTCTTGAACTGTCATTAATAATGATTAATTAGAATGAAACTGTCCATTGTCGTAAACAACAATACTTAAAAGGCGGTATCGTGCCAGAAAGGTTTATGATGTGCGCCCGCCGAGTATGTGGTCGGTTGTGAATCGACGTGTTTTGCAGTAAAACTTACTGGTGATGAATGTAAGTGATTAGTTACTGTTACTGTGATTAAATCTTGTCTTGAATCTTTGTTAGAAGTGTGATTATGTTTCAGAAGTTGAGAAATGAGAAGCTTGGCTATAATTTGGTGAATGGGGAGAAACCCGACATGAAAATGAAAATATTCCAAGTACGATCCCATTTGAAGGTGTAGCGAGTGTAATGTGACCAAATATATATCGGACGATTCACTCCAGACACGTCCAGACAGGACAGCACGTGCGTGAGCTGAATGATGTAGGCCTGTCTGGTTTTAGACTTTTAGTAATAGTAGACTCGCACTTACACTCGCCTCGGTCAAATTCATTGCATCTTATTTCATTCCATCGGAACTAAAAAATAAACACACATAGGCCTACTCTCGCAACCATTAAATGGGATCGTAACTAGGCCCGACTTGTATAACTCAAATAAATAGTCAATTACTAATAACTTACACAGTCATACGATCTACATTTGTAGCCGTATATAGCCTCACGCTAACTCACATTAGTCAAATCCGATTGCAAAACAGATTCAACCCAAAATATTCAGCTTCTCGTAATTTCGTGGTTTTCAGAAATATTTTAATTAGCGCACGCTGACTCTCGCCGTCATCGGATAGGTTCAAAACTCAAATATATAACTGAAAATCTTAAATATAACTCTAATAAGTGCAAATGGATATTATTTTTTATATTTCAGGGTAAAATTTCGGATACCCGTCCGCCGTCCGGTTTTCAGTGTCGGGTATCCGAATATTGAAATATCCGTTTCAAGTCAGGCCTAATGAAAAGATTGGTCACTTTACGGACTTTGCGTAATGCTTTGCGTCGATTTGTGTGTAAAATAGTTTAGGTGCCTAGTCTTTCCCTTGTCATGTCTTTGATATGAATATAAATCGCGCGCCCTCTTTAGGCCAAAAATTGATGTCGTTCGACAAGCCGCGCGACGTCAAGAGCAAGAAAAGATAAGGAACAGAGTAGGTATGTTGCAAAAGCGCCCTCTAGGTGCATTCTGAATGAGGCATTGAGTGTGCTGGCTGGAATTGCAGGGCGACTGTGGGGGCATTGCTTTGTATTGTGTTTGCATGTGCAAGGAAAGGTTATTCCCCATGGCATCATTGTTTTTACGTAGTTGAATGTTTATGGCAGCTGTCTAGACTTGAAAAAAAATCTCACTCGGTGATCTTGCGACTCTGTGTGCTACTGGAACTTTGGCCTTGCTTTCAACCTCTTGCTATTCACATTTACAGGTATCATCCTACTCTAAAAGGTATTCATTCCGATAGAGCAACATTTTAACTATATTGTGGTGAAATTTGAATGAAATCTACTGACGCTAAGTGTGTTTTTTATGTCCCTGTTTCGGCAGCATCTGTTATTTTTGGGAGTGTTGTTGGGCACTTCCATATGCCAATGTATGCGCATTCTTGTTTTCTATTAGTGCACCTTGGTCCCAATTAAGATCACAACTATTGGCTTAAAAAACAAAGGAATACATAAGAATTGAATAGGCAATTTAAATACGACCTTAAAAACTACAATAACTTTCTTATTTCTGGGGCTATTGAGATAAATGAGGTGTTAAATTAAAGGTCTTGATGAGCTCTAAATGATGCCATGAAGAAAACACCTTATTTCTGAGATGTATTTTTTTTGCAACATACCTAAACAGAGGGGAATAGATTGCTCAAATAAGTCTCCAAATGCAGGGGCGGAAATCTCTCCCAAAAGGTAGGGGGGACACAGGGGCGGAACCAGCCTTCGCCAATAGGGGGGGGGGGGCGGAAATTTGTTTCAGCCATATTTTCCCCGATCGGCAGCTCGAAGATGATTTTTGTTTGCTTCTTTGAAGGGGTAGTCCTAATCAGTCACTTCTTAGCTTTATTCTTATAAATTGATATATAATATCATAATCCTTATTTATCTTTGGAAATTTTAAGTATTTTTCCTGAAATTTGAACTGATTCTGGGCAATGTTTGTTATCCTGAAAAAGATGTGTATGCAACTTAATAATTACTACGAACGCAAAGCGCGAGCAGAAATGAACTGATGGAAAAGATAGGCTACCTGTTAAAGTAGCATTTAACAATCAAATAATGCGAGCGCGAAGCGCGAGCTGATTTTTTTTGGACATTTTCACCTAAAGAATGGAAATTCTAAGCCCTTTTTGGTAACTCAAGCAGAATAGGTAAATCATTATTAAACAATTAATGCGAGCGCGAAGCGCGAGCGTAAAATTTCGAGATTTAGTCCTAATAATATTTACTGAAAGAGACGCTCTATTCATGTTTTGTAAATCCTGAAAAGGATGAGTATTAACAAAAGCGAGCGCAAAGCGCGAGCAGAAATTTTTTATATACGTTTTAAACTGGTACCTGTTGAAAAGGTACCTGTTAAGGACTTCTTGCACTTAGCCATGAAGGCGTTACATATTTCAACAATCAAAATATGCGAGCACGAAGCGCGAGCTGAAAATTTTTGAACTTTCTAAAGAAAGAATGGAAAATTTTAATCAGTTTTTGTAATCGTGAACAGGATAGCTATATAATTTAACGATTGATGCGAGCGCGAAGCGCGAGCAGATTTTTTTTTCGAGATTTAGACCTAAAAATGGGCCATTCTGTTCATGTTTTGTAAATCATCAAAAGGATGAGTAATATGGGGTCTTCCTACATTAATAATGCAAGCACAAAGCGTGAGCAGAAAAAATTGAAAATGTGATCTGAAACTGGATAATGATTTAAATTAGAGAACAAGTTGAGTATCTGAATAAACACGCGCGAGCGTGTTTCATATTTAGACCTAGAATTTAGGCATTCTAAATACAACTTTCATCATGAAAATAATGAAACTTTGATATTCCGATCCGAAAAAAAGAGTCAATTTCAGCTTTTATTTCAAGCACTTTGTAGAAAAATTGTAAGGTGGATATGGATCACACTTAAAAAAGAGCTGATATTATTTTTACTTTGAGTTTTGACATAGGACCGGGACATCCTTACGACATGTCATCATATGAAAATGATGACTATTTTCCTATTCCTCTTGCTAAGCGCGAGATGAAACAAAAGGGACAATTTAATTATTAAATTAATATCATATTTATTAATGCCTTATGAGGGCGCGAAATCTGATGATATCATGGTATAAAAACTGGACATTTTACTTTTGTGATTATGAATATGATGCATCAGTTAATATATATTTAGCCATTAATGCGAGCGCAAATCGCGAGCTAAAATTTTTGATAAACTGTCATGAAAAGGGGATTTTAAGTAGTTTGTTGTATAATCAATATTGAAACATTTATATAATCAAAATGCGAACGTGCAGCGCGCTAGCTGATACGTCTTGACAGTCAGACCTGAAAAGGGATATTTAAAAACTTTATGGAATACACGAAAGTAATAGGTACCTGATAAATCAAAATTTGAGAGCGCGCAGCTCAAGCAGCAAATGTTAAAATTCAGACCATGAAACTGACATTTTTACAGAGCACTTTTTAAAAACTAATTTGTAAATTACACAAAATAATGAAAGGTCGATTTCCGAGGTGAAATATGTTTTGTATTTTGACTTCCAAACTTGATATTCGAACTCCATATTGAACAAGATATGTAAATCATCTAATAGGCAATGCGAGCGCGAAGCGCGAGCGAAAATTTTATATAGTGGCACGAAAGATTCTTTTTATTGTCCAATTCTTCCCCTCATCTTATTTTATGCACTCGTCGTCCTCTTCTTTTTCTCCTCTCTTTTCTCTCCTTTTTTCATTCATTCTTTCTTTCCCTTGTTTTCTTTTTTTGCTCCGCCAAGAGGGGGGGGGGGGTAGGGCGGGCCCCTCGGCCCCCTGGATCCGCCTATGGGGAGAAGGGGCGGGAAAATTTGACAAGCAAAAGAAAAGGTTATCATCGCCAAAGTAAGGTCATCTCGTCCCAAAATACATGTTTTATTTCGATTTAGAATGATGTATTTCTTACCATCATAAAAGACCAAAAATAGTAGGGGGGACATTTGATATTGTGTCCCCCCTACTATTTTGAGTAGGGGGGACACGTCCCCCCTGTCCCCCCTGGGATTTCCGCCCATGTCCAAATGGACTTCATGAATCATATGGATCGGTAAGTGAAATGGAATAATTTTATGATATAATAATAGATGTAGCAATATCGATTCGGCTATGTGCATGGAAGTGGTTAATCTGGACTCCAGGAATCTCCAAATTCTGTGGAAGGATCAGCTCATAGAGTGAGTTGCATGCGACATGCCTTGATTTTACCATGCACGGCGGCAGTAATGCAACCATGGGTGCCCATGTACATGATTTAGGGCTAGATCTTTTAAGTTTTACAGGGAAAGTAGAAATCTCGGGGGCGAAAGTTTCATGTTTTAAGGCCGTATGTGTAGCCGTATGGGAAGCAATTCCAGGCTCCATGGGGAGTAAGCCTACGTATAGTAGACTGATTTTTACTCTCCAGGAGCCTCCAGAGCAGAGTCCACTTGTTCACTGCAACCACCCTGCCTGTGGGGAATCTACAGGTTGGACTATGGCATGCCAATGCTTAGACAGGAATAACCATCGTTTCTGGGGATTTATTCAACAATTTCTGACATTTTACTATCATCCCCATTCACCGACGGTAGTGTTAGTGCGAGCCTGCATGTGTAATCAGGTCAGCAATTCGGAAGACGGGTTTTGTCCAGATTTTTATTTTTTTTTATTCTAAATGGCATTATATTATCTTGAACGAAGGCCCACTATTTTTGTTAGACTCTAATCTTTCTTTCGATACTTTATAAGTTCTAAGAAAATAATGCAAATATACGTTACCGATGATTTATTCCTTATTTTTTTAATTTTCTGCCGGAGAGGAAAAAATGGCAGCCGTGTGTGTTGCTGCCCGAGTTGTGCTTTTATCAAGGCTTTCTGATTAAATTTTCGATATCCTGGCCAATCAATGCGAGCGACAAGTTCCGAACGCACGCACATCTACAAGCGCAAAGCTGCGGCACAAATCGTGATATATAGCGTCTGGTACATACATCTGTAAGGATGATGACGTCATCCAAGATGGCAACTTACGTTGACCAACAAAAGGATCGAAGATGACTATGTTTCGATCATCATTTGAAAAGAATTAGCAGTAACTGCCGTCTGAGGTACGATATTTCTGAATTTTAAATATTTTTTTTTCGTAAGTTTGAATGTACTTTCTTTTTTATAATGTGACATTTTATGTACAAAAAAACGATCCGAAAATCGGGTTTCCGCCGAATGTTAGATCTAACGTTACTGCTAATACGTTGGCTATACGTACGGGCCAACAACTATGTATGGGTGAGTGGAACAACCAAAATACATTAAAATATCACTTTTGTGACCAAAATTACTAATTTCCATACAGTTGCAATTTATTTTTCATTAGTAACTTAGGAATAAATTTTGTATTCACTAGAGCGCTCAAAAACTTGAATTTTGGGCATATTTTTGTGTAATATTGGTGGAAAAGAATATGGCAAGAAAATTCTCATTTTTTTATCTCTATTTTTTAATTAAGAAAAAAATAATTTAAAGAATCAAATTTACTTAAGGACGTTCCACAGTTAAAATGAAATCCATGTCATTTTCACCAAAATTTGCACATAGATACTTTAGAACCTGAATATTCGAAATATGCAAAAATTAACATAGGTCCATGTGCTTGATTTTTTGCTATGGAGCTTCAAAGTTCACCCGAATGAATGAATTTGGTATTTTTAGACCTCGCAAGATCACTACAATGAGTTTAAACCTCTATTACTCAGTCAAAATACATGAAAAAGTCATCAAATTTCGCAAGAGAGTTAATAAGTGTATCGTTAGAATGGAGAATCTAATTATAGTGCTATTTGTTTGCAATTTTAAGTCTAACAGCACTGTCAGTTCTTAAAAATGGCGTAAAACATAACAAAAACCCAATCTCAAAAAAGTGAAATTTCAATAACAAACTACAAAAGTACAATAAATGCTGCACTTTATTCAAAATCCATGTCATTTTCACCAAAATTTGCAAAGTTGTAGAGGAAGGTATACCTAAGAGGTGCAAACATTAAAAAATAGGGCTTCATGTGCTTGTTTTCAAACTATCAGCATTTTCATTAGAGCAAATGTGCTTTTTAAAACACCAAAAATGCGCCAAATGCTTTGTATCTATGAGAAGAAAAAATCAAAACCACTCTACCATTTATTCAAACTCGGGGTCATATTCGTAATTTTTGGCAGCACTGCAGAGTAAAGTATTTTAAAATTGTAGAGATGTTTTTTTAAATGGTCCATGGAATAATTAACGTTTTTTAGTAGGAGTGGGCTATAAATGGGTGATATTTAGTTTTACTGTGACAACAGTTTTATTGTGTTCCTTTTACCTTATCTCAACATGAAATGACAATATTTTTTGTCTCGGGTCCGAGAAAAAAGTGTGCCGGGCCAAAATCCAAAATGGCCGCCAAAACCCCCCAAATTCACATTTTGGGCCACAACTTTTTTATTTGATGGTCTTTTTCTCTGGTTTTGGTGTCTATTCATATGTTTCTGGGGGCAGGGAATATGTTTTTCCTAAACTTAGTACTTTTAAATCATTATTTGTAGTTATAAGGTGATTTTACTTAAATTTACCACTTTTTAAAGCCATTTTTTCAGCCAAAAAGTAGATTTCATCATTATGTGGTTCTTGAATATTAGACGATACCATTTTAACAGTAGCAGGCAGCTTTATTAGCTATATTGCTTTTATTCCTCTACTTTGGGTTTTTACGGATATTTGCGAAATATATCTTATCAAATAAAAGAAAATGTCATTTATCCATAGGGGCTATACGGTATACAATGCACTGTACTGTACATACTACACTGCATATATCCATGCATTAAAGGGAAAGTTCACCCTGACAAAAAGTTTATTGTAAAAATAGCAGAAAAAATAATAAAAAATATTGCCGAAGGTTTGAGAAAAATTCATCAAATAATTAAAAAGTTATTAGAATTAAAATTATTTGATTTGTGACGTCATATGCGAGCAGCATTCCTACATAGCGAATGGTAAAAAATCAATGAAATGTCATTTTCTCAGAAAATTGGAAATGGTTTTTACCGTATCTTTTGTATATCAATAGACAAATCATTTCACACCCGATCATGAATAGAAAACAAAATTAAGTCATCAGGAACCATATAAAATTTGAAATTCATGCATTTTATATTACATAACACATGGGGCAGCTGCTCGTTTATGACGTCACAAATCCAAAACTTTGAACTCTAATAACTTTCTTATTCTTTAACGGATTTTCCTCAAACCTTCACCAATATTTTTTACTATTTTTTCTGCTATTTTTACAACAAAGTTTTTTTCAGGGTGAACTTCCCCTTTAACCACCATGACATATGAAAAGGACTGTATATAAACTATAGTGTCATAGAAATGAGCTCCTAATGTTTAGAATTAGATTGTGAATTGTGAATTTGATTGCTTGTCAGCTGATGTATAATACATGTACATGATAAAACCAGCAACATAAATTGCACAAAAATATCACATATACATGTATATCATATACGTACATCACATTTTTAACTATATCTTCTCCATTTGGAGGCTTTTTTTACCTGGTTGTGGTGTCTAAACTGGCCTATATTTATGGGGTCAGTTAAATATCATGGTAACGCTGATCAACAGCAAATCAGAATCAAGGATTCAATGCAAGTTACCATTAAGTTAAGTTAACATAATGGTAAATTTTTATGCAACGGGGACCAGAATAGCTAGTGTAAATGCCATGATGTGGGGTTAATAACCTCTCTCCGCCCCCTGAATTAGCATATTTGACAAAACGTCCTCAATTTCTGAGACAAATCATATCTTCAATTTCTGATGCATCTAATTCTAAACCTGAGAGCTCATTTCTATGACACTATAGTTTGTACAGGCGTTGTTAGCTGTCATGGTGGCCAATGCATTTATGCAGTGCAGTATGTGCAGTAGGCCCAATGGATAATTGACATTTTTTATTTAATAAGATATACATCACAAATATCTGTAAAACCCAAAGTAGAGGAATAAAAGCAATATAGCAATATGAAGCTGCT
The DNA here is from genome assembly GCF_037042905.1 of Lytechinus pictus. Lineage (NCBI taxonomy): Eukaryota > Metazoa > Echinodermata > Echinoidea > Temnopleuroida > Toxopneustidae > Lytechinus > Lytechinus pictus. The sequence goes on from NC_087251.1 coordinate 359,474, forward strand.
TTCTATTGTTGACCTCGTACAATCTAATATCCAAGAACCCCAGGACGATAAAACCTACTTTTTGGCTGAAAAAAAACTATAAAAATTTGAAAATTTAGGTATAATTACCTTTTAACTCTACAAATAATGGTTTAAAAGTACTAATCATAGGAAAAACAAATTGCCTGCCCCCCAAAACATATGAATAGACACCAAAACCAGAGAAAAAGACCACCAAATAAAGAAGTTGTGGCCAAAACTGTGATTTTGGTGGCTTTTGGCGGCCATTTTGGATTTTGGCCCGGCACACTTTTTTCTCGGACCCGAGACAAAAAATATTGTCCTTTCATGTTGAGATACATTACAAGGAATAAAAAAAAACTGTTATCATATTGAAATTACAAAAAAAGTATTTTTGACCCATGTATAGCCCACTCCTATTTTTAGCTTCATAAACTAACGCATCGGATCTGCAGTTAGAGTGCAGATGATGAGAAAAATCAGTTCATACCCACAGCTAATTAATCACCTGTTCATCCATTGTGACGTCAGCGCGCAGAGTGTAAAATATGCGCAGATCATAATGCGCACAAACATAACTGTGGAACGAAAACAGCCGTTTTAACATTTTTTGTACCAGCTGAATATAGGTGGTTACCGTGGTTTGAATAAAAATGAATAAAACGGCTGTTTTCGACTCGCCGTAGAGCAAATGTGATGGAGGTATTATTTGGAAGCCTCGGAAGTTTTCTTCCGAGGCTTCCAAATAAGGGGCATCGGTATTCATGAGACGGGGTCCCCAACTTATATAATTTGCATGGTTTTTTGTTTGGTTTATTCGATACTCACTGAAACTATAACTCTCATAAGACTTCTGTTGATGATGTTTATACTAATAATTTCCAATCGAGATTCTTTTATCACTGTCAATTATTGCTGTGTTCCTTTGTATTGTTCGTTACTCACCTATAAAATAATGAATGTGCTGTGCTCATCACGAGCGTGAGAAATATTTTTAGTCATTCATTATACTGTAATATTACGAATTTGTTTTTCTTAACTGCGATTTAAAATGTTTTGAAAGTATAGGTTAATTGACAGGAAATAAGATTTCTATTTTTACATAATATATTATGTAGGCCTACATATACAGCGTGTGTGAAAGAGAGGAAGAGGGGTGGGGTTGTAGGATGGTCGAAGGGAGAGAGCGATAGGGGAGGGGTCGTGGCGTGGACAATAACAAGGGGATGTTGAGATCGTGTGTGTGGGATTGGTGAAGAAGTCAATATTCAAAGCGAATACATTTTTATAGACGTGTCTATACTTCTACCGATGATGACGGCCGAATAATCTTTCTTACATGTATATTTTGGTGAATTAAAAAATATTTTCTTGCGCAATGAGTGGGATGATCGAGGTACGTGATTCAATAAATTGCATCACAATATCACTATAGGTGTAGTTTGAAAATCACGAACAGTTTATTAAAAATGAATAAAAGAGAAACATCTTCTTAATTTTAAAGCCCCCATCCAGCGTCAACACCATGAAGAGTTTTTGAGGTCACGAAATCAGCTGATTCGCACTCAAACAACAGGTTAACAGGTCACACACGTGGGACACATTCCAAGGGCGGGAATTCGGGGAAACCCGTTTTCAAGCACAGTGATTGGCTCAACCCAGAAAGTGAATACTAATTAGATCACGTGCCATCGGCTTTGGGGCGTCTCATTCACATTCCAACTCATTTCATAAATATCATCCACTCGCAGTATAATTAGGCTAACGACGTTGCCAAGATATAACTCATATATTAAAAGCACAATTCCGATATAAAACAATAAAGACATAAGTGAACTTGAAAAATTCATCCAACGATATTCAAATTATACTAGCAACTTATTGTGGACGTGAAAAAATGATATACATATCCGATATCCTCTAAAACGTTCACACATATCAACTTCAATAATTCGTACTTGAAACGAATATCTGTGAATGAATTGCCAATTCCACTTTGTTGAATGTGTACTTCTATCGATATCTATTGAATCACGTACCTCTCCCGACCCAAGGTGGATTTTCCAATCGCCATAAAGATTATGCAGCCACAATCACAGTAGACACATCCATAAATGAATATTAATTTCGTTCGCTACGAACTTAATCCCCTCCCCACAAAGTCACAAACATCCCATCATTTTCATCTATATTGCCCACGGCCATCCCCCATTCTCTTTTTTCCTTTACACAAATTAATTTCAAATGATATTTTGTTTTAAATCGTAGTTAAGCAATTGTACAACAAATTCATAAAGCATTCACTGTGATGACTAAAAACATTTCTCAGGCCCGCGACAGGTGCGCTCATTATTTAATTGGCAGGCAAAGAGTAATAAAGAACAATACAAATGAAAATACACTATACGTATAACTCACATTAAAAAAATGAGTCGTAATGATAAAAAATGTGAATAATATTAATAAAGATTATTAATTATGAAAATTATAACAGATTCAATGAATATATGAAAAAAATCAAATTAAATTAGTTTTGGATCCCATCTAATTTTGGAAGACTATCGGATCCCCGGATCAAGGATTTTGATGCCATGTGCGATTTGAGCGCGAGTGCAGTGGCACAGAACTTGGTAGACACGCCGTCGCGAAATTAATCAACAGTTTCAAAAGATCGACGTAGAGATCAAGACTTTGGAAATAATGGAGTAAAATCGGAATTTAAATGTGAATAAATCATTTTGATGTAAGTAAATGAGTTGGACATTATATCAATCCATTCCATTGGCTTTGTCATTATTAATGTGATCTTTGAATAGTTTTTCTCAATTCGCTCTACGGCAGTGTCATCAGAAATGCATTCAATGAATTCATGTAGATGTAGCTATAAAGGCTGGGGCCTGGGACGAGATGAAACTATATTTCGATCGAATTTTGATTTTGATTTTGATTTTGACACACTTTATTTTTGACATAATAAGTGACAATATCAAATGAAATTCGTAATAATCTAAATTACATTGCCCAAGCCAGTAACCCACGATACCCCTCTCCCCTCACTTGTTTTTGAGCGTATTTACTACCATTTTAAAGACGTAAATAATGTGAGCAATGCGATACGCAAATGCGAGGTAAACATCTTCGCGCTTCCCACAAAAGAGATTGGGCCTCGAGTCGAGGTCGTATCGTATATAGCGCACTAGTAGTAGTGAGTGAGTCAAATAAATCCCGGGAAGAAATCGAAATAATCGACAAGTTTATTTTAGGATCTGAAAAGCAGATTATTTTTTTATATATTATTCAGTTTTTGTGTAGATCTAGGCCTGTTTTACAGTTGTCGGCCACGGTTGTCGGGGAAGTTCAGGGTTGGCGGATTTGCCCTGAAAATTTTCAGGCTTGGCGGCGCCCGCCAACCGTGACGCGTGGTAGCGAGAACGTTGACGGGACTAGCGTGATTTATGGTCTAAATATTTCTCCAAATGAATTGTGAAAACAGAAATTATCATCATGATCATGATGATGGAGATATAACTGAGTGAGAACAAGGTTCTTCTTCTTCTTCTGGAAACAGTACAGTCCACCGTCTGGTGTATTGTCATTATATAACCTTGTTCCTTGAATGAGTGCCAGAGTCCAGGCTTGCTTGGCTTGCCTTGCCCTTGGCTTAGTCCTTCGACCCATTATTGGTAGTGGTATACCCAGTTGTTGTGTGTCCGGACAGGTTGTGTGTCCGGACGATCAATTTTAGAATTAGAAAGTCATTTGGAAAAAATTACAAGCGAAGTTTCATCAAATTTTAGTACAAAATTTTAGAAAATATTATAGAGAACAAAATAGAAGATGATTACAACTATTGAATTCATATTTTTAGTGTAATCTTAAGACAAAAAAGAAGGCTTCAAAAATATAAAGTGTCCGGACACCCGATCCCCCATCCTGCATGGCTACCAGGTACATGTATGAATTTACAAACCATGCATGCAAACGGCGCCTCATAAATGACTGTGTTACTGTTAGTGTTACTTTGTTAGTGTTAATACTAGATTTCTACAATAAAATTACCAATAACAGTTAGGTCAACTCACTCAGTCTAACGTTGCCCTAACGTTATGCGATGTCCCAGCTCTACTAACGTTATACAGAATAAAACGATTTTCACTAAGAAGATCACGACGCCAGATCCCAGTCGAGTCTTAGAAAGTCGACCGACATTAACGTTAGACAGTCTTAATCAACAAACGTAGAGGGCAGCAACACACGGCAGTGTTGCTTTTATTTTAGGAAGGTCCACTTCGCTCAGATTTTGTGACCATTTTCTCCCAGAGCACTTTTTTGAAAGATTGTAGAGTGGATTTTTTTTTCGTTTGTTAAATGTTTCTTTTTTTTATTGATAATGAAACCTCCAAGAAAATATGTTTAATAATATTATTTTAGCATATTTGTATTTTTTTTTAATTGTAAAACAAAAGGTAATCATGATTCTTGTAGTTTACATAGCAATAAAAATACCTCAGGACCAAAATCCAATTGAAACCAGTTGGATTTCCAACTGGTTTCAATTGGTATTAACTGGTTTTCAATTGGTTTTAACTGGAATATAACAATTTCCAGTTGAAACCAATTGAAACCAGTTGGGCAACTGGAAATCCTAACTGGAACCTGTTGGGCAACTGGAAATCCTAACTGGAACCAGTTGGGTAACTGGAAATGAGTTCCAACTGGAAATAGTTTCTAACTGGAACCAGTTGGGTAACTGGAAATCCTAACTGGAACCAGTTGGGTAACTGGAAATCCTAACTGGAGCCAGTTGGGTATACTGGAAATCCTAACTGGAACCAGTTGGGTAACTGGAAATGACTTCCAACTGGAAATAATTTCTATAACTGGAACCAGTTGGGTATAACTGGAAATCCTAACTGGAACCAGTTGGGTATACTGGAAATCCTAATTGGAGCCAGTTGGGTATACTGGAAATCCTAACTGGATCCAGTTGAGTAACTGGAAATGACTTCCAATTGGTTTCCAATTGGGCGTTGTGGCGTGCGCCTGTAATCCAAGTAACTGGATCCAGTTGAGTAACTGGAAATGACTTCCAACTGGAAATAATTTCTAACTGGAACCAGTTGGGTAACTGGAAATCCTAACTGGAACCAGTTGGTATAACTGGAAATCCTAACTGGATCCAGTTGAGTAACTGGAAATGACTTCCAATTGGTTTCCAATTGGGCGTTGTGGCGTGCGCCTGTAATCCAAGTAACTGGATCCAGTTGAGTAACTGGAAATGACTTCCAATTGGTTTCCAATTGGGCGTTGTGGCGTGCGCCTCTAATCCAAGCTGTGGGGAAATTACAAATTGATGCAGAGGTTCGAGGTTCGAGCCCTGGTCACATCTTTCGGATGGTGACATTAAAGGTCGGTCCAGGCGTAAATAATCATATCTGATTGATACACGTCTGACAAAACTCAAATACACACACACACATTGGAAAATTTCCAGTTACCCAACTGGTTCCAATTGAAACCAGTTAATTTGCATATTATCTGCCAGTGTGCACAGATTAATGTTTTATGTGATTCATCATCATTTACAATGTATCTATTTAATTATTTTCCATTTCAAGTACCACACTTGTTTCAGATAAGTGTTTAGAATGCTTAGCAGTGAAAACCATGTTCATAAATGTTTTAGATTATAATTAAAACAGATTATAAGATAATTAGTACACCACTAACTGGTATAATAATAAATACATTATATTTGAAGATCTTTCACATAAATATATACATATGAAAGTCTATTTTATCAATGGCCTTTTCATTGGTATAAATAGAAATATTGCACTGCTTCTGTGTTGGCATGAGCAATATAGTGCAAATGCTAATTAATTTGTAACTAATAACGTTCATTCCAACTGGAAGTTCCAATTGGAAACCAGTTGGAAACCAATTAGTTTCAACTAGTTCCAGTTGAAAGCTGTTGCCTCCAATTGGTTTCAACTGGAACCAATTGAAACCAGTTGCCTCCAATTGGATTCAACTGGTTTTAATAGGGAAATTGGAACAACTGGAACCAATTGAAACCAGTTGCCTAATTGGTTTCAACTGGAACCAGTTGAAACCGATTGCCAACTGGTTCCAGTTGCCCAATTGGTTTTAACTGGAACCAATTGGCAACTGGTTCCAGTTGCCCAATTGGTTTCAATTGGAACCAGTTGTTCCAATTTCCCTATTGAAACCAGTTGGCCAACTGGTTTCAATTGGTTTTGCTCTAATTGGATAAAGAATGGTTTTGTTAAACCTGTTTTTACCATCTTTCTGTGAATCTTTATTTGACGACTACAATAATACTATTGTAAACTGTGAGAAAGAAATTCAAGTACCCGAAAACATTCCAGAGCCAAATTTACAACAAAAAAACTCGAAGGATTCAAGTTTACTTTATCAAGATTTTGAAAACATATTTGCTGTAAAAGGTCTTTACTTTGTACATCTAATTGTTAGATCTATTCTACCAAAAATTTAAGAACTTCGAATTTTATTTAAGAGAAAGAAGCTTGCAGTCATTGCTTTCACAGAAACATGGCTAAATGACTCGGTAAATGATGAAGAAATTAATATAGATGGATACAAAGTAATACGCAATGATAGATTATCAGGCTCTGGGGGTGGTGTATGTTTTTATGTCAGAAATGATATTGCATTCAATATCATAGATGTTTTAAGTACAGGTGATTCTGAATCACTGTGGATTAATTTGCTTCTACCAAGATCAAAACCAATTATTGCTGGTGTCATTTATAGGCCTCCATAAAGCAATCAATTTATTGAGAAGATGTCAAGTATTCTCGATACATTAAAGAAAGATGATGAAATTATACTTTTAGGTGATATGAATGTTTGTCTTTTTCAGAAATCTCCACTGGCTAAAAATATACTGATCTATTGAGTCTTCATGGATTTAGCCAACTGATCAAAGATGCAACCCGTGTCACATACACATGTTCTTCTTTATTGGACCATGTTATTTGTAATAACGAACAAAAAATAAGTCAAAGTGGTGTTATTGATCTTGGTATAAGTGACCATTCTTTTACTTTCTGGACACGAAAGAAAGTTAGGCTGGCTATAGGTGTTCACAGAAAAACTGATATTAGATCGTTAAAAAAATATAGCGAAGAATCTTTCAATCTTAAACTGTCTGCCGTTGATTGGTCAGAATTAACCCAATGCACTGACGTAAATAAGGCTTGGTCAGTTTTTCAAAATACTTTTATTTCAACGTTGAATATGATAGCGCCTCAAAAACGGATTAGAATTAAAAAGAGATCAGAAAACTGGATGACTAAAGATATTATTTCTCTTATTTGAGAAAGAAATGTGGCGTATAAAAAAATGAAGAAAAATCTAAGCGATGAGGATTATGACACGCTTTCCAAAAGATACAAGAAATTAAGAAATATGGTTCAAAGAGAGGTGAAAAAGGCCAAATTAGAATACCTACAAAATAAAATAGAAGAAAATAAAAATGATTCTAAAAGACTTTGGCAGAATATAAAAAGTTTGGGATTAAAAAAGAAAAATGGAAAGGACCAAGAATTAGTCGTTTCAATTGACGGAGAATTATGTCATGATAAGATAACTATTTCCAATGAATTCAATTCCTATTTTACAAATGTCGCAGCTACGTTGGTAGATAAACTTCCATCTTGCAAAGACATTTTCAGTGCAGACAGTGAGAACATTCGTGAATTTTAAGGAAAAAAGGGTATAAGCCAAGATAAATTTGAATTATTACCTGTTAGTGATCAATTAATTTTTAATGAGTTGCGTAAATTAAATGTATCAAAAAGCACTGGGTTAGATTTGATCCCTGCTAAATTTCTAAAAGAAGGAGCAAAGAGTTTGTACAAACCATTAAATTGTTTGATAAATCTATCTATCTTTACTAGCACTTTCCCAGAGGATATGAAAATTGCAAAAGTAACTCCTATTCATAAGAAGAAAGATAAAACTGCTGTTGAAAACTATAGACCTATCAGTGTTTTAAGCATAGTATCAAAAATTCTAGAAAAGGCGGTATGTGTTCAGATCGAAAAATATTTTAAAGAAAATGATATGATTTACGAATATCAGTCTGGTTTTCGACATGACTATTCGACTGAGACATGCCTTATTCACTTGACTGATTATCTGAGAACTAATATTTCTAAGGGACAATTTGTTGGGATGGTACTCCTAGATCTTCAAAAAGCATTTGATACAGTTAATCATGGCATCTTATTGAAAAAATTACAAATAATGGGTTTTATATTAACCAGGCTACTGTAGCATGGTTTTAAATCCTACTTGTCGAGTCGACATCAAGTAGTGGCTATTCGCGATATTCGTTCCAAAATTATGCCTATAACGTGTGGAGTTCCACAGGGAAGTATTTTAGGCCCAATTCTATTTTCAACTTATATCAATGACATGTCTATTTGTATAAAAGCTGACTGTAAATTATTATTGTATGCAGATGATAGCGTACTACTTTGTTCAAATTCCAACCCAAAATCTGTTGAGGAAACACTTAGCGAACAGCTGTCTACATGTGTCGATTGGATGACTGATAATAGATTATCGTTACACTTAGGCAAAACCGAGAGCATTCTGTTTTGTTCTAAAAGTAATTATAAAACTTCATTTGAATTTGAAGTATCATACAATAATAAGACAATTCAGAGGAAAGAATCTGTAAAGTATTTAGGCATTGAATTGACTAGATCCCTTTCATTTTCATCTTTAGTAGAATCAATCGTGAAAAAGGCGAATGCCCGTTTGAAATTTCTGTACAGGTATCAAAGTTGTATGGATCAAAAAGCAAGGCGTATTCTCTGTTTTGCTCTTATTCAGAGTTTATTTGACTATGCTAACCCTGCTTGGTTTAGTGGAATAAGCGAACTCGATAAAAAAGAAGTTGAAAACTAGATTTCAATTCATCATGCGGACGAATTAGGTGGTCTGTCAGACAAATACTAGTTGATAAACATACATAATTATTTAACAAATGAGTATATATAAGATTGAAAGATAAATAGACAGATAGACATACATATTTAAACAGATACACATAAAAAAGATAGATAAACATACATAATAATTGAAACACATAAATATATATTAAAGTGAAAGATAAATGGATCGATAGACAGACAAATTCAAACAGATAGATATACGATAGATAGATAGAACATAGCTAGAAGAAAATAGATAGATAGAGAGACAGACATACAGATAGAGAGATAGAAAGAAAGATAGATAGTTAGATAAATATATCATGTAGGTAGATAGATAGATAGATATAGATAGACAGATAGATAGACAGACAGATATATAGATAGATAGAGAGAGAAAGAAAGAGCGAGAGACAGACAAATAGATTGAAATAGAAAGATAGACAAATTCAAACAGATAGATATACGATAGATAGATTTATTTTTATTTATTTATTTATTCTCGAATATTTATACAGAGTGGCCTGATCAGCATTAAAAAACATACGAAAAACATAGTAACAGGTCATTATGAGATACATAAAAAAGGAACAAATAAATACAAAGTAAAATACGAAAATATATTACGAGTTACAGATGGCAAGATTATAAATACGCAAGATATTAACATTAAAAGCTGGTCTACCTCAGGGCCCTGTGATAGATAGAACATAGCTAGATAGAAAATAGATAGATAGAGAGACAGACATACAGATAGAGAGATAGAAAGAAAGATAGATAGTTAGATAAATATATCATGTAGGTAGATAGATAGAAAGATAGATAGATAACCAGACAGACATACATATAGATAGATAGATAGATGGATAGATAGATAGATATATAGATAGACATATTTAAACAGATAGATATATATATTAGACAGAGAGAGAGAGAGAGAGAGATCGATAGATAGACAGATAGATATACTGTAGGTCTACAATATATAGACAGACAGACATATGGATAGATAGATAGAGTGTGAGAGAGAGAGAGAGACATATTCAAACAGATAGATATATATTAGATAGAGAGATAGATAGATATGTCATGTAGGTAGATAGATAGACAGACAGATAGATAGATAGATAGATTTTAACATAGACAGCGGATATGATTAGATTTAAAAACAGTAATTATAATCTGTTTTATTTTGCAATATTTTAACTATTATTAATTAGAATTCTTATAATTGATCGTGCGCAAGTAAAAAAAAAAAAAAAAAAAAAAAAAAAATCATGTTCACCCGCGGACTCGAACCCCTGCCCGCATGATTGAAAGAGATGCAAGTCTGACGCCTAACCGATTGAGCTAGAATATTTCCCATAGACTTTACACGTAAGCAAAATAAGAGAATCTCAAATCCAATTTTGCAAGTGAAATACGGGCATGATCCCGGCATCTGATCTGAAAATGAAGGCAACACTCCCGAAAGCTTAGAATCTCAGCTACAACATACTAAAAGCTCAGGGATAATTGACAAGAAAAAATGGAGATATAGCTCACGAAATAGAGGAATGTAGAATCTAGTTTTGACAAAAAGTCATGTCCCATAGAGATTACACGCAAAATGAGTAAAAATGACATGTCATTATTATTTGCAATTTTTGAGGATGATCCATTTTTTAAAATGAAAAATAAAGGCAATAATTCAGAAAGAGTAAGACCTATGCTACAACATATCAAAAATTGGGCGAAATTTGATCAATATTCACGGAGTGAGAGCCAAATTTGCATAATTATAATGACGTCATAACACGCAAAATTGATATTTTGACTTCCGACGCCATTTTGATGACGTCATAATATACGTTAGGGTCAAATGAGACATGAAATCATATGTATGATTCATATTTTATCGAAATATGAAAAAAAAATCCGTTCGTTCTGAAGAGCTACAGTGAACTTTTAATAGGCATGTTAATTTTGCCCATATAGAGCCTATGGAAAGAGCTCGCGCGCACGCGTGCTGCAAACTTTAATGGGTGCTCATTCCCTCATTAATGATCGTAGAGAGTTGATCGAGGTATCAATTTGATCAGAATTATATCAATAATAGATACGCATGAAAAAAAACAGCAAATATATGCTGCGTAACGCCGTTACGCACGGAAACGTGCGCGCATACGTGTGCGCGCGCAAAATCTTGAAATGCTTAAAATGACCTGAATCGTACCCAAAAAAATTTATAGGCCATTTGGAGAATTTTTTTTGCTTTGACGCACGCGTACGCGCGCCTCATGACCTTTACATGACCTTTGATGACATTGACAGACGACCTTTGACCTAAAGTTTATTTGATGTGAATATGATTGACTATCAATTATCCGTTATGTAGATATGATCAAATTAAGAATTTTACAAAATGGCGTGTAGATGACGTCATCATGACCAGGTAACCTTGTAAAGCTACGTATGCCGTCTCTATGATGGACTCTATACATGACAAAAAATTCAGCAAAATTGATCCAGCCTATTCGGAGAAAACTTGGCGACAAACATAGGTGCGAAAAATAAATAAATAAAGAAAGAAAGAAAATTCTGACGAAATTAAGAGGTGATCTGTCATAGACAGACCACCTAATTATACAGAATAAAATGGTTAGATTAATTAACTGTTCTGGTCCCAGAACCCATGTTGGTTACACCGAACTCTCTGGAGCAGGTTTTCTTGAAGTCAACAAAAGATCAAAACAGCTTATTTTGCACCATGTGCATAAAATCTATCACAATAGATCGAATCATTACATTGGATCAAACTTTAACTTAGTTACCGAATTACATAACTATAATACAAAAAACAGCCATTTAAACTTTTGCTTACCAGAAAGGGTAGGTAGTATTGGTAACTCCTTTCATTACAATGCTATTGGAATTTCCTTCCCAATGATATAAAGGAAATAGGAAACTTTTTGCATTTTAAGAGGAAATTGAAAGAATATCTTTCACTTGAGAGTCAAAGAGAAGATGCAAATGATATGTTATACGGTTGATTTAGCCTGAATACTGACCACGTTCTTTTCTCTTCTCTACCAGGTATTATTATTTATTTTACATAGTTTGATTGAAGCTTCGATATGTCCTTTCTTCTATTCTTTCTATTTCTTTGATCTCTTCCTTCTATTCTCCTCTTCGTGTTGTTATTGTTGTCGCCGTTTTTGCTGTTGTTCTTCTCATTATTTTTCTTCCTCCTCCTTTTCTTCCGTCTCCTTCTCCTCCTCCTCCCCTTTCTTCTTCTATTCCTCCTCCTTCTTCTCCTTCTTTTCTTCTTCTTCTTCGTTATATTCTTGTATATATTATCTATATATCTTATTTATTGGTAATAGTAAATTCTGATTTTTTTTTCTTCACTTTTTTAATATGTAAATAGTATAATTTTACCATTTTATTATCTTAATTCTGTATGTCGAGGACCCCACTGGAAATAAGCTTTCGAGCTTTCGTGGGTCATCCTGTGCAAGCCTGTTGTTTTAATGCTACTGTATATATGTTATGGTGACTTGCCAAATAAAATCAATCAATCAACTGGATTTTGGTCCTGGGACATAGACTGATGACATTTGTGTTACCGTTCTTCTGCTTAATTTCGCTGCCCCTACCAAATCTACAAAGGTAACGCCAGAGCCAAGACCGTGATGTTCTGGTCTAGCCGCGCCGAAACTTCGCCGGTCACCTGTACCTCGGTGCGCGTACTGCGCTGCGTGAATGATAATGCTGACTGCACTGCACTGGCATGATAATCTCGACGCGACTCGACTTAGCTATATAGATATGGACTTAAAAGATATAGACTTGGTCTGTCATTGATGTGGCACTATGGCGGATGAGCAACGATAAATATTCAAGGTTAGAATTTTAATTTTCACTTACAGTGTAGATTGTAGTCTGAAAATCTAAAATAATTATGCTATATCCACAAATCCAACCCACATTTTGCAATCCATCAGGCAGGATCGAATACGCCACTATAAACAAAACAGCAAAGCCAAGTCCCAGTCTATAAACGTTAGACAGAAATTATCTGGTTCAGTATCGAGCTATGTATATTCCGACGGGTCTTGACTTGAGACGAATTATCAAGGGGCGAAGGTCTATGTCACATCTACCATTTTCATTCCATAATTTTACAAAAATTTGTGTTAGCATATGCATGCAGCCCACCGTACCCTACCTCAGCACCGACCGGCCCGGGGCGCCGGGGCGGCCATGGCGCTTGTATACTCAAGAGGCGGTGCTGGATTGTGTAGGCGCATTATGGTGCAGCGAAATTTAGATGAAGACGTATCAACCTCACGTATACTTGTTACCATATTGATATGCTAAGTCATAAAACTGTTGTCACTACCATGTAATATTTTATGAAAAATACAGGAATAAGTATTTCATATTTTAAGCATGATATTTGATGTAAAAACATTTCAAGCAAAAATAATGATAAAGAGGAAATGAAAATAAATCAACTCTACAATCTACTAAAAAAGTGCTCTGAGAGGTTTTCGGTGGTCACAAAACATAGAGATATATATATACTAATAAGTAATTAGCAATCCAATTGTTTCAGTTCTTGGTAGACAAATTATGAATAAACCTAATTTCATATAATAAAATACAAATGAACAAGTCATGCAAGTGGGGATATGACATCATCAGCCCGCGAACCTAATGAATATTCATAAAGACATGCCTAGAACTGTTTCGCCGGAATGATGCAAATTTTTAAAATTCAATAACTTTGTTATTTGTTATCCGATTTTGATCAAATTTGCAGCATTTTGCTTTGTGAATTTTACTCTATTTATTGAGATATAAATATCTCCAGCATGGACCATCCCTTTAATTAGTCAAGAGTAGATCGACAAATTTGAGCGCGGGAGCGAGGATGGATCAAGGGGGAAAGGCGAGATGGGATAGAAGGGGAGAGATTGCAAGAGGGAGGTTGAGAGAAACATATGAGTGCAAGAGAGAGAGAGAGTGAAACTAGATGGAGAGGAGGGGGGTGGCGAGGACATTATGCGAGTCCATTCAGTCATGTTTCAGAAAGAAACAGAGGGGGAGAGAGAGGTTGCATGAAAGTGGGGGGAGCACAAAAGGTGGTTTCAAACCGCCTCGATCACAAGAATCCCCGTTAAATTACGAGAACTTTTTTAGGCTGAAAAATACCCATTAATTATCCCTGCATTCACACCGCCCTGAAACATACCCTTCGGGATAAGTTCCTGAAGTTACGAGCATGCGCAGTATGGTCTGATAAGCAGCAAGGCGCGAAATTCAAAATCACTAGCCCAGCAGCAACCCATGCACGGCGCCGCACCCAACGACACGCTGGGCTAAAAGTTCCCGTAATTTGCTTTCAGACCGCCAAAATACCCACGACCTTGGAAAAATCCCCGCGAAAGTTCTCGTAATTTCGCCAAGTACCTACTATTTATCGGGTATTTTCTTTCGGGGATATTACGCGTAGTTTGCTTTCACACCGCCAAAATACCTGGTATTTTCTGATCGGGGTAAATTTCCCGATCAGAGAATACCTGGAACTGGCGAACTTCGAGGCGGTCTGAAACCACCTAAAGAGAAAGAGAACGAAACTTAAGCCGTCGGTCCTCTGGTTGCTTGCTCACAGGCATTCGTGCTTTCTTAGCAGTCAGGTAAAAACCTCGGTATAACATTTAATGACCGGTTTAATGATAACATTTAATAAATTTAGATGGAGGGGTGGCGAGGACATTCATTGCTAGAGAGAGGAAGGGAGAGAGATTGCAAGAGAGAAATCGAAACTTGAGGAAGCAGAGAGAGGGGGATGGAGTCCATTCATGTACAAAAGTGTGCGTCCATTCGTTCATGTACAAATTGGCAAGTCCATGCGCCTGCGCACTTCAGATTTTCAGCTCAATTTATGAATAATTCATGTCCCATAGCGTTTCCATGTACGGAAAAAATATTCGCGGCCCGGGCTGCCGTTCTAAGCTTAAAGGAGAATGAAACCCTTGAAACCAGCTGAATCCATACCAAAGAGAAAAATCAAAGAAACATATTGTTGAACGTTTGAGGAAGATTGAATGAATAATAAGAAAATTATGAGCATTTGAATATTGAGATCACTAATGCCATGTAGATCCTCCCATTGGCAATGCGACCAAGATCTGTGATGTCACACACGTACAACTCCCTCATTACTTTAGTACTTATTTCACTTATATTCTCACTTTTATAGAGTAAGGTGAGGTGTTCTCTTTCAGAGTACAAGTACAGAGGTTTCACAACATTATATCATTGATGAATCGTTTGTCATATGATTAGAAAGAGCAAAAAGAGATGTTTTGGGGTATATTTTCAGTGTCCAAAAGGGGAGAGTTGTTCATCTGTGACATAATATATCTTGGTCGCATTGCCAATGGGAGGATCTCCATAGCATTAGTGATCTCGACATTCAAATGCTCACAACTCTTCTATTGCTAGTCCTATTTTACTCAAACTTTTGTTGATCTTATTCTTTGATTTTTCTGCTTTCACAAAAGCGAACTTGCTCCAAGAGTTTCATTCTCCTTTAATTGCGCCAGTCAAGACAGGAATAACCGTCGTTTCTGGGGATTTCCTTTCTGGCATTTCACTACGCCGCACAGTGGGCCAGGAGAGAGCAAAAGTGCGCAAAAACTGGTTTTTGGTCATGAAACAAATTTTGTTTTTTCATGTTCTAAGCAAATATAAGAACCTGTAGAATGTCTCCACACAATATTTTTCCATGAAATTGATTATTAGTTGCAAATTTTTCACAATATTATCTGAAAATGACTCTTTACGGCTACCGCATGTGTAAATGACACGTTTTAGATATTTCACTGTTGTAACAAAACGGATTGATTTATGTATTGTAACGTGAGACCCTAGCTCCTATCAAAAGGTAAAATGCTGCAACCACATACTTGTCTAGGGGTATATTATAAGGTCTTTGGTATGAGCCCTTGGGGTGTCACGCGCGTAAAACATTCCCCATAGACTTGTGTGTTAAAATGGCACTTAAGAAAAATTCATAAAAAATAAATGTGAAATTAGAGGGTCGAATGTTTACTACCTTTGGATAGGATATATATCTGACATTCCATATCTGACCAGAGAAGGGTATCGTAGCCAGCTCATTTTAAAAATAAATCGCCATTTATGAAGATAACTATGATGGGATCAAATTCATCAACTGAAACAGTAAAATTATGGCCCCAATTCTTCCGCCAGTCAAAAAATAGTTCCAAATCATTGATATATCTTCCCAATTTGGGCAAAGGAAGTTCAGTAGTTACCATTTCTAGAATCAGTGTTAGATTTTGAATCATATTCATACACTTTTGTCAATCAGCAATTGGGTCGAACGAATATATTTAGCCCTCCTGATGTAATTAGGCTCATGGTACCTTGGCTGTTTCGGAGAAATCCAGACAACCTATACAGAAATCCCGGGGGGCCACTTACATTGACGAGTGGATACCATGCGCGACCAAAAAAACACGTAAAAAGGGTGTCTTTTTCAAGATAGGGCACGTTACATACGTAACGTGATAAGGGTGTCAAAAACACAAAAATATTGAAAAAAGGGTATCTATTTCGCTCGGAAAATATACGTGTTTAGGGTCAAATATGCGGGGATGATAAAACAAAATCAAAATGTTTTATAAAGGATGTCCTTTTTGCCCCAACACTAAGTGTTTAGAGTCCGATTTGCGCGAGGTGTGGAAGGTCGGGCCGTACTAAACCAAAATAATGGTGTGTAAAGAAAAACCGACGATCGACGGACCCGTGATATCGCTTTACTTGTTTAGAGCTTCATTTCAGGGAATACTTGCCAATTATCGTTTTTTTTTCAATACTTGTTTTGGGGTGCATTTTCAGAATATGGAAAATACATTGCTGTACTTGTTTAGGGGCTCAATTCTGGGAGTACTTGCCAATACTTGTTAACCCTAATTCTCCCGGGGGGGGGCCATTATGGCCCCCCCCCCCCCCCCCCCCCTCGACAATTTTCGCGATATATCTGCTGCGCAAATTTTTTTGACCTCGCCGCTCACTGACTTTTTACTTTCAAGTCTCGCGCAAATTTTGAGACCAAATTTGTGACGCCCGGGTACGTGGTTACGACATTACGCAACATTATGTAAGTGCATGTCAGACCCAAAATTGCTCATAAACGTGATTTCATGTACAAATCCAATGCAAATTGTGTATTTGGCCAAAATTCATAAATGTATCATTATTTCTACTTTTAATGATTAAACTTAATTAATTTTGCCTTGTTTATGATCAGAATTAAGTCTGGAACTATTTCCATCGAAAAAAACAATAAAAAACAAAAAGTAAAAAAACAAAGAAATACATAAGAAATTTAAAAAACAATAAAATACATAAGAAATCGGTCTTTGTACCAGAATTTTTTTCATTCACAATTGTTAGGAATGCTATAAAGAATATTTTCACCAAACAATAGCATTCTAGGAGCTTTATTTAGTGAATCAGAGCAAAAAGTATGATTTCATGAATAAATTAGCATAATTAATTCATATAAAATAAAAATATATGAATTCAGTGAAATATACCAATGCAACTGCGTAGATTACGTCATTCTCTACCATCATGCAAATTTTCGTTGTGATCGCGCAATCCACGGCTGAGATCTTAAGGGGGGGCCATAATGCCCCCCCCCCCCCCCGGGAATGACAAGAATCAAAATCCCCGGGAGATTGAGGGTTAAGGGTAGGGTTTCACACGCCAACACTTGTTAAGGGGTGCATTTTCAGAATATGGAAAATACGTGTTTAGGGTGCTTTTCAAGACCCCGTGGTCGCGCATGGTATCCACTCGTCAATGGAAGTGGCCCCTCCGGGACAGAAATCCATACTGGGTAGACAAGGGGGGGGGGGTGAGGACTGGGAACACTGGGAAGGGCATGACTCATGCTCGATCTCCTCAATCAGTCGCACGTGCATGCGCTATATGCACGACACTCACACTCACCATCCATATGGACCTACTATATACAGGTACTAGTCCGGTCCATGCACTCCACAATGCATACACGACCGGAGACCCAAGTCCAGCTGACTGACCAAACATTTGACTCCTTCTCCACTCTCGTTCCCAAGACCAGCATCACATCAATCAAGAATTTATCTGGTAAGTCAACTGATCATCCCTGCTAATTCGCTAAACTATTCACGACTGGTCAAGCTCAACAATCAATCAATCTAACTTACTTCACTCACTTCGAACATTCACATTGTTCAGTTAGAGTTACCTCGAGCGAAGTTCGTGCAGGCTCCACTCCACACTACTCTTCACCTACCCGAACTTCGAGACCATGAACTCGATCGGATATTCCGAGTGATAAAAGGTGGGATTTTATGGGGACAAAATACAAATTTCATGCAACATCACGATCTTTAAAAACAAGTACAACTAATATTCTTACTTTACACAAAGTTTCGCTTCTTTTTGATGCTTCTATCAGTCTCAAATTTGATGATTTAGAGCCAACATGAAGTTCCTCACACGTATAAATATTAATGCGCTGCCGACTTCAAAACATCGCATGCGGGAGGTACCGACTACCGGGTCTGGTCCGAGCTCGGACCCTCGCGCGCATGCGATGTTCTGAAATCGGCAGCGAATTATTACGTGTAAGGAACTTCATGTTGGCTCTAAATCATCAATTTTGAGACTGATAGAAGCATGGAAAAGAAGTGAAACTTTGTGTAAAGTAAGAATATTAGTTGTACTTGTTTTTAAAGATCGTGATGTTGCATGAATTTTGTATTTTCTCCCCATAAAATCCCACCTTTTGTCACTCAGAATATCCGATCGAGTTCATGGTCTCGAAGTTCGGGTAGGTGGAGCGTAGTGTAGCGGTAGTGAAGTGGAGTGGAGCCTGCACGAACTTCACTCGAGGTAATTGTTCAGTATGCACACAACGTTGTACGGGGTACGGACAGCCCGACCACCGGACAGCCCGACCCTGGGGAGTGTTTCATCAACATTTTCATCCGACAAGTTGTCAGATCTAGTGACATCTTTCTCTGATGTTGATTCGCTGAGAGGTACTGTTACTATGGTAACTGTCAGATAAAATGGGACTTGTCGGATGAAACGTCCGACAAGTCCTTTCATGAAACGCCCCCCTGGACAGCCCGACCCGCTGCCCTGGACAACTCGTCCCGGTCGAGTTGTCCAGGGTTGGCTCTGAATCGGACAACTCGACCACTTGAATTCTTCTTCAAGATCAACATTTCATGAAATAAAATTTCAAATTTTACTTTAAAAGTATTTTCCCGCATAATCCATGTTTACAATGGATACAATACATACAATACATTCTCGACAGAAAATTTGACATTTCAGTGCATTTTGAGCTATTTTGAAAGAAAATAAAGCGAGTTCCCTTGCAACGAGATTACTGCCCCCGGTATCTTGATAAATTAATAATCCGATACCGCCGGCGAGCTGTGTTCAATGTCTGCAAATTTGAGTTGATTTTTCTGTCACTTGACATATTTTAATGGTGAGGGTGTGCTATTTTGTATTTTCATATTCCATTTTCACATTTCCTCTACTTATTTAAAGTTATTGTATTTCACAAAACTGATACTTAATGCAAACTTTTTGAGATAGTTCACCTGGAAAAGACACCCGATGCGGTGCTTCGCCTCGCAGGCCAGCTGGGTGACCGGCTGTGCTGTGATTGTAACTGAGTGTGGCACTCGGCTCAACGAGCTATGCGAGGTCGAACTTACTTATTTTAGTAAATTTTTCCGTCTCTTGACATATTCCAATGGCGAGAGTGTTCTATTTTTGTATTTTCACACTTCTTCCACCTATTAAAAAGTTTTTTTATGTCACAAATACCGTGTTTACACTTAATCGGCATTTTAATCGGCTCGCGGTTCTGAACCGCGAGCCGATTCAGCATCGGCTTTTTCATAGAGTGTAAACTCGAGCAACTTGAATCGGCTCGCGGTTCAGAACCGGCAATTTGCACCACCAAAGTAGTAGGTTCTGAACCGCGAGCCGATGCAGAATCGGCTTTTTTACTACGTGTAAACAGAAAGCCGATTCTGCACCGGCAATTTGTGCGCATTTCAATTACTTTACCATTGTGACGTAATTGTAAGCGCACTGATCCAGCGTTGTCTTTATTATGACGTATATTGTAGGTATGCGTATCATTTCAGGTTTTTGCATCGGCTCGCGGTTCTGAACCGCGAGCTGTAACAACGTGTAAACGCAATCCAATGCCGATTCTGCATCGGCATTTGGTTCAGAACCAATTGCCGATTAAGTGTAAACAAGGTAAATGCTGATTATAGGACAGTGACTGCGTAGTTGGAATGCGCTTCCCCAAACCATCCTTGACGCCCCTCTTTGGAGGCCTTAAACAAAGTTCAGGCCAGGGGGTGCTTCCAACCAACATCTAAACCAATTATGGAAATAGATTTGAAAATGTCTCAGTATGTAAGTTATGAAGTTTACAATATGGAATAGTTTATTGAAAAAAGAAATATATTCTTTATTTCTACCGTAATTGAAAAACTTAACTTTTTTATCAAAATCTAAAACTTGCCTTTCGTTATCGAAAAACATGTGTCTCATTTTTTACCTGTCGGTTTATACTGTCACAACTTTTTTAAATGCAACTTCCATTGGAAACAACGGGTCTTCTGGAGGATACCAGCACTTGGGCTGGTACCAACCACCTACACCCGGGATGAGGAGAAGAGGTTTCATACTCGACATGCGATGGCCTTTCCATTTCTTTCACGAGCAGAAATAATACTGAGTTCCAATGACTTGGGCATCAGAGCGGCAGTCCCTTGATCGATGAGGTAATACAGCTTTTTAGATACAATAAATCAATTTTTGTGCACTTCATGCAGGCATATCAAAGTTCAATTTTTTTTCTTCAAATTCTTTTAAAGAAAGAAAGGACAATTGAATTTAACAAAAAATTAACTTATTTTTTTCTTATTTTATTAATAAAAATTCAAAATTGCTTCTTAAAAATGTGAGTAACCACTACATTGTTAGGTTTAGTAGAAGTTGTAACATTCTAAATTAATTTTGGGTATGTAGAGGTTATGCTTAATTCATGTGGAACATTTATGTTATATACATCTTCTAGATGATACCAAGTATCGTTCAAGTGAGTTTGAAGGGAAAGTTCACCCTGACAAAAAATTTATTGTAAAAACAACAGAAATAATTAAAAATATTGCCGAAGGTTTGAGGAAAATCCATCAAAGAATTTAAAAGTTATTAGAATTTCAATTATTTGATTTGTGATGTCATATGCAACCAGCATTTCTACATAATGAATGGTAAAAAATCAATTGTCATTTTCTCAGAAAATGCTTTTACTATACCTTTTGTATATCAAAAGACAAAAAATTTCACACCCAAACATGAAAAGAAAACAAAAATAAGTCATCAGGAACCATTAAAAAAAAAAAATCATGCACTTTTAATTACATAATATATTTGGCAGCTGCTCGTTTATGACGCCACAAATCCAAACTTAAATTGAATAACATTTTTAATCTTCAAACATTCACCAATATTTTTTTATTATTTTTCTGCTATTTTTACAACAAAATTTTCTTCAGAGTGAACTTTCCCTTTAAGATTGAATTAGTTGCAATAAACTTAACTTTAATATATTTTAAAAATGTATTTGCTTCTAAATTAAAGGTTGAAATGGTATGATTTGTTTCAGTAGCAAAAGAGGTGCAGAGCATCAAATAGTTGAAATTACTATATCGTCAATACTTTATTTTATTTCTATCTTTCCAGCTCTTTGAGACCACCTGAATTGCAAACTCTGTATGGCCAGTTTTTGTATGACAAAAAAAAGATGAGGGTTGAAAATCCCTCTAGCTAAGCGAGGGATCATTTAATTGCCATGGAAACCAAATATAATAATGTATAACAGGTTGTATATTCCTGATAGTGCAATTGTTAATGTTAATTTATATTGGCACTAATGTAATTTTAAGATTGTCCTTATTGTTAGCTTTACATAAACACCAAAAGCAGAGGATATTGTTCCCAACTGGAATTGTGATGATAAATAAGACTATGCTATAGTCATATTTATCATCATAATAACATATTTGGTAATGTAATACTATTTGAAATTTTGAACCAGTATTTCATCTATGTGGGATATATTTTATATACACTGAAGTTCAATATGTGTTACTATGTAATTTTACATCTGATCAAGTTTACCTTAATGTTACTTAATAAAACCCACTTAACTCCAAAGAAGTATTTTGAATATTTGGTTCTTTCACTATTGTGTATCCTTTTTCTCGCTGAATATAAATTTACCTTTTAATGAGAGCTGTGGTGACAGGTTCCATGACATTTGCTCTGGCAACAATTGCTCCGCTGTAAATTCCACACCGTAATCTTATGAACAGCTTCAACCAGTAAGGCCTAAACCTAACCTAAAACTATATTGCAACCCTAAAACCTCTATCTTAAGGGGCTTTCACAATTGCTTGTGCGATCGTTTGCGATTACTTGGTCACAATATATGTTGCACAGTATTGCAACAGTGAACGGTCGTAAGCAGTCGCACCACCAATTGTGAAAGGGACAAAATTAAGCCCGGGCAATTGTCGCAGGAGTAAATGTTGTGTCACATGATAATCAGATGGATATAATTGGAGAGATGAAGAGGGGGGAGGATGGAGATGATGAAAGGTGGGATGGCCATGATGAGGAGTGATGGAGTTGATGAGAGGGGTGTGGATGATGTGTGCATGGGTGGAGGTGATGAGAGGACGGATGGGGATGATGTTGGGAGGGATGGAGATAAGGTTTAGAGATGAGGATGGAGATGGTGAGGAGTGGTGGAGATGATGTGGAAGTGTTGACATGACTTGGGGTGGAGATGAAGAGGAGGGATTGAGATGAAACAGGGATGGAGATGCAAAAATGGTTGAAGATTTTCTTTAACTTTGGTCTGCAGGACTATCCCCATAACATATTTATCTTGGTGCCCCCTACAAAAGTTCAAGGCCCCCAGTGCCCCCAAAGCTGAATAAACCCAGCTACGCCACTGATGAGATCGAGTCAAATTGCCTTCGGGATTGCATCATTTCCAAGAGGTTCTCAATAATATTCCTGAGATGATGAAAAGGATGTTGGTGGCGATGATGTTTGTGATTATGATAATGATGAACATTGGTGATGACGGTGACGATGATGATGCTTGCTGATGATGGTGATTATAGTGGTGATACGATGATAATGATGACAATAATGGTGGATGATGTTGTGATGATGATGGTGGTGATGGCAATGATGATTGTGATGATGAAGATAATGGTGATGCTTATGATGGTGATTATGAGGGTGATGATAGTGGTGATGGCGATGATGATAAGGACTGGATGAGAATGATGCTGGTGGTGATGTTGGTGTGATGATGATGGTGGTGATGGCAATGATTGTGATATTGATGGTGGCGATGATGTTGAATGGTAATGTGATGATGGTGATTAAGATAATGATGGCAATGATGATAGCGATAGTGATTATGGTGATGATGATGATAAGTGATGATAATGATGGCGATGAATATAGCGATAGCGATGATAATTAAGATAATGGTGATGATAATGATGGCGATAGTGTTTATAGAGATGATGATGATGGTGGTGATGGCACTGATTGTGACGATCGTGATGGTGGCGATGATAGAGATGATGGTGGTGATGTTTCTAAAAGGGATGGTCCGGGCTGAAAATATTTATATCTTAATACGTAGAGTAGAATTCACTGAGCAAAATGCCGAAAATTTCTTCAAAATCGGATAACAAAATTATTGAAGTTTAAAGTTTAGCAATATTTTGTGAAAACAATGAATATTCATTAGGTGGGCTGATGATGTCACATCCCACTTTCCATTTTCTTATGTTATTACTTAAAATCATTTTTTCATTATTTCATGTCTCCCTTATAATGTAATAAGTTGCAGCAATAAATTTCTAGTTCTTGGAGGAAAAAAATTGAATAAACCTTACTTCATATAATAAAATACAAAAGAACAAATGGGGATGTGACATCATCAGCCCAGTATTGAACAAAAATAAACAATAAAGAGTAAAAAAGACACTTTCCTACAAAAATTGTAAACTTCATAACTTACATACTGAGGCATTTTCAAATCTATATCCTTAATTTGTTTATATGTTGGTTGGAAGCACCCCCCCTGGCCTGAAGGCCTCCAAAAAGGGGCGTCAAGGATGGTTTTGGGAAGCACATTCCGACCACGCATTCACTGTCCTATACTCCTATAATCAGCTTAGTGACATTAAAAAAAACTTTTTAATAAGTGGAAGAAGTGTGAAAATACAAAAATAGCACACTCTCGCCATTGGAATATGTCAAGAGACAGAAAAATTTACTAAAATAAGTAAGTTCGACCTCGCATAGCTAGTTGAGCCGAGTGCCACACTCAGTCACAATCACAGCACGGTACCTCACAGCACAGCCAGTCGCCCAGCTGGCCGGCGAGGCGAAGCACCGCATCGGGTGTCCTTTCCAGGTGAACTACCTCAAAAGTTTGCATTAAGTATCAGTTTTGTGAAATGCAATAACTTTAAATAAGTAGAGGAAATGTGAAAATGGAATATGAAAATACAAAATAGCACACCCTCATCATTAAAATATGTCAAGTGACGGAAAAATCAACCCAAATTTGCAGACCTGGAACACAGCTAGCCGGCGGTATCGGATTATCAATTTATCAAGATACCGGTAATCTCGTTGCAAGGGAACTCGCTTTATTTTCTTTCAAAATAGCTCAAAATGCACTGAAATGTCAAATTTTCTGTCGAGAATGTATTGAAGAAACATGGATTATGCGGGAAAATACTTTTGAAATAAAGTTTGAAAAAAACTATTTCATGAAATGTTGAAGAAGAATTCAAGTGGTCGAGCTGTCCGATTCAGAGCCAACCCTGGACAACTCGACCGGGACGAGTTGTCCAGGGCAGCGGGTCGGGCTGTCCCGGAACCCATTGCACACACAACCAAATTACAAAGAGTAGCCATTATTGTATGGCAGTGTATCGTATTGCCGGACACCTTTATTTCATTGCTTTAAAAATGACAACTAGAGGAAATACAATCAAGAAAAATTCACACTTGCTATTCCAAATATTATGAAAATTATGAATATGATAAAATTATTTTATATTTACCAACCATTTTCTTTGCATCGCACTTGCCGCATACCCCTCCACGATAAACAATTATTTTGTGTGCGCGACAAATTACATCATGATTCCGGACGCGCGCCGGACGGGTAAAGATATCCTTGATTATAATGATGTAAGAGCAAATTTGTGTGATTTTTTTCTTCTTATATCATATCATGAGTAAATTCTAAGTATTATTTGCTTTTTTATATAGAATCTGAGCAGATGTTGGTAATAAATTTGTGTTTCATAACTTATTTTATTTTGTCTTGTTAGCTGCATGTTCCAATAATAATATGCTCGCCTTCGTATCGTGACGCTCATCAAGTTCTATCGATGCGCTGCCGATCGACGGCTCTGCTCACGGTAAACCTCGCGCGCGGGTACCGTCTTGAGAACTAGCCGTCGACGATCACCCACAATACACCATACCTCATCATTCGATCGAAGGAGTGGACGAGATTGAAATTCGGCAAATCAGGCCCATATTTCTGTTAGAAAATATATCAATTGTTAATGGAAAACTATGTAATATGATATTTTAAGCATTTTCTGTCATTTTAGAGATAAATAAGGTAAAAGTTGGATTTTTTCGCCTTGTTTTTGCAATCTTGTTCTATGTATTGCTCTGTGAAATTAAATTGCGGAAGTCTTACGGTACGAAATTGTTTTCGAACGCAGTAATATGCGCGTCCGGAATCATAATAGTGTCCGGTAATACAATACGTGACTATACATGCACAGTGGTCGCTCGTTCGTTGTAACTTCGGTCAATACAACAACAGCACTTCAGTCACTCATAACAGTCTCGAGCACACAACAAGCACATCTATCGGCCATCCAAGAACATTTCCAGTAGCAAACCACAGATGCCCAGCATACATCATGTTCATTCAGACTTCTCTCTAACTGACATTCTGTCTCACGGATAGCATGGTGATTAAGTCGAGGGTCGATGACGGGGACGTTTGTTCAAAATATACGAACACTCTATCTATAAAATACTAAGAGTAAGACTTAAGACTATTTACTACAATTCCATGATTCACATCAAAGATCACTGGTCACTACTCGATCTAATCAGACATTCGTGCAACTAAACCAGGTCTAAGTAATTTCTCATTTGGAAACCATCAAGTCGAGTTATACCCGATTAAAACATTTATTAACAACAAATAACTTTAACAATTCAAACTCTTGTAAATTCATGAATAGTAAAAGTGGCATTTTTATCAGATGTTTATATACAGTATTGACATATTTACATGCTTAAAACTAAGTCCTAGGTTACATGGCTGACGTCTTAATACAAATAATTAAATGTTCACCGTCCTAGGTTACATGGCTGACGTCTTAATAAAAATAATTAAATGTTCACCGAACATTTAATAAACCTACACTGTAAATAAATGACGAGAAATTTCTGCTTCGTCACTCTTTGAATAAACTATCTTAAATTCTACAACATAGTCTGTTTGATTTGTGTTCAGTATTAAAAAGTGTGAACTTCATAAATATTTCTATCTAACTTCATCATTTCCATAACCTTGCTGCGAGTAGGCCTATTCTATATTCTCTACGGTCTTCCGAACAACATTCCAAGTTGGTATAAAGATGTCTTTGTTTCTACACCATCACTTTGCTTAACATATCTAATGCCTGCATCTAGATATCAAATCCTTTTCTCCTAACTATAAAATAATCCTAAACTTTCCTGTGTCCAACCCATTTGCGCCACTTCAATGGCCATTCCAAGGTCTCTCCACCACGGCCTATTTCCTGCCACTAACTCCTAGTAATATCTGGCCTCGAGATTTTATCTCCCAAATATTAGACTAACAAAGTCCTTTTTATACCAACAACTTTCTATGTTCAACCTGGTCCATAACAAGACATAAAACTTAACATTCCAACCATTCTAACTCGTTGCATTAGAATCAAGTAATGTTCTGATTAAATATTTGGAAATAACTTTATAATAATTAATACACTACCAAAATACAAGTTATGAATAATTGTATATGTGCAAGAATAACTTGGAAGAATGAGAGAGAAGGGGGGGGGGGGGTAAGAGTCGAAACGCCAAGAGGGATTCCATGCTGTCGAAGAATAGAAGAAACATCGAAGAAAACATGGTGAAGACTGCTTAAATTCGTTCCCTATCCGGGATTGAATGTAATAAACACTGAAGAAAACATGGTGAAGACTGCTTAAATTCGTTCCCTACTCAGGATTGAATATAAGAAAGCAGCTATGAAGTCATCTCAGATGGACAGGACATTCGGTAGACGGTGCCCAATGTTTGCTATGATGAACAGTGATCGCTGGTATGGAGTTAGACAGCTGGCAGCTGTCTGTTTCGAGGAGTTTTTAAACATTTTTTATTTTTTTAATTTCTCCTCGTACACAGACGGCTCGCTATCGTGCAGCCACCATTAGGGGACTTACAATGCAAAATCCCCCCGTCGGGGCTTTTCAATTTTTGTCTTAAATGAATCAAACTTTTGAAAATTAACGCGACCGAAATGCAAATTAATATTCCCTCTTTGCATTAATTGCCAAAAAACGGGGAAAATCAAGTTTAAAGGAACAAAAACAACTTCACTGCCCTGTTTTATCTGAACTTAATACACATAAACATATGGCCATTGGGTCCCCTGTACAGATCGCGCTAGAACTTCGGTCTCTGTATTTGGTGAGTGAAGCCAACGGAGTTCAGCTGAACAACCAACATAACAGAGACCGAAGCTTTTGGTCTAGTATGGAGTAGGCCTACTGAGTACGCGATGCAAGATGACAAGTACAGAGTACCGAGTACGCGATGCATGACGACAAGTACAGAGTACCGGTGCATGACGAACAGTACAGCTACAGGGTGTGGCAGGCGTTTCGGCAAGTGAAGACCGGCGAGCGAGATGAGTGTGATGTAACTGAACTTGGTTCATCCATCAAGACGTTCCTTATGCAGGATTGTCAATTGTACTGCTGGATTGGTGACAATCCTTATTCAGGGTATTTTAGACTTCCTTTCTGCCAACTGCTGTAACTGTTGGCGACGTTCCTTATTCAGGATTGTCACTTGTCGAACCTCTCATTTCTGCTGCCGTCAATCTACTTCGTTCGAGCTGCCCTCGATCGGCCTCTCGGTACCGTACTTCAACGCCAGCCAATTTCGTCGAAGGGAAGGGGGGGAATTCATATTCTTCCATGCACAATACAATAAAATCTACATCCACATTCTCATTTCAATCGATTTCTCCGACTTAAAAAAAAACAGTCTACAACACTTTAGTTTTATAGACACATCATAAAATTAACACCTGAATATTAATCTCTCAAGACTTAGGCAACTACGACGAGGTACAAAACAAAGTCTACATAAACTACGAGGTACCCTTGCATTTTGTCCCTACGTTACCCCAATTTCCCTAACGCTACGATGTTTCATACTTCTGCGTTTATCAATTGAGAAAGAGGGAAAACAAAAACAAAACTCAGGGACTCGGTTTTATAATTATAAGGGGAGCA
This sequence comes from Lytechinus pictus, assembly GCF_037042905.1. Lineage (NCBI taxonomy): Eukaryota > Metazoa > Echinodermata > Echinoidea > Temnopleuroida > Toxopneustidae > Lytechinus > Lytechinus pictus. Next base: position 388,275 of record NC_087251.1, read on the forward strand.
ATAAAAAGCTCTCCTAGAACTTTTAAGGAGAGCGGTAGAGGAGCACTTCAAAAAGCTCTTCTTCAACGTACAAGGGGAGCTTTTTGCCCAATTAACAAAATGGATGGAGGAAATGTATGTACTATAAAATTACAATCAACAACCAAAGGAAGTATTTATAATTGTTTTACAATGTATTGTAATTAGATTGTGTGTTGTAAAACCTGTTTTAGTTAGGTTTTGACTTGGCTAAAAGTTAAGTCACTGACAATTTTTTTTTTTTTTTTCGGGGGCTCCATTTTAATTTTTTTGTCAAATTTCGGGGGCTCTTTTTAAATGCTACTTTTTTGTATTTTGAGGAATACCTGTTCACTTATTAAGGAATTATTACTTTTTGTTTAATATTAAATATTGTATGATTTTTAAAGTTATTTATCATGTTTAGAATCTTGGATGTGGGTGTGTGTGGATGGGTGGGTGTGTGTGGGTGTGTGCGTGTGTGTGTGACTGTGAGTTGGACTTGGATATTTTATAAATGAATTCAATATCTAATTTCTACTCCATTTATTCCAGTACAATACCCTAGTCAGCCATGTACATGTAATAAAGGCCCATCACATACCCTAACTTTTCCTGAAGTTCTTTGAAAACGCAGATCTCCATGAAAATTTAATTTCTCTATGGGGGAGTCTAAATTTGGTGAGAATGTATTCATTAAGAACTTAAATATACATGACAATGAAGAAATCATCAAACTTTATTGGCAGTTTTGAATAATATTCCTGAAATATAAACTCTGTCTGAAACAGAAAATCACCATCATTGAGGCCTTTACTGAGCGAATTGTCCCCCAGAGCTCTGGCAGAGAGACAGAGCTCCAACTGGCTAGCTAGTAAAAGCGCCAATGCGTGAGCCTGCCGCCGTCCTTGTAAAAAAGATGGAGCTTTGTTTGATGATTTATTGTCTGATATAATACCTCATCCCCTAGAAAAAGAAAACAAATGATTTTTTAGTTATAATTGATAAATTAGATAACTTATTTTGGAAGTTAATAAGCCGTTTTGAAAAGCAAAGCCGAATGACAACTCACCAATGCTAGGTTACTAGACTCTGGGATTTATTTCCTGTGTAATTCGAATTATTTTATCACAGAATTGTGATATCTGTAGGGGAAACATGTGCATTCGAAATGGCACACGGTGGTAGTCATAATGGACCCCTATACATGCAACTCTTTCCCGACCGTTGCGTTGATTTTTTTTTCCATACCTGGTACCATGTGTATGGAAATACCGGTACGTGGTACAGAAAAAATAACGCAACTTCGGAATTTGAAACTGCGCTACTCGCTACTTTTAAGGCTTATTCGTGATTTTGAGTGTGGATTTTGGATGGTTTTTAAATGGTAAGCGGAGCTCGAGCATATGGCACTAGTGGGCGGTTGAGTTGTTATCACTCGGCAATAATTTCGGGGGCGACATTCAGATTTTATGTCGCCCCCGAAAGCATGATTTTGGGTGATTTCGAGGGCGACTTTAGGCATTTTCGCGCAGGTCAGCTATCGCGAGGCGCGCGATAAATCGCACTACCAAAAATGGATTAAGGCGCGCATGTAGCGCGCGATCGCTCTCGCGCGCCTTAAAATCGAGTCCCTGAAAACTCTCCTTAAATTCTGTTGTGTACCACATACAAAATAAAATCAGCAATCACGCAATTTTTCTAAGACTAATGTTAAGGGCAGACATCAAAATATTCATCTCATCGAACAGGCATCAAGCCAAAAATTTCTATAAAGAACTTCGAAATTCCAGTTCTGACAAATTTAATCGAAAATTCCTTTTTATAGAAAAGGGGAGGGGGGTATTATGTAACCTTAAGAAGTTTAAAAGAAATATTCCACTTACGATTCTTGCTAAGATCAAACGCTTGGACTATCAACTGTAAGACTGGACTAAAGAACAAACTCAACTGTCTTGGGGTTCCCTCTGAACAAATACTCTCTAAGATGCAAAGTGAAGAAATTTTCACCCCCTGCCCCTTTTATACCCCTAGGTATCGGGCCCCTATCGCCTGACAAAAACTTTGTGATGTCATCACTCGCAAAACACGAAATACAGACTGTACCATTTCCGGTAGGGAATAATCACTTCTAGTGACTAAAATAGGATCATTAAAGACATCATTTTATAATAAAAGGGAAAAATAGAGCATCAAGCTAATCACTTTAAAGACATTTACAAGGTAAATGACAATTTATCGAGAAAACTCGCTCCGTGCATCGCCGTGCACGCCATTAACCTAACCTTGTCCCACGTACTAAATCCTATGTATTGCTGTGGTTCTAAAAATAGCACAATCCGCCTCCGTTACTATATTCATTGACTGCTGTAGTAAACACTCAGCTGATTTCACTACGTTCATTCAAGATTCAAAACAAACAACAGCTGTGAGTGGTGGCGTTGTATTAAAGTGAAATTTTGAGAAGATTTTGGATAATTAATTCTGGCTGGAAGTAAGCACAGATCTAAATAGAAAATATTAAAAGAAAATTTTGGGGGTATTTCTTCACAGTATTTCCAATTCACGGTGCTCATTGATGAATGATTGTTTTAAGTGATCGAAGATTTTCAAGATAAAATGATAATCTCTTCAGAGGTAATTTTGGACGAAACCATTTGACAACTGACAATGGGGGGTTTTAGCAATTTTTTTTTTCATGAGCATTTCTTTTACAAATTGCTGCCGATTGCTGCGCTATAAATACCATGACGGTCTTTGTTATAGTTCATGCTTTACACTGATACCAAATTTAGCTGCATATACGTGCATTTTCTGGAGATATAACAAATTTTCCAACCACATGTTCGCCGTATTTATCACAAAAATTGTTCCAAGTTAGTGTCCCATTATGCGCGTGCCGAACGTTGAGGGTGACATTAAACAAATCCCCGTCGCGTGCTGGGAGAGAGAGAGGGGGAGGGAGGGAGACGGGTAGGGGCAATCCAATGTTTACATTAAATGGTTGAAATGACCATAAATGTCTGGCTCAGATTGTGACTGGTATCTGCCTAAAATATTTTCGTTAAACCTACATAAAGACAAGCTTTCATTTCCACTTCCAGTAACTATACAGTGCGTAAAAAAACCGGGACAGATTTGAAGTCTTTAAAATTTTTGTTTCAAATTATGATCTCTATATTTTGGTGTTAATAGGTGCTCTGAAGTCTTATCTTTCAAATGCCATTTAAAAAATTAGTGTCGTTCATGCTTGAGCGAACAAGGAATGTTTTTGTCTGGGGTTAAAAAGGAGGCTTGCACCAAAATGGCATAAAATGATAAATATGATGATCGGACTTCTTGCTAATCAGCAGACTTCCTCTTAACCTTTCATTATCTTTGCCATAATTTTTCAAATTATGCGGTCAAAATTAATTTTCAAATCTATTCATTTGCTTGAATTGTTCTGTTGTTGTTTCTTTTTAATATGTTCTCTTTTAGCTTTGAATATTCCTTCTTCAAACAAAAACAATTTTTTTTCAACCGAAGTATGGGAGAGCGTGTATTTTTTTTCAAATCCTTTCATTGTGTTCTACAAAGGTTATGGTGCCTTTTGAACAGTGCCATACAGATGGGCGGGGCTCGGGGATGCCCCCCCCCCCCCCCCTCAATTGAAAAATATCATGACCAAGAAAAAAAAGTGGAAAAGAAATAAAAGGAAAGGTAGAAAGTAAAATATATTATTTTCTGAATATTATGTCAAAATCTATCACAAAATTTGATATTGTTATTAAAGAGTGGGAATATTTGCGTGCTCGCTTCACTCGCTCACAACTTTTTAATACATTTTACCCAATCTGCGTAATCTAGCTCCTTCAAAATTGACTCAATACACCATTGCCATTGAACGACATGAATCCCTTCCTGTTTGTCCTGTCAAGCATAAAATTAAACTTGGTCAAGGAATCAATAACGCCTTAAAAAATTGATTCATGTCTTTAAAGGTACCATAACATAATTTGTTTCACATAATAAAAGGATTTGAATAATTACAAGTTTTCCCAATAATAATGCAAATCTTCTTGCTTGGGTTGACAAAAAGTCTTCTTTTTATATGATGGAAAATTCAAAAGTAAAAGAAGTTTAAATGAAAAAACAAACAAAATAATTCAAGTAAATAAATAAATTTGTAAATAAAATTTGACACCATAATTCGAAAATTATGGCACAGATTATGAAAAGGTTAAGAGGAAGTCTGCTGATTAGCAAGAAGTCTGATCATCATATATTATGCCATTCTGGCGCAAGCCTCTTTTTGAACCCTGGCAAAAAGTCCCGTGTTCGCTCAAGCATGAACAATTTTTTTTTTGCATATCAAAGATAAGATTTCAGAGCATCTATTAACATCAAAATATAGATATCATAATTTGAAACAAATTTTTTTTATAGACTTCAAAACTGTCCCGTTTTTTTGATACGCACTGTATAATAATACGTGTATCACAACTTCATTTTGATGCCAAACTGTTTCATCCCGTGTTCCATATCTGATATGCTGTCATCCTGAGAAGATTAGTTCTTAAGATAAGATTATTAGTTTGTTTTGTTGGTGCCACTATCTTGTCATCTTCAGTCCTGCCAATCGGAATGATGAGTGAGGAGGCGCAAGAAACCAGGAACAAAGACAAGATCTACAGACGAATGCATGCGAGAAAGACATCTCGTACAGACACCATGAGTGATGTATTCCACAGACTGATGGTAACAGGTGACAATGTGATTACTAGCAAGTCTTTAAGAGTACAACAATCACAGCCTCTCCCTCTTGCTCTATCATTTATCATTGGAATCATTATTTTAAATATTTTACTGTCCACTTCTGGTATCAATCCATTTTAATTCATGTAGGTGTGCATCATTGTACCCAGGGAATGAAAATACTCCTTTGCATTTTTTTTACAATTTCACTTTGAATTTTACAATTCTGGATTCATGGTATAGGGCGCCCTCTTTAAGCGATACTCAAGTCACCAATTGAATTGTTTGTACCCCGAGCACAGAGTTTTCTTGTTTGTTTGCCTGTTGGTGTGTTTGCTGTTTGCTAATATGCTTAATTACTGCTGAAATTTCTCTAAAACTAGTTTCTGAAATTTTGAAACTTATTGTACAATTAGAAACATGTAATTTCTTCTCAAATGTTAACAGCCAATCAGAAAATGGTATTTTGACGACGTCATCAATATTTGAAAATACTTTTATTGAATTCTACGGGTGAACTTACCCCTATCTACCAACTTTAATCGTACAAATATGTGAATAATGGGTTTTGGCGCACTTTGGATTCATTCTGGCCCACTGTGCGCTGGTATGTGGAGCCAACGTAGTTCAGCGGAACAACCAAATTCCAAAATACAGACTGAAGCTTCATTTTGGTCTAGCGCCAGTCATGCCAATGCAGTGACAGTGTGTAGCCTGTATACCCAGTTGTTGTGTGTCCGGATAATCAATTTTAGAAAGTCATTTGGAAAAAATTACAAGCGAAGTTTCATCAATTTTTAGTACAAAATGTTAGGAAATATTATAAAGAAAAAAATAGAAGATGATTACAAGTATTGAATTCATATTTTTAGTGTAATCCAAAGACAAAAAAAAGGCTTCAAAAAGAAAAACTGTCCGGACACCCGACCCCCCATCCTACTGTCTGTAGACTGTAGTGTAGTGTAGTAGCCTGTAGGCATGTGGACTAACTTTTGTTATATCCTATGCCTGCCCTGGCCTGGCAAATGCCAGAGATCGGGGTATTCATTCATGGTATCAACTCTTTATTTTCATTCTAGGCCTATTCTGATGAAAGATGATCAAGTTTGTATTGATGATCTCCAAGTCCAACCGCACATGCTTTTCTCGTTACTTTGAAGACAGGGAATTGAAAGAGAGAGTTTTACTCGAATCAGACCTGATCAGAACAATCTTGGCAAGAAAAACCAAAGGTGTAAGTTCAGTTACTAATACTAGTTACTTAGATCTAGACCTAATTAACTTTTACAGGGGCCGCGGAACGGTTTTCAAAGTGGGGGGCATAGCCTTGGCTTGAGGACTCCATGTCTGACATTTTTTTTATATTTTAGTGTAGTTGAGTTTAGTTTACTCCAGGGTCATTCCATCTGGATTCACCCAGTGGCTGCACCCGACCCTCTCAGTTTTTGTTGTAAATTGGTACACATAAAATTCCCCATGGCCCAAGCACAAAACAAAAAAAATTAGTCCAATCGGTTCTCGCGCTACGGCCCGCCCTTTTCTCCATGTTTTGACAAATATGGTTATGACCTTAAACTTTCAATGGCCATTGCGTTGTAATGTGTCGACCAATTTTCACGAAACTGGTACCAATCAAAAGGAAATTTAGAGAGGAATCCAAAACATGCATCAAATAATGTATTGGAACGATTTATAAGGTCATGACCTTTACTTTGACCTTGAGTTTGACCCCCTGACAAATATTTTTTTTACTTGATTTTTCGTGTATGTTAATTATTAGTATGATAATGACAAAATATGTTAAAACCAATGATGATATTTTATTTCTTCACCTATTAAAACTCTTCCAAAGATACCAATTATCTGATCTGAAATTTCACTCTAGTCATACATACTGATATTAATAGTGAAGTGTTTACCAGTCCTATGATACATGATTTCTTCCAATCTTAAGTTTCAGTATGCAAACAGATGAAAAGAAATTAAGCTTATCAGTAGACCAAAAGCTTCAGTCTCTGTATTTTGGTTGTTCCGCTGAACTGCGTTGGCTCACTCACCAATACAAAGACTGAAGAGCTTGGAGGCCAGTACGTACAGACAACGTATTGGCCTCCAGCAGTAGTGTTAGATCTAACATTCGGCGGAAACCCGATTTTCCGATCGTTTTTTTTTCTCATAAAATGTCACATTACGAAAAAGAAATCACATCCATATTTACGAAAAAATGTTTAGAATTAAGAAATATCGTACCTTAGACCGCAGTTACCGCTAATTCCTTTCAAATGATGATCGAAACATCGTCATCTTCGATCAACGTAAGTTGCCATCTTTGATGACGTCATCATCCTTACAGACGTATTTACCAGTCGCTATATATCGCGATTTGTGCCGCTGCTTTGCGCTTGTAGATGTGCGTGCGTTCGGAACTTGTCGCTCGCATTGATTGGTCAGGATATCGAAAATTTAATAGGAAAGCCTTGATAAAAGCACAACTCGTTGACGGCTGCCATTTAAAAATAAGGAATAATCCGGGGAATAACTCATCGGTAACGTATATTTTCGATATTTTATAGAACTTACATAGTATCAAAAAAAAAGATTAGAGTATAACAAAATTAGTGGGCCTTCGCGTTCAAGATAATATAATGTCATTTAGAATCTAAAAGAAATTAAAATCTGGACAAAACCCGTCCTCCTAATTGCCGACCAGATTACACATGCAGGCTCGCACTAACACACTACCGTCGGTGAATGGGGATTATAGTAAAATGTCAGAAATTGTTGAATAAATCCTCAAAAACGACGGTTATTCCTGTCTAGCTTATCAGTTGATAAATGAAACATTAAACATTTATGCTTATGAATACATGTAGGTACTTGTATAGGCATTTTGATATTGGACAATATACAGTGCGTCCCAGAAAAAACGAAACCGAGATTAAGCGATGATTTATCATAACTTAATCACAAATACAATAGACAAATGACCTACCATTGTAAAGCTTAGAATCTCTTCTTTCATCTGAAATTACTTAGATTATTCCCCATTCACGCATGAGTGAGCAAAAAGAATTTGAAGAGGGGATACCAAAATGTCATTTGGCGGGTTATATCTGGGTTTCAAAAAGAAAACCACATTTTTAAAAAGTTCAATATCTGCTCTTTAATTTGGTACCTCAATCACAGAAAATGGTCAAGAAATAAAGTTCTGGTTATTTGAAATAAGGCTTGAATTTCAATAATTTAATAAAATTAAGAGGTTCTGCAGGCTAGCGTTGAAACTCACTTGACACTCCGTTTTGTTTACGATCAGCCATGCATTAAGTCTTTTGTTAACCATGCGATAGTTTCTGTGGGAAACCGGTGAAAACTTGTTTATTTAATGAAATTATGGAAATACAACCATTGTTTCGAGGGAACATAACTTTTTAACTTTTTGACCATTTTTTGTGATTAAGGTATCAAATGAAAGAGCAGATATTGAACTTTTTAGGCATGTGATTTTCTTTTTGAAATTCAGATACCCCCCGCCAAATGAGGTTTTGGTATCCTTTCTTCAAATTGTTTTTGCTCACTCATGCGTGAATGGGGAATAATCTAAGTAATAAGATTAAAGAGGGGATTCTAAGCTTTACATTGGTAGGTCATTTGTCTATTGTATTTGTGATTAAGTTATGATAAATCATCGCTTAATCTCGGTTTCGTTTTTTCTGGGACGCACTGTATAATAACTCAAAAAACCACTGGGAACTGCAATATCCTGCTTTCTAGTCATCTGTACTCCCCCAAAGTGAAAACACCCTTGAGATCTTTGAAGCATCAGCATTGGATACATTCTTTAAAATGATGATGCTAGAGATGGATGATCAGTTGGACAGAAAATATTGTATCTAGCTATTCAACAGGTATCCTTTTCACTGCCTCCCCAATAAAAAAAGACAGTATGTACATTTGCACAAGTTCAGATATTAAAGCATTTTGTGTTTTCCAAAGCTGCTCAAAACTATTTCATTTCTTAGTATTCTTTTATCATCAAATTGTTGAGTATATATGAGCCTATTTAAGGCTCCCAAAACAAATATTTTTTTTTTGAGATATTGAAGAAAAGTCAAAGCGAATGCTCGGTTTCTCCATGGAAAAATGCAGTACCCTGTACATGTATCTGCAGACGGACCAGAATTCCATTTAGTTTTATTATCACTTGCTTCATTACCATGAAATAATGTCATTGTGTATTTCAAGGGGGAAATAATACCTTAGATACACAGAGGGCGCCCTGATAAAAGTTTAAATTAACATGTTCTTCATATGTGGGTACCGGTATACTGACTGACTTCTGGAAAAAAAAATTGAAAAAAAAAAGTCAGACACTGCGTTTTTCCATAGAGAGAGGTGCAGTGTAAAGATATATACATGTACCTGCTGGATAGTTAAAAACAATATTATCTCTCCAATTGATCATCCATCTCTAACATCATCATCAAGAACTTACATGTATGATGCTTCAAGGATCTGAAGGATGTATCCACTTTAGGGAGTACAGCTTACTAGAAAGCAAGATATGATGCTTCAAGGATCTGAAGGATGTATCCACTTTAGGGAGTACAGCTTACTAGAAAGCAAGATATTGCAGTTCCCAGCAGTTTTCTAATAATGAATTATTATATATTGCCCAACATCAAAATGCCTAAACGGATACCTATTCATGAGCATAAATGTTTAATGTTTCATTTTTTAACTGATGAGCTTGATTTCTTTTCATCTGTTTGCATACTCGAACTTAAGATTGGAAGAAATCATGTATCATGGGACTGGTAAACACTTTACTAACATGAATATCAGTATGTGGGACTAGAGTGAAATTTCAGATCAGATAATTGGTATCTTTGGAAGAATTTTAATAGGTGAAGAAATAAAACATCATCATTGGTTTTAACATATTTTGTCAATATCATACTAGTAATTAACATACACGAAAATCAAGTTAAAAAATTATTTGTCCAAGGGTCAAACTCAAGGTCAAAGTAAAGGTCAAAGGTCATGACCTTATAAATCACTCCAATACATTATTTTATGCATGTTTGGATTCCTCCCTAAATTTCCTTTTGAATGGTACCAGTTTCGTGAAAATTGGTCGACACGTTACGACGCAATGGCCATCGAAAGTTGAAGGTCACGCCCATTTTTGTCAAAAACATGGTGAAAAGGGCCGGCCATAGCGCAAGAACCGACAGACCGATTGGACTAATTTTGTTTGTTTTGTGCTTGGGCCATGGGGAATTTTATGTGTACCAAATTACAACAAATTCTGAGAGGGTCGGGTGCAAAATTGCACATTCATTGAGTGAATTGGCATGGAATGACCCTCCAACGATGTTGTAACTTGTAGACTAAGCCTGTTCATCGATCAAAGTAGAATGTCTATTGCTGCTCTTCTTCAGACAAAATTAGATGTGCTACTTATGTTGGCAGGGAGGGGTGGCAGAGGTATCGTAGTGTTATGTAGTATCTATTTAACTTCCTGTTATCCTTTCAGTCATTCACCTTCACTTGTTTACAAACTCCCCCAATGTCATCTAAGAATTCCTAAACCCCCAATACCATTTAACTCCTAAACCTTGACCAAAAAGACCAACCCTCAGTGACGTCAGCTAACTTCAAGGAAGAAGTGTGACTCACACTTCCAGCCCCAGTCACTTGCATAGAGCATCACCACACCCCTTATACCAGAGAAAGTTTGATAGACAGTTACCTGTAGACCAATCAGATCAAGTTTTGATCAATCCCACCTTAAATTGTTAAAACCCCAAAACTAATGATATAAATAAGACTTATTGATTATTAAAGATATAGAATATACAGAAGAATACTAGACCCACACTCATCCAGATAGACTGACTGATTTCAAGACTTAGACGTTCATCAAATATTATCTTAACTTCACAATCTCAATCTGATACTTCTAAATTATTTTATATTCATCGTCTCTTATTATATCTGAATCTTCATGTACTTCGAACTGTAGCTGAATATTGATAATTAAATACTTTGTGACTTTGAACTGTATAACTTTCTCAAAAGTTTCTTCATTACGCTTCCCTTCTTATAATTACCGATCCCAACACGACAGTAGACAGCAAAAAATTCCATGAAAACACACGAGAATGGACAAAAAATCACTCAAAATCATAGGCAATCTTCTCCCAATGCTTATCCAGTCTATTCTCAAATGCAATCACTTCTACAGACATGGAGCCTTGAACCGCCGGTCATATACGTATAAGACTTAAAGGGATGGTCCAGGCTGAAAATATTTATATCTTAATACATAGAGTAGAATTCACTGAGCAAAATGCCGAAAATTTCATCAAAATCGGATAACTAATAAAATAGTTATTGAAGTTTAAAGTTTAGCAATATTTTGTGAAAACAGTCGTCATGAATATTCATTAGGTGGGCTGATGATGTCACATCCCCACTTTTCGTTTTCTTATGTTATTACATAAAATCATATTTTTTTCATTATTTCATACTTGTGTGAATAATATGTCTCCCTTACAATAAAATAAGTTGCAGCAATAAATATCTAATGCACTAAATCAGTTGTCAATTCAATTTCATAGTTCTTGGAGGAAAAAATTTGAATAAACCTAATTTCATATAATAAAATACAAAAGAACAAGTGGGGATGTGACATCATCAGCCCACCTAATGAATATTCATGACGACTGTTTTCACAAAATATCGCTAAACTTTAAAATTCAATAACTTTGTTATCCGATTTTGATGAAATTTTTGGCATTTTGCTCAGTGAATTCTACTCTATTCATTAAGCTATAAATACTTTCAGCCCGGACCATCCCTTTAAGAGACACATGTACACAAAGATGGATTTCCCTAGGAAATCCATAGTTAGAGGGTGAAATCGGTTTGTAGGGGTAAATTTTAGTTTATCTATGAACCTTCATGCGCCTAATGCGTATAAAAGGATAAAAATTATTTCACTATCAATGGTAAAAATGAGACGTATCTTACCAGACCGATCTCCTGTAGATCCCTCGATCCGTTTGTCAACAAAGCAAAGACAATAGGCCTGACCCTTGAACCGCTTTGTTATGACGTAGATCCGGTTAGCGATGCCATTTTGAAGAACAATTTATAGATAAGAATTATTATTTCACAAATACTAAAATTTAATACGTGATTATAAATAATTAGTAGTATATACTAATTATTTATAATCATGTATTAAATTTTTTCATTATTTCATACTTGTGTGAATAATATGTCTCCCTTATAATGAAATAAGTTGCAGCAATAAATATCTAATGCACTAAATCAGTTGTCAATTCAATTTTATAGTTCTTGGAGGAAAAAATTTGAATAAACCTAATTTCATATAATAAAATACGAAAGAACAAGTGGGAATGTGACATCATCAGCCCACCTAATGAATATTCATGACGACTGTTTTCACAAAATATTGCTAAACTTTAAAATTCAATAACTTTGTTATCCGATTTTGATGAAATTTTTGGCATTTTGCTCAGTGAATTCTACTCTATTTATTAAGCTATAAATACTTTCAGCCCGGACCATCCCTTTAAGAGACACATGTACACAAAGATGGATTTCCCTAGGAAATCCATAGTTAGAGGGTGAAATCGGTTTGTATTGTCGAATTTTATTTTATCTATGAACCTTCATGCGCCTAATGCGTATAAAAGGATAAAAATTAACACTATAAATGGTAAAAATGAGACGTTTCTTACCAGACCGATCTCCTGTAGATCCCTCGATCCGTTTGTCAACAAAGCAAAGACAATAGGCCTGACCCTTGAACCGCTTCGTTATGACGTAGATCCGGTTAGCGATGCCATTTTGAAGAACAATTTATAGATAAGAATTATTATTTCACAAATACTAAAATTTAATACATGATTATAAATAATTGGTATATACTACTAATTATTTATCATCACGTATTAGATTTTAGTATTTGTGAAATAATAATTCATGTTCATCAACTCGGTCACCAAAATCTTTTGTTTATCACACCACTGCCCAAGCCGAATCCTTTGCCGCCACTCAGGCTGAACCTTTTGTCAATCACACCGCCATCAAAATCCCCCCGACGGGGCTCCTCGATTTTTGTCTTTATTTCATTCATAGAAATAAAAGAACTGGACCAAAATAAAGATTATTAGGGTCTATTCCGTTTTGGCCTGAAATGCACCATAACGTAACGGGGAAAAAATAAACTTAAAAGGAAAGGTCTAGGTCTGCTTCGGCTGTCGCGCAATTCCCACTTCCCTGCTGGTTTATCCGAACTTATTACATAAACATATGGCCATTGAGTCCCTGTACAGATTGAGTTAGAACTTCGGTCTCTGCAATTGTAATTGCCAACCATGTCTGGTTCCAGGACTGGATGTAGGTACTAGTCAGTGCAGATGATATATGATGCAACATGAAAGCATCTTAATAACATGTTAGAGAATTTCTTGTACCAAGCCTCCTCTGGGCCGCTACCAGGAGGGCCACTTTCATTGACGAGTGGATACCATGGGTGACCCAAAAAACATGTAAAAAGGATATCTTTTTCAAGATAGGGCACGTCATGTACGTATTACACAAGTAAACTATAAAAATTAATACACATTACTGGGTAGGTACAGTACTCGCCTCTAAAGTGGCAATGCTACTTTCAAGATTTTGATTTTGAGGTGCTACTGAATTTGTGCTCCATATGGCCATGTGCACTGGGCTGTGAGTGTGAGACGTTCTCTATGCTAAAAATCTGTGCAAAGGAACTGTCTCAACTACAACACAAAAGTTCAGTAATCCATTTGACCCTACGATTCTAGAGCCGTGAGCTAAAAACTAACAGGTAGCCTTATTTAACCCCACTCTCCCCGATATCTTGCTTTTTTTTTTCATTTTTGGAATTGATTGTATTGCAGTTTCAAGGGGGCTCATTAGTGGTACGTACTACACATATTAACACAGAACACTGATTCTTTGCTTGGATGTCCCTTTAATATTCCTTCTCACTCACATTAACTCAGAAGCCTTTCTACCATGTTGACATGGACTGGACACACCACTGTGAGATTGGAGCAGGGTCATACACCAAGGATATTGTAAATAAATAAATGAAACTGTTTTTATATTTTGTAAAATAGTGCATAGCTATAGTACAATAAATAAAATAGGAAAATTAAATCAGACAAACATGGATCTTAACATTTAATAAATCCATATATATTTTTATCAATAACCTAATAAAATGACAGGAATTATTTAATGGTTAATTTGGTCAGCTTTTCAGCAGATTAACAAACTGCTTCCCTACTCATACTAGCCTATAATCTAGGCGGAGGCTGCATTTATTGTCTTTGCTGTTATTGCTGAACGTAAGCAATACGTCTGATCTGGCGAAGACTACTCATTCTGGCTGCATTAGCATTAGCAGCCACCGCCGAAACACTCCCGTCTTGCTTTAGATGTTTTTTTTTTATTATCGACTATGAAATGACGCCAGTTTTTTGTACGAAAAATTATCATGCATATGTATGAAGAAGAAATAAATCGGACCAACCACAAATACGTTGGAAAGAAGAAGTCACGTGATATGACGTCTCTTTCTTCATCCAAAATGGCGAGTCCGATTACACGCGAGAAAGTTCTGGGAGAGTTTGGATTATGCTGCCGATAAACAGGTCATTCCTAGTGGAAAATTCCTAGACCTTTATGAATCTGTCATTCGTAGCATTATTGACGACGGGAAGGATGTGGAAAAAGCGAAATCTACCATGCAATCCCTATGTGTAACTATTATATCTTCGCTTTTATGATCTCAAGTCTTTGGCACACGACAGCAATACAGGTACCGGTATGGTCCCGATACCACAACATGTCAAACGAGATGAATATTGATTAGACAGACGGGAGTGTGAGGTGGTGGCTGCTAACGCAGCCACAATGCGTAGTCTTTGCCAGATCAGACGTATCGCTTGTGTTTAGCATAACAGCAAAGACAATAAATACAGCCTCCGTCTAGATTATAGGCTATACTGATACACACTCTGAACAAAAATTAATGTGTTTTTAAGTTAGAACTTTACCTTGTTGACATCGACTGGACACAACACCATTAGAGATTGGAGCGGGGTCAAACACAAAACATATACAAAATATATAAATGAAACTGTTATGATTTTTTTTTTATACGCCCGTCCTAGACGGGACGTATTATGGTATCACGCTCTGTGTCCGTCCGTTAACTTTTCCTTGTAAACGCGATAACTTCAGTTTGACTTAACCTAGGCTCATATAATTTGGTTTGTATGATACTAGCATGGATCCCAGGAAGCCTATCGATTTTGAGGTTCAAAGGTCAAAGTCACAGTGACATGTTTTCATCTTACCCTTCTGCAGTCCTTTATGTGGTAGCTTCAGTTTAACTTAACCTAGGCTAATATAATTTGGTGTGTATGATCATGGACCTATTACGAATGGACATTCAACGAGAGCATTTTATGACCTCCACCTGTTTCCAGCTGTCAAAATCGCTGTCTAACCCTTAACTTTCTCTTTACGCGGTTTTTACGACGACCGCCCGGGGCGATTGTTTACACAAGCTCCTTTCGGCCATTGATCGTCACTGATCGATCACTGGCCCTCTTTCGACCAAAGACGGTCATGTTTTAGCCCCGATTGCCAATTGGGAAAGTCCCTACATTACCTAGAATGCAATGCGCAATTCATATTTGGTTTTTCAGTACATTATTTTAGGCTGTCTATAATGTGCAATTGTCGTCTGACCATCAAAAAAATCCTGTTAAATTTCATCAATCCTGTGGAATTTAATGCCCAAATGAAAATCAACTTCTGACCGAAGGTAAGCGCTACTATCGACATCAATACTGTCCGAAAACGATTCATTTTTAACGTTTTTCCGCACATTTCTCCGTCAAATTTCAACTGCTTTTTTGCTGTAGATATACTGATCTGCACGGCGATGTCAATGCATTTCATGTGCGGTTGTTTGCAATGTACGTAAAAAATATGTTTATGCACGCCTGTTTTCTTGTTTCTGCAATCATTTTCATAGCGCTAACGTTCGCTGAATGAACAACATCGCAATGGGTAGGAGCAGCGTACAATTGATTTCCACTGTCCATCAGTGATAGCGTGTTTTACGACCGGCTTGATGGGCGTCAGCTGCCAGCGCTCTGTTTATAAAAGGATTAGCGGTGACGGTCTTCGGCCGAAAGGAGAGGATTCGTTGAATGTCCATTTGTGATAGGTCCATGGTATGATACTAGCATGGATCCTAGGAAGCCTATTGATTTTGAGGTAAAAAAGGTCAAGGTCACAGTGACATGTTTTCATCTTACCCTTCTAAAGTCCTTGTAAACACGATAACTTTAGTTTAACTTAACCTAGGCTCATATAGTTTGGTGATTATGATACAAGCATGGATCCCAGGAATCCTATTGATTTTGAGGTCAGAAGGTCAAATGTCAAGATCACAGTGACATGTTTTCATCTTACTCTTCTGAAGTCTTTGTTAACGTGATAACTTAAGTTGAACTTAACCTAGGCTCATATACTTTGGTGTGTATGATACTACCATAGATCCCAGCTATTCTATTGATTTTGAGGTCAGAAGGTCAAAGGTGAAGTCGCCACCTTCCAATTTTCTTGTTTGACCAATACCGGTAACTCCATTTTACGTGTTACAGGCGGGCGTATTATGTGCTCATCTTAGCGACACTCTTGTAAGATATTGAATGTAGTCAATGCAATCGTGAAAATTTGTCTACGATCATTTATAAGATTTGTGTTACAAGCTCCAGCTTTTTGTATGAATGGAAATTGCAGAGCAGAGCCTGCGCCTTTCAAAACAAGTTCGATCATGGTGCTACTATGCAAAGCAAACCCTTGTCTTTTTCATCATCTCGTACGTACTCAATCTTTTTTTTCCACTTTCTAGTACATGTATTTTTAAGGAGGCCTATAAGAGACATTTTGTTATTCCATTTGACAACAATACCACAAAAGTAAGTATGCTTTGGTGAAGAATTGCTTTGTGTGCCAGGTTGAAATTGGTGGAAGGTGTTCATTCAGCTCTATTTTTTTTTGCTCAATGTTGTCGCTAGTGCTGCGGTAACTCGCCAGCACCACGGCGCCAAGGTGCATATATGTTACATGGTTTGGCTGAGCATGCAGCGAGCATTCCATTCATGAGAAAAAAGGGAAGAATAGATTTACAAGTATTTACAAGATATACAGTAGATTCTAATTTTGATAAGACTGGAAAGCTTATATAAATGATAGACCAATATCAGATTATGTCAAATAGATATAAAATAATGAATTATTTTAGGAATTTGATTTTCAAATGCGGGCTGGTGACGGGAAACTCAATATCAAGTTTCAGCGGCCTGAGTGAGAAATGTATTCTCTTCATGAGTCACTGCAAACAGTTAAAGGAGAAATATATTGATTATGAATATGGCCTTATTATATATCAGTGGAAAGGTCATGATGTGGGGATTATCATTTGGTCATTCAAAAATAACGAAAGTAATACATAAGGTGGAAATCACCAATTGAAAAGCGCTAAAATGCCTCTCCAAAATATGCCTCCCATCGGTCTCTGAATTGACTCGAATTTGATGACGTGTATAAGTGTACGAGAGACGTGATTGGCTCTCCCACGTCAATCTCCATTGCATGCAAAACCTGTTGCGAGGGTACGTTTTCTCCACACTGTCACTGAATACTTCGATCACGAAATGAAAGAAAACCCAGAAGTTTATCTAGATTTTGGATTTTCAAATTGATAATTTTGAAGATGAAGAGAATGATGATGAAGTTTCTAGCTCTAGTGACGTGGATGGAGGTAAATTAGGGGAATTATGCCTACGATGATGAGTCGGACAATTCAACTTGCATGCCGATTCGCTACCAACTCATGCAGCTGCTAGTGCTAGCTGCACGTACCGCGGGTCAAAATAAATCCATGAAAATGAATTCCAGCCTGACCATCCACTCCAGACAGAGTCTCTTCCCTCGGTCAATAAAATTTGGAGAGCCTGATTTACGTGGCTGGGATAAATTGTCACTTGTTCTGTTAGAAATAATTTCTATCTCATTATTTTGACAAAATTGAAACTCGGGGGAATTATTTATCTATATAAAAATATAGTAACACCTCGAACTATTTTTGGAATTACGATTAAACCTTTTTTGAATAAATCGGTTAAGGTAATTGAATAAAAATTATGTGATTGTGATTGTAAACAAAAACACACATTGCTTGCTCGCCTTGGCTGAGAGAGTAGATGCACGTGTTGCACAGCTCTCAATCGGCATTTTGGATGGTTTGTTTACAATCACATATGAGCTACGCATGTTGGGGATGATCTTTAACATCTAATTTTAATTTACCTCAACGTTTTGCCCTAAAAAAATGTTTTATCATAATTTAAAAAATAGTACGAGGTGTTACTATATTTTATATAGATAAATAATTCCCCGAGTTTCGTAATTTTGTCAAAATAATGAGGTAGAAATTATACCTAATAAAGCGAGTGACAATTTATCCCAGCCACGTGTATTAGTTTATCGTCGGTGTAGCGGGACAGCTTTGCGAGATGGCCGGTGGCCGCCCACCGTCTCACGCTGACCCGTACAAGAAAAAGACGGAGTCGAAAAATGACAAATTCGAACGAAGAGATGAAGTAAAGTTCTGCATTGAGTTTATTATGAATCAGCGTCAATCCATTTATATGTTGGTACAATTAATAATACGTCAAATCTCTGGGCTGGACGATCGACATTTAAGAAAATTAAGCCTCCATGGCCTACGGCAGCAAAACAAATGGTAAATCAAAAGAACTACCGGTACCCCGCACAACCTAGCACACACCCTTTTTATACATCTTGGCTCAAACACCACATGGCGAGAAGACCCTTCCCCAAATCGGTCCTATCACTTTTGGTGCAATGTCTTATCGGCTCAGTTATCTCTCACACCTGTTCTCTCTCTCTCTCTCTCTCTCTCTCTAGTCGCTGAAGAATGCAAGTGAGCCGGAGAACAGGAAATCAGAAGCAGAATAGAAAAATATTTAAGTTCAGCTGGACCGTCCATAAATTCTATTCAGTATTCAATTCAACTCTTCCAAATCCATCGAGTCCCAAAAAATACTAATCCTAAATCCAAGACAGCCCAAACGCCTAGCAACTATTCAGTTTGCATTCTTTTACCTTTCACTCCCTACATTCCAAACGCCAGCTTGACCCAAAAAGTTGACAACTGAAATTTGCACTTAACGGAATGGTAACAGAGCAAGTCAGAAGGCAAACAAACTTTTACCAAAACAAACAAATCTCTATTTTCCACCCCGCTATATATCAAAGCAGAATTCTTCCCAAAATATCTAAAACAATGATATTTGCAGATGACAACATACATGTATAGGCCTTACGTTTGAAATAAAATAATATGGAAGACAGAATCAAGTCGATCCGAACAATTCTCGGTCAACTCACACTCACAGTCCAGACTCGCAAACACACGACAGCCCGTATACTACACTCACTCTCCCGCCCGAAACGAGGGGCGTGCTTGCAGCCCAACAAGTGAGCCTAGCGGAGACCAACTTGGCCGAGATGTAGTTGGATCCAAAATGAGCTCCAAATTGATGGGAATAAATATCATACGTAATTTTCTCAGGATGGTCATTTGAATTCGTATTCTATGCTGATATAACGATTGTAAGAAAAGTTTGTGGAATATGAGTTATGACGATGTTCGAGAATTAATGCTGATAATGATATATTTGATAATCCATTTTTAGACTCAGGATAATTGCAGAGCACCGACTTGACCGAAATAAGTATGAATGTCTCAAATTGAGCTCTAAATTTATATGAATGATTATGGATGTAAATTATTGTTAATTACGATTTAATAAAATTCTATGGCCATACTAAAAATATTGGAAATGTCAGCAAAGTTGTGTTATGTTGGAATATGGAAGTACTCTGGACGTCTCCGAGATAAAGAAGCACATTGAGCATGGGCGATTGATGACATAGGATGGGGGATCGGGTGTCCGGACACTTTATATTTTGAAGCCTTCTTTTTTGTCTTTGGATTACACTAAAAATATGAATTCAATAGTTATAATCATCTTCAATTTTGTTCTCTCTAATATTTCCTAACATTTTGAACTAAAAATTGATGAAACTTCGCTTGTAAATTTTTCCAAATTACTTTCTAAAATTGATCGTCCGGACACACAACCTGTCCGGACACACAACAACTGGGTATACCGGTAATTTTCCATTCATGAATTCTAATTCGGAGATGGGCACAAACAAGCTTCAAATTGATGGGAATAAATATCAAATGTAATTTTCTCTGCTTTGTCATGTAAAATTGTATTCTATGGTGATATTACGATCGTGAGAAGAGTTTCTTCAACGACGATGTTTGAAAATCAATCGTGGCGTGATATAATTTTTTTAGACAAATGCACCCATCACTCGTTAATTTGTGATGTCGGTCATTAAAAATGGAAACGAAATACAAATTGAATTGAATGGAGTAACAGCAAGATCTAAATTCTTATTAATGGTTATCATTTGCAAATTAAATATAAAAATATTACAATTAAATAATGTTCTATGGTCATAATAAGAAATATTGTTAATGAAAGCAAGCTTTATTTTACGTTGATCGCGTCATGATTTTCCTTTCAGAACAATTTCGATCTGGTTTGATAAAAGCACAATGCACATGCGCAATCGATGACGGTAAATTCCATTCATGAATTCATCGTGCATAAATTACTTCAGCATGAACAGACGAGTAAGACTCGAATTAAGATAAAAATAAAACTTCAAATTAATGCCGAATAGGCATCATTATTGCACATGGTTTCATTTCGGGGAAATAGAAATCTAGTAAGTAGTAGTTATTAAGGAGCGCCAAAAAGCTCATAGCTAGTTTTATCAATCATAACGTCACTGCATCGTATGTAAACATCGTGAACGCTGCCCGTGCCCCAGGCCGGCCCAAGACAGATTTCATTCATAAAAAATGTGAGTGAGCGCCGTGGCTTCTTGCGCAAATACAGAACTTCAAGGGTGGGTATGCAAGTAGAATTTTAGTGATTAAAACTTTTGCAGCGTCAGGGAACTTGCAATTAATGTGAGGCTGTGAGCATGGTAATAGAATTGTGTTCAATCAAATAATTGTTCACTTGTTTACAACTCCCACGCAAGTTTTATACAGATGCTACTGTGTACACGGTCATGAAATTCAGTACACGTGCACTGACTTGACCGGGCGTGAACACGTGTACCCGAAACGGGCCTAATCGGCGCGCTGCGTATGTAAATTGCGGTTTTTTTTTCTTCAGATCCATCAAGGTCAAGAAACACATGTTTAGATACTTAAATAACTGGCCCGGGGTGATTGAGGTTTTCCATGGTTCGTAATCGGGGGGTTTGCCTTCTACAACAACGGTTTCGCCTCATGCCTCAGACTAAAAAAATGCATATATATATATATCAACAACAGATTTGTACACAGTATCTGTTGCAGAATTGGTTTCCTGCAAAAAGGTGATTTGATTGGTATGCATATTCCTACCGCCCACTTTCTCTCTCTCTCTCTCCCTCTCTATGTAGTTCAATATTCCAAGCTTAGCATGTACATGTGTCAATGCATGCACATTGTTCCCAATAAGGATTGCAGCAAAATTTGTTGTTTTTTGTTATTTCTTTATTGTTGTATTATCATTCTATTTCTGTGCAGTGTTCTTTCTTTGATTACCATGACCTGAAGATCATTTTCCGTCAATTTGCATCAGTTTTCATCATCTGTGGTGTGGACGAGGAGGAGGTAAGAAATATGTCGATCATGAAATCTGCGAAGGGCTAAAATTAAGGTAAAGGTAATCTAACAAAATGCTAAGTTTTTTTCTCACCTGCATAGCAGCGCGAGGCTATAGGCAGTGAGGGCGGTGTCATCAACATTGAAATCTTAACCAAGATTAAGTTTTTTAAATTTTGTCATGATTAAGTTAGAAAGTATGTGGACATACTTGTACTGTAGTTCAAGAAACAAGGACAATTGTAATTAAGTATCAGTGAAAATCCTGCATGATTTTCAGAAAGTTTTTGAAATGTCATAAGTTAGAAAGTATGTGGACATAGTTCATAAAAAAGACGTGTGTAATCAAGTGTCAGTAAATATCCTTTTTCAGGTCACATGACAAAGGTCATTCAAGGTCAATGAACTTTGCCCATGTTGGGGTATTTGTTGAAGTGTCATAACTTTGAAAGTTTATTGATCTAATTTATGAAACATGGACATTAGTGTAATCAAGTATTATTGATTGTGTTGATCAAGTCTTACATGTATTTCACAAAATAAAGGTCATATAGGGTCAAAGAATATAGAAATTTATTATACAGACACTCCGTATCAGAAAAAATTTCCACTTAGAAATAATGCTGTAAAATTATGAATTTGCAATATCCTGAAGCTTTTTCCACATTTTAACATTGGTACAGATCTCTTTAAGCAAATGACGATATAACTGTTGAAAAATCTTTCCACTTGAGTGAGCACCACTCACTTTTGAAAAGTTCGTGAAAAATGATTTGCGCAGAACTTGGAAATAGTTATGTGAATAAAAGTAGAACACATGGACTTAAGCTAGGAAGATTGATTTGAAGATATCTTTTTCCGTTAAAGCTTTTTCCTTGCCAAAAACACTTCACAAAGCGCCATTGTGCCCCCCCCCCCACACACACACACACATACCAAGGGCCATCGTGATGATATGAATGAATTTATTTATTATCCAATGCAATGATAATAACAATTTATAAGTTTACAGCCAATCAGTTATGAATACATAGAAAAGCAAGGATAATAGGAACCAGAAAATAGCATGAATGCTAGTCAAGCCTGGCCCCTTCTAGTTTAGGCAGATAGAAACATGTTTCTTAACTTGTTAGTTAAGAATGAACAATCGTGAGTCTACTAAATATACTCTATATTATATAAACAATGCCTACATAACAATTTTAACAAAAACTAACAGTATATGAAAGATATATAGATAACAAAAATACCGTTAAGATGATAACAAAGTTTCATTTTTCCAACAGATGTTCAACAACAGCTCTACGAAAACTTGATCTTGATGGTTTCTTTCTGATTTTGATTGGTAGCTCGTTCCAAGAAGTTGTGCCTACATAAGATAAACACTCTTTTCCCAAGCTTGTCCTAACCTTTGGTACATACAGATTCTCATCTTCCTTTTGCCTTGTATTATATCTATGTTGAATTAGTGAACAATATTGTAGCAGTGAATGTGGCAAATTTGTATTAATTAGCTCATACATAGAACTACAGATAGATAATCTATACAGTTGGAAAATGTCAAGTATCTTAAGAACCCTGAATAATGGTGCTGATCTTGTCATGTACGTACTGAATGTTATAGCATGCACTGCCATTTTTTAAATCAATAATATAGAATCCAGATCAATTTTTCTAGCCCCACCCCAGACTTCAATACTATATATGATGTGGGGCTTCATGAATGTCTAGTACAGCAGAATCAAAATACTTCTTGGCACAAACTGTCTCAGTCAATATAGAATACCAACTTTCTTGAGTAGGCCCTATGCATAATTTAATTTTTGCAATATGACTTTTCCAAGTCAAATGTTTATCAATGTCTACACCAATAAATGTTGTAACATCTACTTCATGCACCTCTGTGTCCATGAGTTGAATTTTCCCTGTTACCTTGATTGCCTGTCTCTTCTCTCTAATTAGCATATACATGTACATGTAATTTGTCTTTGACAAGTTTATAGTAACTTCATTGACATTACTCCAATTTAGAACTTTCTTCAATTCTAGGGTCACTTCTCCCAGATCTATCTCATATTTTCCGGCCTGAAATGTATGAAACAAATTGGAATCATCAGCAAACAATCTAAAAGTGAAATAGTCACTTGACCTTGGTATAAGTCATTACTATACAAAAGAAAGAGAGTTGGTCCAAGAACAGACCCCTGAGATACGCTGCAAGTTATTGGACTGTACTCAGAAAGTACCCCATTATAAGTTACAAACTGAAATCTATCAGATAAGTAATCCTTGAAACATTGAAGGGGCAGACCTTCCAACCCATAATGTTCTAATTTCTTGAACAAAATAGTATGATCTATTGTATCAAATGCCTTTTTAAAATCAATGAAAATTCCAATTGTAACCATTCTGTTGTCTGTCGACTTAATAACATCATTAATCAGGTTAATTAAGGAAAGTTTTGTACTTAACTTTTCCTAAAACCATACTGATGCTTATACAATGTTTCATTCCTTTCCAAGAAGACAAGTAATCTATCATTTATCATTCTTTTTAAAACCTTTGCAAATAGTGGAAGGACAGATATTGGACGATAATTACCAGGGTTATCCATTTCACCCTTTTTTTAGGTAGGAGTGACTTTGGCCACTTTCATTGAATTTGGAACTCTCCCTGTAAGAAGTGAGAGATGAAAAATATGAGACAATGGTTTCGCAATAAAATCTGCTGCATCACTTATTAACCTAGCTGGGATAGTATCATGACCACATGCTTTATTTACATTCAGAGACAGTAATTGACATTGGACCTCATATTCTGTAACTGGTTTATAGGGATACTCCATGCTGAAAATATCTCAATAAATAGAGTGAAATTCACAGAGCAAAATGCCGAAAATTTGATCCAAGTTAGATAACAAATAACAGAGTTATTGAATTTTAAAGATTTGCATTATTCCGGTGAAAGAAACAGTTTAAGGCTTGTCTTCATGAATATTCAATGAGCAAACTGATGATGTCATATCCCCACTTGTTCTTTTGTATTTTATTATATGAAATTAGGTTTATTAAAAAAAAAATTACCAAGAACTAAAACATTTGGATTGACAACTGATTAAGTGCATTAATTATTCATTGCTGCAACATATTTCATTATAATGGAGACACATCATTTACACATGTATGAAAAAATGAAACAATTGTGATTTCATGTAATCACATAAGAAAAAGGAAAGTGGGAATGTGACATCATCAACCCACCTAATGAATAATCATAATGACATGCATATAACTGTTTAAAAAAAATATTGCTAAACTTTAAATTTTAAACTTCGTTATTTGTTATCCGATTTTGATGAAATTGTCAGCATTTTGCTCTATAAAATTTACTCTATTTATTTTGATATAAATATTATTCAGCCCGGACCATCCCTTTAAAAGCCATTGTATCTTTACCTTTATTGCAAAGATAATCTCTAAACCTACCACCAGTAGTGTCTTCATGTATGTAACTTGCTAATTTCGGACCCACATTTACGAAAAAGTTATTAAAAACCTGCCGATTTCCTCTGCAGAAGAAACTTGAGTCCTCCCTCCACTGGTATCTGAGCACAACTTTTCAACCTGTGTGACCTTTGATGTACTGTTATCACTATGGAGGAGGTCATTTATCACTTTCCAGGTCTGACCTGTGTCATTTTTATTAGTCATGAATAAGCAGCTGTGATATTCCCTTTTCACCTTTCTCAGAATATTCGTCAAGATGTTCCGAAACTTCTTGTATTTTTCTACATGCTGTGGATGGTGGTTAGATGAAATCATTTTAGAATAAAGCTTGTGTTTCGTTTTGATTGATTTCAATATAGCTTTTGTTATCCATGGGTTCCTTGCCCCTTTATTTATAACAGAACACTTCAAAATTAGAGCGTGTTTATTACAAATGGCTCCAAAAGTTTGTAAGAATATATCATTAAGCATCATGTACACTGGTTTTATTTACAATATCACTCCAGTCTTTAGCAGAGAGCTCTTCACAAAAACTTACCTTTTTATAGTACAGGTCTATAATTCCTCTTAAATAGTGTCTGTTTATCTTTTCGCATCTTTAATTCATTCTCAAATATAACATAAATGGGAAAATGATCAGAAATATCAGTATCTATTGTACCTGAATAAACACATTTTGAAACTAGAACTGCAATCGTTTCAGAACGATGTGCATGCATTGACGCCTGTGAATTTCCAAAGATATTACCATAAGCAACCAATGAAAATATGAGACCAAAATGAATGAAAACGAGGAAGTTGGCAATTTTACTATTTTCGATATTTCAATAGAGGGCGCTATTTCTTAAAGGTAATGGTCACTGATGCGTGAAAAACATATGGATTATGTGGAATGATACAAATGGCATACCCTGAAAATATGAGACCGAAATGAATGAAAAAAAATGAACTTATGGCCATTTTAATATTTATTTAGTTTGCAATATAGGGCGTTATTTCTAAATGTAATAGTCACTGATGCGTGAGAATATGGATTATGTAGGATGGTACCATAAGCAAACCCTGAAAATATGAGACCAAAATGGATGAAAACAAGGAAGTTATGACAATTTTACATTTTGAGACTTTTCAATAGAGGGCGCTATTTATTTAGGTAACGATTACTGATGCGTAAAAACCTTTTAAATACGAGAGACGATACTAGAGAAAAACCCTGAAAATTTGAGACCAAAATGAATGAAAACAAGGAAATTATGGCCATTTTACTATTTTGCACTTTTCAATAGAGGGCGCTATTTATTAAGATAATGGTCACTGATGCGTGAAAAAACAAATTAATTAGTAAAAATGTTACCATTACAAAACCCTGAAAATGTCAAACCAAAATGAATGAAAACAAGGAACTTACGGCCATTTTAATATTTCTTTAGTTTGCAATAGAGGGCGCTATTTCTAAATTTAATAGTCACTGATGTGTAAAAATTTGTTGAATTGTGTAGGAAGATACCCTTAGTAAATATGAAACCCATTTAAATATGAGACCAAAATGGATTCAAACGAGGAAGTTATGGCAATTTTACATTTTCCAACTTTTCAATAGAGGGCGCTACTTCTACAGGTAATGGTTACTGATTCGTAAAAAATTGATGAATTAGAAAACATGTTACTATTAGCAAAGCCTGAAAATTTTAGACCAAAATGAATGAAAACATGGATATTATGGCCATTTTACTATTTTGCACTTTTCAATAGAGGGCGCTATTTCTTAAAGGGAATAATCACTGATGCGTGAAAAAATATAGATTATGTGGAATGATACAATAAGCATACCCTGAAAATATGAGACCGAAATTAATGAAAACAAGGAACTTATGGCCATTTTAATATTTCTTTAGTTTGCAATAGAGGGCACTATTTCTAAATGTAATGGTCACTGATGCGTAAAAAGAATATGGATTATGAAGGATGATATCATAAGCCAGCCCTGAAAATATAAGACCGAAATGAATGATAACAACAAAGTTATTGTCATTTGACTATTTGTTGACTTTGCAATAGAGGGCGCTATTTGTAAATTTGAAAGTCACTGATGCATAAAATCTTGTTGAATAATGGAGGATGATACCATTAGTAAACCATGAAAATATGAGACGAAAATGAGTAAAAACAAGGAAGTTATGGCCATTTTACGATTTTCCTAATTTGCATTTCAATAAATATGAACATTTTGAACGTAGACTATCTTCGATTCGAATTTAGGGCATGAAGACGGCATTTTGAAGGGCAAGTCGTATTTTTTATATGAAAGGGCAACTCTTAAACAATCTACTGAAATTTGTTAGAAGTCTGTAGCATGCATGCAGGATGCGGGAGTTAGGACAAAATTAGGAATGGTATGCAAATGGACTTGAAATTTACAAAATGGCGCCTGGATGGTCATGCATGAGTGATTTTGGAAAATGAAATAGAAGGTGCACAACTAGGGGTGCTGGTCAACATGTCTACCAAGTTTGGAGGGATTTGGATGAGGGACGTGGCCTGGGCAGAGTTAACAAACTATGTGTTAAGTGAATGGGGTTTTTGGCAGAAGACGAAGAAGAAGAAGAAGAAGATTGCGGAATAGGAATACGGAACAAGAACAATGCATTGTCGCCTGTAGGCGTCAATGCAATAAAGTTTGATTATACATGATCAATCAAAGAACTTGACAAATTATTCACCCTTGTCGGAACCTTAATAAGTTGTTGAAATTGCATGCACTGTAAAGCTGAAATAAATCATCTTCTGTATTTCCAGGGTAATTCATATTAATGTTAAAATCACCCATTAAAATGCACTTTGTTTTATCCACTTTTAAGGTTTCAAGTGCATCAAGTAAACTTTCCTGAAATTCTAATACATCTGTATTCTGTGTTTGGTTTTCTATAAAATATGCCAATAAGATAAGTCTGCTTTTCAAATTATGCTTCAATCCAAAGGGATTCAGTATCTTTCACTTCAAAGCTGGGACTTAATACTTTGTATGGTACAGATGAATGAATATATGCGCCAACACCTCCCCCTCTTTGAGGCGCTTAACGGCACTGAACTTCTAATGAATATCCTTGTAAACCTAACATCTGTGGATAAGATACATTCCAAACTTCAGACAATCCAAATATGAACATTCATATAGTAATCGTAAACTATCAATATTTTTTGTAGGGATCTTATGTTTACATGTGAAATATTTGAAGCATTTTCAGTAATCTTGTTTACCTTAACATCAAATGAACATGGACATAAGTTTGTGGAGTTTATCTCTATATCATCAGTTTCATGATTATTAATCATTATTTATGGAAGTAACATGAGGCAGTGCCGTTCTGGAGAACAAGAAAATCAAGCGAAAATGTGAAGGCCAAAATTGTTGTATGCGACATCGTCCACTCCAATGTCAAAGAGGTCATCTGGTGACCGAAGAGTCTTGTAAGTGTCATCTTTCATTTTACAAATAATGTTGCCATTCTTAGTTGACACAACCTTTACAGTGGTCGCCTTCTTTGCTGCCGTGAGGATGGAGTACCTGACTATTGTAATGTCCTCTTTTATGAAGACACCTTTGCAGGCATCTTTCCCTTTCAATTTAATCTGCTGTCATACAGTTCGTTTCTTTCCTTCATTGTCGTGAACCTCATGATAACTTGTCTTGGTTTGCCTTGGCTTTTGGTTGGGGATCCCAGGCGATGACAGGTAGAGATATCGGCTTCTGAAATCTTGACACCTGCTGTATCTGCCACCTTGACGATCTTGTAAGATCATCTTCGCTCTCATCATCAGACTCCTGAATGCCCATAAAGCTGAGATTCTCTCGGCGAGTATACTGCTCAAGAGCATCCATTATCCATTTTGAACTGAGATCGGAGGACATGAGGATATCTGCTCTCCATGGAGCTGTTATTCACATGAAATGGCTTAGGCTTGTATTTAGGTTTCTTAATCATTGTAAAGCTTGGGAAAATAGTGGAGAAACAAGTATCAAATGAAATGTGAAATGTCCCACTCTAAATGATAACAGTTAGTGAAAGAACGCTGGCGATGTCTGAAATAAACTTTTGTTTACAATCTTTTATGTCCTCAGATCAAGCCGGCGTAAAAAAGGTAAAGGTTGTGCTTCCCTACGGTTAAAATTTTAATTTGGGTGGCAAGGTTGTTACAAAATATCTAAATGAATCTGTTTTATTTCAATTCGCTAAAAATGGAAAAGAATTGTATGAGAAATGTACCACACGGTCACTTTGTTTTCGCCAGACTATAGGCGCCGCTTTTACGACGGCGATGGCGGCGTCGTCAGCATTGAAATCTTAACCAAGGTTAAGTTTTTGAAATGTCATAACTTAGAATGTATGTGGACCTTGTTCATGAAACTTGAACATAAGGGTAATCAAGTATTACTGAACATCCTGCCTGAGTTTCAGGTCACATGACCAAGGTCAAAGGTCATTTAGGGTCAATGAACTTAGACCATGTTGGGGGAATCAATATCAAAATCTTAACCTAAGGTTAAGTTTTTGAAATGTCATCATAATTTCGAAAGTATATGGACCTAGTTCATAAAACTTAGATATAAGGGTAATAGTGTATCACTGAAGATTCTGCCTGAGTTTCATGTCACATGATTAAGGTCAAAGATCACTTAGGGTCAACAAACTTTGGCCATGTTGGGGTTTTTGTCTCACCTGCATAGCAGAGTGAGACTATAGGCGCCGCTTTTCCGACGGCGGCGGCGGCGTCAACACCAAATCTTAACCTGAGGTTAAGTTTTTGAAATGACAGCATAACTTAGAAATTATATGGACCTAGTTCATGAAACTTGGCCATAAGGTTAATCAAGTATTACTGAACATCCTGCCTGAGTTTCATGTCACATGACCAAGGTCAAAGGTCATTTAGGGTCAATGAACTTAGACCATGTTGGGGGAATCAACATCAAAATCTTAACCTAAGGTTAAGTTTTTGAAATGTCATCATAACTTAGAAAATATATGGACCTAGTTCATGAAACTTATACATAAGGTTAATCAAGTATCACTGAACATCCTGCATGAGTTTCACGTCACATGACCAAGGTCAAAGGTCATTTAGGGTCAATGAACTTTGGCCGAATTCGGGGTATCTGTCGAATTACCATCATAACTTTGAAAGTTTATGGATCTGATTCATGAAACTTGGACATAATAGTAATCAAGTATTACTGAACATCCTGTGCAAGTTTCAGGTCACATGATCAAGGTCAAAGGTCATTTAGGGTCAATGAACTTTGGCCAAATTGGGGTATTTGTTGAATTACAGCCATAAATTTGAAAGTGTGTTGGTCTAGTTCATAAAACTTGGACATAATAGTAATCAAGTATCACTGAACATCCTGTGCGAGTTTCAGGTCACATGATCAAGGTCAAAGGTCATGTAAGGTCAAAGAACTTTGGCCACGTTGGGGGTATTTGTTGAATTGCCATCATATCTCTATAAGTGTATTGGTCTAGTTCATAAAACGTGGAAATAAGAGTAACCAAGTATCACTGAACATCTTGTGCGAGTTATAGTAGTTTTCAAAATCAGCACTGCTGCTATATTGAATCGCGTGATGCAGGTGAGACGGCCAGAGGCATTCCACTTGTTTAGGAATTGTCATCATAACTTTAAAAGTTTATGGATCTAGTTTATGAAACTTGGATATAAGAGCAGTAATGTATCCCTGAATACACTGTGCGTGTTTCAGGAACATGGCCAAGATCAAAGGTCATTGAAAGGTTAATGACCTCTGGCAATGTTGGGAGTATGTGTTGAATTGGCATCATAACTTAAAAACTTTATGGATCTAGCTCATGAAACATTGACATAAGGGTAATCAAATATGAATGATTGTTTTGCACATGTGTTAGGTCACATGATCACAGTTAAAGGTCATTTTGGGTGAATGGACATAATATTTTATTATTAATGAGTGCTTTCTTCTGTGAATAATTATTCATTAGCTGTTTTCAAAGGCAGCACTGCTGCTATATTGAAGAGCATAATGCAGGCGAGACTGCCAGAGGCGTTCCACTTGTTCCTTGACAAAGTGTGAAAATTAGCATTTCTGCGAGCTTTACAAAAATGGACAGTGCTCACTCAAGTGTAACATTATGACAAAACTTTTACTTTCATTTTATAGATGAGACCCAAACCCAAGAATATATGTGAAAAATATATCCCTATGTTGTATATTTTTCAACTCTCAGGACTTTTTCAAAGTGTAAACTTTTTATTGAAACGTACTGTATAAAAGTTGTGGGTTGTGAATAATTATGTAATAGTTGTTTTCAAATTCACCACTGCTGCTATATAGAATCCTGTATGCAGGCCATACTGCCATGGGCACAAGCAAGAAGAAATTCAAATGATTTAATCTGATTAGTCTCCTTTTGCAAATGATCTAAGATGGTGCAGTCGTGCATATACATGTAGATGTGCCTTTGCACCCTTGTCTTCATGAATTAGCAGCATGTACAGTAGTTGAACATACTTGTATATCTCTCTTACTCATAAATTTCGTATTCTCATTCCCTCTCTTTACAGAATGAAATTGGCATATTAGAATTCATTCAATTATTTGTAGAAATATTGGACAGCTATTTTCCAAAAGTGGTGAGTAAATGTTTTTATTGTTTATCCTAGTACAAATTATCCTAAAAATTTGCATGTAAATGCTAGTTCTTGTAACGATTTCTAAATGAGTTTGTACAGCATTTAATAAAATTTATGAAAAAAAAGGCCAAAAGAATCTGGTAGAATTATGTAATGAGATATTTGCAAAATAACCATGGCAATCCAGTTAATTGGTCTTTTTCCCAACAATGATGATACACTATCCCACATGTGCTTTAATATCTGTATTGGCAATCATCTGTGTGATCATTTTGTCTCGCCTGCAAGGCAGAGCGAGACCCTAGGCTTTCCCGGCTTCGGTGGCGGAGTCAACATTGAAATCTTAACCGAAGGTTAAGTTTTTGAAATGTCATCATAATTTAGAAAGTATATGGACCTATTTCATGAAACTTGGACATAAGGGCAAACCAGTA
Organism: Lytechinus pictus; assembly: GCF_037042905.1. Classification (NCBI taxonomy): domain Eukaryota; kingdom Metazoa; phylum Echinodermata; class Echinoidea; order Temnopleuroida; family Toxopneustidae; genus Lytechinus; species Lytechinus pictus. The sequence goes on from NC_087251.1 coordinate 420,533, forward strand.
TTACTGAATATCCTACCTGAGCTTCAGGTCACATGACTGAGGTCAAAGGTCATTTAGGGTCAATGAACTAAGACCATGTTGGGGTAATCAACATCGAAATCTTAATTTTAACCAAAGGTTTAGTTCTTGAAATTTCATCATGACTTTAAGTTATATGGACCTAGTTTATCAAACCTGGACAAAGGGGTAATCAAGTATTACTGAACATTCTACTAGAGGTTCAGGTCACATGACCAAGGTCAAAGGTCAAATTAATTTTGGCCATGTTGGGGGTTTAGGTTGATTTGCGATCGCACCTCTGAAAGTTTATGGATCAGTTCATGAAACTTGGACATAAGAGTAATCAAGTATCAGTGAACATCCTGCATGAGTTTCATTTAAGGTCAATGAACTTTGGCCAAATTGGGGGGTATTTTTTTAATTGCTATCATAACTTTGAAAGTTTACGGATACAGTTCATGAATTGTCGACATAGGGGTAATCAAGTATCACTGATCGTCTTGCAGGAGTCTTAGGTCACATGGTCAAGGTCAAATGTCAGTTAGGGTCAATGAACATAGTTTTTTATTACCATGTGAATGATTATTCTATTGTCATTTTCAGAGTCAGCACTGTTGCTATATCGAAGCGCGTAATGCAGGCAAAAGACAGCCAGAGGCACTCCACTTGTTCAGTTTAGATTCCAGGATTTCACAGAGTTCAGTTTAAATTTAACTGTGCCAGATCTAGATCTACAACAATATGATGACAATTAGATCTAACTTTGGTTTTACCAAGACTCCACAGTATTAAACTCTTTTGGTGATGGCCCGTTTGGGCCACCAAAACTATTGTTTTGTTTTTTGTGGCCTGATATTCAGTGAAATTTGGTGGCCAAACAGAATAAAGAAAAACATCAAAAATGGAAAGGACAGACTTGCAGAATATAAAGATGTGACCCCCCCCCCCCCCTCCTTTTTTTATTGAAATAATAGTCTAAATTCTGGTTCAGAGACTTTGGTCTGGTATGGTTCATGAGATTGCTGAACTGGCTATAGGTGCTGTATTACAAACATCTTGGCATACTTACATCCTGACCACTCCCAAGAGACCACACTCCTTAGATCTCTTCATCCAGCCCCTCCTCTCTCTCCTTCTTCCTCTCCTTGTTCCCTCCCCCATCCCTTTTCCCTTCTACTCCTACATGTAGGTTCCCCTTTTCCTTTGCCCGTCCTCTTTGACTTTTGCTTCTCCCCTCTACCTCCCCCCTTCTCCCCTCCATGTCCTTCTTTCCTCTCCCTTCTTCATCAATCCTCTTCCTCTTCTCCCCTCCACCCCTCCCTTCTCATTCTCCCATCCTCTTCCCCTTCTCCCCTCTTACCCTCAGTCTTTTTTCTCTTTCTCCCCTCCTCAAATCTTATATAGATACTTGAAATACACTTAATAGTAATAATGAAAGCTAAGAATCTCATTTGAATGCACTATCATGGTACGTTACTACGTTATATTCTTTCCTTTTTTTATTTTCTTTCCACAGTCTGACTTTGATGTATCCTTTGAAAGAACTTTGAAAGAAATGAATATTTCCTATTGACATGTACATGTAGAGAGTAGTTTATAAAGGATGTTTAAGTGTTAGCTCGCCCATGATTTAAAGTTGCTTATAAAGTGGGGGGAAAAAAGAAACCCCTGTTATTGAAAGTTTGATAAACATATGCAAGCAATTCCTCCATACAGGTTTGTCATGTGATATGTATTAGTAGATACATGTACCTGTTGATGTTATCATTTTATACCAGTTGATGAGAAAAATATTTTCAGTCATCATGAACCAATTAAAATAAAGAATTTATGGAATTCATATTATGTGACCTACACTGAGGGCAGCTGCTTTCATATGACATCACGAATGCAAATTAAAAACTTTGAAATTCATGAATATTTTATTGGATCGATTCTCATTCCTTCACTAATATTTTTCTCTAAAATTCTGTGTAAATAATCATCAGGTATCTTGCTACACAGATGATGTGCTTGTGCCCATGTCAATTTGAAGAAATATATGAACTTGAAAAAGGATGGGTGCGGTTCTATCTCTGCATCATTAAATTAAGCATTATTTTAAGTGACTTTGAAAAAAAATTATCGAAAATGAGGAAAAATTATTTAATCAATGACAGTAATACTAACATTCTTGTAGATTAATAAAATATTTCAAAAGAATTTGTGACGAATATGGTCTTTGAAAATGATGCATGAAATAATGTGATATGGACATCTAAAAGAGATAACAGTGTTTTTCATTTTTTCAAAGAAATCCATGTAAACACGTGTTAGCATATTGTGCAAGCTCATTTGAATTTAATAAATTGACACAATCTCACTCCTTTGCCACACTTCCTGGCAGAAATGATTTTCATTGGTTGAGTGAGATGAGAGTGCTATAAAACAGCCTTTCTCATTGATATTTCTTCATAAATAGGTGTGTTTTACAGAGATAAATTGAAGGTAAATGGTTCTTGGAATACCATCCCAGGACATTTCTAATCTGCAACTTTAAAAACCATTACAATTGAACTATTTGAATATGTTACATAATTGAACAGCTAAAGTTACTTGCTGAAAAAGGGGTTTTTAGATTTGAAATTTGATTGAGATACCTGCAGCAGTGTTAAATTTCCCACTTTGATGGCAATTTAAAGGAGAATGAAACTCTTGGAGCAAGTTAGCTTTTGTGAAAGCAGAAAAATCAAAGAATAAGATCAACAAAAGTTTGAGTAAAATAGGACTAGCAATAGAAGAGTTATGAGCATTTGAATGTCGAGATCACTAATGCTATGGAGATCCTCCAATTGGCAACGCAACCAAGATCTATGATATCACAGATGAACAACTCTCCCCTTTTGGACACTGAAAATATACCCCAAAACATCTCTTTTTGCTCTTTCTAATCATATGACAAATGATTCATCAATGATACAATGTTGTGAAACCTCTGTACTTGTCCTCTCATAAAGAGAACACCTCACCTTGTGATAGATTCTATAAAAGTGAGAATGTAAGTGAAATAAGTACTAAAGCAATGAGGGAGTTGTACGTGTGTGACATCACAGATCTTGGTCGCATTGCCAATGGGAGGATCTACATGGCATTAGTGATCTCAATATTCAAATGCTCATAACTTTCTTATTATTCATTCAATCTTCCTCAAACTTTCAACAATATGTTTCTTTGATTTTTCTTTTTGATATGGATTCAACTTGTTTCAAGGGTTTCATTCTCCTTTAAGAACTCCAAAGCTGATTTTCTTTTTAGGTGATCTGTCAATCGACAGATCAACTATTAATTTCGTACAAATTTTCTTTTTTATTTATTTATTATTTTTCTTTATTTTCCGCCCTTTTCTTGTTAGCACAAAATCTCCAAATCTACATCATCAATTATCTTCAGAATATCATCAGATATGGGGACTTGTGATGTGTATAAAACAAGTTCAAGGTCAAAAGGTCATCATGACGTCATCTAGACGCCATTTTGTAAAATCACATTATCAATTATCAAAAATTAACAATATTTACATCACATTAACTTCAGGTCAAAGGTCAACTGTCCATGTCATCAAAGGTCATGTAAAGGTCACGACGTGCGCGTACGCGCGCGTCAAAATTTTAAAATGCTCAAAATCACTTTTTGACCAAAGTAGAGTACGAATCAGGTCATTTTAAGCATTTCAAAAATTTGCGCGCGCGCACGGTTACGCGCGCGTTCTCGCGCGTAACGGCACTATACAACATAAGATCGGCATTTTCTTTATATCAATGCATTGATAATATTCTGAGTAATTTGATACCTTGATCAACCTTCTACGACAAGTAATAACGGAATTAGCCTCCATCAAAGTTTACAGCACGCAAGCGCGCGCGCACTAACCATAGACAATATATGTGCAAAAACATGCCTATACAAAACTCATTATAGCTCTTCAGGTAGTCCGTTGACCCCCAATTTTTTTTTCATATTCGAATAGAGTATGGATGGGAGATATGATTTCATGTCACATTTGACCCGAAATTTCATCATGACGTCATCAAAATGGCGTCGAAACTCTAAATTCCCATTTTGCTACTTATGATGTCATCATAGTTAGGCAAATTTGACTCTAACTCCATAAATATTGGTCAATTTTCACTCAGTTTCTTATATGTTGTAGCTGAGGACATACTCTTTCTAATGTGATGGCTATATTTACATTTAAAGGAATGGATCATCCTGAAAAATGGCAAGTTATAGAGGCATGTCATTTTCGCTCATTTTGTGTGCAATCTCTATGGGAAATGACTTTTTCTCAAAACTTGATTTTACATTCTTCTATTTCGCGAGCCATATCTCCATTTCTTTTTGTTGGTTTTCTCTGAACTTGGAGTATGTTGTAGCTGAGATTGTAAGCTATGGCTAATGTGGTCTCCATTTTCCAATCAGATCCCGGGATCATGCCCGTATTTCTCTTGCAAAATTGGATTTGAGATCCTATGTGTAAAGTCTATGGGAAATAGTGCTTATGTGTAAAGTCTATGGGAAATAGTGTAGCTCAGTTGGTAAGGCATCAGACTTGCTTTCTCAGGGTCGAGGGTTGGAACCCAGGGGTGAACATGAGATTTTTTTTTTTTTTTTTTTCTTTTCAACATTTCACAAATGGTCCTTCATGACCATTACAAGGTATATAAGTTAAAACATTGCACAATAAAATAGTTTAAAAAATCCTTTTCATATAACATGTACATGTACCATGTGTATCATTTACACCTATTTTCCAAAGTTTCTCATTTCTTTCTTTTCAAGAGTATTCAACACGTTCTTTTCGTAAGAGAAGTTCAGTTTTCATCATGATGATCATATTGATCTCAATAAACATGCTAATTGTCTTCCTCATCATGAAATCAGAGACAGATCACCTAATTCGTCCTCATGACGAATTAAAATTCTAGTTTAGACTTCATTTCATGTACATGTAGGCCTACATGCAAGATGGTATTAGTTTTACATGTAATCCTTTTAGTATATTGAGTGGGTACCAAGCCAATCACTACATTAATTGATGTTTAGGAAATAATGAAAGTTATAGCCTTAATGATTGATACACAGATCATGTTGAACCTGGAGAAGGTGCACATAATACTGGAAGAGATGCTGAGTAATGGACACATTACAGAGACAAGGAAGGGCCACATTCTATCCCAGCTAGGTCTTATGGATTCTAACAGATGATCATGAACATCTTGTATAATCCTTACAACAGGCAAGGATGAGCTGTTTGAGCTACATCTCATGGAGTTAAACACATTTAATCCAGGGACCATTTCATGAAAGCTGTTAGCACTGACAATTTTTTGTTATCGTTCATTACCCAAACTAGTAACAATGGGACACCTGTGCTTCTCAGCAAATCCAAATCAAAGAAAGTTGTCAGATATGATGCTAATGGTCCAGTCCCAAGTGGCAAGGTGGTTTGGATGATACCTTTGGTAATGGAGCTAACTTTCATCAAATAAGGACAAGTTGTCTTAGCTACATCGTCCTTTTCACTGGTTCCCTGGCTACTGAGCTGCATACTGTGTGGTAAATTTGTCTTGCGTCACCTCAGATTTTTGCCCTTGGCATTTGTGTTAATGCTACTAAATGTCCCTGCAACAGTTCTTGTAATTTTGAAAATTACCTACCAATTCACAGCTATTTTCTTTCTGGGATATTATTGGTACATTGCTTTTACATTAACAAAATACCAGCTGTTTTCCTGATTGTGCCAGGGTAGGTGTAATTGCATCTATGAACTGTAGTAGATAATGCTGTCCTCCACACTTTCTTCAACCCTCTCCCTATCTGTTTGCTTACATGATGCACATGTATGTATTTATACTCTTACTAGTATCTCTACATTGTATACTGTTTCACAGGTGATCTATGTGTTAAAAAGCTGTGCTTTTAATTGATCACCTAAATCCTGCCTTTAATTAGTGTTTATGCATTGTTAATTTATTGATGACATTATGTTTTGTGAAATTGAATAAAATAAACTTTAATTTTACTTTGAAACTTTGAATTTTAAATTGTACCATGCCTACTTAGCTTATTGGGAGGCTTTACCCTAAAACTGCCAGAGGGGGGGGGGGTTGTTAATCAACCCCCCCCCAACATTTTCCGCAACCATTCCGCTGTGCCAAACTTTTCAACCACACCACTCACTGACTTTTTATTTTGAAATCTTGCGCATTTTTAGACCAAAATTACGATACCCAGGTATGCGGTTTGAAAATAACGCAACATTATGTAAGTGCGTGTCAGACCCAAAATTGCTCTAAAACATGACTTTGTGTACAAAGTCAATGTAAAATGAGTTTTCTCATCTTATTCTTAAAGATATTATTGTTTTTACTTTCATCAGCTGAAATTAATTGATTTTACCTTAATTATGCTTTAAAAATGCTCTGCAAGAAATTGAGTTTTAAAAAAGAAAAACAAGGAAAAAAAAACAACGAAATACTAGAAATTCATTAAACAATGAAATACAAAAGAAATTCATTTTTAAACTTGGTGGGTGTTTCATAAAGCTGTTCATAAGTTAAGAGCAACTTTAAGAATGACTGGTGATCCTTTCTTGTGGTAAATGGTATACACCAAAATGTTCATTGGCGATGGTTCAACTCATAACAAAGGTTCACCATTCTTTCTTAATAAAGTCGCTCTTAACTTACTAACAGCTTTATAAAACAGCCCCCCGGATTTTTTTTAATTTGTAATTGTTAGCAATGATATAAAGAATATTTACACCAAAAATTTGCATTCTAAGAGCTTTTTATAGTGAATTAGAGCAAAAAAAGTGATTTAAGCATAAATTAGCATAATTCATTTAAAAGAATCTATTGATTTAGGAAAAATTAACCATAGAGCCTTGTAGATTACATCCTACACTATTATCATGCCAATTTTCATGGCGTTCACGCGATCGGCTGCCAAGATCTCGTATCATTTCCATTGATACCCTATTTGTGCCACGCATGACACAATTAAGTGATGTTGAAGACAACAGGTGCAGATACCACTTTTTCCAAGTTTTTGAAAACTTGATGAAAGAGCAGATGCTGATGTAAATACTTTCATTTCATTTCATTTTATTTCCACAAAATTAAAATATATACAAAGCAATATAAAAATACATTTTGAAATAGTGGTGGACCAAATTAAAGCTCATCAGGCTTGTTTGGATGGCCCAAAATAAGATTCATAAGCGCATACATAATACATAAAACATAATACATACATAATCATAAAAATACATTCATATGGCATAAGACAGGACAGGAAAGAAGGAGGAAAGAAACAGAGAGGCTATGATTATTTGTCAAGAGAAAGGGGTTGGTCAGTGTAAAGTAAGTGTCGTTTGTAGTTAAAGTTGAAAAGTTTACATGTCTTAGCTGTCTGAAGTTTAACAGAGAGATTGTTCCACAGTATAGGGCCCTGATAAAAAATGGTTGATTTGGCTAGCTCTGTGCGACACAGAGGAGGATGAAATTTACACCTATTTCCTGTATTATGGGAATGAATGGATCGATTCAATATAAAATAATTCAAAAGTGACGGTGGTATATTACCATGATAACAGTTATTCATGAATGAACCAGTTTGTAAAGAAATAATACTATGAATTGAAAGAATATTCATTTTGGAAAATAAAGGGGAAGAAGGGTGTAAATGATGAGAATGAGTTATAACTCTTAGTGCCCTTTTCTGTAGACGAAATATACGATTAAGATTATATTTTGATGAAAAGCCCCACACTGTGGAACAATAACTTAAATGAGAAGATATTAAAGAATGATACAATAATTTAAGAACATTTCTGGGCAAAAATGATAATTTCCTAAGAATTCCAATATTTCTAGATATGGTACCACATAGATGACTTATATGATTATTCCAAGACAACTTATCATCAATAATAACACCTAAGAACTTCGTACTTGACACTCTATTAATAATACGATCATTATAATGAATATTTGGGATGTTATTACTAATTTTACGTGTACCAAATATTACATAGTTAGTTTTATCTACATTTAAAATCAACTTATTGGCACACATCCATTGATGTAATTTTATTAATTGGGTGTTCATGGTATTGATAAGTTGAGTTGGATCAGGATTGGAAAGAAAAATACTGGTGTCGTCTGCAAATAATATGTAATTTAATAAGGTTGAACATTTTGGCAAGTCATTTATGTAAATCAAAAACAGAAGGGGACCAAGTATAGAGCCTTGGGGCACTCCACATCTTACTGTATTGTATTTTGATTCCACACCATCTATAACTGTATACTGTTGTCGTTCATTCAAATAACTTCGAAACCAGTTTAAAACAATACCTCTGATCCCATAGTAATGTAATTTATGAAATAAAATTGAGTGATCTATAATGTCAAAAGCTTTTGACAAATCAATAAAAACTGTTAATGTATATTCTTTCCTTTCTATTGCTTGTGTAATTTTATGAATCAATTCCAATATTGCAGAAGATGTGGAGTGCCCACATCTAAAACCAAACTGAGTACAGAAAAGAACTTGGAGTTTATCAAAAAAAGAAACAACTCTATTATACATACATCTTTCGAGTATTTTAGCAAATATTGAGAGTACAGAGATTGGTCTATAATTATTAAGTTCACTCGTATCACCTTTTTTGTAAACTGGGGTTACTCTGGCTATTTTCATTAAATCAGGATATTTGCCAGTAGATATACTACAGTTAAAAATATGACTAAGATTTTCACAAATGACTGGTAAACGAATTATTTTCTTTACAACTTTGATACCCAGAGAATCTTGACCAGAACTTGTATTGCTTTTCATTTTTAAAACTATATCAATAATTTCACTTGGTTTTATTGGTTTGAGATATAGCGATTGCAAATTGGGGTCATCTAGATAAGAAGCAAAATTAGTGTTAGAATTATTAGTGTGTTGAGAAGACAATTTAATACCAATTGTAGCAAAAAAATCATTAAAGGCATTTGCAATTGTTTCTTTATTAGTTACAATTTCACCATTCAGTTTTATAGCATTAATACTTGAAGATGAGCTTTTATTTTTTCCCAGAATTGTATTAATACATTGCCAAGTCTTTCTTGTATTGTCTTTGAAATCATTGAATTTCTTGAAATAAAAATTACTCTTAGCTTGCCTAAGCTTTAAGGTTACATAATTTCTGAATCTTTTATATGTTTTCTCACGATACTGTGTAGGATATTGTAAAAACTTTTTATAGAGTTCTGATTTTTTCTGGCAGAGCTTTTTTAAATCATGCGTCATCCATACTCTTTTATTACATATCTTTTTCTGTTGACATTCTTTTTTCATAAAGCATTTATTATATAAATTGGTAAAATTTGTGAGAAATGAATTGTACGAACTATTTACATCATCAGTTAAATTAAATGACAGATTTTGAACTTCACTATAAAACATATTAATTGTGTCATCATTGATACAGCGTACAGTATAAATAGATTCATGTGGCACACTTGTTAACGAACCAGTAATTGCAAAAACAGGTAAATGGTCGCTTACCGGTATATCAGATATGAGAATACCAGCATTGATAAATAAATCTGAGTTAACAAAAATATTATCCAACAAAGTGGCAGACGAAGTTGTAACACGAGTTGGTGCACCAATAAGCGGCTGAAAAGAATAACTTAGCATCAAATCGAAAAAAGCATCGATTTTAATATTTTGTGAAACTTTTAACATATCTAAGTTGAAATCACCCATGATGTAACATTCATAATTATTCATAATATTGTTTTGAAAAACATTTGTAAAATCTTCTAAAAAACCATCAACAGATTTGTCAGGAGGGCGATAAATGACACCAATCAATTTATTTTTACCCTTTTGTGGAATTTCAATGAATAACGATTCAAAAGTACTGTATTGTGTAGCTAAATCATTAATTTTGTAATGCACAGACTTATTGATATACATTCCAATTCCACCACCTTTTTTACCAACTCGGTGTTTATGTTCAAATAAATAATCTTCTAATTGAAACATTGATAAAGGAGATGAATCATTTAGCCAAGTCTCGGATATTCCAATAATATCAAAGTGATGTTCAATTTCATTTAAAAATATGTCTAAATTTTCAAAATTTTTATTAAGACTTCTGCAATTGAGATGTATAATAGAATATGTTTTACCTAATGATCTGTTATTTTCGTTAAATGTTTTTACAGTAAAATACTGGTCTGACAAATTAATAGGATCAAAAGGCTCATCATTATTCAAGGATAACTTTGGTGTGCCATTATTAATCATTTCATGTAGGAATGAATCTGAAAACTTTTTTCTACGGTCATTAAGAGACATATGGCATGTATCATAGAATTGTTCATCATTAACATTATTAAAAGGAAAAATTTCACTTAAGCATTTATTACATAAAAAGTTATTGTTTGTTACATCATTTCCAAAGCCAAGCAAATCATGTTTCAAATCATAAATGTTTTCTGTAATGCTACAATTTGAACATTTTACCCAATAATTATCAAGATTCACTGGAGAGGAATCACAGTTAATTACTGACAGAGACATGTACGAATAAAGTTTTGAAACAAGCCAAGTAATTGGAGAGAGGAAAGACAGAAGAGAAAAACTTGAGAAAAGAGAGGAAATGAAGAAAGATACAACATTATAAAAAGCATATCACAACATATAAAATCAATCTTTGTAGTAACAGAGCAAGCTTGTGAGAAATACATGGAAATGTGAAAAAAGTTCAGTATCAGTTCAATAGCAGTCAACATATAGGAGTCCACCAGGGTACATATAAATAATGCATTTCCCATGTGTATGATTCAGTTGGAAGTGTTTGCTTCATGCATGTATTTCCTCTTCATTTGTTTACATTCACTTTGATATGCTTATAGTTTATTCAAGTCTTCTTCGCAGGTAATCAGCTTAGTCATGGTCTTCCCTCCTTGGGCTGGTAGCAGGGCGATGATACGACCATCTGATGACCAACACTGTACAACTTCAATGCCTGAGCTTGCAAAAATCTTGATTGGACCTTTTTCTTCCACAGGAGTTTAAATGGGCGAATGTACTTGCAAATGATTAACAAGGAAATTGTACCAGTCGGACCAAGATTTTGAGAGGCAGGTTCGAGGAGTGTACCTGCATCTTTGGTGGATTCAGGACTAGCACTCCTGTCCATTGTTCCAACATCTTTCTAAATAGACTCAAAGAACTCTTTGGAGTTTGGACATCAAGTTGTTGCCCTCAACCATGACGTAGAATGCCCACCAAGATTCTCTGACCTTGCGCCTGTGATTATTTCCTTTGGGGACACTTAAAAAACAAGGTATTTGTAATTCCTTCTCAAGATCTTGATGATTTGCAGGGCCGAATTCGACATGAGTTGGATGCTTTTTGTGCAATGATCCGGCAATGGTAAGACGAGCTGTCCAAGATATCCTTAATCCCTCCATGCTACCAGTTTTGTGAGCAAAGGAGAGGAAATGTTGAAGGTTTGGGTGAATTTGAATAAGACATTAACCTTTCAATCACCATATCAGAGGAATGCATTGACTCTTCATTCCAAAATTACTTTTTTACATTTTATTCTATCAAGCGCACATTTTACCCACTTTACACAAACTTGGAAAAAATAGTACCTGCACCTGTTATCTTCAACATCAATAAAATCGGTCATGAGCAGCGCAAATGGTACAAATAGGGTATCAATGGAAAGCTGATGAGTTTTTCTTTCATATTCATGCAGAATAATTCCACAAAATTAAATATGATCCAAATATCGGCCCTCTAGATTTGGATTACCTTTTTTCTGAAACGCACTATACAGTGCGTCCCACAAAACACGAAACCGAGATTTATCATAACTTAATCACAAATACAATAGACAAATTACCTACCATTGTAAAGCTTAGAATCTCCTCTTTCATCTTAAATTACTTAGATTATTTCTCATTCACGCATGAGTGAGCAATAACAATTTGAAGAGGGGATACCAAAAAGTCATTTGGCGGGCTGTACCTGGGTTTCAAAAAGAAAACCACAATTTTAAAAAGTTCAATATCTGCTCTTTAATTTGATACCTCAATTACAGAAAATGGTCAAGAAATAACAAAGTTATGGTTATTTGAAATGAGGCTAATTTCAATAATTTCATAAAATTAAGGGGTTCTACAGGCTAGCGTTCAAACTCACTTGACACTCCGTTTTGTTGACGATCAGCCATGCATCAAGTCTTTTGTTAACCATGCGATAGCTTCTGTGGGAAACCGGTGAAAACACGTTTATTTAATGAAATTATGGAAATACAAGCATTGTTTCGAGGGAACATAACTTTTTACTTCTTGACCATTTTTTGTGATTAAAGAGAAATTCCAGTAGTTGCAGTAAACACTGATTTCATGAGAAAGTCTGTAAAACCAGGCTTAATTGTCAGTATATCATCGAGGATCTAGATCTGGTACAGTTACATAAACTGAACTTTGTGAAATCTTGAAATCTACGCTGAAAAATGTTCAGACTGAACTTCCCCAACACAGATAAGCGCACGTGGGACTGTGTATAATTATTGCTTTGAGCGTCGGGCCTGACGCTCTACCCGAATCCTGTGCTTATTTGCTGATTTCTCAGCAATTACACAATTTCTTCCAGAATCCTTTGGCACATGCGTTTTATTTATGCAAACAGACACTTTGGTGGTCATTTCATTGGATTCTGTACGAACTCATTTTGGTATCGTTACCAAAACTAGCATTTACCTTAGGTATCAAATAAAAGAGCAGATATTGAACTTTTTAGGCATGTGATTTTCTTTTTGAAATTCAGGTACCCCCGCCTAATGAGTTTTTGGTATCCTTTCTTCAAATTTTTGCTCACTCATGCGTGAATGGGGAATAATCTAAGTAATATCAGATGGAAGAGGAGATTCTAAGCTTTACAATGGTAGGTAAATCATCGCTAAATCTCGGTTTTGTTTTTTCTGGGACGCACTGTATAACACCCAAAAACCTGTCTGGTAGGGTTAACATGCAACATTCATTCCATCACACAAGTACCATCCCAAATTTACCATTGCATGATTAGAGGACCTCACAATCCGATTCAATTCATCACACTAGCTAGATGCAATACACATTTGCCTATCTGCTATTAGTACACTGAATAGCATCTTATCTCCAACATCCAAAGCCAGGGTCACACCAGACCCAAATCAGCTGCAAATTCATTTGAATACATGTATTCGGGAGGATTCTGGTCTCCCTTCCCGAATACAAGAAAATTCTGGAGGAATTCAGGAACATTTGTGGAGGGATTTAGCTTGTTTCGAAATGTTTAAAGCTAGCCAAATACCCTCCAAAATACTCCCGAATGTGGACACAACAAATTTCATTTAGACCACGTTGGAGATGTATTCGGATTGAATTCGGTTGGATTATGGGAGGCATTTGGGCTATTCTGGGCAGAATCGGACCTATTTGTATTTGTGAAATAACGGTCCAAATCATTTAGCCAAATAGACCCGAATATCATGAAAAGAGCAGAATATGCCCAGAATGCCCTGAATATCTCCCCAAATCCATACGAATCGTCTCCTTAATACAGAGCAGAATACAGGCAAGAGAGCCATATAGGCCAGGATACGGCAGAATAGCAGCCAAACGGGTCGATTTCGGCCCAATTCAGTTGATTCTGGTGGAATTTTCGGGAAATTCAGTGGCGTACTCGACGCATTCGGCAAATTTGTTCTGATTCGGGTCGACATTTGGGTAATCTTTTGGTTATAAATGGAACATTCAGGCCACATGTGGCTTGATTCTTGCCATCTTTGGCTTGATTCTTGCCCACTAATTGGGTTGGCATACCACTTTATTCAGGATGGCCAATATTGATTCATGTCACTTGGCAATTCTGCTCAGATTCGGGACCTATCATGGACCTATTCATCTCTGATTCGGGGAACTCACTAAATCAGTGACTAATAGGTTTCGAATCCACTGAATCCATCAGGCCATATTCGGGCCGAAACAATCAACATTTATTTGGGAGAATTCAATTTTAGTGATACCCTGGCTTTATCTTGCCAAGTTGACTTCTAAAAAGTTTCATGTCGACATGGCGAGATATAATATCTTGCCATGTGCACATGGTGAGATACATGGTGGGCATATCTTAGCATGTTTATATACAACTTTATAAGTCGGCTCCTAAGGACCATTGAACTTTGACTGCATTAAATTTTTTTATCACAAGTAAACAAATTGTTTAAAGGACAAGTCCACCCCAACAAAAAGTTGATTTGAAAAGAAAGAGAAAAATCCAACAAGCATAACACCGAACATTTCATCAAAATCGGATACAACATAAGAAAGTTATGACATTTTAAAGTTTTGCTTAATTGCACATCCTGGTCGATATGCAAATGAGGAGACTGGTGACGTCATCCACTCCCTATTTCTTTTGTATTTTATTATACGAAATATGAAATATTTTAATTTTCCCCTCATTGTCAAGTGAAACAACAATTAATTCCTCCCTGAACATGTGGAATTAGCATTGTTTAATACTATAATGGTTCAGTCAAGTTGGTCCTTATTGTCAAATGTGTAAAACAATGAAATATTGTATTATTCAAACAATAAAAAACAAAAGAAATAGTGAGTGAGGGATATCATCGACTGACTCATTTACATGTCACTGAGTTGTGCATATCACTGTTTTGTGAAAAATAAGGGAAACTTTAAAATGCCATAACTTTCTTATTCTATATCCGATTTTGATGAAATTTTCAGCGTTCTGCTAGTGTGATTTTTCTCTATTTATTCAAATCAACATTTTTTTGGGGTGGACTTAACCTGTAACATGGTTATTTTATACTCAATAAAGAAACTTAATTGGATATGAATATATATATTGTATTCCTCTCCTTTCAATTGAGTTTGGATGTGAGAAGAGTGATGACTTAACATAAAACGGAATGGGAATGGAAGAAGAGTGATAGGGTAACAGAGGGATGGGTAGAGGCCCGGGGGGGGGGGGCCACTTGCATTGACGAGTGGATACCATGGGCGACCAAAAAAAAACACGTAAAAAGGATGTCTTTTCAAGATAGGGCACGTACGTAACGTAATAAGGGTGTCAAAAACACTAAAATAATTAAAACCAGGTATCACTATACGTGTTTAGAGTCCGATTTGCGGGAGGTGTGGGAGGTAGGGCTGTACTAAACCCAATGATGTAGGTAAAGGTGAAACCGATGTCCCCGACAGAAAACAAAATATCGCTGTATTTGTTTAGAGGTTCAATTCAAAGAATACTTGCCAAGGATATCGTTTTGCTTCCAATACTTAGGATTTCACATGCCAATACTTGTTAAGGGGTGCATTTTCAGAAAATGGAAAATACGTGTTAAGGGTGCTTTTCGAGACCCCATGTTCACACATGGTATCCACTTGTCAATGGAAGGCCCCCCCCCCCCCCCCGAGGGATGAAAGAAGAGTGACGATGTAACAGAGAGGGATGGAAGGAAAGTGATGGGGTAACAGAGTAGGAGGGATGGAAGGAGAGTGATGATGTAACAGAGCGAGAGGGATGAAAGGAAAGTGATGGGGTAACAGAGTGAGAGGGATGGAAGGAAAGTGATGTGGTAACAGAGTGAGAGGGATGAAAAGAAAGTGATGGGGTAACAGAGTGAGAGGGATGGAAGAAGAGTGATGATGTAACAGAGTGAGAGGGGTGGAAGGAGAGTGATGATGTAACAGAGAGGGATGAAAGGAAAGTGATGGGGTAACAGAGTGAGAGGGATGAAAAGAAAGTGATGGGGGAACAGAGTGAGAGGGATGAAAAGAAAGTGATAGGGTAACGTAACAGAGTGAGAGGGATGGAAGAAGAGTGATGATGTAACAGAGTGAGAGGGGTGGAAGGAGAGTGATGATGTAACAGAGAGGGATGAAAGGAAAGTGATGGGGTAACAGAGTGAGAGGGATGAAAAGAAAGTGATGGGGGAACAGAGTGAGAGGGATGGAAGGAGAGTGATGAGGTAACAGAGTGAGAGGGATGGAAGGAGAGTGATGAACTAGGCATATTAAGCTAAAAACCAGTGCCGACCACACAGAAACGTTATTAGCCTAACACAGCGCTAATAGTAAGCTCAGTCAACTCTTTTGGTTTGGTAAGTCAAAGTATTTATTTCAATGTGTAAGTAATGCATTGTGGTAACATTAGGCATCGTTGTTGAAACACCTGTTGTAACAGGGCTTCTGTTAGTGCACTGTTAGCGCTAACGTTTCTGTGCGGTCAATACAGTAAAATAGAAGAGATCATGTATGTTAGAGAGTGAGATAAAGGGAATGAGACACAAGGACATGGGATTCATCACAGTAAGTAGAAAACCAATGAATCAATAAAAAGAAATGGTAAGGTGAAAAGGAGACAAGTGAATGTGGTCAACAGAAACTAAAACAAGATACATGAAGGACAGGTTTAGATTTGTGACAAAACATGTTCTTAAGTAACTACATTTTGGGGGGACGTAATCTTGTAAAACTTCATCTCTCAAACGACGTCACATTTCAATCACAGCAATAAGGTATTTGCTCAGGTGATAAATTATCCAAGAATTATTCAAGGAAGGGGGTTGGTAACAGCTCATAAATGCTTTGCGACATAACCACATCATCAAAGTTACTTTGGAAATACAAAGCCAATGTATGATTAATTAATAACTTCAAGGCATCTAGAATTAGCAATATATCAATAGTGATATGAACTTTGGCAAGACCCTTATTTACACATTTCCGATTTCTTTTAAAAAGTGTTGAAATGTGAAATCCATACCTTCTCACATCTACAGTATTTTTACCTGTCATGAAATCAATGACTGAACAACTAAATTCACAAAGAAATCAAGAGAATTTTGGTCCTCAACCATTTATTATCCATCACTTTCTGCTGATTAATCTTGTAACCTCTTAAAATGTAGTATAGCATGTTAACCATTACTGGAACAGTGTTAATGTACAATGTGAATCACATAATTCAGTCATCAACAAGTAAATCTACTGCTTAACAGAACCAGGTGGTACAAAGCCTATGTGAAGAAAAGACTTTAGGGGCCAAGCTGAGAAATTGCCTTGGATTCATGCAGATGCATTTTGTTTCTTCAATCAGGCTTTGTTAATGAAAAGTTTTCAAGAACGATATTTTAAACACTGACATTTTTATGACAGTTTTCTTTGATATGGAATAAAGGAAATGAATATTGTTTCTTATCCATTTCCTTTTCAACAATTTCAATATTGAATAAATATTTACATTCATATATCCTTACTTTATTTTCAGTCTCCTAAGTCTTCAGAAAAATGAAATTCCAGCCACCTAAAGAAATCGTACATGTCAAAGACTGAAAAAAAATGAACTAGAACTTTTTCAGCTCAATTTTTTTTCTCATCCTTTTGACTTGAACACACTAAGAGAAACAAAAACAGTTTCCAGACCATTAAGAAGTTGCATCCCGCACTACATCAATAGAGGCACCCTACTAAAAGTCAGTCTCTTGTTTCATACCCCTATCCTACATATTTCCATCTTTAATCTTCATCATAGACAAATCAATTGGGTTTGCTACAACACCATTGTTAAAGATGCATAAAGCCTACAAAGAAGGATTCCTGATAAAAGATTTTTAGTAGGGTGCCTAAATGAAATATTCTCTCAGGCTATCCACATTTACTTTGATCTCTACTAGCAATAACTTACACAGGTAGTTACAACATTGGTAAATCATTCTTAGTATTCTTGAGCCTGTTAGGTGAGTTAGCTACCAATTCAATTAAGTGTGTTGGTTTGATCAAATTCTGCTACTTGAGGTAAAATGTGTAAATCTAAAGGCAGTTGATTTTCAACTGGAAACAGTTGACAGAAAATTTGGATAAATGCTGGTTATTCTTTGCTTCTGACTGAATACGTCTTGACATGAATTGTTCAATTTAATTCTGTTCATGATAGCAATAGGTTGAGAAACCGATAAACATTCATTCACATTTCTCTCAATTCCACAGATTCTTTACTTGATATCTGATGAATGCATTTATCAGAGAAATTGTCGGTCTTTCCAAAGTCATAAGTAAGCAAAAAGAAGTTAAGATAATTCTGCTTTTCAAAAATCTTTGTTGTATAGTAAACTTTGAGGCCAAACCATATACACCTGGACTTGTCTACACAGAAAATGATTTTGTAATTGTTGCTTTTCAAACAACACACAGGGGCATTTAGATAAAATGCAATCAAATTTCTCACCAAATCCTAGAAGCGAATTCACTGATGAAATGTTCAGGCTAAAATTCTTGATAAATAGTGTTTTAAAGTAAGAGTTCAAGACCTTTAGAAGAATGAGAAGCTTATTGATACTTGAGTACAAAAATTGAAATGGCTATTTACATATCTTTTTACAGTCTATGAAAATATTAAATAATTTTCATATCTTCCCACAACAAAATAGATATGAAACGAGTATACTACAACAGGAAAAAACAATGTCTCCTAGTTTGCTTCATTCTTAAATGTCTCTTATACTTGTCACCAAAAGGCTGCCTAGTTATTCAACATCATTATGAAATAGATTTTCAAGAAAAAAAAGGAGAATAATCATCTAACACTCAAAAACAGTAATCTACACTACATCGATCAAACTAACATTCTTGCATTGCAACATCATATTTAAATGAATACTAGTACCTAATTGAAGTCCATCCTGAAAATTATTTGAGCAAAAAAGATGGGAAACAAGACAGAAATTGCAAGCAAAATTTAGATTACAAGGTTCCTTTAAAAAAAATATCAAACAAAGTCGCCAGCTGATCATGAATCTTGAGATCTCATATCAAATTTACTCATTGGCCTTTGACATGCTTGATTGCATATTGGCACAACTAAGGGTTGTTTATGCACCACTCTTTTACCCAAGAATCATGATTTGAAACACATTTTGTAAAACGTTCCTGCAGAATCACGTTTGCGTTAAATCAAATGTAAACATGTTTCAAATCACAAAAATGAAATGTGGAAAAAAAAGGCATTTGGAAAGATGTTTCTGCAGAACCACATTCAAAATCGGTCAATTAAATGTAATACTTGATTCAATGACATCATATTGTCAGCCTAATTACATGTTCATGAAAATGTGAAGCCAGTACTCATTTTCAACTCACACAGTAGCTGACACATGTTTTGAAAATCCACATGTATTTTTTTCAATTCAAACCCGCATAGAAGTTGACCTATATTTCCAGGGTCAAACTGCACACTACAATGCGCACTAGCTAAGCTTGAAGTGAGGGAGAAACAGCATTAGAGAGAGGGCCGATTAAACCCTGATTCTGCAGTCCCTGAGATTTATGTTTGTGTTTTAAATCATGATTCACGTTTGTGGTTATACCAGTTGTTTATAGGGTAACATAAACATAGCCTAAATAATAAATGTATATCCAACAGAACAGCCACTCAACTGGCATGTTAAAGAGTTTAACCAAAAAAAAATTCTACAGAAGAAATTCTGTCATGCATGCAAGTGGTTCATTTTTTCATTTTTTTTACATAATTCATGAATGAAAAGAAATAATTTTTTCAACATAATTCATAATGCATACATGTACAGTAATGACAAAAACAAGGTTTATTGAAGTCTGCCAACAAAGAAATAAAATAAATGATGTATGACAAAAGAATTCAAGGATGGACCTCCATTAGAAAATAAAATAAAATGAGCTTGAATTCAAATGTATACAATATAAAGAAATCAAACATATGAAAACAGTGCAAGGAAGACATTTTTCCCTATTTTGTATTTATACATTTTTTGTCGTGTTGAATATTTTGGGATGACAGCTTTCATCACTAACTGATACCTATGAGCCCTCCATTAGACACCAACATGTACTATTAAGAATACATACTCTTAAATTACTTAAAAAGAACTAAATGAGGTAAATTTACAATATACAATGTAGCTTTGTTAAATGTTGCTGCTTTAATCTAACAAATTTAACAACTAGCTTGTGAAAGCTGAAGCGTACTGATACCAGTTTTATCTACATGGTATTATTACATTTTTTTAAATGTACTACAATCAATATCTACAGTTTGCAATCGGAAGAACCACAATATTCACATTCCCAAATAGTCTTCAATTCAACATTCAAGTTTCATTCAAATATGGTAGGACAAAACTGAGAATCATTTTTCTTAATGTTCACTCGGACAAATTATGATAATGAACACACATTACACACTTCAAGTCCCATAAATTGTTGAAAGTTGCAAACTCATGATATCACAATGAATTGGCTATGATGGCATGAGACATGTTAAGACATCATAATGAGTTTATTATCTCTTGAGTTTATCTTAAAAACATGTGCAACTTTTGCCAAGATTGACTTCACACCAACTTTTATAAGGAATTTGAATGAACAACGGCACAGAAAGAAGACTGCTTTAGATCCTATTGACTTGGTGCACAGAAAGAAGACTGCTTTAGATCCCATTGACTTGGTGCACAGAAAGAAGACTGCTTTAGATCCCATTGACTTGGTGCACAGAAAGAAGACTGCTTTAGATCCTATTGACTTGGTGCACAGAAAGAAGACTGCTTTAGATCCTATTGACTTGGTGCACAGAAAGAAGACTGCATTAGATCCTATTGACTTGGTGCACAGAAAGAAGACTGCTTTAGATCCTATTGACTTGGTGCACAGAAAGAAGACTGCTTTAGATCCTATTGACTTGGTGCACAGAAAGAAGACTGCTTTAGATCCTATTGACTTGGTGCACAGAAAGAAGACTGCTTTAGATCCTATTGACTTGGTGCACAGAAAGAAGACTGCTTTAGATCCTATTGACTTGGTGCACAGAAAGAAGACTGCTTTAGATCCTATTGACTTGGTGCACAGAAAGAAGACTGCTTTAGATCCTATTGACTTGGTGCACAGAAAGAAGACTGCTTTAGATCCTATTGACTTGGTGCACAGAAAGAAGACTGCTTTAGATCCTATTGACTTGGTGCACAGAAAGAAGACTGCTTTAGATCCTATTGACTTGGTGCACAGAAAGAAGACTGCTTTAGATCCTATTGACTTGGTGCACAGAAAGAAGACTGCTTTAGATCCTATTGACTTGGTGCACAGAAAGAAGACTGCTTTAGATCCTATTGACTTGGTGCACAGAAAGAAGACTGCTTTAGATCCTATTGACTTGGTGCACCGAAAGAAGACTGCTTTAGATCTTATTGACTTGGTGCACAGAAAGAAGACTGCTTTAGATCCTATTGACTTAGTGCACAAAGCATTGTGGGGCAATGCTGGCCTATGTTTGAATGAGGCGTAAATATGACTTATTCAATGTCTCTTTAATTTTAGTATTATAACAAACTCAATAAATTTAAAAATGTAAATTATTTCTACAAACACAGGGACTCTATATCACACTAATTCAATAAATATATTCCATTTCATTACCTGTAAATCCCTTTTCAATGCATGCTAGTCATCTCATCAAAATTATTTACATCAAAGTGATTTACTTAACAAGTTAGTTTTTATTATAGTAGTTTTTTTGTAATACAATACATTCAATGTAAATTACAGAAAAAATAAAATTGTGAGAAAAGTAAATTTTATTCCATGAAATAGGAAATTATGATTTAGTATGATTATTGTTGATGATTTATTCATCTCTTATCTTAGAAAAAAAAACCTTCAAATCACTTAAAGTGATTGTGATGAAGGACAATATAAAGGAATGACATATCTTAACAAATTCACTTCACATTGTTGGCCAAAATGAAGAATATATCGATGACTCGTGCAAAAGGCAAAGCAAACTACAGGGCATTTATAAAGAATCCAACATACAAACTTTACTCTCACAATTTGATCAACACCAACAGAAAGAAAACATACTGAAAGTGAAATCCAAATTTTGATCAGTTATCGTTGCCGGGAGCGCTTTCTTGAAGTGGGCGTGTCCGTATCAGCAGTGCCACCATCTTCAAGGCTAACCTCAATGTCTAGTTCTTTGATTCGCTTCTCAAGGAAGGCAGATACTTTAAGTCCAGCCTTGTATTCTGGGCTTGATCTACGGTTGTACTGTTGACAGTTGGTAAAAATGAGTCTAGCATCGGCGATGAGCTCAGCTGCATTAGAGTACTGGTAATCATTGACCTTGGTCTGCATTGCTGAAAAGTCCATGGGACGCTTGATGATACGATAGTAATCAGGGGCCTGAGACAGAAACAAAAGTACAGAGTTATTGAAGTCATGTGACCTCACATGTAAGTAGCTCCCCTATATGTCATGCAATCCCATGGTGTGCCATTTCTCTCCTGTATATATTCAATCAGACACATATTCATACAAGCTTTTAGGAAGAAAATCATTCACAATGAATTTTGACCAAGCCCCCATGTTTCATCATTCTGCTTTTATCTAACCCAAATTGTTTGTTAAAATATGTACACAAAGAATACATGAATTTTAAATCCTATGTCTGTGTTGGTTTGAATGTACAAGTATAATAGTGCACCCAGTAGTGACATGTTTCTCTGAGCAACATTTAATATGTAGCAAACGGGCATAGTGGAGTTGTGTAAATATCGGCCTGTTTTCAATTTGAATAATAATAATGGTCTTTATTAGGCATCAAAACATTCTTGGCAGCCAATGGCTGAATTGTAAATATTTGTACAGAGTAAAAAATTCACATACAAATTCAACAGAAGAGTTTAGTGCTGCCACCAAACGGATATCCGAACGGTTTCCGCCCGCGTGGACAGATAACGGTTTTCATTTTTCGGGTTTGGGTATCCATGGACACTGATTCACCACTTTCCTGTCACAAAAACTCATTAAATTTAGTAAGACTCACCAACAAAATTTATAAGTTTTGGTCGCCAATATAATCACCAATATCAATTAATCTTCTTCGGTAATATATTACCGCCGAAAACCATCGTTTTTATATCAGTTTTGAAACATGACCTTATATAAGTTTTGGAGCATGACCGTCCGTAAATAGAGTAAAGTTCCGTTCTGACAACGATGGCGATTTTACTATGGTGTCGCTTAAGATCGTTTTTCTTTCTCGTATTATGTTTTGATGATTTCAAATCCGTAACTCATCGTATATTTTCTTACCTCGACTTTCAATGCGAGTGAAGAATGCAGATAATTTGAAACCATTTAAGCGTCAAATAAATGTTGATCGGGTTACTCGGGTGTGTCATGTTGTTTCTTGTAATCTATTCATCAAATGCAAAATGAATTCTACTTTTTCTCACAGCAACTTTGGTTACCAATGAAGATACTGGTGATTATGATAATGGCGGACTTTGTGATGAATGATAATGAGAGTGAAACTGAAATGAATGACGATGATGATGAGTGATGGCTAGTGAAAATGATTTTAAATGATTATCAAGATTTGTGAAGATGATAGCGATGAATGATGAGAATTATGAAAGAATGATAATTGTCAATTGAAAATCTCTTTCATGAATTAATATTTAATATATAAATTACGAAACACACATTTTCCTTTATTTCAGTTTAAATGGCGTATCCACTATAAATTTTGATATCATCACGTAAACGACAATACTTAAAAGGCGGTATCGTGCCAGAAAGGTTTATGATGTGCGCCCGCCGTTTATGATGTGGTCGGTTGTGAATACGTGTTTTGCAGTAAAACTTACTGGTGATGAATGTAAGTGATTGGTTACTGTTACTGTGATTAAATCTTGTCTTGAATCTTTGTTAGAAATGTGATTATGTTTCAAAAGTTGAAAAATGAGAAGCTTGGCTATAATTTGGGGAATGGGGAGAAACCCGACATGAAACTGAAAATATTCCAAGTACGATCCCATTTGAAGGTGCAGCGAGTGTAATGTGACCAAATATATATCGGACGGTTCACTCCAGACAGGACAGCACATGCGTGAGCTGAATGATGTAGGCCTGTCTGGTTTTAGATTTTTAGTAATAGAGACTTTTAGGAGCAGTGAACGTGAACGACGTAGCAGTCCTCTGATCGTTTGAGTCAACGGCGTCGTCTGCCCTTGTTCACTACAATTGCGAATACTTTAGATTTCTCTCGACTTGTACGTGTACGTAAATCCACGTGAAACAGCGCGATAACCAGCGGGTCATGACACGCTGCCCGTCACGGAAGATCTGGCGTACGATCGCCTGGCGACCCGGTCGGGTGATGCGAAAGTGCAACTTGTGCACACGTACCCTTTCACTTGCTTTGATTCCTTTTTGCTCGAGTTAGGATATATATCGATATAAATTTTGGAGGTCAGAAAGCAATTCCAAATATGATAAACATAATGCATCGTACAACTTACATTAATTTTGTGAAAAGTCACTGTAAACTGTGTTTTAAAAGGGAAAGGTGGGCTTGAATGGTCAAAATGACGTCCCTCACGTACACGTCCACTATGATTTAGGAGAACCGCAAAATAGATGTGGCGAGGTTCTCGATTCTGATAGTGGACGTGTGTGAGGACCTGAGGCATATGGAACGCCAAAAATTGACGTCATCTCGTACCAGTCCACTATGTGGACGTACATTTCTAAAAGTGCTCAATAGTAGACTCGCACTTACACTCGCCTAGGTCAAATTCATTGCATCTTATTTCATTCAATCGGAACTAAAAAATAAACACACAAATGGGGTGTTGCAAGAAACTTGCGATCAATTTCAAGTCTATTTTTGGTCCCTAAATTAATCATATGTCTTGTAGTTAATTGCAAATAAGTGATTGATTGCTAATCTGCTCCTTGAAACAAGAAGTTTAATCTGATTTGCTACAGTTAACATTGATCTATCAGTTGTAAAATTGCAACAGAATATTTGCAATTGATCGCAAATATTTTCTTGCAACACCCCCATACTCTCGCAACCATTAAATGGGATTGTAACTAGGCCCGACTTGTATAACTCAAATAATAGTCATTTACTAATAGCTTACACAGTCATACAATCTACATTTGTAGCCGTAGCCTCACGCTAACTCACATTAGTCAAATCCGATTGCAAAACAGATTCAACCCAAAATATTCAGCTTCTCGTAATTTCGTGGTTTTTAGAAATATTTTAATTAGCACACGCTGACTCTCTCCATCATCGGATAGGTTCAAAACTCAAATATAACTGAAAATCTTAAATATAACTCAAATAAGTGCAAATGGATATTATTTTTTATATTTCAGGGTAAAATTTCGGATACCCGTCTGCCGTCCGGTTTTCAGTGTCGGGTATCCGAATATTGAAATATCCGTTTCAAGTCAGGCTAATACAAAATACAGAATATATATATGTGAAATATGATTAATCAATATACACAAGAAAGGGCGGACTCCATCCAACCTTGCAAAGATCACTAGAAAAAAGGGAAACGTTTGATTGGGACGGTATGAAGTTGACTAAGCAGTTTGAAAAAACATATTAAACTGACGGAAAGAAAGAGAGACAAAGAACAAAAGCGTATCCACGGGCACAGTTGAGTGGGATTGTTGGTAATTGAATGAAATGGGGTTTAAAAAAACAGTATAAAGATACAAAAGGCACTTTGCAAAGCTGAATGGAGCATTAAACAATGACGTAAGCATGAGACTTCGTTCGAAACTTTAAACTAAACTTGAAACGTAATCAAGAAGTCCTCACAGGCTGATCCAAATGGATGGAGAAAAGAGAAACAAGGCTGAAGAATACCTAGTCTGACGGGGTGCTTGAAGTGACCACAAAATTGCTCTATAAGAGTAAACTAGAAGGATTCTTCACTGCAAACAATAAAAATTTATGCCTCTGTGATTACCATATCTAAACTATATTGCATACTTTTTCTGATACTGTGAAAACTATCAAATGAATCTAATCACATTTTCCATTTCAGGTCATTAAAGAAAGTAATTTCAATTATATTCTGCATATTCTCATTCATTGAAAATAAGCCTTTCATGGATTAAACATCATCTGTGAGCTTTAACCTTGGCATGACAAATGAATGAGATCATTTTCATTAATATTGAACTAGCCATTACCCCAAACTAAGGATCATTGTCATTTCTATATGCTTGCATACCAGGGTGCTACATAAGCACTTGCTCGATTGCCCGGGGCAAGTTTTTTTAAGTAAAGACCAAAACTACTTGCCCGAATTGGGCAAGCAAAATTCTCAAAGTAGAATTACCAAAATTAGGGTCGATATGATATATTGACCCTAATTTTGGTCATGGCAGGCAAGATAAAATCACTTTGGAAAAAGAAATGCAATAACACAGTAGATCAGGGGCCTGTTTCATAAAAGACTTGCAACTGTTGTAACTTTGCCATTATGGCATCTACCATGGTAACATGGCTCAGCAGCCAATCATAATCAAGGTTTCCATGGTAGTTGGCATAATGGCAAAGTTACAACAGTTGCAAGTCCTTTATGAAATGGGCCCCTGTTCATGTCAAAAGAGAGAAAAGGGTCAATGGTTTATAAAACCGCAAAACTTTCCTTTGGAGAGGTAAATTTCAATGATTTTTTCGGGCAAGTGAAATAGATTTTTGGGCAAGTAAATTCCAACTATTTAAAAATTTACTTGCCCGACTGGGCAAGTGCTTCTAAAAAGTTATGTAGCACCCTGCATACATAAACCAAGTTTGAAGTAATTCCTTCAAACAGTTCTTGAATTACCAAGAAAATGAGAAGATGCATGACCTTTGATTAATATTCCCCAAACCTAATCAGATCATTATGGCATTTTAGTAATCACTTCACAGATGCTTTCTTTAACACAGAGAATCTTTTGTCAAAAGTCACTTATAACAAAGCAGCCATTGTTGAAAATCGGTGAATCAAAACAACAGTGTCATCCTGAACTCTGGACAAAATACATATTTGCAATTTTTTGTCCAGTCCAATTCTTAAGATGATGTGCTGTCCTGGTCCACCAACTTTCAACAATGACCTCTAATCTGACCATTGCAATTTGGCGGGCAGATACAATAGATTCTGAATAATGCCAAAAGTGTCTGCGAAGTGGATGCTAAAATACACTATTATGATTCCAAACAAGTCCTGAAAATTTGAGAGAACTTTGTTCACAAACAGCAAATATATCAGCATATCATTTTTCAATGACAATATGGACTCTATATTGAGGTGCTGAATAGCCGTTGAGAATTCAAATGTTTTGGACGTTATCACAAAGTTCTGGTTGGCAGTACTCAAATAACTCTCATTACAGACAGGTTTCACAACCTCTGGCCAGATAATTGACATCAACAATCATGGAAATACTTACTGATTTTCTTATTTACGAAATAACTGGATACATCCCTTTAATCTACATGTATGCTATTCATCCACATGAATGGCTACACCGAAGACAATAACTCACCAAATTCCTTGCACAGCATTCATCTCCCCCCCCCCCCGAGCGGCACGTCCAGTCACTCATGCATAGAGACTCCATCATCCTCTTACGAGCACGAACACTGAGACACGTTGCCATGCAAGATGAGGGGCATGTCTTAAGCAAAAAGTATGCAAGGGAACAAGGAGACGAAAAAACAGAGGCCGCTACCTTCAGGGCTGAGGAGGGAAAACTTTTCTCCTCAGATGAAATATCATTCAAGGAAAAGACAGGAAGTGTAGGCGGAGCGCCAAAAGCGACCCTGAAAAGTCATCAAGTGGAAAAACCTTGAAAAAGGAGACAAAACGATCCGATAACTTGTTGTATTATGGGCCTTGTATCATAAGCAGCGTGTTGCACCTGCTGAACTAAACACAACAACAAACCAGCGTGAGAGGGAGTCGCGAGACACGCTGAAAGGTTCGCGAGAAAACACAAGGGTTGAACCGAATCGGGAACCCACATTGTCTTTCAAAGACCCGGACAGGACATCAGACTCTATCCTTAGAAGGCATGGGGTCTGAAGGGGAGTTTGGAAACTCCAGTGAACCAAGCGCGATCGATTGGTTCTAGACAAAAACAAAGGTGTGGGAATTGCTAGACTACACGGAAGTCCCACCGAAATGTCCGAGAGCAAACACAAGCATGAAAAGCTACGCCTCTGGCCACAGTCCATCGGAAACAAAAAGGCAATCTTGATGGAAAGAATACGCTAAGATGCCCTGGCCACCAACTCAAAGGAGGGGTTAGTCAAGCGTCAAGTACAGACTTCATGATTTACTAAAGTCACACAAGCTGGACGTTTAAGAAAAAGAGTCTTGTAAGAAGATTATGATTGGAGATATTTGACCATAAGGGACCGACACATAAAGGTCGCAAAAGCGGAACGATAGCCGCCGATGGTCAATAGTGATTCACCTTTGTCGGACATTCGGAATGTCTGACAAGGGAAAAGTCGCAATTGGAGACTGGAGCCTTGCGCAGCTCAGTAGTAGATCGCTAGACCAATCCGTAAAAACAAGTTGTAGAATAATATAAGTCCAGAATCGGGACTCACCGGCATTCGGCTACAATTATACAAGCCATATCACCAAAAACAAAAAGAATGCGAAACACATCTCAGATGCCCCCCATGCAGGGGAAGGCACCAAGAAGCTGGCCTCTTTCTCATTCGCGTGAGAACAGACCACCTGCGACTTCTGGTTGAGAGCTGTGGCAAGCCGTTCTGTTTCCAGCAGCACCGAAAAAGGGCTTGAAATGACCGAGAATCTCTGGTTGGAGAAACCACTCGAAGGGCAGTCAAAACGTGTCAAGAAAATACGACCGACCTGCTGTCTATGCGGGTTAGCACAGTCCAGCCAATCTGCTTAAGCTGGGAGAGTAGGGGGAAGTTGAGCATGATTCGCATCACAAACACATACATGTGTGGCAGAGCGAGCGGCTGGGATCAGACCCCCGACCCCATCTCCCAGTACTATGACCGCCACCGCCCGAGGGCACATCGTCCGCGGCGGGCGGGAGTGAGGTGTGAAGTGGCGTGACCCGAGCGGTGTGCAGGTCTATGACGCTAGGCTGCGTTGGATGTCCACCGGACAGGGGATCCTTAACAGCAGTGAGTCTACGCCAGAATGATGGCAACGAAGATTCCTCTGTAATGGCTTCATATGTAAGTGACTATCTAATAAGATGGCGATTAGAAATGAAATGTCATGAAGCCGGACAGTCGTAGCCAGACACGGTTCCTCAATAAGCTATGTTCCCGATGGGAACGAGCGAGGTAATGATCGGCCCTACCCTGTCAACATTAGGGTCAGCTGGACTGCTCGCCAAAATAGGTGGGCGAAGAAGTAGAACGAGGTGAGAATAAAATCACAGATCCACCAAGGCTCGGTTACTCCACTAGGCTGCCACGGCAGAGCGAACGGGAAGGCCCGATATCGGCACTGAACGTATGTGTCCCAAAAAATTTTTACATTCTAATCTGAACCTGGATGTGTTTTAAATATAGAATAAGCTGCGTATATGAATAAACATGCGCGCGCATGTTTCAGATTTAGACCTAGAATCTGGGCATTCTAAATATATGTTTCATCACAAAAATTAATAAAGCGAGCATGAAGCGCAAGCTTAAAATATTTGATATTCCAATCTGAAAATGGGTCAATTTAAGCTCTATATTTCAAGCACTTTGTTGGAAAATTGTGAGGTGGATATGGATCGTAAAGAGCTGATATTTTTCATTATTACTTTGAGTTTTGACATAGGACTGAGACATTCTACGGACATTATGTCATCATATGAAAATGATGACTATCTTCCTAACGCGAAATGAAACTTTTCTATATTCCATTCTGAAAAAAGGAAAATTTGATTATTAAATTAATATCTTATTTATTAATCTAATAAGCCTAGTGAGAGCGCAAAATCTGTCAACATTATGGCCTGAAAACTGGACATTTCAAGCACTTTTGTAATTATGAGTAGGATGTATTAGTTAATATATATTTTAATAATTAACGCGAACGCAAATCGCGAGCCGAAATTTTGATAAACTGTTATGATTTAATATTGAGATATACATAGCTCACCAATCAAAATGCGAGCATGCAGTGCTAGCTGATGTTTTGATGATCAGACCTGAATAGAGATATTTTGAGAACTTTATGGAATACACGAAAGTAATAGGTACCTGACAATTTACTTATTTCATTCACTACTCTTCCTTCAATTTTTTTTCCTCCTCTTTTCCCCTCCTTTTTTTCTTCTCTGTTTTTTTCTTCTTTTTTTGCTCCGCCAATAGGGGGGGGGCCCAAGCCCCCCCCCCCCCCCCCCGATCCGCCTATGTAGATGTGAGGGAGTTACCGCTGAAAGAGTCGGAGCCGTGATGAATTGACTGGAGTGAATCCAGAAGATCAGCAGCACCTATATATTAAAAGGAGTTACCCATGCAGGTGAGCGAACCAGAGATTTAGATGAATCACTGACGGCTCCCCAGGGTGCAGGCTGGCGGGTGTCCGTGATTGATTCGCTCTGTGCACGACACCAGATTAAAGCTGACAGAGAGCATGGGGGGAAAAGCCTGCTCTTCTCGAGGGTGTGCTAAAGCAACATAAAAAGTTGCGAAGCCCAGCCATCAACTATCGGGAGCTTGCCGACATGCTGGGACTGAGACCCGTATGTCGGTAGCACCTGCATACTAACGGGGTCACCCCTGCAGGTGAGCTGGTAGGCCACTCTCAAGGAGAGAGATGGCGGGTGTCTGCTTGAAAAAAAGAAAAAAGAATCCCTGGTCTTAGGTGTAGCCATTCATGTCGATGAATAGCATAGATTCACACCTGCCAACCTTTGATAATAAAAAATCAGTATCAAAGCTACGAGGGCGCCGAGCAGGTGTCCGGCCCGCTCCAACGGTAGGGACTCTTTGCATTTTCAGCATGTAAAAGAAGCATTTCCCTGCACTTTTAAAGCAAATTTACCCTCATTACCACATCAGAGGATGACCTACATGTAGAGTCTACCTTCATTTACCAATTAACAATTAAAAAAAGGTCTTTAAAATATCACTTTTGTGACAAAAAAACACCAAGTGTCATTCAGGTGTGATTTGTTTTCATTTGAATCTATTTAGACTTAGGAATAATTTTTCTTGTTCACCAAAAACTTTAATTTTGAGCATATTTTTGTGAGGCCCTCTATTGGTGGAAAGTGAGATTGATGCAGATCTTCATCTCCACAGATTCTCTTTTTAATTAGAAAAAATTAATTTCAAGAATTCAATTGAGTTTTGGGCTAAGGCATATTTTTCATGATGAATTTAGATTTAATTTAGCCCTACTGTATTAAAAACTGACGTGCCAAAAAAAAAAACATGAATCTATTTATCCAGCCCATTTATCAATCATGCATCAAGGGGAAATAAGCCAAACATTGACAATCTTATTCATGTTATTTCACCACACAGGGGTTACTGACTGAGGACAAGGTTATATCATAACCGACATTGGATAAGTGCTTGTTGGTATAAGAAAGCAGATTTTCAACCATGACAAATACGGAGCCGAAACTAACGACTGCATGCGCCCGACCCGCACCCACCACTGCACTCGCGGTGCGCTGGTGAGACGTGGAGGCCGAGGCGCAGCAACTTGGCGGGCGCCGGGAGTTTAGGCAAGCGAAGCAAGTACTAGATTTGGTGTTTGGCTCCGAAGGTTTAACTCGAGATCAGAAGTTGATAATCTCCTTTCTTCCTCAAAAATTTGACATTTATTCGAAAAATATAGTACAGATCAATGTTAAAATTGCGTAGGGATAGATCTAACTTAGAGTAACTGCGTCGGTGCGCGGCCGGGCGGGGGTTAGTGTGCAGCCGTTGATCATCGCATCAGCGCTGCCCAAGCAGACTCGGCAATATACCACTGAAATCACCAACACACTACACATTCACTAACTCACTCCCACACTACAAAATCATCCGGCGACATAGGCAAAACCTCAAATAAAAAGTGATATTTTGTTACCTAAATCACCATATTTCGCGTCAAAAGTATCACCATCGATGATTCTTAAAGATAAATTCCAGTTGTGGGGACGATCTCAAAATGACTTTTTACAGAATTTAATATAATGATCACCAAAGTGTCTGTTTGTATGAATAAAAAATATGTGCCAAAAGATTCTGGAAGAAATTGTGTCATTGCTGAGAAATAAGCAAAATAAGCGCGTATTCTGTCACTTCCGTCGGGTCTTTATTCCAGCAATAATAATACACTGTCCCACGTGTGCCTATCTGTGTTGGCGATCTTCAGTTATAAAATAATCATTCACAAAAACACCATTCATATAATGACATAATACCACGTTCATTGACCATAGATGACATTTGAACAGTGACTTAAGACTTGTCAACTACACCCATGTCCACATTTCATTCACTCTATCCATAAACTTTCAAAGTTATGATGGCAATTGAACAATTACCCCAACATGGCCTAAGTTTATTGACCTTAACTGACCTTTGACCTTGGTTTTGTGACCTGAAACTAACAGGGGATGTTCAGTGATACTTGATTACTCTGATATCCCAAGTTTTATGAAATAGATCCATAAACTTCAGAGTTAGGATGGTAATTCAACAAATACCCCCAACACGGCCAAAGTTCATTGACCTGAAATGACCTTTGACCATGGTCACGTGACCTGAAACTCGTACAGGATGTTCAGTGATACTCGATTACTCTTATGTCCAAGTTTTATGAACTAGATCCATAAACCTTCAGAGTTAGGATGGTAATTTAACAAAGACCCCCAACACGGCCAAAGTTCATTGACCTTAAATGACCTTTGACCATGGTCATGTGACCTGAAACTCAGGAAGGATGTTCACTAATACTTGATTAACCTTATGTCCAAGTTTCATTAACTAGATCCATAAATTTTAAAGTTATGATAGTAATTCAACAAATACCCCCAACTTGACCAAAGTTCATTGACCCTAAATGACCTTTGACCTTGGTCATGTGACCTGAAACTCGAGCAAGATGTTCACTAATACTTGATTAACCTTATGTCCAAGTTTCATGAACTAGGTCCATATACTTTCTAAGTTATGATGTCATTTCAAAAACTTAACCTTTGGTTAAGATTTTGAAAATAATTATCCCAACATAGTCTAAGTTCATTGACCCTAAATGACCTTTGACCTTAGTCATGTGACCTGAAACTCAGGCAGGATGTTCAGTAATACTTGATTAACCTTATGTCCAAGTTTCATGAACTAGGTCCATATACTTTCTAAGTTATGATGTCATTTCAAAAACTTAACCTTAGGTTAAGATTTGATGTTGACGCCGCCGCCGTCGGAAAAGCCGCGCCTATAGTCTCGCTCTGCTATGCAGGCGAGACAAAAATAATAAAAAAACATGAAGAATACGACAACACCTCAAAATGTAGCGCCCTAAGTGCGGCCGTTGCGTGTACGTACGCTCGTTATTTTCACATGCATTTGCAATGGAACTGGGCACTTAGCAGTGTTTGCGCGCCGTTTAAAGTCGCTCTCTGTGTATATAGTGTAGCTAGCGCATTTGCGTAGCCGTGCGCTCCAGTCGTTTATGCGTTAGTCGCATCTTACAGCTGTGCATGCGTTAGTCGCATCATACAGTCGTTTCAATAATTTCAACACTATATTGATTAACCCAAAAATCAGAATTTTGGTTTTAAAATTCGGAATTTGGAATGGAAGTCGAAAAATCGGTATAATTCTGCCAAAATCGGAATGGTTGGCAGGTATGTAGATTAAAGGGATGTATCCCAGTTATTGATAGTAATTGGCAGAGCTGCCAACATTGGGAAGATAGAATCCAGTAGATTTCGCGGAGGTCTGATTTTGTGAGGGAGCGGCAGAACATTGTCCCACGAATGGGAGTTATGGGTAGCAAAACACATTAAGAAACAACATTTGATAGTAACCGACAGCTGTCTAAACCATCAAAACTTTTTGAAAATAGATAAATTATGCACATTAGAGTGATTTCATGAATTGTCATTGACTTAATATATACTTCAGGCAATACAGTAAATTTTTTTCATAATTCATAAAAATGCATTCAACATGAAAATACCTTAATTGTCCAGAGGGGGAAGGGGCTGCAGTAGTGGTAAACATGGTAAATGAGCTTGCCTAGCGCTGGCCCTGCAAAGACTTATAATTATATGTGGCCTGTTTAAAGTCTCTGAGGGATTCCTGTGAAAATTGTCACACAATCCCATTCCGCTTGAAAATTATCTTTATACTTCGAAAAGTATTTTGTCATCTTGGTCTTGGATGACTCCATCTCCATGATCTCCATCGTCACTGACGATGTGATTGTAGTGTGGATGAATCGGGCAGGGCGTGCTTCGCACAGTTCAGCCAGCCAGCGCCAGACCAGGCTATATAGCTCACTCACGAAAGAGAAAGTGTTCGAATCCGATCAACCGAAGTGAAAGTACCGTAGGCGAAAAAATCTCCACTTTGCTTCTGTTCTTCAGGATTGTCAATAAAATTATTCCTGAAAGTCGGGGTGTAATAGTAATCCACTTGTTAATCCCATCGTTGATCCAGTTTCAGCTCGAATAAAGCGCACACAAGCTTACGAAAAATGCCTTGCAGTGCTCGTGGACTTCCCTTCTCGTAGCCTCCTGGCGCAGCGCGGCCGGCCAGAGACCAGGCAGGGCCGCGTCGGGGCGCATGTGCATAGAGTGCCGCTGAAGTGTTTCCATCACACACATTGCAGAACCCGGAAATAAATGGCTTGTTAGACTAAGGGAGCCCATCCATATTGTATTGGCAGCGTGCACCCCGCGAGCACACCCCCGCTGCAGTAATTAGTGAACAGGATGTATCTCCCCGCTAGACGCAGCTAGCGGCGGCGCGCTGCTCAGATTAAAGCAGATTAACAGGAATCATTAATCCTAGATTTTATCCTTGCAGCTTGCACACGGCCAACTTGCAAGCGAATACTCGTACTCAAATGATGTGCTTCTTTCTAAATCCGTTGGTGAAATGTGCGCGACCGATGCGGTGATTTTTCTTGTCCGCCCGACACGAAATGGAGGTATTGAACTATGAAATATTGAGCTTAAAAGAGTCTTAGATTTTTAGCAAAATACTTCTTGTACGTTTCGAGGTGGAAAGATTCATATTGATATGAGTTATATATTATTTCCCTTGCGTAAAAATTATCTATTTCTTCCAACAAAGTACGATCATCACTTGTTCTTAATCCGACCCGACATGAAATAGGGCATAGTATCTTCTAGCAATGTAAAATTATCGCTTGCGTGTTTGTTTGGGTCCGTTCTGGCACGAAATGAACTTATAAAAGAATGAAATATTGAGCTAAAAAGTGTCTTAAAAACTTTTAAAAATATTTCTGGTACGTTTCAATGTGGAAAGATTCGTATTCATGTAATTAAACTTGCGAAATAATTATGTATTTCTTCGAACAATGTACGATAATCGCTTGTTCTTGAATTCGACCAGACATTTAATAAAACAAAATGCATGGAATGTTAAAAGATAACACGGGTCGTAGATTATTCTAAATATACTTTTAAATAGTTTTAAGGCGGAAAGAATCTAATTACCTTTCGTAATAATCTATGGTATTTTCCAACAATGTACGATTATCGCCTGTGTGTTTTTTTTTTCCACTCTGGCACGAAATAAAGGTATAAAATAATGAAATGTTGAACTAAAAGTGTCTTAAATGATTTTGAAAATATTTCTGGTACGTTTCAAGGTGGAAAGATTCGTATTCATAAAGTTAAACTTGCAAAATAATCACGTATTTCTTTGAACAATGTACGATAATCGCTTGTTCTTGAATTCCACCAGACATTTAATAAAACAAAATATATGGAATATTGATAGATAACACGGGTCCTAGATTATTCGAAATATACTTTTAAATAGTTTTAAGGCGGAAAGAATCTAATTACCTTTCGTAGTAATCTACGGTATTTTCCAACAATGTACGATTATCGTTTGTGTGTTTGTTTCCGCTCTGGCACGAAATGAAGGTATAACACAATGAAATACATGTATTGAGCTAAAAGTGTCTTAAATGGTATAAAAAAAATTCTGGTACATTTCTAGGTGGAAAGATTCGTATTCATATGATTAAACTTGCGAAATAATTACGTTTTTTTTTTAACGATGTACGATAATCGCTTGCTCTTGAATTCGACCAGACATTTAATAAAACAAAATATATGGAATATTGACAGATAACACGGGTCCTAGATTATTCGAAAATAGTTTTAAGGCGGAAATAAAATAACTATTCTATTCTTCGAACAATGTACGATGATAACTCGTTCTTGAATCCGACCCGACATGAAATGAAGCAAAATATTTGGAATGTTAATAGATAAAACGGGTCGTAGATTTCTAAATAGTTACGAGGCGGAAAGCATCTGACTGCCTTTCGCAATAATCTATGGTATTTTTCAACAATGTACGATTATATCTTGTGTGTTTATTTCTGCTCCAACACGAAATGAAGGTATAAATGTGCGAAATATTGAGCCAAAAACTGTCTTATAAATGATCTAGAAAATACTTCTAGTACGTTTCAAGGTGGAAGGATACATATATATCTAATTAACCCTGCTTAAAAATTAAATATTTCTTCCACCAATGTACGATAATCGCTTGTTCCTGTTTTAGAATGATATAATTCACCTTGCCATTAATTTGATGGTTCAAATTACAAAATTTGTTATTTTATGCCATAATATTTTATGCAAAAGTATTCGAATAATTTCATTTCATTTTTACATAATCATTGGATTATTTGGTCACAGCAGGTGAGTATAATAGTGCTTCTTCGCAATTCATTATGACTGTTTTCATACTCGTACATGTATACACAATTAATCAATTTAATGAAAAACGCTCAAGCGCAATGAAAAGAGCAGGATCTTTCGCAGAATATTTATGTCCGCTACGCCCATGACCCTTCAATGATAATTAATCAATATAATCTACGTCGGATACTTTCTTTGAAAAGAACTCGCCGCGCATTATATGGTGAAAGCAAATGGACGCTTTGATCTTTAATAACTTAAACAGCACCTTTGTTAGGTATTTCTTAATCAGTTAATCTTAAAAGGGGATAAGAAGGAACATCCTGTGGAGTCTCTACTTTTTGCCCTCTTATAATATTTTAATGCTATTAAAAGTCATCCAACACTAAAATCTTTTGAAAAATTGGTCAACGATTTCATGTAAACGGGGGGGGGGGGGGGGGGGGGGGCGGCGAAACTTATTAGACCTATAAAATCCTGGGCACGTTGAAATCAACAAAGTATGTATAGCTCTATGGTATAATTATGTACATATATATTTTTTAGGGCGGTAATGTCAATAGGCATCCAAACAGAATACCTCGTTAGAAGGCGGGATTATTAGAACTTTGATTCTAACTTACCTTTTGTATCGGCGTGGGGATACAAAATCTATGCAAATTGTTAACATAATTAAATTTCCCCCCCCCCCCCCCCACTCTTATGCACCAGTTTATCATGCCTTTCTTTGTAACCTGTTTGACCCACCTCTCACTAATTCTCTTGCTATTCATCCCATTATCACTGTTTTGTTCCAGATCCTGTTTGATGTTGCCTGCCTCATTATCTTAATCCCTCTTGGCTTGAGGTCTTTTACTGGCCTTACTTACACTGACTTCCCTTTGTGTCTGCCTACTCCTTTTCTTTCATCCCCTTCACTAACCTGATTGGTCTTCTCTACTCACTAATGCCCCTTTTGTCTCCTTGTTTCTAGCGTTGCTGTAGCTTGTTTGTGGTCTATATTATGGTTGTTCCACTTTATATGTTTGTCATTTTGCCTCCGACGAAGATTCTGCTAGGATCGAAAGCTTAGGCCCCTTTTTGACTTTCTAATAATTAAAAGAAAGATAAACTTAAAAATCGGGGGGGGGGGGGGTATAAAACCAAGTCAATACTAATGTGGGCACTTATGGGTGTAACTCCTAGATTTACCCGGGACCACAATGCCTTGTCGCCTTTTCAGCTACTTTAAGATATATGCCTCATTATATTGCTATATAACTAAGATCAAATTTCATTTGGCCTTTGTAAATGGCGCAAGCACGAGAACACGACACGAACTGCGCTTGAATTTTTTATAAGGCAGATCTTTAACAATTTAGATAGTTTTGACAAGTAGAGAACGTTCGTAAATAATCAAATGAAATAAAGCTTCCATTTGTTGGGGGAGCCAGGGAGAGGGTGGGGGTGAGCAGGGAGGTACATGTATGGCAATTTTGTGTCCCCTACGCTTAACTGACTTTTGGAAGGACGTGTTCCCCCCCCCCCCCCCCCCGCCTACCACCACATGTTTGATGTCCAACTACCCAAAACATATAATGTCGGCTTGGTCGCTATTTATAAAATCCCGTTCTTTAAATCTTCATGATCTATTTTTCACATTTGTTTTTTTTTAACATCCTTTAATTCATTGCATTTGCTTTCTTTTCTCCGTTTTCACACTTTATTTTGCTCTCGCGATTTTTCAAATTACATTGACAAATTATAATTACCCGAAACACTTTTGAAATATAATGTTCGTCTGTCTATTGCGTGCTCATTGTTCATAGTTTCATCTTGGGGTTTATTTTTGCACCACTTGGAATAACGTCAACATGGTCAGGCTTCCTGCTTTCACTCCTGTTCAAAGAAATCTTGTAATAGTTATTTTTGCCAAGAAATGCACAAAGATCGTCCAGACAAAAAAAAAACCGAGATGCCAACGTTAGTGTTTTCATTGAAGCTCGGGCTCAATGAATTCGATCATGAGGACTAATCACTCCTTTGTGAAATGACGAAGTGCCAGTTGCTCGAACTTGTCACAATAGCTCTAATTCTATAGGGAATTAAATCTATTGTTCCTTCGCATTTTATCGTTGAGAGGATAAAAGCATTGCAGCTCTAACTTTGTTGAAAAATTAGACACAGGAGAGAAGTGACGCTTTTTGGACGAAATTGTTAGAAAAAGACGAGATGTAAAATAATCATCAACAACTGCGTATGCATCAATTAACTAGAAATGGCACGAACATGGCAATGATTCTGCATGGAGTGGAAATAGAACATATCGTCCCTTTTTCAGTCCACGTTCATTTACCGCCATGTGATGTGCATCTAGAGCAATATAAAATTCTGA
The DNA here is from genome assembly GCF_037042905.1 of Lytechinus pictus. Classification (NCBI taxonomy): domain Eukaryota; kingdom Metazoa; phylum Echinodermata; class Echinoidea; order Temnopleuroida; family Toxopneustidae; genus Lytechinus; species Lytechinus pictus. The sequence continues at coordinate 459,779 of NC_087251.1, forward strand.
ACGCAAATTGTATGAATATATGCGGATCATTATTTATGTACATTACTATATTTTTAAAATCCCCTTGCCCGGCATCCGGGGTAGGAGGATGGGCGGCAGCAGGGTAATTTTGATTAGGGGGAGGAGTAACTTTTTTTAATACTTAATTTCATATCGGGTCGGATCAAGAACAAGCAATAGTTGCATCTTGTTAGAAGATGTAGATATTATAGCGTAGGGAGAATTAGATTCTTTCCGTTCCAAAACTCTTCTGAAGTATATTTTTAATAATTTAAGATCGTTATGAACTCGATATTTGTCAATCTTATACCGCCATTTTATGTCGGGTCGGATCTCTTTCCGATTCGAAACCTTTTAAAGTTGAATTAAGAAGGGGGTGAGTTTCCATAAATATAGGTTCTACATACAATATATAGTATATATAAGTTGTTCAAACACATAGCATGTCACAATAATCCTCTGCCTTCTCGATATTTTGCTTTGAAAGTCTATGAAATTAGCCACCTGTCAGAGCCCGAGAGACGAGTGTACAGAAAAGTCACTCGGAGTGTGACGTCACCGGGGGGAATTTAGTATAAGAGGTGCCTGAATGTCATACAGAAATGCTATGCAGAGAGAGAAAGATATTTTACAATTTTTTTTCAAAGCAACTCAAATCAAACAAATAGGACTGATATGTACAAATCTTTACTTTCCCTGTATAAAAAACAGTATGAATAACCACCATGAACTCTTCAATCATGATGTAAGATAGCAAACAGTGAGTTATTGAATGATATTTTCACTATTTCTCATTTATTTTATCACGATGTTCAATCAAGTGAGTAGCTGGAAAGTAATTCCGGCGGCTAGCTCAGCGCGCGCTGAACGCATAATACTAGTACACACAATACCCAGGCATTGAGTGTACTGTTATGGTCTGGTATGTCGACTTAGTTCATGGCCGTGCAGCGATCCCCTGGCGTTTTTTCTTCTTTTCTTTTGTCTTTGACTCCACTTTTATATCCTCTGGATCATTTCCACTCATAGCTCATTCCACAGAACAATCTTGAACCAAACGTATAGTATTCTCTCTCGGCCTTCTGAGTTGTTTTCTATATTTAATTACGCTAGGGGTCACCGTCACACATACAAACGCAATTCGGAAGTGAGTTGAAGACAGAAAGATATATAGTAATTAGTATACATCTCTATGGTTGAAGACAACAAGAACGGTACGGTAGCTCGACAGCTAGCTGCGCCGGAGCGGGCGGCCGGTCGGCACGTAAAGCAATTCCGCAACCAACTGTGTTTTTTTGCAAGAGCCGCGTCACACGCGGATAAATATGTCATAATAACACGTCTGCTACGGTATCGACTGGTGAGAAGATCTCGATCAAATTTCATATTATTCACCTTGAAATTATTCCTTTAGGGTCTATGGTATCATTCTGAGGGAATTCACATATTTGGAATAATAGTACGGCCACAAATATTTTAATCATTTCCTCTTTGCAAGTTCTATGGCTCGCAGATACAACTTCAACTGCAGTTATTCCATATGAAGGAGTACGTGCATAGTACACAAAACGGCACTGCCTTGATTACTACACCGGGACCGAATACCCCCCGGTGACATCACACTCAAAGAACACCCGTCTCGGTAGGCATTGCAGGAGCGAACTCAGGGAAAATGGGTAGGGATAAATCGTTCAAATTCACTATTTTGAAAAAAGAAAATGGGGGTCGAATCACCTATTAGTGTTTGGGGGGTTGTAAGGTTGCTATTAATGTAAATATCTCAATATTTGGAATCGTCTTCTTAATTCAACTTTAAGTATCATCTAGATCGAAACTCTGTATAGGTATATCTACGATTTTCTTGAAGTCGACCATCATTTTATAACGGGTCGGATCAAGAACAACAATCGTATATTGTTGGAAGATATAGATATTCATAGCACAACAAAAATCAATTATTTCCACATCGAAAGTCTTAAAATATATTTTTATAGACAGAGGATATCTTTTAACTCGATATTCCATACTGAAATACTTTCATCTCATGTCGGATTGGATCACGAATAAGAAATTTTGCGACTTTTATTCCATAAAAAATGTTTTTTCGACTTTGTCGGGAAATTAGTCATTTAATTTTTTCTGACAGAACATGGGTTCGTCCATATAGGGAAATATCAGTTATTTAAATCGTTTACACTCAAATTAAGTTTCAAATCATGCGCGATCGATCGTGAATTAATTTGAGATGTTTGTAACTCCATTTCATTTGCCTTTCCAATATTGTCAAGGAAAGTGTCATTTATGTTCTCAGAGAACATGAATTCAGTCCTAAAGATATATGAAATTTATCTTAAATTGTTTGCACCTCAAAACAATCGATAATACATCAATCGGAAATGATGGCGAAAATCAAAGAACGACAGAGATATTCCATGCATCCAACAATCTAATGGTATCGGTTCGCGAAATACGCAGTAGCACCCATTCATCATGTTCATAATAAAATATAGAGGGTGAAGAGTTTCCTCATTTGAATAACCACATGCGGCACTAAAAAAAAAGGATCGTCACATCTATCAGTTCCCATTATTTGTATAAAGGCCCTATATAGTCTATTTATTCACAAAATGTTGCTAAACTTAAAAAATAGACCTAAAATGATTCTGGGTTTATCAAATACTGCAGTATGAAAGTTACAATGAGTATCATACAGTTTCACTTTTTTTTCATAAGTAAGATGTTTTGTATGGGGATGTCATCTGTGGATCCCAAGCATTTTCTTTTTCTTCATTCAATGTTTTTTTATAAGAAAAAAATATATCGACAACTAAACCGCATATCCGGTTTTTCATTATTGTTCCTGCTCGAAATGATACAGAGCGATCAAAAGACGGCGTTTGTCTAGCTTTGAAAGTTAATGATAATGGGCGATAATGTGCATTCGACCCTTAACGCCCCCGCAATCCCTCCCCCACTCTGCGTGTGGTCTTTAGTGTCACTAGGGAATTGTTAGCGCACACAGCAAAAACTGTGGTGTTAACCGGTGTACATAGGACCACACCAGATATTTTACACCGGTGTTAAATTTGTGGTGTTAGTTTTACACCTATAGGCAGTAGAGGCGCACGGCCAATATTGGAGACTGTCTCCAATGTGAGAGATTATCTCCAATATCAGAGACTTTTGTAAAGAATTTGGGTATCCAATTTCAGAGACAGTCTCCAGTTTTGGAGACCTATTTCCTTTGTTTACATTTGCTGCAAAAGGATTACCTTGGCGGCAAATAAAAAAGTGATAAGGAGATTCATCATGAAAAATTACCCCTTTTCACCGTCTACTTTAAAAATTCACCGTCTACTTTTGTTTTGATAAGGATTTTTGTTGTCAATCACACACAAAACAAATGGGCTTCTGACCTCAGTGAGACAAAATTTTGGGTGGAAAAAATCATGCTTTTGTTGGTGTTGTTTCTTTTGTCCTTTTGCAAAGCAAGTCTCCAATGTGGGAGATTGTCTCCCCTATTGGAGAAAGTCTCCCATATTGGCCGTGCGCCTCTACTGATAGGTGTTATTACAACACCTATGGTTGTTACATTTACACTCTTTGGTGTTATGTTCAATCTCTAGGGTGTTACTTTAACACCTCAGGGTGTGGTCCTCTATTAACACCAATTGGTGTCAGTTTTAACACCACAGTTTTTACAGTGCACTATGAGAAACTGGTGGATGAAAGGCTGATATCGGATTTAATCCCGTGCCTAGAAAGACAGTATTGAACATCCTTGATACTTAAGGTGACAGGTGCCCTAATTTTTTTTTTTTTTAATGATTTTATTTTTTTGGTCTCCTTTGCTAGTTTCATGTGTGTACTTCATCATGCAACTTTTTTTATCTCAATATTCTACCTCTTTTTTTAATAAGAGGGGGGTTAAAACATATTTTCATAAAATTCTCAAACCGGAAGTAGTATTTTACACACCGGAAGTGATTAAATCTGTCCCCAAAACCTTTGATACTGCCTTAAAAAAAAATCAGAAAATCCCCAGATTTTTTTTGGCTGAAGCCCCAGATATTCCATGTAGCAAAGTGGACTACCACCCTCTGTTGGCCAAATAGGGAGAGCTACTGTATTGCACAATATGGCAGCGACTACAAGTTACATACACTATGTGACAGACATGGCGCGTTACAAATGTCCGTTATTATTAGTATTATAGCCCTTTCTTTATCGTGATATTATACAAAATTGAGGTTTTTTTAATGAAAAATGTAATAACTCGAGTTCTAATCATTGGATTTGCATAAAATTTTGTAGAATTGTGTATCTTGAAGAGTACAACAAAATAATGATAGTTTTTGTGCATGGTACCCCCACAGGTGGAGTTGTGTATAAAAGTCCTTTCTGAATTTCTCATTATCTGACTGCTTGTTTAATCCATAATTTTTACAATTCTACTCTGAATATTTCTTAAAGCCATCATAAATTCATCACAAAGAAGTCAGAGAATGAAATTAATCCATCAAAACTTAAATTACACTCAATGTTGTGAAGTTATAACCATAGAAAGTTCATATAGAGAAAAATCATGATTTTTAAAGTCATGACTTTGAATGACCATATTTTGCTTATGCATAAAGCTAATATGCCACAGTGCAAATTTTTGTGTAGATCAGCTCATAAGCTTTCCAAAAATATATAGTTTGTTGGGGTACAGGTACTTAGTAAGAATCCTATGCTTGATTATATACCCGTAGTCGTTTCCGCACGGTAATAGGGCACCTGTCACCTTAAAAGCACTGATTTTTATACCGAGACTCAAACCTCGGATACATTTGATCTACGGCAGCCGTAAAGCGAATCAAAACAGCCGTTTAATTATTACTTTTTAAATACACACCACCTATTTGCAGCTGGTTCAAAAATGTTAAACGGCTGTTTTCGACTCGCCGTACAGCCGCCGTAGAGCAAATGTGACCGAGGTATAAATAGTAGTGCTGATTAGTGGCGTACCTAGATTTTTCAAAGGGGGGGGGGGTGCAAATTCGTCCGCCCAAAAATTTGACAAGCAAAAAAAGGTCTTGAACCACAAGTAAATGACATTTCGCGCCAGAAAAAAAAAAAAGAAAAAAAAAAAAGGTCTTCACATTAGGAGAAGGGTCACTTATGGCTCGTCAGGGATCACTTTTGGCTCGTCAGGGGGGGGGGGGCAGGGATACGTCACTTGCATGTATTGTGACTCGTCAGGGGGGAAGTCTGCCCCCCCCCCCCCTTATTAGGTACGCTAATGGTGCTGATCGTTGACTTTGGCCGGCTTATTAGGTCCGGTAAGGGTCGAATATAAAAATTTAAACGTCTCAGATTAATTGAAAATCGTTCGGGACAGAAATTATTTCAAAATTGTTTTGATTTGGAAATTATATTGAAATAATTTAATTACCTTCTAGAATAAACTCTCTCCTAACCCCCCCCTAACCCTATAGTACAATTCACGTATCTTTTCAATTAAGTCAGAAATCTAAATCCTATATTGGATAATGGTCTCAACGTCTCAGATCAGCTCATGATCGATCAGAACATATTTTAAAATTGTTTTGAGGTGGAAATTATATAGAATTTATTTCAGATACCATAAACTCTTTCTCCTGAAATAAATATTATTCGCTTATCTTTCCAATAAAATCAGAAAGGGAAATACGTTGAAATAAAAGTACTCAACATCTTAGATTATAATGCACGATCGTTCGAGACGTATTTTTGAAATTGTTTTGAAGTGGAAATGATATATCATGAAATCAATTAAAACCTTCCAATGTAAACTCTTATTCTCCTGAAAGAAATACAATTCGCGTATTTTTCCAATAAATTAAGTCCCACAGAAGCAGATTGCGTTCCCAATAATTTTCAAGAATCAAGAGTGCCTACAATATCAAAAATTCAGCAAAAGTTGCCAAAAAAAAATAAATATACCCAAACAAATTATATGATGTCAGAAACAAAATCAAAATGTCAAGAACATCAAAATAAAGAAACAGCAAAACAAAAATAACATAAAAGGAAGTATATCAAATCAACATAAAAAGTAAGGCAGCATGATGTCAAACAAAATAAAAAGAAGTAGACATTTTGTTGATTTGCGATTTAGCGTGTTGAATGATTTGGCGTCATTATAATTCTCCAAAATTTAGTCTGCCGTTGCTATCAATGTTCGCACTAATTTAGTTACATTCGGGCATCATATTCATATTGTCTCATTTTATCTGGCCTCTAAAAAATATTAATCTTCCCATGGCAAAGATGAATTGGCCTACCACTCTAGTTATACGCTCTTGGCGGACATTATCCGGCGAGTTGGATGATATAGGCCTATTCATACCAAGATGTCTCAAACTATGGCCTTAATAGAGGTAAAAACTATGCATGGGCACCATTCGTGCAAATGCTCGATCATTAATATTCTTTTTAAACGAACGGTTGGTCTTGCGCTTCTTGATTTTCATGCTCAAGAATTAATTTTTGTTGTCAGTGCTAAGAAGCAATGTTGACGTTCGGATAAAACGGGATAAAATAGGCGTGTATGCAGTATCCATCTGTATCCGGCCCCAAAATCATACGTTAAAAAAAGTCAATAATTCAACTTATTTTTCAAGTGTGAATCTTCCGTGTCAATCTCAATTCGCAAGCTGCAACATTTTCGAAATCGGCAGTATTTCTATCGATGGTGAGAATTTTCAGTTCAGTTCGTTGACAACGGAAACTATCGAGAACCATCGACTTGTCGAGATCGAGAATTCTTGTCATATTCACATCGTGCGCACGTGGATGTTGATCTGTACTCGGTCGCCATGCAACACGATGTGGCCGAGCATATACTAGCTAGCTGTAGTCGTTTCTAATATAGAGCGTGCTTGCATGCATGCTTTGCTACGGACATAAAAGAGGAACGCCTTTCATTATCATGCTTTAAATAATAATAAATTGAAGTCAAACAGCACGACAAGTAGAACTAGCTAGTACAGGCACCACGACGTATATGTTTACTCTTCATTCTGGGTCTTCACTCCAGAGCGAGCCGCGGAATTGAAGGCTAGCCATGGCCGGCGCGGGGTGAGATTGCCTTTGCGAATTTTGATAGAAATGGGGAGCAGCGGCAGCGCTTGAGATATCTATGGCGCAGCTAGCGGCAGCGAGCTGCCGCTAGATACAGCGAGCTGGGGATTAAATCTATAATCAAATGGATTATAAAGTATGGCAGCGAGCGGCAGCAGGCATAGGGGGAGCTGCGAGAGCGGATGTGAGTTCTATTGTGCTTTAATTATCGCAGCTAGCTGCCGCTATTATCCCGTCTTAGAGTGTGCAGGCATACGCTCGCGGGGTGCATGCTGCCAATACAATATGGATGTTCTCCCTAATTCACCAGTTGTTCAGTAAAATTATCTTCATTTACATTGGAAATCAATGTACGATTATACAAAACTGGTAAAAGTTACTGGGTAAAATGAAAATGTGATAAGGAAGTTCCACGTGGGTGTTAGGGAGTTGAACATGCTAGACTCGTAAAACAGTCGTTTGTATGATTTTACAATATAACAGCTAAAAATCCTGATTATCCGGGAGATTTTGGCATGGGATCGGGAGAACTGGAGATTGGATTGCAATCCAGTATTCTCCCGCAGGATCCGGGAGACCTGGAAGCTCTGAATATGGCCTGATTGAATGTGTAAATCCTAGAACTACATAAAACTAGATCCAGCCTAGAGACAGTCAGCCTCAGGTTACTATGGTGTGCACATTCCATACCATTGTTGGATTGCTAATTAAAAGTAACCTTGATCTGCGGAAACCCAAATAAAAATATTTTTACTTACTGCTTTCTTGCTGACAGCATTAAGGAATGGACGTGCATCTGGATGCTTGATGAGTTCCTTTAATAATGCTTCACACTTGTTGATCTGTGTTAGATCCCCTCGACCACGTCCACTGGATGATCTGCGATTCTTAGCTGATGGCCCTGATGAATCAGAAGCTGAATCTGAAAGGATTTATTTTTTATTATTGCATAGACTAGATATTTTAGCCAAAAAAATAGCACTTTTATCATGTACAGTCCACCCACCTTTTGTTATTATCTAATAGAAAGACCACCGTACATTGATAAAAAAACATTCTGAGAGATGAGATGATACCATTCGTAGTAGTTTAATTGGCATCCACATTTCTCAAATAATTTTAGAAAAATGAATGTCCGAGTGCTGTTGCCTCATTGACTTTAGTACAAGAGTGCAAATAGATAAATTTTTCAGGTTTCATTTACTGCTAAAATAATTAAAACAAACCAAAAGTATAAGAAATTTATATCAAAGGAAGCATATCATCTCATCTCTCAAGATAAAGTAATAAATTGTTATCATTGAAGCATTGCCATATGTAATTCAGTAGATTTTATGATAGCCAGATTAGGAATTATTTAGTTTTTTTAATATGTCTTGTATAAATACTTCCTGTATACACTCTATGTGTGCTAGGAGGACAATGAAATCATGGTAAGATTGAATGAGAAAGTCAAATGTCTTGCTTGGAAAAATTGAAAAATCCTGAATTACATCACAATAATATTCCTTCTATGAGTCCTAAGGGGAGCCATCCTAGGACCACAAAATAATGAAAGACATGATCATCACACTAACCATCTGCATTCATGCTTCCATTAAGGGCTACTTTGAAAAGAGCCTTTCCAGAATTCCTTTTCTTCTGGACTTCCTCCTGCGATGACTCTGAGTCTGTAGAATCCATTCTAATACTTCGTTTCTGACCCCTCCTCTCCAAGGATGACCCCCGACCTCCCTTCTCTTGAAACTTTGACCTTCCTCTGGTTTCCAGGGATGATAAAGACTGTTGCCCTTTCTTATCTTGAGCGCTCTGCTGACCTTTCTTTCCACTAGCACCCAAGACAGGTTCAGAATCTTTCTTGGAGGCTTTGGTTGACTGGCTTGGTTCTGGTGTATTCTGTCTGGATTGACGTCCCCTACTCTGAGACCGGCTCCTAGAACCAGTCTTCTCTTCAGCCTTGGGTTGACTTTTAGGATTCTCCTTCTTGGCAGGTTTAGAGGCAAACTTCTTAGCTGGTCCTAGACAGGGGAGCAAGTATAATATCAAAACGGATTTATCATAAATATTTTGTAAAACACAAAACAATTAATATGACACTGCCTTCCAACACATTCCAAAAGTCCCTTTCCTCTTGCCTGCACAAAACATAATAAAATAGTCTTGTTAAAATATTGCAAAATATGGTGAAAGGTAGTGAAAAATGGGGGGGGGGATAAAATCATCAATATTCAGCATTCATGTTCTATCCAAAATCCTTTGTCAACAATGTTCGTTTTTATGTTGTTGTTTTCTTAATATCACCTTTATTCAAAACAAAACAAAGTTACAAACAATGAAAATAAGTCCAATTACTCTTTTTTAGGACGAAGCACAGGACTAATAAAAGAATTACAGATACACAATATATAACATATCACAATCAAATTTACATTGATGAAACGATTATACATTGGTGATTGCAGAAAAGAAAATTGAAATAGATCAAGCACACACCCTTACAACAGAAATGGAGAGAAGATAGAGGGGAGAAAGAAAGAGTGAACTTGATGAAGAGAGATAGGAGGAAAAAAAAGTGTGACGAGTGAAAAAAAAGAGAAAAACGGGAAAAAAAGGAGAAGACGAGGGAGAAGACAAAGAAGGGGGAGGAGAAAGAAGAAAAAGAGGAATAAGAAGTAAGGGAGTGCAATACAAAGTTTTGTGAATGAGATATTGCATTATTATCTAAAAGAGTCGTATCTGTCCATTGCGGCTCTGCCCTAGCATTGAAGATGACATATGACCCTACAAGAGCTAGTTTGCTTATCGTATGAATGGTGTCCTTACATACTCTACTATTTACAAAACGGAAAATCTTCTTAATCTGTTGTTTGTTTTCTTTAGTAATACACCTCGACTTCAAAACAAATCAACTGTGTTTCACAACTGGCTGCCCTAATGTCCTCATTAAGTTGTGCATATCGTTCTAGTTTCCTCACTCTAGCTTTTGGAATACTGGGCTAAAATGGTACTGTGAGCTCAGCCATTACTACTTTGGGTATATCGCTGAAAAAAAGTACCAATTCCGGCTTTTCAGTTGTCGGCATAATGTTGGGGGAATCGTTCCCCCCACCCACTCTAAAACCGGGAAGATCTGCAAATATTGTCACAGGAATCATGTTTGTTTCTATTTTTTCAATTCATTTGCAATATAATAATAATAATAATAATTATAACATTTGTAGGGCGCTTAATACAGGTGTTTCTAAGCGCTCAGTTTTCTGCCTATCAACTAAATTACCGGGGAAAAAAAAAAAAAAAAAAAAAAAAAAAGAATATATATATATAACGCAATATGCTGTTGTGTCTATAGGTAATATTTATACAAAAAGATCCCTCTCTCCTTCACCCTACATGAAAGAAAATGAGGGAAATCCCAATAATCTTAACCCTAATCTCCCAGGATATTTCGATTCATATCAATCCCGGGAGGATTACATTTTAGCCTTTCATAAAGTAATTTTGTAGTAACTGACTAAATCAGCTCCTAACATAGCATTCAGTGTAAATGTTGTTTATAGCATTCCTATCAGTTGTACTTAAGAAAAATTCCAGTATAAAAAACAATTTGTTTATGTATTTCTTTGTTTTTTTATTTCATTTTTTTGTTGTTTTTTTTTGGACAAAATTTGGCATCATTGTTTTGTTCTTAAATAGTATCAAATTAAGTGACTTGAAAATAATAGCAAAAATAATCACTCATGAATTTTAGCTGATTCTGATAGTCATGGATTAGGTTTATACCTGGGTCAAAGAGATTCGCTGAGACTTGGCCATCATTACTCGATAGGTCTTTGCAGCCTGCCATGTGCGTACAGTACCAATGGGGCACGTACACGTATGAGCACAGAACCGGAACAAAATGTAGGCCTAGGCATATCGTTGTAGGTCCTGATTAACAAGTTAATGATATTTTCAATATGATCTGGTGTTCAAGTTGACCTATTTCAAGACAGGTAACTAGGCCTAGTGTCTTATGCATCCAAGACACAATGCATCAAAAGAAAACATAATAGCAATTTTTTTCAAGTAGATTCTTAATTACTGTGATGCTGATAATTTATTTCTTCATTTTTGATAATAGTTATAATTTATTTTCCATATAAACATGGATATCGTATCGTCGATGATGTAACCATCATCACAATAACTCTTAGTCATAAAATGATTTTTTTTATTTACATTATTTGAAAATGATTTGCGCATTGGTCCAGTTAATTTATGAATGTATAAGTTTATGTAAATTTAGATTTCCAATAGCAGCAACCATTCGATCGGCTGTTGAGTGATTATTATCCTAATTTATATTTATATTTATTTTGTTAATAACTGTGCCTGTGTCGATTGAATATTAATTTTATGGCAGAGTTCCAAACACTAGAGCCAGCCTCTGTATGTATATGAACAGATAAACACGCCTTTTGCAGATTCAGTTTTGTTTGTCAATTTAATACTGAATTTTATGTCAGTTTATTAAGGGGCAGCGGAATGATTTTGAAAGTGGAGGGCATACAATCATATCGTTTTGATGTAGGCCTATTTTTTATTTTCACTTAGGGGAGGAGCCCGGTCGCACCCAATGCACTTTATTTTGATTGTGTTAAAGTGAATTTGCTTAATTGGGTGTGTATGTCATTTCACCCCACCCCCTAAAAAACAAATAAAAAAAGAACATTCTGACTTAAAAAGAAGGGAAAACAAAAGTAAACTAGAACTGAACTTGTCACTGAGACAAATTAGGTGATACGCCATCAGCGCCATACAGACGCAGATACAATGGATGATTATATATGCAGTTGACTTTTAAACTTGGACTGGTAGGTTGCTCCCAAATATGATTATTATTGAGTAGACCAATTCCAACACTATACTTTTTCAAGGTCATCAACGTCAAATTGATATTCGAAAGTGTGAAAAATAACCCTAATTAGATTAGTGAAGATGACGTCGTACGATCTTGGTTTTATTACAAGAAATGATTGTTTAGTCATGATCTATCCGCATACAAAATGTAGACGAATTTGGACCAGTAGTTGCACTCTTCATACAAAAAACGATATCTGAACTTTGACCCTCATTTTCATGGCAAAAATGGCCTCATATAATATTGAGGTTATTTCGACATATAATTGTGGGATCACGTTTTGGACGCCTACAAAATTCGGGCTCATTCAGACTAATGGTTTGTGATATAGAAAACAATGCGATACTAGTATTTGAATTTTGATACTCATTTCCATACCCAAGGCCTTATATGAACTTGATGAAATTCAGACCTTCATTTTTGAGGAGCGCGATCCCGCCAGCGCTCCTACCGCGATCCTAAAAAAATAAGGAGAACGAAAAATCACGCTCTTTAAAAAAAAAAAAAATAGCCTTCACAAAAAGTTGCTGAAATTTCACATTTTACATCTTTATATTCACGAAATAGGCATCTGTTTTCCATAATTCCTTGAAATTATTTTGGTTTACTTGGAAACTACCGAAAAAATGAAGAATATTCACCTCTTTCCCGAATCTGATTTGATTTTAAACTTGGTATACATGTATATTGTAGTCCCATATGTAGATTTTCATGGCAACACCATGGAAGTCTACATGAGGGACTACAATATTTACCGAGTGTAAATTCAAATAAGAGTCGGGAAAGAGGTGAATATTCTTCATTTTTCTGATAGTTTTCAACTAAATCAAAATAATTTCAAGGAATTATGGAAAATAGATGGCCATATCATGGATTTAAAGATGTAAAATTTGAAATTTTAGCAATTTTTTTGTACAGTATTTTTTTTTTTTTTTTTAAGCAGGAGCGCGATATTTTGTAAACGTATTGACCCAGGTCTACTTTCACCACAGATTAAGTAATAGCTACACAGCTATTGCATATACGATGTTAAGAAAAATCTACAATTTATCATACATGTATTGTATCGAATTGATTTGAGCTCCTCAAGGAGAGCGATTCTGAGGAGCTCAATTGAGCTCCTCAAAAAAAAAGGAGAGCGATTTATTGAGCTCCACAAAATTATAAACGTGAAGGACTGGAAATTATCAGATATGATTGTCTGGGTATGTTCTATATCCTTGCAAATTTTGGGCTCATTTGGATTTATGGTTTCTAAGACACAAAACAAAGGGAGATCTGAAATTTGACCATCATTTGCATACCCAAGATGGCCTTAGTATAGTACTTTAATTCATTAGCCATGTCAAGTCTGGATATGAGACTACTACAGAAGGAAGAGTTTGTCCTTTGAATGTCACACGTCAACTTTGAATTCGATTGGGGATGGTTTGTACTTTTTGAAAAAACTTTAGTTGATTTTTTAAGATAATAAACATAATTTATAAGAGACTCAGCGAAATAACAACCAATTGACGATATTTTAAACTATAATATACATTAAATATTAGCCAGACCCCCCACCACCAGGAATCGAACCCGGGGCCTCAGGGTTGGCAGGCAGATAGCTTGACCACTATACTACAAAATATCCCCATAGACTTAACACGTGAAGCTCAAAATCTGTCATGGTTCATTCACAATGCTGACTTTCAATTGAAAATTTCGGCACAATCCCGACATCTAATGAAAAAATAGAGACAACATTACCGAAAGTGCATAGTCTCAGCTACAATATATTCAAATTTGGAAAAATTAGGAGCAAGGATTATCGAGATACAGCTCAAAGAACATTGTCATATAGATTCATGTTTTGAGAAAAGTTCACCTTCCATAGACTTAACACGCAAATAGTGAAAATTTTGACACTTGGCCTTTAATCGAAAATATGACCATGAAAACGTCCTCTAAACGAAATTTGACATGAGGTATTTCAAAAGAGAATTGACTGAGCTATAACATATCAAAATTTGGGAGAGAATCGACCAACAATAAGCGAGATAACCGCAAATGAATTTGAAATTTGTGACGTCAAAATTTAAAAATACATTTTTTTTAATTAGAAGATGATATGACGTCACAATGTCCGATCAGCCCAAATGATGCATGAATTCATATCTACAACTCATAGGCTTTTCAGAATATGTAATAAAATTTGGGGGTATCCAGGCATTCTGAGGAGCTATGGTGGATTTAAGATAGGCATGATTTTGTGTATTATTCGCCATAGACGCGCGCACGGATTTCACACTTTGACGCGCACCTGTGACATAATGGAAAGTCACTTTGAGTTGCAAATTTTTGCAACTTGTTAAGAAAAGTATCAGGATTCCAAAAATGTAAGAAAAAAGAGGTTTCTGCGTTCCGTACGCGTGAGGACGCGTACGCACAGAAATTTTCAAAATGCTCAAAATTGTCTGAAATGTACTCTCGTTTGATCAAAGTTGAATATTGAGCATTTTTTAATTTAGAAGCGTGCGACGCACACGCGGTCATGAATGCAACTCGGCGGTAGATATTAACCTGAAGTTAATGCCTACCAAAAGAATTTTGAAAATGACGTTTAGTTAGGAAGATATGGTCAATTACATGACTCAAGGTGAAAAACACAAAATGGCGCCTACGTGACGTCATGCATTACTGATTATCATGAAAAGCTTGACACCGATTCTTCTGATGAATGTCATTGATCATGGAAATTTTCATGTTAATTGAATGATGAAAACTTAAAGAAAGTGCGTGAACAAAATCAGGAAGAAAGAAAGAAGAATAAAGAATAAATAATAATAAAAAAGATTCTGACAATCACAAGAGGTGATACACTGATGGCGTATCACCTTACAAGTTGGAACAATAAAAAGTCATTCTAGACAATTCATTTTTGGTGCCAAATAGGCCTAGAGATTTTGGGAATTTATTATGTTTCGATGAGATAAATTTAATAGTATGCCTACTCTGAAAACCCGAAACTTTATTATATAACACAAATTTTAACATTGATGGTATGACGGGAGGCTCACCAAGAACAAGTGTAGGATGCCCTCAATACTACTTGCTAAATAGAGCATATAATCAAAGATCAAAATAATGAATGATTTATACAAATTATAATAAATATTTCATACAAATTAAAGGAAGTTTACATATAGTATATAGAAATTTCCAAATTATATCCCAACACAATAAATATTATTTTAAAGTAAATGGGTCTTGAGAACAATTGTGGAAAAGGACGATGCATTTAAAGGAAATCATGAGAAGAGAGGCAGCTAACTTGTTGTCTTTTGAATTATTAAAGGGATGGTCCGGGCTGAACGTATCTATAGCTTAATGAATAGAGTAGGATTCACTGAGCAAAATGCCGAAAAATAACAAAGTTATTGAATTTTAAAGTTTAGCAATATTTTGTGAAAACAGTCATCATGAATATTCATTAGGAGGGCTGATGATGTCACATCCCCACATGCTCTTTTGTATTTTATTATATGAAATATATGAAATTAGGTTTATTCAAATTTTTTCCTCCAAGAAATAGAAAAATTTGATTGACAACTGATTTAGTGCATTAGATATTTATTGCTGCAACTTATTTCATTATAAGGGAGACATATTATTCACTCAAGTATGAACAGGGCTCGAAATTAGCGGTTGCCCGGGTGCCATTGGTAACCAAAACTACCGGCATGGTTGCCCGGATGGCAACCAAGAAAATTCCAGATATTTCTTTTCTCAAAGAAAATAAAATTCTCCGGATTTTGCGGCAAGCAAGAATGCTTTTCCACTCCAAAGTTTACAACTTCGGGAACAGGAAAAACATCTTTCAAGATTGCATTGTTGCAAAGTGTCAGCTCCGAAAGATCGCCCAAACCTATTAAAACACATGTTCTTGATCAAGCCATGCGCTATGCGATCCAATAGAGCCAAAACATTGCCTGCCAATGAGGTCTCAGATTGTCTGCCTGTCTGTCAAAGTTTAGCTAAGTCCTCGGTGAGAACCATAGAGCTTAAAATTTTGACATGATTAAATGAGGTGTTGCAAGTTTATGTAGAAATAATAAAGCACTTCTGTTATAAATGGTAAGTGAATGCACAAAATGTAGAGGGCGCAACAGTTTGTTCGTCAATATACACATTATTATCAGATCAAGAATGTGGAAAGGGGTCTCAGGACTAACCTTTACACTTGCGCGGTTGTTACATCTTCATTTTTTTAAAAGACAGAAAAATTGACATTTTTTCAATTTTTCTTTGATAATTACTGCTACTTCATGAACATGTGTTATCTTACTCATTAATATGCATGAGCATGATTGCCTATTCATATCAGATTCATGAATATTGATGAGCAACTTAAAATATGGCATTTTCTAAAGATTGAGGATATTTTTGAATGCCAAGTTGTAATAAGAACTTGAATCATGTGTAGGGGAGACCGGGGTTAGTTGAAACATTGTAATTTTTTTTAACATCTTTAAATAAATTTCTGCAATACTGCCCTCAATTTATTGTCATTATCAACAGCCATCCACCATATTACAGACAACACATGTGCAACAAGCCTGGTGAAGTTAGAAAGGAATTTTTTTTTGGACCTTCTGAGTAATTTTTTTCTCTTTCAGAAATGTTTTATTATCTCAGAGAAGTTTATAGATCAGGTTGGCCAGTTTGGGGGTATAATAGACACTTGTACCAAGCTACAAAATGAGGTTATTTATATGCCATGGTGAAGTCCCTTTTTTGTGCTGTAAGCTTATAAACGTCAATGGGCCTCCGGGGTTAGTTGGAACAAAATTGAAGGGGCTAGTTGGAACATGTTCCAACTTACCCCAAACATAATTATGAATAAAAACATTGGATAAGAGAAAAAATATATAAAGTATTTCACATTCTTCTGAACATGTATTGTATACCATGCTTGTTTTGTTTATCAGTTAGGTCTGAGTGTGCATTTAAGGTCTATTACATAGGCCCCTATTGCAATATTAACCTTTATCAAACTGGGGGGGGTCAATATGAGCCCCCCCTCAAGAAATGTTGTCACTACGCCGTTGTGCGAAATTTTTTGACTACACTGCTCAATGGCTTTTTACTTTCAGTCTTGCGCATCATTTGAGACCAAATTTGCAATGCCTGCACGGTTTCGAAATTACACAACATTTTGTACGTGCATGTCGGACCCAAAATTGCTCAAAAACGTGATTCCATGTACAAGGTCAATGCAAATTGTGTTCTTCAACCAAAAGTCATAAATATATGATTATTTTTTACTTTGTTGGTTCAAATAGATTTATTTTATGCTATTTATGATCGCAAAAGAGTCCCAACAAAGTTCATCGGAAAAAACAAAGGTTCGAAAAAACAAAGAAATACAAATAAAAAAACAAAAAATACATAAGAAATTATATTTTTTTCAATTTTTTGTGGATATTTGTGAAAATTGTGAAAATTTATACTCTCACCAAAAATTAGCATTCTACTAGCTTAATAAATTAGGCAAAAACATACCAAAAAAAAAAAAGCTTATTGCATAATTAATTAATGAAAAAAATATAAACAATTAATTTTTGTCTCGTAATTTTGATGCAGAAGTACATGAAATTGCTGATAGTACACTTAATTGCATGTAAAATCAAACGAACCCAAATATGCGTAATTCTACTACACAGTCTGCTTCCGTGACTGGCTGTATAATAGAAAACATAAAGTTCAACAAATCCACACTTTAAATATTTTGAACTTGAAAAAAATAAAGCAAATGAGCTACAACCATGTAATATTAGTTTTAAGTAGTTTTAGTATAATTCTTAATTGAACAGTATGCAGTGTTCCAACTTACCCCATACCATGTTCCAACTTACCCTGTATTGGGGTAAGTTGGAACGTTTGCGATGGTCTTGTTCAAGGTGGATTTTTTCAGTAACCATAATAGAGTTTAAAATTTTATGGGGTACATTTGAAGCCCTTAGATATATGCTTCAAGCTGATATATTGATTGTTTCTCGAATAAAATCTATTTGGATTTAACAGCCATTTTTGTCAAAAATGTTCCAACTAGCCCCGGTCTCCCCTACATATCGGAGTGACAATGATCTGATTATATTTGCGCATCATGAGGTCAAAGAGGTCAAAGGTCATAGAGGTCATATTGCTCTATATGGAAATATAGCAATAAGTAAAAAACCGTTTGAATGATATACTTCAAACTTGGTTCCTACATTCATATTGGATGGACAATGATCCGAGTAGACATTGGGGTTACATGGTCAAAGGTCAAAGGTCATAGCGGTCATTACTGTATGTATGGACATAAATTTCATTCTCTTGACAACTGTAGATCCGTTTGGGGAATCCGTTTAGGTCATAAACATGTATGCATGTCGGCTGACAATGATGTGATAAGAAATTGAGAAGTTGTCCTTGACAAGTGGAAATGTGTCAGAGCTTGCTAGAGACTTGACAGACATAGCATCAATTATTTACAAACTTGATTCTAACCAAGATTTGGAGTCAAGAAAATTATATGTATTCGAATTTCATACATGTATACTTTTTAAACAATGTCTGCTTATTGACAACCTAAAAATTGTCAGAGGCTTGACATAGCACCAAGTAGTGTGCAAACTGGATTATACATACATTGCAAATAGACCTCCTTCAGCTATAACATATACATTTGTACATGTGCTCACATATATTCAAATTTTATACTTCCTAAATAATGGCTACTCTTGACATCTGAATGCTTGTCAGAGATGTGACTGACATAGCAACAATTAGTGTATGCAAACTGGATTCTATGGTTTGTATTATATACCAAATTACATATCTATTCAAATTTCATAATACTCTTTAAATTCTTCGTAAAAAAAAGCTGTGCAAGCCAACATACATAGTACCTGTATTCCAATTTTCCCAGTTCATTTACTTCTTTATATCTTTTTATTAATTGTTTTTAACAACCTGAAAATTTGCCGCAGGCTTTCCAGAGTAGGGACAGTGATTTTCCGCGATCGCGGAAAACGGACGGAATTCACGGAATCGGCCTTTTGAAACGGAAAGTGGCTTTTCAAACGGAAAATCACAGAAAATTTGTTTTTTCTCAAAATGCACAAAATATCCACAGAAATTAATCCCAAATCCTCAACAAAATACGAATATCAACTGAAAAAAACACGATCTCACTCACTTTGCAACAACAATAATGACAATCAACACATCGTAACTACACTCGAGCCCCTCCATCACTCGATCTTATCTAAATTAGTTCACACTGACGTCCGCATATAAGGCAGAATACGGCCGTGTGTTGCTGCCCTCTGCGTTCGGTCATAATACAATGATCACGGTGATTGAACAAATCCAAAATGGCGGATAGGCGGAAGTCGTCGACTGCTCAAAACGATGTCCTAAAAGTCCCCAAATCAGCATAAAATCCCATGTAACCATAAAATAATGCTAATAATATAAAAGGTGAGGATGTATTAATGTTAATTATGTTTCTCTAAATAGTTTTTGAGCTCGAATCTCTTTGATTAAAATGGATTTTAAAGCGATGTTAGTACATTGGTAGATGCAAATTTTGACCAGCGCTAGCATTTTGACATCGCTATTCATTGCGTATTGTTTTTTCTATGTAAACGGAATTGTCACTTTTTCATACAAAATGTACACAAAGTCTATGGGGAAACGGAATTTCTGTTTTCAGACATGCTGAAACGGAATTTGAGATTTTCTGAAACGGAAAAGGCAATTTTTAGAAACGGAAAATTACTGTCCCTACCAGAGCAACACATTTAGTCTATGGTGCAGACGCCAAGTCCAAGTTTTCATTTACTGATTGGTTACCAAATTACATAATGTTATCATATTATGATAAATACTTTTCATAGGTTGACTATATTAAACACAGGAGTAAAATAGCTTAAAATACCTTCCTCACTAGTAGTTATTTGTCTGAAGGAAAACACAATTTGCTTCGCTCCCTCGCTCATGGATTCTGTGAAAATTTGAATGCTCCCTTTGGCATGAGCTTATCTAAATCAAGGAGTGGCTAGTTAAAAACAAAGGGTTTCTCAAGGTTTAGTATGATTTTCTGAATTTCAGTTATTACATTTAATAATAATATAGGACTATATGTAGGTCTTGTGAAACCTGCAACATTTTGAAGGGGTTTGCTATCGATGGTTCACACATTCTGTGTACAATCATCAGTTATTACCTGAACTTCATTATGGCAACCTAAAATGCCATTTGGCAACCTAAAAATTGGTATAGGTTGCCCAGCTGGCAACCAAAGAAAAAAGTTAAGTGAGAGCCCTGATGAAATAATGAAAAAATTATGATTTTATGTAATAACATAAGAAAACGGAAAGTGGGGATGTGACATCATCAGCCCACCTAATGAATATTCATGATGACTGTTCTCACAAAATATTGCTAAACTTTAAACTTCAATAACTTTATTATTTGTTATCCGATTTTGATAAAATTTTCGGCATTTTGCTCAGTAAATTCTACTCTATGTATTAAGATATAAAAATTTTCAGCCTGGACCATCCCTTTAATTGTCAACCTTCAATTAACATTGTATGTTTTTAATGTGAAATCATCAATATGTTGTTTCTGCATTGTAGGCCTTATTGTTTTGTATATATTTTGTAAATCATTTTGTATGTACACAGGTAAGCCCGAGTCAAATCAATTTTAAAATCGGTGTTCGATCGATGTCATCGAACGCCGGTGCAGATTTTGCAAAATCGGTGCATCGAAAATAAATAAAAATATGTCGGCCGGCCGATTCTTTCACACAATCAATCATCAAAATAAACAGTAATGTCCAACTTGACTTCTACTTACTTGATTTATATTGCCCCCAAAATGAAACCGATTGTGTAATTATGATGCCTATATTCACCATTAATTTGAAGTCTATTTCGATCATAGTTCGAGTCTTACTTGTCTGCTCGTGCCGAGATAATTCATGCACGATGAATTCATGAATGGAAGTCGCCATCAATCGTGCATGCGCAGTACTGTGCTTTAATCAAACCAGAAAATGGCCGGAAAATTGACGCGGTCAACGTCAATAAATCTTCAATAAATCTTACATAAGTTGCTTTCATGAACAATATTAATATAATTACCATAGAACATGATTTAATTGTAATATTTAACAATAATTTGCATATGATAATCATTAATACAAATTTAGAGCTTGATGTGAAACGTTTGTATTTCGTTTCAATTTTCAATGGCGGACATCTCATGATGATCGACTTGAGTGAGTGCACTTATCTAAAAAAATTATTATCACGTCAGGATTGATTCTCGAACATTGTCAACATGCAGAAACTCTTTTCAAGATCGTAATATCACCATTTAATAACATTTTACATGACAAAACAGAGAAAATTGCGTTTGATATTTTTTCCCATCAATTTGAAGCTAGTTTGTGCCCAACTTTGGGCTTTGATTTCATGAATGGAAAATATATTCATACGTCATCGAACGGGCATTTTGCTTCTTTTATCAGAGCTCGGAGGAGACATCCAGAGATGGAATAAAAATAAAAATAATGCCAGTATAATACTATTAATTCTTCCATATATATGAACATAACATACTTTGCTGACATCGTCAGTATTTTTAGTATGGCCATAAAATCTTATTGAATCGTAATTATTTACATCCAATAATAATTTATATAAATTTAGAGCGCGATCCGAAACATTCGATTTATTTCGATCGCATGCTCTTGAGTCTTGTGTCTAAAATAAACAAGTGGAACGCCTCTGGCAATCTTGCCTGCATTACGCGATTTAATATAGCAGCAGTGCTAACTTTGAAAACTACTATTAAATAATCATTCACAAAAACACCATTCATATAATGACATAATACCACGTTCATTGACCATAAATGACATTTGACGGTGACTTAAGACTTGTCAACTACACCCATGTCCACATTTCATTCACTCTATCCATAAACTTTCAAAGTTATGATGGCAATTCAACAATTACCCCAACATGGCCTAAGTTTATTGACCTTAACTGACCTTTGACCTTGGTTTTTTGACCTGAAACTCACAGGGGATGTTCAGTGATACTTGATTACTCTTATATCCCAAGTTGTATGAACTAGATCCATAAACTTTCAGAGTTAGGATGGTAATTCAACAAATACCCCTAACATGGCCAAAGTTCATTAACCTTTAATGACCTTTGACCATGGTCATGTGACCTGAAACTTGTACAGGATGCTCAGTGATACTTGATTACTCTTATATCCAAGTTTTATGAACTAGATCCATAAACTTTCAGAGTTAGGATGGTAATTCAACAAATACCCCCAACTTGGCCAAAGTTCATTGACCCTAAATGACCTTTGACCTTGGTCATGTGACCTGAAACTCAGGCAGGATGTTCACTAATACTTGATTAACCTTATGTCCAAGTTTCATGAACTAGGTCCATATACTTTCTAAGTTATGATGTCATTTCTAAAACTTAACCTTCGGTTAAGATTTTGAAAATAATTCTCCCAACATGGTCAAAGTTCATTGACCCTAAATGACCTTTGACCTTGGTCATGTGACCTGAAACTCAGGCAGGATGTTCAGTAATACTTGATTAACCTTACGTCCAAGTTTCATGAACTAGGTCCATAGACTTTCTAAGTTACGATGTCATTTCAAATACTTAACCTTAGGTTAAGATTTGATGTTGACGCCGCCGGCGCCGTCGGAAAAGCGGCGCCTATAGTCTCGCTCTGCTATGCAGGCGAGACAAAAATGAATAAAAAAAAGAAATAGACAAGTCATAAGCGATGTTCTGTCTCACTCACTTGTGAAAGTAACCAGAAATATCGTGATTTGCGAGTGCACGCAACAGAATTGTATCAAAAGTTAATTGTTAAATAACTGGGATAGAATAACATTTTTCATAAGTCTTGCTCCTTTAATTTTGACCTCAAAATGACCTTTGATCTTAACATGTGACCTCTGAACACAATAACATGCAGGCCTCCTAAGTAAATCTACAACCCGAGTTTGCGTGAAAAATGAATTACGGTTGTGGATTTATGTGTCATAAGAGTCTTGCACAAAAATTAAACATTGACCTTTGACCTTACCATGTGACCTCCAACTGCAGCATTACATGCAGGTCCCCAAGTACATCTACCATCTAAGTTTGGTTGAAAAGTTACTAACGATTGCGGGGTTATATGTCATGTTTGTGACAGACGGAGGGACAACAGACGACATCTGGATCCCTTAGTCTCGCCTTCACCGCTGGTGGGCGAGACAATGAATGAATGAATGAATGAAAAAATAAAACAACAAAATAACAAAAAAAAATAAAAAATAACCGTTGTTTCACAAGTTCCGCCTGTGAATGATTTATGCATGCCTTCCGAGCTCTAGTTTTATTGGATTCCTTTCTCACTTTTCACACCATAATTAGGAGCTGTTTGGTGTGATTGGCTATTATTCATAAAATAAATGTATTATTCATGTGTATCCCAATAAATAAACCTATATAGGCCTATAAACAGACATGTGTTAATGCAAAAGATTCAGGAGAATTTAATCCGGAGAAGTCATGTAAAAATGCCATATTAACAGCAGTAATATCCATGTAATCACATTGTTTATTGAGATACAAATTGTCATTCATATTATCAATTGTAATGATGTTGGATTATTTTCTTCACGATAAAGGCTGGAGACGGCATCTCTTTTTGACAGCGTAACATCGTATGAGCAAAGCGAACATCCGGTTACTTTTGAAAATCTAGACCTATCCAGCAATGGCCGACCATGCTCCGTGCAATCAGACGATAAGTACGCGTGCCTACTGCGAGTATGCACTCTAGCAAATTAGTAAATATATCTCTATGACCTGGGTTAACTTAGACCACACTTTTATGAAGTGCAAGTTGTAAACATATTCCCTTATCCTGCTGCAAAAATTCATCAAAAAATTAAATTAGTGAAATGGGAAGAATATAAAAATACAGAAGTATAATGAATTTTAATGAATTAATTGGTATATTATAATTGCCATGAATATGAAAGATTTATTCAGCCAGCATTTCATAAAAGTGTGGTTTAAAATTCAAGTTTAGACTAGGGTTAAACCGAGGTTTCATGATCAAAATACCACTCATTTTGTTTTTTACTTCATACATGAAATCACGTTTTTGAGCAATTTGAGGTCTCATATACTCTTACACGATATTACATAATTTCGTAAGTTGCGCGATACTTGAAATTAGTGCTGTAGCCGAACCGCCGAACCGAACGGTAGTTCGCCGAACATGGCACTTCCGAACCGAACAGAACCGAACCGAACACTAAGACTTGGTTCGGAAGTTCGGCAAAAAAAAAAAAAACGGCTTTCAGCTAATAAACTTATAAGTTTACACCCTTTCTAATCATTATATTTGCGCATTCTCTATTTAATCTTCTTTGCAATTGTATGTTGGAAGTATGCGCTCATTTTGCGGTTACTAGATTTTGTTTTCATTTTCATGTGGTTTTTACGGCCCTGATTAAGAAAGGAGATCCGATGAATGATGTTGCGCGAGCTTGCGCTATAATCATTTTACTGGCTTTCATCATCTCTCGCTCTGTGGCCGAATCGCCGAAGCATGGTAAAGAAAACCAAAACTGTATGAGTGTTAATTGGTTAAATCTAATTATCTAAAATATTGTTGTTTTTAGGTGGCGAACAAGATTCTTGTTTGAAAATCTTCAAAGTATTTTGAATGAACGAGCTCAATAAACTGAAAGTGAAAGATGAAGTACCATTAATATTACGAATTACGATACGATGTGATTAAGATCGTAACTCGTGTATTGTTGCGGCGGAGAATAAAGATCTGATTGAGGTGATTGACATTATTATTGAGGTGTCGGCTCGCTACTGTCTAGTTTTCATGATTTTAGGGAGAAGTAAAGAGTTTTGAAAACGAGAGATCCAGTGAAAGTGGGAAATAAAGTGAGTGACTGTTAAGGAGAGACGCAAAACAAATAATATAGAAATGAGAAGTTATCTTTTTTATTATTAACAATCAGATGAAAATAAAAATCAAACACTCATGAATGATTACGGTATAGCATATAGCAAGATCCCCTTCCCCTCGTTGACAAGTTGAATGAAGATAAAGCCATGCGGAAACATTCATCTCTTGGGGGAAAATGACCCCCAATCTTTACTTTTTTTCCCTTTCTTATCAACTTCTCAAATTAACCATAAACAATTCGATGATCACTCTACTCCCCCTGTCCCATTACAGTCGTAAAACTTTGCATCCCACTTGGTCTGTATGTTCATGGTCGAATGAAATCTGACCAATGAAATCATAGAAATCTCGGGAATTGCTCTTCAATCAGTGAGCTGAGTTTCGCGAGCAGACAAAGCACGTGGCTGTATGTACCGATGCGACATGCGATTGGTGGTTTAGTTCACCCATCGAGCCAATTAGCGAAAGGCGCATTACATAAGCACGCTTTCTTCGACACGCCCCTGGCCCTACTATGCCTACAGTTCAGTGCACTGGCGCTGGCCGCCTCGTATGTGATGCAATTGCCAATCACGTTTGGCCGGACTGTATATATAAATATTCATGAGCTCAGAGTCCCGCTACAAGGGGACTGCACATTCTGGCCTAGCCTAGCTAGCTGGTACGAGTACGAGCGTAGTTAATTTGGCAAGTGTGGTCCAGGTATGGACGACTAGGAAGAGTCGCCATTTTAGAACTGTGAGTTACCCAATAAATCTGTCATCAGATAATCAAATTCGAGATAACAGTTGATTCGTTGAGCGCTATAACTTTCATAGTTTCATGTCAACAAGATAGAGATAAAATGGTTTGATGTGACAGAGGTACACGCGAGCACATGCAGTCAATCAAGTACAAATTGTCTACCGGTACGCTACGTATACCTGAATGAACTATAGCTTTATATCAGTCTATCATTACCGAACCCCGAACCGAACCAATGTTCGGCAAATTTCTGCCGAACCTTGCCGAACCGAACCGAACCCGAACATGGCGCCTGACTTGCAGCACTACTTGAAAGTAAATCAGCAAGCGGTGCAGTCAAAAAATTTTGCGCAACAGATCTAGAAAAATGTCAAGGGGGTCATAATGCACCCCATCCCAGAAGCATTAGGGTCGATGGAAATGAATAAGAGGAAAATAATCTGCATTGTGTGTTATACATGAAATCGCATACATTGGTTGACCACCATCTATACCTAAAATTAAAAAAAAATACGATAGAAAAGCCCACCTTTGATGCCTGTTGGTACTCTAATGGCAGCTGACTTGGATCCTTTCTTGCAGCTCTCACATTCCCAATGTCCCTTTGGCACCTTGCGTACAACTGGTTTACAACACTCCATATGAAAGGCCTTAGGACAATTATCACAACATATCAGTTCACCTCCATGACCACATCGGGAGCAGACATCATCATGCTCTATCGCATCATCATCTTCGCTTTCCATTTCTTCCTCCGATTCAGCACTGCACATATTTGAATTCAAAATGCAGATTTAATGAACACCTTAACACATGTTATGAATATATATATTTCAATACGGGATTAGTTTATCGAGTGGATTACATTTTCATATAATTTGATTTATTGATAAATATGTTTTGAAAGAACTTCCATTACAATGAAGACCTAAGGGGGGGGGAGGGAGGGAGGGAGGGAGGGAGGGAGGGAGGGAGGGAGGGAGGGAGGGAGGGAGGGAGGGAGGGAGGGAGGGAGGGAGGGAGGGAGGGAGGGAGGGAGGGAGGGAGGGAGGGAGGGAGGGAGGGAGGGAGGGAGGGAGGGAGGGAGGGAGGGAGGGAGGGAGGGAGGGAGGGAGGGAGGGAGGGAGGGAGGGAGGGAGGGAGGGAGGGAGGGAGGGAGGGGGGGTATGGGTGGATGTATGATGTATGGATGGTGGGTGAATGGATGTGGATCGGTGAGTGGGTGGATGGATGGGTGGGTGGATGGTTGGGTGGGTTGGTGGTTGGATGGGTTTGTGGTTGGATGGATGGGTGAATGGGTGGGTGTGTGGGTGGGTTGGTGGTTGGATGGATGGATAGGTGGGTGGATGGATGGATAGGTGGGTGGATAGATGGATGGATGGGCGGGTAGGTGGGTGGATGTCTGGGTGGTTGGTTGGGTGGGTGGATGGATGGTTGGATGGGTGGATGGATGGATAGGTGGGTGGATAGATGGATGGAAGAGTGTTTAAATGCAATTTGCCACGAATATAAAAAGGAAAGATACATTCTCAAATATATTTTGTAAAGCTATGCTAATCAAGCATGAAGTGTTTACTGAAGCCTACAAATAAAGTTCCTTAAATATTACACTTTAACCAGTTCAATTGACATGCATGTCAATATATCACTGGTTAATCCTATGCCTGAGGATGTAGGATACTACATCTCTCATGCACATCACAAGAAAGGATGCATGTCAAATCGTGCATGTATATCTTTAATCAAAGAATTATTACTAATTAATCACAGACATGCAGTTTTATTGAGTTTTGAGACAATTTGATTAGTAATATGACCATTTCATGCACACCAACGAACGTTAAATACAGGGGCATCAAGTTGAGAACAGCATGGAAGTACTATTAGAGACTGAAAAAAGAATTGTTTTCTTTGTTTTGATTGTCACTTTCTGCAATTGACATAATGCTACATAACCTAATTTAAAAAAAAAATCAAATTTATGTGTTTTTTTTTGGGGGGGGTGGGGAGGAGTGGCATGCAATTTCACAATCTCTTTAAACAATGATAACATAAAAAGCTAATAATGCAAAATTACGATTTAAAAAGGACAATCATATTTTATAAGAAAATCACTCTTAAAATTACATTTGTATGTTCTAACTTCTACTACTGATATGAACAAAAAAATCATATATTATTAAAAGATCAACCCAAAAACATGAAAATATGTGACCAACCACCCAAAAACAAAAAATACGTCACCAACAAGAGGTGTTGTGGCTCAGTGGATATAGTCTTCGAACCACAAGGTCCAGGGTTCAAATCCCACCACAGCACTAGCGTCTTTTGGCAAGGCATTTATCTACATTTGCCACTCTCGACCCAGTAGGAAGGAATTCCTTGAATGCTCGATGCATCCGATCAGGGTAGCCGTGATAAAGCTGGGGTAATAGTATGAAGTGCTTAGAAACATTTGTATTAAGCGCTATACAGTGCGTATCAAAAAAAAGTTTACACTTTGAAAAAGCCCTGGGAATTAAAAAATATACAACATGTGGGTAATTTTTTCACATATAATCTTGGGTTTGGGTCTCATCTATCTAATGAAAGTAAAAGTTTTGACAGAATGTTACACTTGAGTGGGCACTGTCCATTTTTGTAAAGCTCGCAGAAATCTGTTTGCGCAGAAATGCTCGTTTTCACGCTGTGTCAAGGGGAAAGGGCGAAATTAAACTTACCCTGCAAAACATTTTTCATACATTTCCCTTGCACTTTTAGTCGATTGAAATAAAACGAATACATTCCAGCATTTTGTAACAATTTTGCCACCCAAATTGAAATTTCAACACTTAGTAAGCACAACCTTTACCCTTTTGTGTGCCAGCTGGATCTGAGGACATAACTGAATCTGAACAAAAGTTTATATCAGACATCTCCAGCATTTTTCGCTAAGTTTGTGTCATTAAAGTGGGTTTACATTTCATTTTTAATTTGATACTTGTTTCCTCCACACTTTTCCCAAGCTTGACAATGATTAATAAAATGAAAATGAAGCCTAAGCCATTTCATGTAAATCACAGCTCAGTGTAAAGCAAATACCGTCAAGATGGCCTTGGTGTGTGGGGGAGTGGGGTGGGGCGCAAAGTGTTTTGGGCAAGGAAACAAGTTAAAAAAGGTAAAAGATATCATCAAATCAATTTTACTAGCTAAATTCCACGTGTTCTTCATGATTAAGGTCTACTTTTATTCGCATAAGTTCTGCGCAAATCATTTTCACTAACTTTTCAAAAGTAAGTGGTGCTCACTCAAGCGGAAATATTTTTCAACAGTTATATCGTCATTTACTAAAATGGATCTGCACCAATGTTAAAATGTGGAAAAATCTTCAGGATATTACAAATATATAATTTTACAGAATTTTTTTTTTTGATACGCACTGTATAAATGCACTATACAGTGCGTATAAAAAAAACGGGACAGTTTTGAAGTCTATAAAAAATTTGTTTCAAATTATGATATCTATATTTTGATGTTAGTAGATGCTCTGAAATCTTATGTTTGAAATGAAATTTAAAAAAATAAATTTTGTTCATGATTGAGAGAACACGGGACGTTTTTGTCGGGGGTTCAAAAAGAGGCTTGCGCCAGAATATGAGTAATATGATGATCAGACTTCTTGCTTATCAGCAGACTTCCTCTTAACCTTTTCATTATCTGTACCATAATTTTCGAATTATGCTGTCAAACTTAATTTACAAATTTATTTATTTACTTTAATTATTTTTTTTTCAAATAAACCTCTGTTACCTTTGAATTTTCCCTCATAAGTAAGAAAAGAAGACTTTTTGTCAACTCGAGCAAGAAGATTTGCATTATTAATTGGGAAAACTTGTAATCATTCAAATCCTTTTATTACTAGTATCTGAAACAAATTATGTTATGGTACCTTTAAAAGACATGAATCCATTTTTCAAGGGGTGATTGATTCCTTGTCCAAGTTTAATTATATGCTTGACAGGACAAAAAGGAAGGGGTTCATGTCTTTCAATGGCAATGGTGTATTGAGTCAATTTTGAAGGAGCTAGATATGGCAGATCGGGAAAAATGTATTAAAAAGTTGTGAGCGAGCGAAGCAAGCACGCAAAAACCCCCACTTTTTTAATACAATATAACATTTTGTGATAGATTTCAACATAATATTCAGAAAATAATATCATATGTTACTTTCTATCTTTCCTTTTATTTACTTTCCACTTTTTTTCTTGATCATGATTTTTTTTTATTGAGGGGGGGGGCATCCCCTAGCCCCTGCCCATTGTTCGAAAGGCACCATAACCTTTGTAGCACACAATGAAAGGATTTGAAAAAAAAATACAAGCTCTCCCATACTTCGGTTGAAAAAAGTTGTTTTTGTTTAAAAAAGGAATATTCAAAGCTAAAAGAGAAGATATTAAAAAGAAACAACAACAAAACAATTTAAGCAAATAAATAGATTTGAAAATGAATTTTGACCGCATAATTTGAAGATTGTTGCAAAGATAATGAAAAGGTTAAGAGGAAGTCTGCTGATTAACAAGAAGTCCGACCATCATATTTATCATTTTATGCCATTTTGGCGCAAGCCTCGTTTTTAACCCCAGAAAAAAACATTCCGTGTTCGCTCAAGCATGAACGAAACTATTTTTTTAATGGCATTTGAAAGATAAGACTTAAGGTGACAGGTGCCCTAAAAAAAATTTTTTTTAATGATTTTAATTTTTTTGTCTCCTTTGCTAGTTTCATGTGTGTACTTCATCATGCAACTTGTTTTATCTCAATATTCTACCTCTTTTTTTAAATAAGAGGGGGGTTAAAACATATTTTTTCATAAAATTCTCAAACCGGAAGTAGTATTTTACACACCGGAAGTGATTAAATCTGTCCCCAAAACCTTTGATACTGCCTTTAAAAAAATCAGAAAATCCCCAGATTTTTTTGGCTGAAGCCCCAGATATTCCATGTAGCAAAGTGGACTACCACCCTCTGTTGGCCAAATAGGGAGAGCTACTGTATTGCACAATATGGCAGCGACTTCAAGTTACATACACTATGTGACAGACATGGCGCGTTACAAATGTCCGTTATTATTAGTATTATAGCCCTTTCTTTATCGTGATATTATACAAAATTTCAGTTTTTTAAATGAAAAATGTAATAACTTGAGTTCTAATCATTGGATTTGCATGAAATTTTGTAGAATTGTGTATCTTGAAGAGTACAACAAAATAATGATAGTTTTTGTGCATGGTACCCCCACAGGTGGAGTTGTGTATAAAAGTCCTTTCTGAATTTCTCATTATCTGACTGCTTGTTTAATCCATAATTTTTACAATTCTACTATGAATATTTCTTAAAGCCATCATAAATTCATCACAAAGAAGTCAGAGAATTAAATTAATCCATCAAAACTTAAATTACACTCTATGCTGTGAAGTTATAACCATAGAAAGTTCATATAGAGAAAAATCATGATTTTTAAAGTCATGACTTTGAATGACCATATTTTGCTTATGCCTAAAGCTAATATGCCACAGTGCAAATTTTTGTGTAGATCAGCTCATAAGCTTTCCAAAAATATATAGTTTGTTGGGGTACAGGTACTAAGTAAGAATCCTATGCTTGATTATATACCCGTAGTCGTTTCCGCACGGTAATAGGGCACCTGTCACCTTAAGAGCAACTGTTAACACCAAAATATAGACATCATAATTTGAAACAAAAATTTTATAGACTTTTCAAATCTGTCCCGTTTTTTTTGTACGCACTGTACATGTATAAATTGATCAACAATTACCCTCACAAGTACTTGATCGAATGCAGAAGAAATTCAGAACAAATGAGAAAACAATTTTTGAAGTTCTTGAAGTTCGGGGATCACTCAAGCATGGCATGTGAACACTGCACGATCTCAATGAACTATCAAGTGTGCAAAAAAACAGTGTCAAAGGAACTCTTGTTTTTCTTTCACCTATTACAACTTCTAACAGAAGAGGAATTACTATTTCAGATAAGCTGGGGGGATTGTATTTTGAAGATATTTTGATATTTACAGAGAACCTTTCCCAGCAGCTTATATGTTAGTTTGGAGGTGGCTGGTCACATATTAAGAAGCTTTGAAATCATTTAATTCTTCAAGTTGCAGTCATGTCATACAGATTTGTATTGATCCACTTTGAATATATGTGATTATGCAGATTAAACAATTTTTCAAACTCAGTATTAAAGCAGGCTATAACGGAACAAGTGCTGGACAAATAGTTTAATATCAAGAGATCTTTAAGAATAATTGTTCTGAGCCATATTAAGTGCATGTAGCAACTTCATTTTTATGTTAAAATATAAAAACCATAAAGTTAGGACGAGAACATGTTAATGAATCAGAATGAACAACTAATCATCAAGGTTATGACATACAATCATTATACATTGATTCAAAGATTAAAGGTCAGTTTCCACAACACACTTTGTCTAAGAAGAAACAAATTATCTACAAGTGGAATGCCTCTGGCATTACTCTGCATTACGCTATTCAATATAGCAGCAGTGCTGACTTTGAAAATAGCTAATTGAATAATTATTCACAAAAGAAAACATTAATATGATAATAAAATACTATGTCTATTGTCTCAATATGAACTTTGACCTTGATCATGTGACTTGTGCAAAATCAATCATTCATGCTTGATTATCCTTATAATGTTTATTTCATGAATTAGATTGATAAACTTTCAAAGTTATGATGCCAATTCAACAAAGCCAAAGTTCATTGACCTTACATGACCTTTGATCTCGGTCATGTGACCTAAATGCGGACGGATATTCAGGGATACATGATTGCTCATATGTCCAAGTTTCATGAACTAGATCCATAAACTTTTCAAGGTATGATGACAAATTCAATACCAAAGTTCATTGACCTTAAATGACATTTGACCTGGTTCATGAGACCTAAGACTTGTGCAAGATGAGCAATGATACTGTCCACATTTCATTAACTATATCCATAAACTTTCAAAGTTATGATGGCAATTCAAAAATTACCTACAACATGGCCAAAGTTCATTGACCTGACTTAAATGGCCTTCGACCTTGGTCATGTGACCTGAAACTCGTACATAAGGTTGCAATATTCCCAGGAATTTTTCCTGGAATTTTTCCTGGTGGAAACTTTTCGTGGGAAAAAACGGGAATTTATTGGAAATTTTGAGAATTTTCTGCAATTTTCTGAAATTTTCAAGAAATGTTGGGAATTTTCAAAAAGAAGCAAGTTTCTTATATTTTTATACAAGAATTGAAAGGAGTACCCTGACAGATATTGCTTGATTGTGCTTTGTCAGCAAATTTCAAGCCAAATATTATGCTAAGACAGTGAAAGCAAGGCAGAATTTCATGTAAAAGTTTATTTACTGTATCAGTGGCTGAATGCGATGGCAGTACATGTACACTGCACATGCTTTTAAAAGGGATATACATTGTTCATGGAATGCCTATTGGATATTCGGATCTTTTTGCAGATGATGAGAATCACTATTAATAATAATAATAACATTATTGTTGTTATCAGCATTACTATTATTATTTTATTATCATTATTTTATTTCTCATTTAATTCTGTATAGCAGAAGTGAGAACTTGGTGCTATTACAGATTGCTGGTTCAAGCTTCAGGCATGAGAATGACTTTCTTGAAAAATATCTGAAAGGAAATTAAACCTATTGACGGGGTTCCAGGGTTTTAGCATTTAAAGGGGGTATAGGAAGCCATTCTGGAGTACCAATTTGATAGAAAAAGGAACCCTTTGTGGAGTACCAATTTGACAGAAAAAGGAAATAAAATTTTTATAAACTATACAATGCAATTTGTACTTTATGAACGCTGTTTGTGTATAGACCTATACACCACACCTATAGTAAAGTAAACCATATGCTGCTGACATTGAGAGACAATTATGGAACACAAGCATGTACAATGCAGTAGACTATTCTGGAAGCTACAGACGTATTTACCCAATCATCTGTTCTTAGCTCCCTGGTTCTAGTTCAGCTTCACCGGGATTGTACAGCTTACGAAATCAATCCCCGGCAAAATGTTGATCAGAAGTGCCTTCCAAAATTATATGGTCACACCACGACCAGTTCCATCTATTTTTGACGGATTTATCTATCTCTTTCAGGTCCGCTTCTCCCCCATCGCGATCAACAAACTTCGGTGTGGATGCCGCCATTTTGATACTAGAGACTGAATTAAAGCCACCGCACGATTTTCGCTCGCATCGTTCATGTCAGTGGTGTGACCGAAGTAGTGCACGGTGCAGTCTCGCGCTCTGTGCGTGTTGCTGCTTGAGCTAGCGTAGCTAGCAACGGATCGATCAGTGCATCCCCCGCCGGCGCGGCCCGGTAAGGATTGAGCCTCGCGGTGACTCGCTACCCCCAGACCCTACCCCCCAAATATTATATCGAACTCGGCGACCACAGATTTTGATGGAAAAAAATTGGAATTCCGATAAAAATCGGACAATTCTCATGCCTGAAGCTTAAAGTGTATTTAAGTTTAATTAACCCTGTTAGAAATAAATATTTTGTTCATCATTTTCAAAATACTAGATCAAATGAAAGAAAACTAATATGAGATTGTCATTTAATATCACAAAAGATATGAAATTAAAAACAAGTTTCTCAATCTCAATCAAGGTCAAAGGTCATTTGAGGTCAACAAACTGAGTGTTTGTTTTTTTTATCCCTGGGTGAAAAATTATTCATCTTGATTGTTTTCAAATTCAGCTATTGTAATGTTATTTCTTTTCCCCCCCCCTTTTTTTGGGGGGTGGAGGGGGCATCTCTCCAATATGACCAAAGTTCATTGACCATAAATTACCTTTGACCTTGGTAATGTGTCCTGAAACTCGCACAAGATGTTCAGTGATACTTGATATGTCCAAGTTTTATGAGCTTGATCCATAAACATTAAAAGTTACAATGGAAATTCAACAAACACCCCCAACATGCCCAAAGTTCATTGACCCTAAATGACCTTTGACCTTGGTCATGTGACCTAAAATTTTCCCAGGATGTTCAGTGATGCTTGATTACCCTTATGTTTATTTCATGAATTAGATCCATAAACTTTCAAAGTTATGATGCCAATTCAACAAATACCTCCAGCAGAGCCAAAGTTCATTGACCTTACATGACCTTTGATCTCAGTCATGTGACTTGAATGCGGACAGATATTCAGGGATACATGATTGCTCTTATGTGTAAGCTTTATTAACTGGGTCCATATACTTTCTTTTATGATGACATTTCAAAAATTTAACCTTAGGTTAAGATTTCAATGATTCACCCAACAAGGTCTAAGATCATTGACTATAAATGACCTTTGACCTTGGTCATGTGACCTAAAAAAAGGCAGGATGCTCAGTAATACTTGATTACCCTTATGTCCAAGTTTCATCCACTAAGTCAACATAACTTTCTAAGTTATGTTATTATTTTTAACCTTAGGTTAAGATTTGATGTTGACGCCGCCGCCGTCAAAAAAGCGGTGCTTACAATCTCGCCTCTGCTATGCAGGCAAACCAAAAATCAATAAACAATGCCACCTTTTTCTTAATCTGTTCTATACCACAATGCAACTAAGTGCACTTTACATGAGCACACGTGTCTTGCAAAGAATAAGAATATTGAAAAACAGATGGAATGCTTCTGGCAGTCTCGCCTGCAGTACAGGATTCGATATAGCAGCAGTGGTGAAAACAAGAAGCCATTTTTTAACATTCACATATCTCTTGCAAATTGTTAGCATTACTGTAAAAGACACTTTATGCAAGAACACAAAACATACATGACACAGTTAGGGTCCTCAACATAAATAGCTTTGCTTTACAGACATTGAAAAAGAATAGAATCAGAAGAGGAATTGACCTAAACTAAAAATATTCATTAGCTCTCTCACACATGCCACTGATACGATATAACAGGACCCTGAGAAACAAACATACACTCAAAACAAATGGAAAGATTACCAAAATTCATGCCCCTCTTGTCTTGTTGAGAATAAGATGGTGTTTTGAAAAGCACTCACATCTGTCAGATATGACATTCCTAGCACTTAGCTATCATTTTTCTGGATATTGCATTCCTAATGAGATGGTACTTCTCTTATCCAAGACATATTCTCATTACCTTGAAGCATTGGATTGATATTTTTTCAATGTAACTTGCATTTCCCTATAGACACCCCCTCCTCTCTCAAAAGTGTCACGACTCCTTTCTGAACCCCATCCTTATCCCCCCCCCCCCCCCCATGGTGGGAGCCAGGTCGGGCTGGAACTCAGAGCCTGGCGAGTTGGAGTGATCTTCTCCAGGCCAAGCAGGTCCCGGTTCAGAGCCAAAAAAGCAAAGATTGGATGCTGTAAATGTCGTAGAATTTTTTTTCAACAGCTAGATAATGTGAACCTTTTACCTTCATGTATTAGATTCATTCCCAAATTTCTAACTTGATCAATCTTGAACCTGGATTTCAGCCACATTGAGCATCTGAATAGCTGTATTTTGGCTTTGATCTTGCCGTCGTTTGAATTCTTAGAGTTCGCTAAATGAACATAGAATGCAGCAAAATGTTCGTCGAGTTTGCATTTGCCGTATGTAACTGCTATCAACTTCAGCCCATATCAAAACAAGTATAGCAGCAAACAGCGGAATGAGACTCTTCAGTATGAGAATTTGAACAATGATTTCAAGATCATAGCCAAAATGAAGCTGTTACTGATGCTTGATATGGTTACAATTCAGATTAAGAATCAATGCTTTAGAAAAAATTTGGAAAAAACTTGAGATGAAATTAGTTTGCTAATATTGTAGGGTGCGAAAGGGCATAAGCATGCACAAGGGTTCTTTCAATTATTATTCATCCCCCTTTTTTACAAGGTTTTCTTCTTCTTTTCTTTTCTTTATTGCGCCATGAGCTTCATTTTATGATTGATACAGGCGCATTACAAATGTTCACATTATTATTATCACTCTCGGCGCTGCTCCATCTGCAGTGTTGTGATGTGGCTCTAAGTTCCAGTACCCAGAAATTAATTTTGCTAAATCTTCTAGTCCAGAATCAAGATGGGTATTCCTTCCAGGCCCCAACGTTACCCTCCCCCCACAAAAAAAAGTTGAATAATTGATACAGGTTTCACAAGACATGATTACATTCCAAATAACACATGTAAAGGGATTAAAAGAGGAGTTGCTCTTTAATTTGAGGAAACAGGATGGATGGATGGGCGGGAAAAGACACATGCCAGGCTTTTAGTTTTGGGATGCACTTGGACAAAAGTTCTGAAAGGACATAAGATGGGATTTACCAATTGGTAGCTCTATCCTGGACACATAGTGGACAGTACCACTGATCTTGGTTAAGTTTTATTAAGGGAGGATCAAGACATTCGCAGTGGTAGACTATGGGGCAGTCATGGCAGAGAATGAGCTGGCCGGCATGTCCGCACGACCTACACAGCTCATTGTGGTCAAGGTTGATACCATGGAGTCGCCTACGGGCCACACGGTTCATGGCCTCCAGTTTCCTTTTACACACAATGAGGAAAAATTACATGGCAAAGCAAGAAAGATTCAGACCACACTACCATCAATATTTCAAATGTAATTTGCTTATTACACCTGAGAAAGAGTTAAATGACTATTCTATTACTAAAAAAATGGAAAGCAACTTTAATTTAAAAAAAAAAAAGAGCTCTGTATATCTATAAGAATTGAAGTAGCTGGCTCCATCTAACCCTAATAGACCCGGGTTATTTTTACCCAAATCCCCCCCCCCCCCCAAGATCTCAGCCGCCGATCACACGAGCACCAAGAAAACTTGTGCAGTGGTAGAGTACAATGTAATCTTCAATGATGTATGGTTAATCTGAAATAAGATTTTTGTATAGCAATCGATCATGCTAATGTAGGCATAAAATAAAGAATTTATTCTATTTAATGAAATACGGCCCTAAAACTGCTAATTTTCTATTCAGACACTTTGCAGGATGCTGATCAAAAGTACTAAATAACAAGTGGAACGCCTCTGGCAGTTTCGCCTGCATTACGCAATTCAATATAGCAGCAGTGCTGACTTTGAAAAACAGCTAATGAATAATTATTCACAGAAGAAAACACTAATATGATAATAAAATATTATGTCCATTGACCCAAACTGACCTTTGACCATGATCGTGTGACCTAAGACATGTGCAAAACGATCATTCATACTTGATTACCCTTATGTTGTTGTTCCTAAGTTATAATGCCAATTCAACACATACTCCCAACACGGCCAGAGTTCATTGACCATTAAATTACCTTTGATCTTGGCCATGTTCCTGAAACACACACAGGGTATTTGGGGATACATTGCTGCTCTTATATCCAAGTTTCATGAACTAAATCCATAGACTTTTAAAGTTATGATGACAATCTCACAAATACCCCTAACATTTCCAAAGTTTGCTGACCCTAAATGACCTTTGACCTTGATCATGTGACCTGAATCTAGCACAGGATGTTCAAGGATACTTGATTGCTCTTATGTCCAAGTTTCATGTACTAGATCCATAAACTTTAAAAGTTATGACAATTCCTCAAATAACCCCAACATGGCCAAAGTTTGTTGAAAATAAAAGACCTTTGACCTTAATCATGTGACGTGAAACTCGCGCATGATATTCAGGAATACACGGTTGTTCTTATGTCCAAGTTTCATGAACTAGATCCATAAACTTTAAAAGTTATGACAATTCCTCAAATAACCCCAACATGGCCAAAGTTTGTTGACCCTAAAAGACCTTTGACCTTAATCATGTGACATGAAACTCAGGCAGGATATTCAGTGATACACTATTATGTCGATGTTTTATGAACTAGGTCCATATACTTTTGAAGTTATGACACCATTTCAAAAACTTAACCTTCGTTAAGATTTCGATATTGATTCCCCCAACATGGTCTAAGTTCATTGACCCTAAATGACCTTTGACCTTGGTCATGTGACCTGAAACTCAGGCAGGATGTTCAGTAATACTTTATTACCCTTAAGTCCAAGTTTCATGAACTAGGTCCACATACTTTCTAGTTATGATGACATTTAAAAAACTTAACCAAGGTTAAGATTTCAATGTTGACGACGCCGCCGTCGCAGTAGGAAAAATGGCGCCTATAGTCTCGCTCTGCTATGCAGGCCAGACAAAAATTTAGTATCGCAATTTTTTAATGAATTTATTGGGGTTTTCTTATTCTTATACATTTCTTTGTTTATCGGCTTTCTGTTTTTTGTTTCTTCAACAAACATTGTCAGAGACACTATTTCCGCCCTAAATGATGTGAAAACAATTTTTAGTCAGTAAAGTCAAAGTAATAATACATTTAAGTAGATTTGGCTACATAGAGACTTTGCATCAGATTTGTACATGAAATCACATTTCTGAAATAAGATGAATTTGGTCTCAAATGTCATGAATTTGGTCTCAAAAGTTGTGTTGAGACGTGAAACGACGTGGCACCAGCTTTTTGCCTTACAGATTTATCACAAAAAATATTGAGGGGGCAGATTCCACCCCCCCAGTCTTTTAGGGTTAGAAGAATAGTAAAAATTATACATGCATAAGCAAAGAAGCAAGATCATCCTTCCCTTAATAACAATGGATAGATTAGCATTCACATTTTTTTTTCTAGAATTGCCTTATGAACCCAGCCAGAAGCAATTAAAACAAAACGTAAAATTAAAGAGATAATTTTTCTTTAATCATGATTCCTCACACACATATAGTCTGTAATAGACAAATAGTCTATTACTGTCTTTTACAGTCTATGAACACCAAAATCATTAAATAGGCAAAATATATTACTTTTGTTCCATGTCCAGCAAGAAAATGAACTATTTTGAGTAACCATATTACTTGTTTCTTTGAAATGTGATAGATCTATATGAAAACTAAAAATGAAATTGAAACTCTCCTGGAGCTTATTATCTTTTACCAAAACAAAATGATGGACAAAATACTTGTACACTGCAATAACTGAGTTGATGAGAGAGAATAGAATTAGAAGTATTATAGGAACATCACACAACTCTCAAAAATCAGTAGATTAACACATACATGTATGATAGGAAAAAAAAACATATACAAGTGTCAAAAAGATAAAAGCAATACTATATATAATGGACTCTTTAAGAACATTTCATGTTTGTGATATATTTGAAATCTTACAAATATAAAATCTTAAAATGCCTTTTTGCCCTTGTTTATGGCATTACAAATTAAATCCTATTTATGCATTCAATTCTTGTGCAGCTTTTAATCTCTTAATGTTTACTCATTCGTCTGCCAGAATATTTTGTGTGAATAATAAGTTGATTAAATAAAGTTTGAGATACGTTACCTGTCATTATCTTCATCATCATCTTCCTCCTCTTCCTCTTCCTCTTCCTCTTCTTCTTCTTCTTCAACATCGACTTCCATTTCTTCATCTTCTTCTTCCTCCTCCTCTTCCTCCTCATCTTCACTTTCCTTTTCTTCCTCTGAGCTTTCTTCACTCTCTTCTTCCTCCTCCTCCTCCTCACTGGATGATTCTTCTACGACTTGTTTCTTCTTTGCTCTCTGTTTGTGAGGGCTTCTCTTGATTTGCTTGGGGGCACAGTCTTTGCAGAACCAATCACCCTGTGGCACTTTCTAAAACAACAAAGAACATTGGCATCTTTAATTATAACACTCAGTTGAGTGAAGTTAATCCACTCAAGTCTGCAGATAGTGATTAACAATGAAAATAAAAGCTTTTATGAAAGTTTACAATGCACTAAACTGCAGTACGTTAGCAACATGGACAAAACCAGACTTGGCAAAAAATAAATTGGGACAGAATTTACTAACAGACAATGGGATGATGTTAAATATTATCAGCATTCCATTGATGAGTGGATACCATGCATGACCATGGAGTTTCGAAAAGCACCTAAACAAGTATTTTCCATGTTCTGAAAATGCACCCCTTAACAAGTATTGGAGTATGAAACCCTACCCTTAACAAGTATTAGAAACAAAATGGTACCATTGATAAGCATTCCGTACCTTTGACCCCCTAAACAAGTATAGTAATAGTTCATAATAGCCCCAGCATTAGTAGCAATCTTTTTTTTTCTAGTATGTGTATGCACATTTGAATTAAAATTACATCAGAGAAGCAAACAAACAAACAATTAATAAGTTTGCAATTAACATTTTATTTGACTTGATTCCATGAAGATGGGATGAAATATCAAGTTAATCACTTCCAGAAATTTCATGATGATCTTTCATGAATACTTGTATGTAAAAAATCAAATACATTCATAATTAACATCACTTCATGATAGTCAGATCAGACATAGATAGTCTGATCAGACATATCTTTTTAAACTTTAAAACAATCTATTCTCCTAGATCTGTGCATGTACAAAAAATTAATGTATAGAAAATAAAGTTATTTATTAGGTTAACTGTTGAGCAGACTTGTACTTGCACATAAGGACTAATGAACCTTGAGATCTAAATGGACGGTCAGTGATTGGTATTATACATCGATGTATGTAGAAAGAATGAGTGAACAAAATTGCTTGAGACAAAGAGCAATTAGCAAGGGCTTACCTTGAGGGGAGGTTTGAGGCAGAACATGTGATGACCTCTATTACAGCTATCACATAGCAACATAGCTTCAGGGTTACCACCACGACGGCACATCCTGCAACGAGCCTTCAGGATTGACTTGTTCCATGTGACTGAACGTTCAAGGGTGGAGAGATGAAGGAAGATCTGAGACAGGCTGGTGCAGGCCATCAAAGATTCTTCCCAACACTCACGGCATGTCTTCTTGGGTTTCTTCTCTATAAGACAGATAGTTGTAAAATAATTATGTAATACTCCCTAGGATATGGATAATGTATACATTGCTTGCAGGCAAGCCAGATTAGGGCAAAAATGCCTGGAAGGCCCCCCCCCCCCCCTTTTGACTGTTCATACAATATGTATGCTATGTGAAAAGCTTTCAAAGCGATGCTTGTGACCTTTTTCATTAGTCTCATGCACCTTTTGAGACCAAAATTTGTGATGCCCAGGTACGCTTGTCTGGAAGATACAAATAATGTTGATGCTTTCCACAACAGAAATACCAATACAGTTAAGTCACAAATTGTTGTTTAAAATGTCTGTTATAAAATTTTGATTTGATATGATTTGACTTGATTTGATTTATATGTAAGTCACTCGTAGCTCATTTCATTCTCAGATGCAGTACTTCAAATAACAGAAGTTTTGTATCTGCATACATTTATATATAAAAAGAACTCTGTAAAACAATGACTTAATTAGCAATTTATATCCGCTGTATCAAAAACATACTACATGTATTTCCCCTCCCCCCTTTTTTTGTAATGCACATAAAGCTTTGCTTCATTTTTTTATCCTTTGAGTGAAAAGCAATCAAACTCGTATTGTTTGTACCTTGTCTTATGTATCAAAAATATTTCTAGAACATGGGAATGAAATAATCTCTTGTTTAATTTTTTTTAAGTCACAATAACTGTACACCCTAAATTATATATGTTATAATATTGCTCTCCAAATAGCAATAGGTCAAAAACATATGTAAAAGTAAAAAATAAAAGATTAAAAGAAATTGAAAAAAAAAAAAAAACTCTGAACTAATATAGGCCTGAATTCACAAGGCTTGTTCAGACTTTCTGTATAACTGTGCCTCATTCAGCCGGTACACTGAGAAAGGTTTGATAATACACGTGTACATGTACATGCCAGCTCTTGGCAAAGGACACTAAATCATACATTTAGTGCCCTTTGCCAAAAGTGAGCCTTTATATTGTACATTTCTCGGTGTATATGTTGAAGTGTCAGTCCTTGGCTTGAAAATCAAAAATGTGTCTCTTTGGAGAATGTGAGTTACTGAGTCATGGTTCCAAGATGGTTCCTAAACTTGGATTGAACCAGTCCGTAGGACCTAAATACCCACTCTACACCAGAGCATGCAGACACAGCAGAAAACAGCTATCTTAACCCTAAAATGGCCGGGGGGGGGTTGAATCAACCCCCCCCTCAACATTTTCTGCGATCATTCCGCCACGCGAAATTTTTTGACCGCGCCACTCGCAGAGTTTATACTTTTAAGTCTCGCGCATCTTTTGAGACCAAATTTACGACGCCCAGGTACGCGGTTCCGAAATTACGCAACATTTTGTAAGTGCATGTCAGACCAAAAATTGCTCCAAAACGTGATTTTGTGTACAAAGTCAATGCAAATTGAGTTTTCTCATCTTATTCATAAAGATATCATTATTTCTACTTTAAACAGCTGAAAGCAATTGATTTTAGCATAATTATGCTTCAAAAAGATTGTGCAATAAATCTGGTGAAAAAAACAACGAAAAAAAAAAGGTTGAAAAACAAAGAAATACATAAGAAATTCATAAAAGAATAAAATACATAAGAAATTGATTTCCAAACCAAAGTTTTTTTCAATTGCCATTGTTAAGAATGCTACAAAGAATATTTTTACCAAAAATTAGCATTCTAGGAGCTTTATTTAGTGAATTAGAGCAAAAAGTATGATTTATGCATAAATTAGCATAATTAATTCATATAAAAT
Source organism: Lytechinus pictus (assembly GCF_037042905.1). Classification (NCBI taxonomy): domain Eukaryota; kingdom Metazoa; phylum Echinodermata; class Echinoidea; order Temnopleuroida; family Toxopneustidae; genus Lytechinus; species Lytechinus pictus. Next base: position 503,294 of record NC_087251.1, read on the forward strand.
AAAATCTCATTATTTTGGAAAATTTTACCATACAGCCTTGTAGATTACATCGCACACTACCAGCGTGCAAATTTTTGCGGCGCTCGCGCGATCGGCGGCCGAGATCTCAGGGGGGGGTTGAATCAACCCCCCCCCCCCCCCCCCCCCCCCCCCCCCCCCCGGCCACAGAACAGCCAAAAAAGCCCGGCCTAGATAGGGTTAAACCTAAAAGAGCCGGATTATTTGGACCCATCTCACAGCTGGGGAGGGGCGGATTCCACCTCGGCCTTTGATCGCGTTATGCCGTGAAAATTTGAACAGTGGAAGTGTGCGATATAATCTACAAGGCTGTACGGTTAATTTTTTTTAAATAAGATTTTTCGTTTAATGAAATAATTATGCTAATTTATTCATGAAATAAAACATTTGCTCTAATCATCTATCATACTGCCTCAAAACTGCTAATTTTTTATTCACTCTATGTAGGATCCTGATCAAATGTACCTCAAAAAAAATTTGGTATCGTAATTTTTTTCTTATGTATTTTATTGTTTTTTTTATTTCTTATGTATTTCTTTGTTTTTTTACTTTTTGTTTATATTGTTTTTTCGATGGAAGTTGTTTCAATCTTAATTCTGATCATAAGACAAAATTAATCAAGTTTAATCAGTAAAAGTAGAAATAATGATACATTTATGAATTTTGGCTAAATACACAATTTGCATTGGATCTGTACATAAATTCACGTTTTTGAGCAGTTTTGGGTATGACATGCACTTACATAATGTTGCATAATTTTGTAACCGTGTACCCGGGCATCGCAATTTGGTCTCAAAAGTTGCGTGAGATTTGAAAGCTATTATAAGTCAGCAAGCGGGGCGGTTGAAAATTTCGCGCAGCGGATTTATTGTGAAAAATGTAGAGGGGGGGCGGATTCCACCCCCCCACACCCCCCCCCCCCCCCGGGCCTTTTAGGGTTAATTAATAATAGTTAATTATATTTTGACTGGATTTAATTATGGAATAAATAGTTAAGAATACTTTTAGAAGTGAAATGTATGATTTTAGAATAGATGACATTTTAAGGGTTATATTTTTAGTGTTTTCACTTTGTTTTTAAGTAACAAAAATGGTTTTAAAAAATAAAAATTAAAAAACTGATATAATTTTTTAATGTGATTTAAATCAAATAAATGAGACTTTGTATTTAAAAAAAAAAAAAAATTGGCAACCCTGTCACGAACAGAAAGAAGTACATATTCTAGACATTCACACCAAACCAATTTGTGAACTACTTGCTAAATTGGATCAATCAATACATTAGAGTTGTGGCTACATGTTTATAATTTGTTGTGGGGTTTATAGTTTAAGTTTTAATAGGAAAAGAAGAGCAGTATCTGTATAAAAGCTGAGGGTACTTGCAAGGACAACAGATGGAACAGAAGCCTTGGGAATCATGAGTCATCAAAGTATGGATTCATCAAAGAGCGATACTCGTCAGTTCATTATCATCAAAAACAATTTATTGGATTTGTAATCCCACTCCATTTTTTAAAGTAGTTGTGAGTCATTATGAAATGGGCCAAAAGGCTGTAGAAGCCATGATTAGAGCCAAAATATTCTTCAGTTTATAAATCATATAGGCCATACTGATTAAAAATCATTCCTTTCCAGTATAGGTTCTACAAACAGCAAGTGAATGCTGGCATTTATAATGGAACCTCATTCAATGTCAGCTTGCCTTTCAGTCCAAAGGCATGCAATTTCCCTGTATAAGAGATTTCAACCTTATATCTAACCTTCTTTATCATCTTCTTCCTCCTTCTCTTTCTCTTCATCTTGCTTTTTCCTTGTTCTTGTCATTGGTTTGTTTTCTTCTGGATTTCCTGGGGGAAAAAAATACATATTATCAAAGTAAGCTATTTTTGTGTTGTGAGGTACCACTGCCACTTAGCCAAACTGTACTAACAAAGCTACATCCCTTTTGGAATAAAATCTTAAGATCCTAGCACATAACACAAAAGTTTATGACTAACTTTAGATAATTTACACCCCTCTGCCAACATTATATCTAAAGAACAAAAGACTTTAACCACACATCGATAAATATAAGTAAAATAGATGCATCATGGATACTTTATTTTTGCCAAGAAGAGTTGGACTCAGACATCAAATGATTACACATACTCCATCTCTTGCATTCATCCTTACAAGAGTTTTCTGTATTAAGGGTAGAAAGGGGAATTACTAATGTATGGACTAGAGTTCAGGAAGTGCTTTATTACAAGATAAATGATCAAAAGATTTTGTTAAAAGGTTTACTTAAATACGGTATATGCTGCTTAGTGTTAAGGAGCATGCTAACGGCCTACATCATGCCGAGAAATCAGGGCATATTCTTCTAAATAATTTTGTTTGATTTACACATCTATGGAGAGCTGGCAGGGAACCATTATTCACCATCAAACAAACTTATGATAAACAAACCAGGGGGCTCTTATTGATTACAAAGGAAAGTGTGCATGTTATTACAACATCATTGGTTTTCCTTCATGATTCAGACCAATTGATTCAGACATATCAATGCTTACCAAGAGGTGCTTTGAGGTATTTATCATCGGCACCTTGAGATACCTGAAGCAGAGCACACGCTAGATCTCTAACTACATTATCGGCAAGATCAGGTGTATTACATCGTGTAGACGCAGGTGAACCTGTAGAACCGCTATCACCTTTCTTCAAAGCAGACAGCCTACAAAGGAGTAAAAAACATAATAATCTGTTCATAAACTTACAACAGCCGAGACTGACATTGGGATTTTCAAGCACCAATCACATGCAAGTTCCAAACAAGGCAGTGATATTGTGTCACACTCACTTGTGAAAATAACTAGAAATTTCACGATCTCCTTTGCTATACAACAGAGTTATATCCAAACCTCATTTCTAAATATCTGGTATAGAATGTAATTAAAAATAAATTTTCAGAAGGGCTATTTCATGAAATGCTACTCCCTTCAAACTTCCCCTGCACCCACTCCACCCCTTTTTTTTTTGTGGGTGCAGTGTAAGCTAAAGGTTTGAGAAGATGTAGTGTCATGAGCTTATTATTTAGAATTAAAAATTAAGAGAACAGTTTAAAAAAAAATGGAAGTGAGTAAAATAGAAAAGGAAAATTCAACATTTTGAAAATGACTACAACATGAATTCAAATGACCTTTGACCATGAGACATGAACTCCAACCGCACCATAACATGCAGGTCCCCTTGGTACATACAACCCAAGTTTAGTTGGAAAGTGAGTGATGGTTGCGAAGTCTTGCAGGTAAACTTTAACGTTTGACCTGAAATGACCTTTGAGTTGACCTTACCATGCGACCCACAAAGGCATCATTACATGAATGTACCCCAACTGCATGTATCACCCAAGATTGGTTGCCATTGAAACAGAGTTATGTGTCATAAGAGAGTCATGCAAGTAAGCTTTGACACATGACCTCAAATGACCTTTGACCTTACCATGTGACCTCAACTGCTCCATAACATACAGCCCCCCTAAGTACATCTACAACCCAAGGTTGGTTGAAAAGTGACTTACATGTTGCAAAGTTAGATCTGTCATAATATTTGTGACGAACAGACGAAAGACGACAGATGAAAGTAGTACACTTGGATCCTATAGTCTCGCCTACAGATTTCATGAATTAATTGCATTTAATTTAGGATATACTTTGAAAAAGGACTGACTATGAATGTGCACTTTTGTTAAAGTGCAAATAATTCATGTTTATAGCACTAAGGTTTGAGACCAAAGCTTATTGAAATTAATTTGAGTAAACTTCAAGGCCATATTTTTAAGTTTGGTGGTCCACAAAAACTATTGCAATTCAATACCTTATGACAATGTATACATTCACTATTCAAACTTTCTTAAAGTATGTGCTAAATTCTACACATGTAATATAGGAAACCTGCATGGTTTCAGAAGCACTTTGATGAATTCAGGTTTAACTCACCTATCCTTTGACTTTGGTTTCTCCTCTGGGAGAGGTAGATCAGACAAAGACATGTTTAGGAAGTCACCATCATCTAACATAGAACGTGCCCAGACAGGTCCCCAAGAAATCTCTTTACACTGACGATCGTACGATCCCTGCTCAATCGCTGCTACCCAAGCTGAACGGTCAGTCACCTTAAAACAACACATCATAAAGAAAAGGAAGGGTTTGGAAGCACCTGGAAACATTTATCATAATGAAAATCTATCCAACTATTCACATTACTGTGCAAAAACATGCTCATAGTATAAAAGTGCCTATAAAAATATCTAATCCACATTTAGGATTATATTCATATCATTGAAGATTATTATTCAAATTTTTCAAAATATAAAAACAAATCTTCAACTTTTCATCAAAACCTTACTAGTACCTCTGACATCACAGAAGACTCAACTACAATGGACATTGAAGTAAAAATTCAATTTTCCTAAATTTTGGAGTCGGGTTGAGATGAAACTTTGAGTTTGAGTGATTCCTTAGCTGAGACTCAGCATTCACAGTAAGCCTACAAGAGTGGGCAATTACAAATATTCCATATTTTGCGTGCTCTGATTTTTCAGTTTACCAGGTTTCTCTCTTCCAGATTATCCCACTGACGTTGTGTGTAAATTCCCCAGTGGGCAATATTCAAAAATCCAGTTGGAACCAGTTTGTGATACAACAAATAATGTGCATCACAGCTCTATGCAGCAAATGATGCATGCATTTTTAGTATATCAAACCGAAGCACAATATCTGTGAGTGTTAAGTGTATGGGCGCACCATACATGATGCAAGCCTGCCCGATAAGTCGGTTACAGTTTATATCAAAATTACTTAGCCAGGATTACTCCATCATGTTCATGAACAACATGAAATCATAAGTAATGGCAAGTAAACAGGCATGTACATGTAAATTGTTCCAAATAATAGCCTCAATTTACACATCATACAGCTGGAGGTAATAACAGTATTGATTGGCTCCTCTTTCATAGTCAAAAACCAAATACATTGTCCTTAAAAACTAGCACATCAATGATGTGGAGCTCATCCGGCATCTCGCAACGAAATTTAACACAATTTAATTTCAGCCCAGTTGACACTGTAGTGAATTACATTGGTGACATTAATTGAGAATATAGAATTGAAATTGATGAAGAAATGACATAGAAGCATTTTTTGTGATCTATGAATAAATTTCATATAAATTAAGCATAAATAATTTTCTAGTCAAAATTTCTAAACTCTGTGTAGAACCTTGGTGAACCTCATTAAGCTCTCAGATGAAACAAAAATAATCAACAAATAAATAAGTATTTTTTGTGAGTTTTGAAAATGGGTCATTCCATCTGGATTCAGCCAGTGGTTGCACCCGACCCTCTCAGTTTTTGTCGTAAATTGGTAAACATAAAATTCCCCATGGCCAAGCACAAAACAAAAAAATTAGTCCAATCGGTCCGTCGGTTCTCGTGCTACGGCCCGCCCTTTTCTCCTTGTTTTGACAAAAATGGGCGTGACCTTCAACTTTCAATGGCCATTGTGTCGTAACGTGTTGACCAATTTTCACGAAACTGGTACCATTCAAAAGGAAATTCAGAGAGAAATCCAAAACATGCATCAAATAATGTATTGGAGCGATTTATAAGGTCCATGACCTTTGGACCTTTGACCTTTACTTTGACCTTGAGTTTGACCCCCGGACAAATAATTGTTTAACTTGATTTTCGTGTATGTTAATTATTAGTATGATATTGACAAAATATGTTTAAACCAATGATGATATTTTATTTCTTCACCTTTTAAAACTCTTCCAAAGATACCAATTATCTGATCTGAAATTTCACTCTAGTCCCACATACTGATATTCATGTTAGTAAAGTGTTTACCAGTCCCATGATATATGATTTCATCAAATCTTAAGTTACAGTATGCAAACAGATGAAAAGAAATTAAGCTTATCAGTTGATAAATGAAACATTAAACATTTATGTTTATGAATACATGTAGGTACCTGTTAAGGCATTTTGATATTGCACATTATATAATAACTCAAAAACTGCTGGGAACTGCATTATCCTGCTTTCTAGTCAGCTGTACTCCCCCAAAGTGAAAACACCCTCGAGATCCTTGAAGCATCAGCATTGGATACATTCTTTATAATGATGATGCTAGAGATGGATGATCAATTGGACAGATAATATTGTATCTGCTTCCCAGCAGGTATCCTTTTAACTGCGTCCCCATTGAAAAAAAGACAGTATCTACATTTTGCACAAGTTGAGATATAAAGCATTTTGTGTTTTTCCAAAGCTGCTAAAAACTATTTTATTTCTTAGTATTCTTTATCATAAAATTGTTGAGTATATGCCTATTTTAGGCTCCCAAAACAAATATATATATATATATATTTTTTTATAGATATTGAAGAAATGTACAGTAGATAGGCCTACTCAGGGAAAGTCAAAGCGAATGCTTGGTTTCTCCTTGGAAAAACGCAGTACGTATCTACAGATGGACCAGAATTCCATTCAGTTTTATTATCACTTGCTTCATTACCATGAAATAATGTGTCATTGTGTATTTTAAGGGGAAAATAATACCTTACATACACAGAGGGAGCCCTGATAAAAATGAGTCAGACACTGCGTTTTTCCATTGGGGTGCAGTGTAAAGATGGATAAATGTACCTGTTGGATAGTTAGAAACAATATTATCTCTCCAATCGATCACCCATCTCTAACATCATCATAATCAAGAATGTATGATGCTTCAAGGATCTGAAGGATGTATTCACTTTGGGGGAGTACAGCTTACTAGAAAGCAGGATATTGCAGTTCCCAGCAGTTTTCTAATGAGATATTATATGTTGCCCAACATCAAAATGCCTTAACAGATACCTATTCATGAGCATAAATGTTTAATATTTCATTTGTTAACTGATAAGCTTAATTTCTTTTCATCTGTTTGCATACTGTAACTTAAGATTGGAAGAAATCATGTATCATGGGACTGGTAAACACTTTACTAACATGAATATCAGTATGTGGGACTAGAGTGAAATTTCAGATCAGATAATTTGTATCTTTGGAAGAGTTTTAAAAGGTGAAGAAATAAAATATCATCATTGGTTTTAACATATTTTGTCAATATCATACTAATAATTAATATACACGAAAATCAAGTCAAAAAATTATTTTTTCGGGGGTCAAACTCAAGGTCCAAAGGTCATGGACCTTATAAATCGCCCCAATACATTATTTGATGCATGTTTTGGATTCCTCTCTGAATTTCCTTTTGAATGGTACCATTTTCGTGAAAATTGGTCAACACATTACAACGCAATGGCCATTGAAAGTTGAAGGTCATGCCCATTTTTGTCAAAACAAGGAGAAAAGGGCGGGCCGTAGCGTGAGAACCGACGGACAGATTGTATTAATTTTTTTGTTTTGTGCTTGGGCCATGGGGAATTTTACATGTACCAAATTACAACGAATTCTGAGAGGGTTGGGTGCAAAATTGAATTGGCATGGAATGACCCAAATATATGAATAAATTAGCATATTTAATGAGTTTCAAAATTCTGTGTTGTAATTTTGTATCTCCACCTCGAGCTATCATATAGAGCAACAAAATTGAAATTGATCAATAAATGAAGAAGAAAAAAAGTTTTTTGTGATTTATGAATAAACTGTGCATAAATTAGCATAAATAATTTTCTAGACAAAATTTCAAAATTTTTTGTACAAGTTTGGTGAACCTCATGCAGCTCTACCAGATGGAAGAAAACAAATAAAGAAGAGGCATTTTCTGTGATTTATTAATAAATTTTGCATAAATTAGCATAAATAATTTTCTACTGAAAATTTCAAGATTCTGTGTAAAAGTTTGTTGAACCTCATGAAGTTCTACCAGATGGAAGAAAAGAAAAACCAAAATCGGTCAACAATTAAAGAAGAAGCATTTTATGTGAATTTTTAAAAAGACGCATAAATTGGCATATTTAATAAGTTTCAAAATTCTGTGTAGAATTTTTGAATCATCCGCCTAATTAGAGTGCACCATCACACAATATGCAGTGCTTGTCCTGCTACTTATATCCATATTTATATTTATTCATGATTATATTTTTTGTACAATCTTATTCATATTTTTTGTTCAAGTGTATCTCGTTATGTTTATTCCAGCCTGCCCTCTTCCCTCTATCTGAGTTTCGACGTCCTTTTTTAGTTACGGAAAAGCAACTCTTAATGCTGCCAATTGCTTACCCTCAAATTACTTTACTTCCCACGCGCCATGATATCTTAGTGATAACATCCCCATCTATTGCGAATGGACTTCCTTTTACTTCAATCCATTTTGTCATGGATATCTTTCAATTTACAACTATTAAATCTGACAAATTTTTCTTAAACATCCATGTGTAGTACCTCAACTAATGTACCGCATACGCATACTAATCAGTCCTTTAGTCAGTCGCTCGACAACAGCTCTCTTAACTTCGAAACACCTGAACTTCTTTTTGATTTTGATGCAGATGACACTCCTTTCGACTCCTTTTCATCAAACCATGTAACAGAGAACAATTTTTTCTCAACTCTGGAATCTGTTTCCGGCAATGATATTCTCCTTTTACATTTTAACATCAGAAGTCTCCACAAAAACTTTGATCGTTTGGATTTTTTCACAAAGCAGCTTAAGTTCAATCGTTCTATCTTGGGAATTAGTGAAACATGGCTAAAAGATGCGCCATCCTCTTATTTTTCTATGAATGGTTTTAACTTTGTTTCTTCTAGTCGCATTGGAAAAAGAGGTGGTGGAGTGGGAATTTATGTCCCGGTTGATTTTAACTTTGAAGTCATCGGAGAGTTGACACAAATATCAGATGTATTAGAAACCATCTTCATCGAAATTAAATTTAAAAATAAGGGTAATATGATAGTCGGTGTAGTATATAGACCTCCACACTCTAATCCTAGAGAATTCATTGAATCTATACACCATATATTATCATCCTGTTCTCTTACTAACAAATCCTGTGCAATTATGGGAGATTTTAATCTAAATCTCCTTCAGTATCATGATAACTCAGACTGTCAAGACTTCCTTGACTTGCTGCTTGCTTATTCATTTGTCCCAACTATTACTAAACCTACTAGAATGACCGAATCCTCAGCCACCCTAATTGATAATATTTTTGTTAATAAAACGAATAATGTAAAATCGGGGATTATAGTCAGTGACATTTCGGACCACTTCCCTGTTTATAATTTAACATCATATCCTATCTCATCCTGTCAGTCTGCATCAACAAATAATATTAAGACTCGCAACTTTTCGGAGGATAACGTTAACAATTTTATTAGGGCACTTGCTGTTGCTGATTGGAACTCTGTATATGCTACAGACAATGCTGATACGTCTTTTGATAATTTTATGGATATCTTCATGCAAAACCTCAATTCTTCTATTCCATTCCGTAGAAGCCGTGTTTCTAACTACAAAAAAACTCCTAAGCTTCCTTGGATTACCAAATCGCTACTTATATCTATAAACAAAAAAAATAACCTCTTTTATAAATACAAAACTACTCCAAACAACACAACCAAATCCAAGTATACTAGATACCGTAATATTCTAACAACTTCATTGCGACTAGCTAAAAAGAACTATTACTCCTCACAATTCGATGCTCACAAAGGCGACTTAAAAAAGACGTGGCAAGTTATAAATGATGTCTTGAAAACAAAAGTAGTCTCAACTCCTATCTCGAGAATTCTAGTCAACGAAAACGAAGTACAGGATTCTCTTGCAATTGCTGAGGAATTCAACAACTACTTCGTCAATATCGGTCCAAATTTGGCGCGAAATGTTTCTGAACCTAATTGTAATTTCAAACAGTTTTTGAAAACGCCAAACCCTCAATCGCTGTTTCTAGATCCAATTTTAGAGCATGAAGTATTAGACATAGTGAACAATCTGACAGTAAACAAAAGTGCTGGGTTTGATAGTATATCCAACTCTTTGCTAAAAAAAACAATTACAGAAATTTTATCCCCCCTAACATTTATTTTTAATTTATCATTATCTAATGGAACTGTGCCGAAAAAAATGAAAACTGCAAAAGTTATACCAATTTTTAAGAAGGGCAGTAAAGAAGATCTCGGTAATTATCGTCCTATATCACTTTTAACAGCACTCTCCAAGATTTTGGAAAAATTGATTTATTCACGCACAGCGAAGTTTCTTGCAAAGTATAAAATCTTATCTGATACCCAATTTGGTTTTCGACAAAAATACTCTACAACTCATGCCCTTCTTCTATTTTTGGATAAAGTTAGCCGTGCAATTGACAAATCATTTCATACCGTTGGAATTTTCCTGGACTTCTCCAAGGCCTTTGATACCATCAACCATGATATATTATTATACAAACTGAGCAATTATGGTATACGAGGAAAGGCCTTGGAGTGGTTCAGGAGTTACCTAACGGACCGCAACCAATTTGTAAGTATTAATGGTCAGGATTCCTACCCCAGACAAATATCCTGTGGCGTTCCACAGGGGTCGCTGCTGGGTCCTTTGCTCTTTATTCTTTATATAAACGACTTCCAATTTAGTTCCGAAATCATGTCATTCATCCTCTTTGCGGATGATTCCAACATATTCTACTCCCATCACAACCCCCAAACTCTCCTCGATACCGTCAATGAAGAGTTAAAAATGGTTCAAAGTTGGATAAATGCCAATAAATTATCTCTAAATGTTAATAAAACTCATTACATGCTCTTCAGCAATTCGCTCTCAACCCTTCCTGGTAACTTATTTATACATGATACTCCTCTAGACCTAGTCGAGTCAACAAAATTCCTTGGCATACATATAGATTCTAATTTATCGTGGAAGACTCATGTGAACTACTTATGTAAATTATTGTCTCGAAACTCAGGAGTTTTAAATAAACTTAAACATGAATTTCCCCACCACATTCTACTATCACTATACTTCACCCTCATATCATCCTACCTCAACTATGGTATTTTAGCCTGGGGCAACGGGGCAAGATTCCTGCTTGATAGGATTTTATTACTCCAGAAACGTGCAATTAGAAATATTAACAATGTTGGTTACCTATCTCATACATATCCATTATTTTTAAAAGATAAACTCCTTCGTATTTTTGATCTTTATACCTATAACTTAGGAATCTTTATGTATCAGTTAAATGCCAATGATATTCCTTCTGTTATTACCTCTCTCTTTTTTAAAAATAGCAGTGTCCATGGATATCCTACTCGACAAAGTAATCTTTTTCATCTTCCTCGTGTAAGAACGTCATTTGCTAAAAGGAATATCACTTTTACAGGTCCAAAATATTGGAATGCCCTCCATAGTGAACTATTACATTCACCCTCAATATATGTCTTCAGACGTAAGCTGAAACACCATCTTCTCAAGGACTACACTTAGTACGAACACAGTTGTGTATCGTTTTATTAGTTATAGCCTCATTCCATTCGCTCTAATGGCTTATATTGAATTATTTTTTTCTTTTCTCTCATTGCTCTTTATTATTGTTGCGCGTGGGTTGTCTTAATCTTTGGAAGCTGTCCCTTCCCTTTCCGCTCATTGCTTCCTGATGCCATAGATTTTTTTTTTTTCCACCCTTAGCAATAATTACTTCCATTCCCCTACAGGCTCCAATTCAATTTGTTGCTTTTTACACTTGTTTCTTCCTACTCATCATTTATGTATTTGTGTATCCCTCGTTTTCGTTTACTTTTTCGTTTTCCCTTTTATTTATTCCTCTATTTTTCTTGTCGTATTGATATTTTCACAGGACTCTCACTGCATATTCTTTGGAGCCTTTAAACAACAAGCTTTGCTTTTACCTTTGGTTCCCCATATCCACACCTCTCATTTTCTTTCTTGTCATTATATTACAACCGTTTACAAGAATACATTATAGTACTTCTTTTCCCTTATATATTAAGTATAATTTCTTATTTAACGATATTTATTTATGCTTACCTATGATAATTTGTATTGTATAATATTGTCTGTATTGTATAATATTGTTTATACTGAGTTGTTGATTTTGTTGAAAATGTGAGATGTTGTTGATATGAAATAAATAAACCTTGAACCCTTGAAACCTTGAACCCTAATGCTATCATGTAAAGCAAACAGAATTGAAATCAGACTTGAAATGACGAAGAAGAAGCATTTTGAAATTCAGTCAACAAATAAAGAGGCATTTTCTGTGATTTATGAATTTTGCATAAATTAGCATAAATAATTTTCTACTCCAAATTTAAAAATTCTGTGTAGAAGTTTGGTGAACCTCATGAAGCTCTATCAGATGGAAGAAAAATATCAAAATCGGTCGACAAATAAAGAAGAAGCATATTATGTGAATTTTTAAAAATATGCATAAATTAATTTTGCATAAATTAGCATAAAGATTGTTCTAGTCAAAATTTCAAAATTCTGTGTAGAAGTTTGGTGAACCTCATAAAGCTATACGAGTAGAAGCAAAAAAGTCAAAATCGGTCAATAAATAAAGAAGAAGTTCAAGCATTTTTTGTGAATTTTGAAAAATGCGCATAAATTAGCATATTTAATTGAGTTTCAAAATTCTGTGTAGAAGTTTTGAATCTCCCACCTAGTGCTATCATATAAAGCAAACAGAATTAAAATCGGACTTGAAATGGCGAAGAATAAGCATTTTGAAATTGTGGACAGACGACAGACGACGGACACCACGCCATGGCATAAGCTCATCTGGCCCTTCGGGCTGGATGAGCTGAAAAACACATTGCCCTTGTCTAAACACTCTGGCCAGTATGAATCTGCTGTGGGTAATATATTTGCTGTACAATGAGATGAAACCTTTAACCTTTATCTTAGATACTCTGAACAAGAAAATAAAATCATACCTTGACAAAGCCTAAAGCACCCTGCCATAAACGATCTTCAATATCCAGAATCTGTTCCCTGAGCATAAGTTCAAGTTTCTCATCACCATCAGCACTATTTGATAAAAGACCTTTCTTGCCACTAGTCATCTTCACCTCCACTTGCTTCTTTACTGCTGGTTGGGAATCCACATCTGTTTCATCTGATGGATGTTTAGTGAGGAAGTCTGTTGGGACTGCATTCAGGGAGCCAATTATTGAAGCCTTCTCCTGTTGGAGACTGTCTCTGAGAGCTGCTTCCCTGAGACCTCGTGTGTTCAGAGCTTCTAAGAGCGAATCAATCTGACTCGCTTCATTGTAGAAAGCCCAATGGCACTTTGAAACAGGGTGACCAGTGGGCGCTTCAACACTGAGCATTTCTACATTATTGACCTCCATAGGGGTCTCTTTCTCACCAGCTGTCAGGTCCTTAGGAGTTTCTGAAGGCACATCTCCATTTGTAACTGCTCCATTGGCTATCACATTACTGTCCACATTTTCTTTGTTACTGCTATTAGAGGTATTGTGCTCAGTTGTTGACTGGATATCTTCGCGAGCACCAAAATGTTCAACTTTGGTTGTTTGCTTTGCATACATGTCCTCCTCCATCCTCTTCAGAATATCTTCATCAATGTTTCGATCACACTCCACAAATAATCCTGGCAATGAATTGAACTTCCAGTACCTACGGAAAAATCTGTCCTCCCCGATTGGATTCACATTGTACTTCATAATGGCTTCACTAATCTCCCTTGTCAATTGCGCTTCCTGCTTTAAGAACTCTGCTTTCTTTTCAGCACTATCCTCTGCAATCTCTTTCCTCTTCTTCTCAATCTCTGCAAGGGACATCCCTGGTGTAGGAAGGTCCGATGTCTCTATTGAATCACCAGGGGAATTCTCTTTTGCCCTTGATTGAGGTCTACTTCCTGGTTGTTCTGGAGTGCTAACATGAAGAGTACTTGAACCCTGAGCTTCTCCATTCTCTATAACACCTTCCTGTGATAGCTTAGCAAGCCTATCCTTCTCAACCTGTACTTTCTCATTCAACCTTTCCTCCATCCTCAATCTCCATCTGTTAAAAAAGCAGAAAATAAGATAAGGAAATGAAGTGCCTTTAACAGTTGCATAGCATTATGTCAACTGTCGGAGTACTACATTTGAGGCTTAAAAAAACGATTCAGCCCCCCCCCCCAATGCCAGCGGGGTCGGCCGTATCGTTTAACAACACGGTCGTGTGTTGCTGCCCTCTACGTTTGAAGATGTAACAGCACGATCTCCCAGTCTTGAAATTCAAAATGGCGGATAGACCGAAATCATTGACTGCTCAAAACGATGTCCAAAAAAACCCCAAATTATCGATAAAATTTCATTCAACCGTAAAATAATGCTAATAGTGTGAAAGGTGAGGATGTAGTCATGTTAAATGTGTTTGTCAAAATATTTTGTATACCCGCATAGATCCAATTAGAGCGGATTCTTCTGCGTTGTTGGTACAGTAGCAGATACAAATTTTGACCAGTGCAAGTGTTGTGATATTGCTACTGAATGGGTAAACGGAATTGTCAGTTTTTTATGTACACAAAGTCTATGGGGAAACAGAATTTCCGTTTTCTGACATGCTGAAACAAAATTTAAGATTTTCTGAAACGGAAAAGGCAATTTTTTTAAACGGAAAATTACTGTCCCTAGAGTTGTGTGTCATAAGAGTCTTGCATGTAAACTTTAAAGTTGACCTGAAAATGACCTTTGACCTTACAATGTGACCTGCGACTAAAACATAACATGCAGGTCTCCTACGTACATCTACAACCCAAGTTTGGGTGAAAAGTAACTTACGGTTGCGGAGTTATGTGTCATATGACAGTCTTGCACGTAAACTTTAACGTAGACCTGAAAATGACCTTTGACCTTACCATGTGACCTCTGACTGCAGCGTAACATGCAGGTCCCCTAAGTACATCAACAACCCAAGTTTGGATGAAAAGTGACTTTCAATTGCGGAGTTGTCTGTCATAAGAGAGTCTTGCCTTTAAACTTTAACGTTGACCTGAAAATGACCTTTGAACTTACCATGTGACCTTCGACTGCATCATAACATGCAGGTCCCCTAAGTACATCTACCCTCCAAGTTTGATTGAAAAGTAATTTATGGTTGCAGAGTTATGTGTCATAAGAGAGACTTGCATGTAACCTTTAACGTTGACCTGAAAATGACATTTGACCTTAACATGTGACATCTGACTGCAGCATAATATGCAGGTGCCCTAAGTACATCTACCATCCAAGTTTGGTTGAAAAGTTACTTGCGGTTACCTCTGGTGGGCGAGACAAAAACAAGTTTGCTCTAATTGAATAAATAAAGCCCCTAAATGCTCATTTTTGGTTCACAGACTCTTTGAAGGTCAAGTCCACTCCAGGAAAATGTTGATTTGATTAAATAGAGAAAAATCAAACTAGAATAACGCTGAAAATTTCATCAAAATCGGATATAAAATAAAAAAGTTATGGCATTTTAAAGTTTCCCTTATTTTTCACAAAACAGTGATATTCACAACTCAGTGACATGCAAATGAGTCAATCGATGATGTCCATCACTCACTATTTCTTTTGTTTTATATTGTTTAAATTATACAATATTTCATTTTTTACAAATTTGACAATAAGAACCAACTTGACTGAACCATATAGTATTAAACAATGCTAATTCCACCTCTACAGGGAGGAATTAATTGTCATTTCACGTGATAATGAGGAGAAAATTAGAATATTTCATTTAATAAAATACAAAAGAAATAGTGAGTAGATGACGTCATCAGTCTCCCATTTGCATACCAACCAGTATGTGCATATAGCTGTTTTGTGAAATTAAGCAAAACTTTAAAATGCCATAACTTTCTTATTTTACATGCGATTTTGATGAAATTTTCAGTGTTATGCTTGTTGGATTTTTCTCTTTTTACTCAAATCAACTTTTTGTTTGGTTGGACTTGTCCTTTAAAAAATCTGATCAATTTAAATTTTCAAAAATTTCACATTTATTTTCTTATGTATTTTATTGTTTACTAAATTTCTTGTGCATTTTTTTGTTTTTTACTTTCTATTTTTTATTGTTTTTTCAAGGACTTTATTTTGACCATAAACAAGATGAAATTGATTGTAATCAATAAAAGGAAAAATAATTAGACATATATGAATTGTGGCTAAAAACAATATTGCATTGGATTTGCACACAAATTCACGTTTATGAGCAATTTTGGGTCTGCATGCACGAAATGGTAGCAATTCTGGTCTTAAAAGTTGCGCGAAACTTGAAAGTAAAATGTCAGCAAGCGAAGTGGTCAAAAAAAATTGCGGATTTATTGCAAAAACTGTCAAGGGGGGCTGAATCAGCCCCCTCCCCTGTCTTATAAGGGTTAAATTCACAAAATAAAAATAACAATAACTTACAACCAACAAGGTGATATCCATAAAGAGATTGTAGAACAAATTTTCATCTTTCCACAATCAATTTTGTTTTTACCTTGTGAGATTTCACCTATTCGTTCAGCAGGCTTCTTCAGACTAGCGCTGACTCGCCGTAGATGGGGTAGTATCAGCAGTGTGGCAGTCCATGAGAATGGGAATATACAGAAAAGAAATTGTTGCAGCATCGTTACCATCTTGTGTTCAGCCTACGTTATAAACAGGAGGTAATTCTGGTCAGCCTACGAGTGAAGAATCCGATACGCACCAAATGCGTAGAAGAAATCATAGAGAAAGCAAGGAAAACCCTTCTTTGGATCTGTGTTATCAACAACCAAATCAAGGAGTTGTCCAGCTATTGTAGGAAAATTCAAGAGGATCTTTCCACTTGATATCTGAAGAGATTTATAGGAAAACAGTTCATTTGTCGACCGCTCACAAGAATATGAATTTATTCGCTCCAAAGAGAGACAGAAGTCTAAACTTCAGCGTTTGATTGATCGACATCATCGTCAAAATAAGGAGGATATTGATCTGACTGGATCACAACTCAAGAAATGGGTCATCAATGTGTCTTAACACAAACTCTTCAGCAGCAACATCTATACTTGCCAAGGGCTTGAATTTCGCGGCTGTCCCTAAGATCCCTGTCGAGGAGTTTATTGTTGCAACAGAGCGGGAGAGTAAGGGAGTTAATAATCAACAAGCCAGCCTCTTACGGAATGTTGTAGGCATTCTGAAAAATTACAAACCCCCTCAGTCGAACATTAACGAGAGGCAAGCTTTGAAGGATTTGACCAACAACAAGGACATCATTATACTACCTGCCGATAAGCGGAGAGCCACTGTACTTTTGGGCACGGAGGACTACAAATCGAAGGTTAGTGCATTACTCAGTGATAAAAAAACATGAAAAACTTTCATCGGACGCAACTTCCAAGTACAAAAGGATATTGGTGTCTATTCTGAAATTGTTGCTGGACGAGGAGAAGATTTCAGAGGCAATATGAATATCTCCATCCCACGGAGGAAAATATTCCCTGCTTGTATTGCACTCCCAAGACGCATAAGGAAGGATATCCTCTTCGTCCTGTTGTGGATTGCATTGGATCAATTTGCTATAACACCTCCAGAGCTCTTGTGGACATTTAAGCCCCGTTAGTGAGTAAGTCAGACCATCATGACCAAAATTATAAGGAGTTTGCAGAGGAAATCACTAATGTGACTTTGGATAAGGACAAACTATTTGTCTCTTCGATGAGTTTGTTCACTAACACTCTTATCGATCAGTCTTTGAATACTTAGGAGACAGTCTTTCTAATGACAACACACTGAAAGGACGGACTAAGTTGTCTGTTGACAATATTGTTGAGCTCTTAGGATTTGTCCTCACTACTACATTCTTCAAATTCGATGGAGGCATATATCGTCAGTTTGAAGCAGCTATGGGCAGTCCAGTCTCTCCTATTGTGGCCAACCTATTTATGGAGAACTTGGAAAACAACATTCTTTCTACTGCACCTTCTGCCATCAAACCTAGATTTTGAAGACGATATGTTGATGACGTTCTGGCCATTGTGAAAGAAGGGTGTGTGGATCAAGTCAAGGACCAACAGGAAGCATCAGATTCACACATGAATTGGAGGAGAGAACTCGATCCCTTTTCTGGACACCAGAATAACGATAAGAGAAGATGGAAGTGTGAATGAAGTTTTTGGTGTTCAGGAAGAAAGCACATACCAGCCAATATCTGCACTTCACTTCCCATCAACCCCTCCATCAGAAACTTGGCGTCTACCGCACTCTTCTTGACAGGGCAAATAGCTTCATCTCAGAACCAGATGATGTTAAGACTGAAGAAGACTTCATCAAAAATAGTCTGAAGAAATGTGCCTATCCAGACTCGTCTTTTCAGAAGACAGAACGGATGAAGCCAGTTGCCGGGACACAAAATAAGCCAGATCGTAGTGGAAATGCCAGGAAGAAAACGACGGTCACTATTCTTTATATTAAGGGTACATCTGAAACCATACAAAGGACCTTCCACAGGTGAAATATATCCACCACTATGCGTCCTCTCGCTAAACTCAGGACATTCTTAATCTATCCAAAGGACAAAGATCAGCTGAGGACTCAACAGGGGTAGTGTACCAAATTCCTTGCCAAGATTGCAACGACGTGTATATCAGAGAAACTTCAAGGAAGTTTGGAGTAAGGAAGTCTGAAATCAAACAAGCAGAGACTCTGAGCAAAACCCACTTCACAAGATCAAGGAAGAAGGAGGCCGAGTCAACCGTTTCAAAGTCAGCTTTCAGTGACCACGTAGCCGAAAGGGACCACACTATAAACTGGAATAAGAGCTAATTCCTAGCTAGAGATGACAATAAATAAACAAGATGGATCAGGGAGGCCATTCACACCAGGCACATTCCATAAACCGAGACGCTGGACAATATAAACTTTCTTCTACGTATATTCCCATTCTCATGGACTGCCGCGCTGCCGAAACTACCCCATCTATGGCGAGTCAGCGCTAGTCTGAAGAAGTCTGCAGAATGACTATGCGAAAGCTCACAAGGTAAAAACAAAATTGATTGTGGAAAGATGAAAATGTGTTCTAACCAACATGGTGAGTTTGATAATTCTAATCTAAATAATGTAAGGAAACAATTTGACATCGATCTCCAAATTGCACTGATCTATTAAAATGGATCATGAATATTTTTAATACTACCGTTTAGGACACTATATTGACAATTAGGTGAGATAAAACTATCTACTCACTTTGCAGTGACTTCTTCCTTTTCCCGACGTTGTTCTTGCCGATGAAGATCTCGAAGTTCCCTGCGAGTCGTATTCCACGTATCATAGCTGTCCTCAATGACTTCACGCATAGTCACATACGTCAGTAGCTGATTGGTCAGAGCTGTTAGAACCTTCAATTTACCTTCTGCATCAGGAGAAGACACGTATGGAATTCATAATTATTTAATCTATGTCAGACAGAATTTTCAGATTTCTCAATGTTATCCCAACTTAAAAATGAAATCATTAAAACTGTATGATATTTGTGATGGAAGTTATATTTTTAGGAAAGATTTTTTTTCATTTGTTTCCACTTAATCAAATTTATATTTCTACAGTCTGACCTCTCCTTTTCTGACAAGTTGGGACCAGCACCAATTCGGATAAAGGATTTATCCGGATCTGGGAGACCCTAATAGAAGCAGCTGCGCCTCCCCAATGGTAGCAACACATAATCTACTGTAGTGCGTGTACGCATACAGTATTCACTGCAGTATCAGCGTAAATTATAGCCGTTTTTTTTTACGGAAATGAAATCGATTGGTAGCCAAAACTCTTGGATGATTTACCTGCTGAAATGATTGAGGAGTACATCGCGTATACAGAGATGCCAACCTAAATGGATGGTTGTCAGGAACAAATGGGAGTTTCTCAGGAACATCCCGCGAAGTAGCATCGTTTATACGCTCAACCACCCAATCGCCATTGACATTGTGCATGCATGAACCGCGGCTTGCACTCCGCACTTCGCTGTGTATTCAGCAGCAGCGGGCGGAGGCGCTTGCAATAGAAATCTCAGTAGAGAAACTCCCGTTGGTTTACCGTTGGCCACACACGCTGCATGCACGATACATGTATACACAATACACGCATATACATGCACAATACACAATACACGCATATATACACATGCACAGCAAAGCAATACACAATACACATGTATTGTAGTTTTTTTTTCCGTAACCTTTTTATTGTTGCCGTAACACCGTAATTGGAGGAATAAAATCGGAACAAATACGGCGAATCCGTAACGGTTGGCATCTCTGCGCATACCTCGAAAGAAAGAGAATGACCCGATGAAACTAAGTTTGAAAATTAGATCAACGCGGCGGGCATCGCAGCTTCACAAAGTCAGCCACTGTTAGACTGTAGGCTCAAACATAATAGATGGAAATATTTCCCCACGTACTAGATTGAAAAAAAAATCCCAGCAAGTGTGCGTCCGGATAATACAGAGATCCGCATAAGGGGAGGCCGGACACGAGAGTTCAGACTGTACTTCAAAATTTGAAGAAAGGATCAAGGCTACATTTGATGTGCTCTTAAAAAAGAATCCTCATTTAACTTTTTAACATTTTCTGATACAGTTGCTTAATCAAATTAGGTCAAGTAGTAACAGCATTCTTTTTTTACATCACGGTGAGTATGATGTATGTCAATTATGCAATTAACATTTGCTTTGCACGAATGTGTAGGCGAGATGGGTGCTGTTGTCCACAGATGTTGTTTGTTCAACATGAACAGACGTGTCGTTGAAGCGGGCAAACTTATTTTGGTTCCAGAGATCATTTTGGTTAGCCCTGCTGAACTGTCTAGGAGATAAGGACTTCAACCCATTGAAGGGTATACATGATGCATGCATGAGGACTAGAGTGGCCTGTAGCAGTGACTGGTAGTGAGTGTATAAGCCTAGACCAGTGTGGCTGTTTACTAGTAGCAGTGACTGGTAGTGAGTGTATAAGCCTAGACCAGAGTGGCTGTTTACTAGTAGCAGTGACTGGTTGTGTGTGTATAAACCTAGACCAGAGTGGCTGTTAAACCAGTAGCAGTGACTGGTAGTGTGTGTATAAACCTAGACCAGAGTGGCTGTTTACTAGTAGCAGTGACTGGTAGTGTGTGTATAAGCCTAGACCAGAGTGGCTGTTAACTAGTAGCAGTGACTGGTAGTGTGTGTATAAGCCTAGACCAGAGTGGCTGTTTACTAGTAGCAGTGATGTATAAGCCTAGACCAGAGTGGCTGTTTACCAGTAGCAGTGACTGGTAGTGAGTGTATAAACCTATACCAGAGTGGCTCTTTACTAGTAGTAGTGACTGGTAGTGAGTGTATAAACCTAGACCAGAGTGGCTGTTTACTAGAAGCAGTGACTGGTGGTGAGTGTATAAACGTAGACCAGAGTGGCTGTTTACCAGTAGCAGTGACTGGTAGTGAGTGTATAAACCTAGACCAGAGTGGCTGTTTACCAGTAGCAGTGACTGGTAGTGAGTGTATAAACCTAGACCAGAGTGGCTGTTTGCCAGAAGCAGTGACTGGTAGTGAGTCTATAATCCTAGAGTTAAAGGCTGTGGAGTTTGCAGACTGGATGATGTAGCTTGTTTAGCGGTTGTTTGACCTTAGATGGTTTTGTATCTGTTTATGTATGTTCCACCACTGACAGTTGAGGTGATGACACAATAAACTTCATTGACATTATATCTGCTGTCTGTGTTCGTCAAAGATCTCCAGTCCCTTATACGGTCCAACCCCAACCCATAAAATTTGCATTTCCAGCATTTTGTTGTGAAAAAAAAAAAGCCATTCAATCAAAAGAAATAGCCCCAAAAGTCCAGCAATCACCCCGAAGTGAATAAGAAAAATAGCCCTTGAAAAACATATAAGCTTTCCTTCCCTGCTAAGACAAATCCTGGTGTTTCATTTTATTCATATAAGGAAGTTATGTGGAGGTATTAAATAAGAAATGATTTATGGTATTTAAGAGAAATTCAGATTGTGGGAAAAGTAAACATTTGTTTGTAGTCCCACAAATTGATACATGTGTGCGATGCATGTGATTCTCAGTAGCTTATCATTTTGGAAATTTTGGTAATTCCAAAACATCACAACATACATTGATTCACAGGCACAACACTGTAAACATTTCCAAATCTGTGACTAACAATTTGATACTACAGCCAGAACTTCAAGTCATGTAATGCCATGCTGATGAAGAAAACATTAATTTATATACATGTAATTGCAGATTTAAAGAACAATCTTTCCTGATTGGTTTACCGACCTGAACTGAGATCATAAATGTTTCCTTTAGTGAGGGTCTTGAGGATTGCGGACTCCTGCATACGGAACTCCAAACCAGCATCATCATGAAACGTATAGCCACCTCTCTGCTGGTAACGCCATTTAGAATCCTCATATCCTGTAGTGTTTGCTCCAGATGATAGGAAGTGAAGCCGTACAATCTCTGTCAGAGTTGGAGGATCTATAGAGAGCTTCCTCAGCTCCGTACCTGACAACAAGAACAGTGGTAATAAGATTCAGCCAGCATATCCATACTTTTGTAACTGCTATACAAGTTGTAGCAATAAAATTATTGTATGAATTCAAAACAATTTATGTAAGAAAAAACAAAGAAATGAAATGGAAATATCACCATTACCATCCTGTCTTTTCTTTTGTCCATAGCAGTAAATGAAATAAGTAGCAAACGTTTTGACAACTTGATGTGTTTTACAATGATTTTTACAAATATAGGTGTTGTTGCATATTTCAATCATGCAAAAATATCTGTAAGAAATTATTGATACTCATGCATATTTCATTTTACCATATATATTGTTTTGTAGTTGTTGTTGAGGGGTTGATCGATATTCTAGAATCTCTCTGAATTCAATATTAGGCAGCTTTAGATTTGCAACACAACTTCTGTGACACGCATATTTGAGACATTGTTGTGCACTTACGAATAACACTACATCCCTACCTTGCCTATGCTCATAACTGCATTTTTTGCAAAACAAGATTACAGAAGTTGCATTGTAAACTTAAATCTCCTTCACAGCAGAGAATAGAGGGAGATAGAGAATTATTCAGAACTCAGTCAAGCCATGCAACAACTATCAGTTTGACATTATTTTTATGTGCAGTGCTCAATCCACTCCTTCAAGTTGACTAAACCCACTTCAACAACAACAGTTTTGACAATGCATTGAATTGCCCTCTCACCTTGATGAACTACTGGCCATGCAAGAGCTGCTGTAGCTGCTTTACTCATAGCTCCATAGGTCGGGTCAGGATCTTCTTCTAACTTAGCTTCACATATATTCACTGTAAATAATAGTATGTTGAATATAATAAGTTTGTTTGGTGTTAGAGGTGATGCATTCAGGTGGTTCAAATCATATGTATCATTTCATTCACAGATTGTGTGCATAAACGGTTGTAAATCCCAAAATCATGCTTTCGGAGGCGACATAAAATCTGAATGTCGCCCCGAAATTATTGACGAGTGATAACAACTCAACGGCTTACTAGCGCCATATGCTCGAGCTCCGCTTACCATTTAAAAATCATCCAAAATCCACACTCAAAATCATGAATAAGCCTTGAAAATAGCAAGCAGCGCAGTTTCAAATTCCGAAGTTGTGTCTTTTTTTCTGTACCACGTATTTCCATACACATGGTAACAGGTATGGGAAAAAAAAAATCAATGCAACGGTCGGAAAACAGTTGCATGTATAGGGGTCCATTATGACTACCACCATGTGCAATTTTGAATGCACATGTTTCCCCTACAGATATCACAATTCTGTGATAAAATAATTCGAATTACACAGGAAATAAATCCCAGAGTCTAGTAACCTAGCATTGTCATTCGGCTTTGCTTTTCAAAACGGCCTATTAACATCCAAAATAAGTTACCCGGTATCTTATTTATTAATTATAACTAAAAAATCATTTGTTTTCTTTTTTTAGGTGATGAGGTAAATATCAGAAAATAAATCATCAAAAAGAACTCCATCTATTTTACAAGGCCGGCGGCAGGCTCACGCACGAACGCATTGGCGCATGTACTAGCTAGCCAGTCTGAGCTCTGTCTCTCTGCCAGAGCTCTGGGGTACAATTCGCTCAGTAAAGGCCTCAATGATGGTGATTTTCTGTTTCAGACAGAGTTTACATTTCAGGTATATTATTCAAAACTGCCAATAAAGTTTGATGATTTCTTCATTGTCATGTATATTTAAGTTCTTAATGAATACATTCTCACCGAATTTAGACTCCCCCATAGAGAAATGCAATTTTCATGGAGATATGCGTTTTCAAAGAACTTCAGGAAAAGTTAGGGTATGTGGGCCTTTATTACATGTACATGGCCGAGTACAGGGTATTGTACTGGAATAGACGGAGTAGAAATTAGATATTAAAGGTCAAGTCCACCTCAGAAAAATGTTGATTTGAATCAATAGAGAAAAATCAGACGAGCACAATGCTGAAAATTTCATCAAAATCGGGTGTAAAATAAGAAAGTTATGACATTTCAAAGTTTCGCTTATTTTTAACAAAATAGTTATATGAAAGAGCCAGTTACATCCAAATGAGAGAGTCGATGATGTCACTCACTCACTATTTCTTTTGTTTTTTATTGTTTGAATTATACAATATTTCAATTTTTACGAATTTGATGATTAGGACCTCCTTGCCTGAAGCACAAAATGTTAATATAATGGAATTCCACGTGTTCAGGGAGGAATGAAACTTCATTTCACATGACAATGACGAGAAAATCAAAATATTTCATATTTCATATAATAAATACAAAAGAAATAGTGAGTGATGTCATCAGTTCCCTCATTTGCATACCGACCGAGATGTGCATATAACTGTTTTGTGAAATGAAGCGAAACTTTAAAATGTCATAACTTTCTTAGTTTACATCCGATTTTGATGAAATTTTCAGTGTTATGCTTGTTGAATTTTTCTCTTTTTATTCAAATCAAGTTTTTGTTGGGGTGGACTTGTCCTTTAAATTCATTTATATCCAAGTCCAACTCAGTCACACACACACGCACAGTGCCACACACACCCACATCTAAGATTCTAAGCATGAAAAATAACTTTAAAAATCATACAATATTAAACAAAAAGTAATAATTCATTAATAAGTGAACAGGTATTCCTCAAAATACAAAAAGTAGCATTTAAAAAGAGCTCACGAAATGCAAAAATTAGCCCCCGAAATTTGACAAAAAAATTAAAATGGAGCCCCCGAAAAAAAAAAAGATGTCAGTGACTTTTAAACAAAGTCAAAATCTCACTCAGACAGGTTTTATAACACACAATCTAATTACAATACATTGTAAAACAATTATAAATATTGCATATTCGATTGTTTCCTTCCTTTGGTTGTTGATTGTAACTTAGTACATATATTTCCTCCATCCGTTTTGTTAATTGGACAAAAAGCTCCCCTTGTATGTTGAAGAAGAGCTTTTTGCAGTGCTCCTTTACCGCTCTCCTTAAAAGTTCTAGGAGAGCTTTTTATTGCTCCCCTCATAATTATAAAACTGAGTCCCTGTGTTATGATTGTAGAAATTTCAGTGAATGATCCATTCACAACCAGTTAGTGATAGCCAAACATCCATGATGTGATCACTGTTATAAATGTTATCACATTTAATGCTGTAATGTCCCTCTCATGGAACAAAAGATAATGCACAAAAAAAACGGTGCCAGTGTCACCTGGTTCTGCGCCTCAAGTGACTTGTGTAACACATGTGTCACATGTTTCTCAAATCATACCTCGAATTACCAGAGTAAATTGCACACTGGACGGAAGCAACATCACGATAGTGCTTCTAACCAATGTCTGTATTCACCCCTTCTCCCTTACTAAGAGATTCATATCAGGGTTGTTGTGCCACAGCCAGGGTTTAGTATGCAGCACTTATGAGCATTGTATTAAGCACTATACAAAAAATGTTGCATATTGTTATCAATATTATTATCATCATCATTATCATCATCATCACCATTCACCACCACCATCACCATTATCATCATCATCACCATCATCCTTACCATTATCATCATCATAATCATCATCTTCATGGTGATGGTAGTGGTGGTAATGGTCAGGGTTGGGCTCATTTACAAGGTAATTGATCAATAACGTAATTAATTACATATTTTTGAGTAATAAAATTGTAATTATATTTGACATTTTGAAAGGGAAATTGTAATTGAAAAAATTGTAATTGACTTCAATTACTTTTAATCAAATTCAATTACTTTACAATAAACTTACTAAATTTTCTGATTTAATTTCATGACCTTTTTCATGTCAACTGCTTCTGCATCAAAGCGTGTAATAGGCAAAATCCGTGCTCTTTTATTTTAATAGTTTATTAAAACATAAACCTTCATCTTGTCAGTTTCTCTGTAATTTGCATGTAGAATTATGTTGAAATAGGTGGTGCTAGTACATACAGATATATAGAATACAAATTTGATTTCATTTATGACTTTTAAAAAGTAATTGAAATTGTAATTGACAAAGTAATTGGTAATTGCAATTGAAAAATGTAACGTAATTGAAAAGTAATTGTAAATGAACATTTCTTCCATTACATAATTGTAATTGTAATTGTAATTGAAGAAAGTAATTGAGCCCAACCCTGGTAATGGTAATGATTTATTAAAAATTAATTCGCAGCCAAAGGCTGAATTGCAGAATCTTTTAAAAAACAAGTACATCATCATCATCATCAATATTATTACATGCTTACACTTAGGTACTTCCATCCCTTGCTCTTCTAAATCAGTCTTCCATTCCTCCTCGTCTTCTTCTTGAACTCTGAAGAGAGCTTTCAATAAGAACCTTGTTATTTCAAACATGGCACCGTCTACTTTGTTCGTTGTTATTGCTTCTGCAAAAAGCTCTAAATATTGAAAAATAAATACAAAGTCAGGACATTTTACTCTTTGATATCTGGTGAATTTGAAGTATATTTCTGAATCAAGAACAATTTATACATTAGGATTTTGACCTCTATTAAGGAATGATGCATGGCCAGCTGGTATAGGACTTGTTCAGTATATGATAGCGGTTCATGGTGAATCCTGTTTGATTATAAGGGAATCATATAACTGGGTTTTGTGTCCTTTGCTTGCCATGTCCATGTTAGTTAGGAGACTGGAAATATTGGTTCAGCCATTTTTACCCTTTTTTTTAATCCTCATTATTGAGCTTGGGGAGGAAAATGCATCATAGTATCCTAGTTTTGCATTTAACATGCAGCTCACTCTCTAAAATCAAGTTCTTGAGGTCTCAACAAAATTGTACTTGGCATTTAAGTTTACAAGGTCAAAAGTCAAAATTGGTCAATAGAAATAATTTTAAGAGAAATGTTTTAGATGAGGCATTACCTAATGAGACACCATCAGGGAAGTCTTCTTTGAGTCCTAACTCTTCTTCATATGCATGTAAGAATTCAAGTAGTAGTATACAGTCACCAAATAACTCCTGAGGAATCTTTCCTGATAGAGGAACAGGCTCTGGCAGATCCTGTACATTAGAGAACGACAAAAATATAGAGTTTATTGGAAAGGAGTGCCATTATTGGAATTAATCAGGGGTGATATTCACTCATGAAAAAAAATAGACATACTTAAGTGAGGGGCAAAGCGACTAAGGGGGTGTCTCCCCCCCTCCCACAGTAGGACTTTTTGCATTTCGGGACTTTAAATTTCACAATTTTGTGCATATCTGGAGGGGAAATTTGGGCTTAAAACCGTTAAATTTCAATTTGTTAGTTATAATACACAAACTTTGGTTAGTTTTAACCACATGTATTGTGTATGTACAAAATAAGTACACTACATGTATCAATGAGAAATTTTACCTGATACCTCTACTTTCACCTTAACCTGCTCATTATAGCTTCCTTATCACAGGTTCAACAGAGATTCACAGTATCCAATTCAGCAAATAATAATCAAACTAGAAATTTGACGTGTCCAAAGGACACAGATGCCCCTGCTTAACGCGATAAGAAATTCACTCAATATGATTGAACTTAATATTGTGCAGAAACCAATATGCATACATATAATGAACAAATTTAGACCTTTGAACCAACTCGCATATATAATGAGCTGTGACCTTTGACCTGCGGACTCCGAATTCGAACTTATCCTGTATTTTGGGGTCATCTACCTACACAAAAAATGTAAGATCCATTAAATATTTTTAGAGTTATTGTGCGGAAACCAACTCGCATATATAATGAGCTGTGACCTTTGACCTGATTTAAATCGGAGGAATATCACCCCTGATGAATAGAGAAAGTACACTGACCAAACGTTTTTTCCAACAAATTTCAATTTAGTTCACATAATATTCCAATGATCCCATTTCCCTTTTTATCATTTTGAATGTCTTTATCAAACAGATGAAATGTGTATACATTGTAGTGCAGAAGCACTATTAAAAGTTAATAAAGTTTTTCACATTAATTTGGTCTAAGGATGGCATGACATACTTGTACACTATTAGGCATTAGCATACATGTAGTAGTCAAGATAGTGGTTACAGGTAGAGTGTTATTTAAGTCTATACAACCAGGGAATTCCATAGGAATTATTTGTACACTACACATTAACAACACTATAAAGGGAGAAGATGAACTATGCTGGAAATTAAAAAAAAAAAAAACCTGGCTATCATGAAATCTAACAAACTGTATATCATATAAAGAGAAAACTATAGCATTTGTTTATGGTACCATTAAGTTGCACATTATGATCAATTATGCATGAATGATTAATGATTTATATCATGCATATTTCAGACCTTTCTGTGATCTCCGAAGTATTACTCTCAATGCTCTAATGATAATGAAATTATTCATTTTATTTATTTAGATAAGGTGATATGCTTCATCTGATGTGGCATTGTTAGTCTTTCAATCAGTATTACACATTTCAAAAACAATTTTAGATGAATGTCTGATTGCTGTTGCCTCATCGACTTTTGTACAGGGGGGGTAATTGGATTGATTTTAAAATTGGTGTTTGATTGATGTCATCGAGTGCCAATGCAGATTTTGTAAAATCGGTGCATCGATTAAAAAAACATGAATGAGTGTGAAGGAAAGAAACATGGCTGATTCTTTTGGTACAGATCAAACTGTGAAATGATGAATTTTCAGATCTAAAGGTACAAAAAAAGTGAAATTTAAGCCACTCTTTTCCACACTTTGTAACTGTTTTTACCAGGACATATTTATGTACAAAGGACACATCAGCATAGAGACTTTGAGGAGCATAGTTATGCACATGATTTGCACTAGTTTTGCATCTTTGAAATGCTGTGGAAGTGTTTCGTACATCTTCCAATCGCGAATTTAACAACCCTCGAAAATGTTGGGACCCCCGCAATTCGCGAAAATTTCTGTACGCGAAAATAATAGCTTATACAGTATTATATTTTTTTCTAAGGATGTACAATGGGTTACCAAATAGTGTGAGATTTTAGTGTGATTTTTATAAACATTTAATTGTGACCAATGTTCTTGCAAAAAAAATTCTTTAAGTCCAGTCTTTTTCTCTCATTCATTGTAGGTATGAATATTATTCTGTTATCGTCTCCCTCATTATTTGTCTTCCTAATTTGGTTGCGGTATGCCGGAGCTAGTTAGCAGTAAACTGTACGCTAGCCACTATAGTATGCTTGTGATCATGAGCGAAGAAATAAGAAATAAGTCCTGATCATTGAAGCATTGCAATTACATTAAGTGATCAATGAAACGTCTCTTTCTTGTAATATATTTGACTGTGTTGTTATATTCTGTTGTTCCTATCGCATTGTGACAGTTCATGATAAATTTGCGATGTCCGTGCAGGCATGCCTGGAAGTACACAACACTGTCAATGTCAATGTTAATGTGATTCCCATACAAATTGTGTTTCTAGTAAATTTTGTAGAGTACATTGTGGGATGACACAGGTGCCTTTTAATGCCCCTCTCATAGACCGTGTATTCGCCAAATAACTCCCCTGCCTTCCTATGCAATTTCAAAGAAGCATGAGCTTTATAAGGACAACTCTCTTCCTCATCTCTCTCTCTCTGCATAATCTCTACATACACACAAGTTTTCGATAATCAAACTGTATCGGGTCAAAAAAGTAAAAGAATGGCAGATTTACCTTCTGGTCATCACACTCTAAGTCTTCTCTTGGTTTCATATACTCCTTCATTTGAATGTAATATGCTCTTTGGCGTTCTCTCTCCTCCTCCCTTTCCTGTATTAAAAATATCAACATTTTCATTATCTTAAAGACAATATATGCAAATGTAACAAAAATGTGTAATACATTTAGACACCTTGTCAACAGTCTGTAACAGCTGGAGTCCTGTTATAAAGGAACTCTGTTTCTTTTCCACATACTTTCCACTGGAAAAGATGCAGCTGGTCTCAATGGCCCTCTCATAAACCACAGGTGCCCTATTGACTGGTCTCAATGCCCCTCTTATAGAGCACGGGTGCCCTATTGACTGGTCTCAATGCCCCTCTCATAGACCAAGGGTGCCCTATTGACTGGTCTAAATGCCCCTCTTATAGACCACGGGTGCCCTATTGACTGGTCTCAATGCCCCTCTCATAGACCACAGGTGCCCTATTGACTGGTCTCAATGCCCCTCTCATAGACCACAGGTGCCCTATTGACTGGTCTCGATGCCCCTCTCATAGACCACAGGTGCCCTATTGACTGGTCTCAATGCCCCTCTCATAGACCACAGGTGCCCTATTGACTGGTCTCAATGCCCCTCTCATAGACCACAGGTGGCCTATTGACTGGTCTCAATGCCCCTCTTATAGACCACGGGTGCCCTATTGACTGGTCTCAATGCCCCTCTTATAGACCAAGGGTGCCCTATTGACTGGTCTCAATGCCCCTCTCATAGACCAAGGGTGCCCTATTGACTGGTCTAAATGCCCCTCTTATAGACCACGGGTGCCCTATTGACTGGTCTCAATGCCCCTCTCATAGACCACAGGTGCCCTATTGACTGGTCTCAATGCCCCTCTCATAGACCACAGGTGCCCTATTGACTGGTCTCGATGCCCCTCTCATAGACCACAGGTGCCCTATTGACTGGTCTCAATGCCCCTCTCATAGACCACAGGTGCCCTATTGACTGGTCTCAATGCCCCTCTCATAGACCACAGGTGGCCTATTGACTGGTCTCAATGCCCCTCTTATAGAGCACGGGTGCCCTATTGACTGGTCTCAATGCCCCTCTTATAGACCAAGGGTGCCCTATTGACTGGTCTCAATGCCCCTCTCATAGACCACAGGTGCCCTATTGACTGGTCTCAATGCCCCTCTCATAGACCACAGGTGCCCTATTGACTGGTCTCGATGCCCCTCTCATAGACCACAGGTGCCCTATTGACTGGTCTCAATGCCCCTCTCATAGACCACGGGTGCCCTATTGACTGGTCTCAATGCCCCTCTCATAGACCACAGGTGCCCTATTGACTGGTCTCAATGCCCCTCTCATAGACCACGGGTGCCCTATTGACTGGTCTTGATGCCCCTCTCATAGACCACAGGTGCCCTATTGACTGGTCTCAATGCCCCTCTCATAAACCACAGGTGCCCTATTGACTGGTCTCAATGCCCCTCTCATAGACCACAGGTGCCCTATTGACTGGTCTCGATGCCCCTCTCATAGACCACAGGTGCCCTATTGACTGGTCTCAATGCCCCTCTCATAGACCACGGGTGCCCTATTGACTGGTCTCAATGCCCCTCTCATAGACCACAGGTGCCCTATTGACTGGTCTCAATGCCCCTCTCATAGACCACGGGTGCCCTATTGACTGGTCTTGATGCCCCTCTCATAGACCACAGGTGCCCTATTGACTGGTCTCAATGCCCCTCTCATAGACCACAGGTGCCCTATTGACTGGTCTCGATGCCCCTCTCATAGACCACAGGTGCCCTATTGACTGGTCTCAATGCCCCTCTCATAGACCACGGGTGCCCTATTGACTGGTCTCAATGCCCCTCTCATAGACCACAGGTGCCCTATTGACTGGTCTCAATGCCCCTCTCATAGACCACAGGTGCCCTATTGACTGGTCTTGATGCCCCTCTCATAGACCACGGGTGCCCTATTGACTGGTCTCAATGCCCCTCTCATAGACCACAGGTGCCCTATTGACTGGTCTCAATGCCCCTCTCATAGACCACAGGTGCCCTATTGACTGGTCTCAATGCCCCTCTCATAGAGCACGGGTGCCCTATTGACTGGTCTCAATGCCCCTCTTATAGACCACAGGTGCCCTATTGACTGGTCTAAATGCCCCTCTTATAGACCACGGGTGCCCTATTGACTGGTCTCAATGCCCCTCTCATAAACCACAGGTGCCCTATTGACTGGTCTCAATGCCCCTCTCATAGACCACAGGTGCCCTATTGACTGGTCTCGATGCCCCTCTCATAGACCACAGGTGCCCTATTGACTGGTCTCAATGCCCCTCTCATAGACCACAGGTGCCCTATTGACTGGTCTCAATGCCCCTCTCATAGACCACAGGTGGCCTATTCACTGGTCTCAACGCCCCTCTTAAATACCTTGGATGACCTGCTGACTAACCTTGATGTCTCTTTGGCCTAGATATTTTTTTTACCTTTTTTATTTAGTTTCCATTTATCCTGTGATATATAAATGTTCCCTCTAAAAAAGTGGCCTCTAAAGTATTTGAATTTAGGGCCTTATTTAATTCAATGTGTGTCTACACCAATTATGGGCATGTCTATCAAAAGTAGGCAAATATACAATTTGAGGTCTTCATAGCACAGTCACTGTGAAAACGATGATACACTGAGACTAGATGGTTTATTTCAAAGCTAGGATCCTTTTTCAAAATGGGATAGGGCTCGTTGCTTACAAAGTAGTCCACTATACCATACCTTTCTCCTTCGCTCCTTGCTTTCTTCAATATCC
Source organism: Lytechinus pictus (assembly GCF_037042905.1). NCBI lineage: Eukaryota > Metazoa > Echinodermata > Echinoidea > Temnopleuroida > Toxopneustidae > Lytechinus > Lytechinus pictus. The sequence continues at coordinate 536,324 of NC_087251.1, forward strand.
TTCTTCATTTGCTCTCTCCTCGCTATTCTCTCCTTTTCTCGCTGAACTTTCTGTTCTTCTTTGAGTCTGGCAAGTTCTTCCCATCTCTTGGCCTTCTCTAATGCTCTTTCTTCAGCCAGCTTCTGCTTCAGCTCAAGCTTCTCAGCAATTTTTTGAGCCTTCATCTTCTCTCTCATTTCTGCCCGTTCTTCCTTTGTTAGCTTCAGCTGGGCTACTTGGTTCTCTTTGTTGGCACCCTTGTTCTTTTCTAGAAGAGTCAAATACAAAGAAACATTGAATGATACATTATTCAATACATGGATCAAATTGTCCATGTACATCCATGAGTGAAGAACACCATATAAACTGATATTTAGATCCCAATTGGCCTACAATGCCATTACGTCACCCATAAACTCAGCAAACTTATATTAAGTCTTGATGGAGGACAAACTCTTGCTGTACAATGTCAATGTCTCAGGGATCCTTACATGCCTCTTAGCCTCAACAGTTTTGTTCACTGCATAAAATTGTTAAATTGTAAGCCCTAAAAGTTTGACAATGACAATGCGCAACCATAAAAGAGCTCAAAACCTAAGTCTAAAAATAAAAATTGTTAAAGGAGATCAGTGTATCGTGTCAATGTGTTAGAGAATAGGTTGTATATTGTAAAGCTGAAATATCTCTCTTTTACTGTTCAATCAAAAAAAAATTAAATTTGTTTACTTTTCTTGCCCATCTTTGCCTCTGCCTTTTTCTTCACTTCCATGAGTGGGATGTCATCATCGTCATCCTCGTCATCTTCCTCCTCCTCTGTTTCATCATCGGCAGATGACCCTGGATCTGATTCAACCATGACCTTATGCACATTCCTCTTCGCAGGAGTGGACGAAAAGTTGGGCAAGGGACCAGCAAAAAAGTCCCCAAAGGATTTCTTATCCAGCTGAAACTTGTCAACATATTGGGGCTGAAAAAATAAATGAAATTATATTTAGGTAATAGTATTGTGATTTGCATGCAAATGCATATATTTTCTTAATTCTGAGATCCCTGCAGAATAGTATAACAAAATTGGGGGAGGTCTTGGGGCAAATTTGGGTCCCCAGAAAAGTCCCCAAGAGATCATTGAAAAAATAAAAAGAGCCACAAAATTTCCTACAAGTTCTAAAGTATTTTGTAAAAGAATGCAACAAACTTTTGGCTATCGGTAGTGAGCTCAAAGAGTAACTCCAGCAAAAATGTTATATTTTCCGATACAAAATGATATTATTGCTATCTTTTCCATCAATCTTTGATTTTATGTAACTTATTTAATATTTCACTCATATTTATGACCTCTCCCTTCAACCTAAAACAACTAAAGAGTTTACCAAAGCTTTTCTAAAACTGATTCTTTAGTTTATATCTTGAAACATTATCAGCCAAAGTGGGATTCAAAAATGTACTCATTTGATATAGGATTGAGATTGATATAAGTTTTTTCCCAAACATTTTGAAGAACGTATTTGCAATAATTTCACAAGGGAAATTAGAAATTAAAGAACCTTTTTTTTAATGAATTTTCCCACTCTACAGTTCCTAACAATCCTGGGGGGCGGTTGTTTCCTGAAGCTGTTCATAAAGCTAAGCAAGACAATATGAAAGTAAGGAATATGGCAAGCCAGATCATTAGCTTACCAGTAATCATTTTTAATTACCATTGCTTGAGTAGAACTGCTCTCACATTGAAAGTGCAAAGTATAGTGATTTCCACATGTTTTTAAGAGACTAATGTTAGATCTCAATTTGGCACTTCATAATCCAGTCATTCATACCATGTGTAACTCTATGAACAACTTGATCAAACACTCTCCTATTACCTTAACACTCCAGATGAAGTCAATCACCTTACAGTGGTGTTTCAAGTAAAGTTTATTCTTGTCCTTTGTGAAGAGCCCTCTCTTGCGACTAGATGATGAAAATAGAGGGAAATGTTAATAGAAACCTGTTTAGTTATATTGTACATTGATTTCAAGCCTTTCCAAACCCATTCAGGGTGAGAGGACATTTATGTTCAGCCAAATAACTTAAGATGAAAAAACCTAGGAATCCCATAACATAAACCCTTTGTAACATATCTAATATGATAAAAAAAAATTGCATCAATATTTCTGAATCCATGTAAAACTAAACATTTAAATTTGATTTTTTTTTTTCATCTTGGAAATACATAGCAGGGTGCTACATAACTTTTTCGAAGCACTTGCCCAGTCAGGCAAGTAAATTTTCAAACAGCTGGAAAATACTTGCCCGAATATAGATTTCACTTGCCCGAAAAAATCATTCAAAACAAAGTTTTATTGCTTTAAAATAAGTTATAGGCTTACTGTTTTACATACCATACCATTGACGGCTTTAATATATTTTTCAACATGACTACTGATGTACATGTACCTTGTATTTCTTTTTTTTAATGATTTTTATCTTGTACATCATGACAAAATATATGGTCAATATGCCCCTTAATCTATTTCCTAATCTCATATATTTTCCATATATTTTGGAGGGGACTAGGACACACAATAAAAAAAGGGGAATTCACTGAAAATAACCAGAGAAAAAATAAATAAATTAAGAGAGGGGGAGAGAATGAAAGAAAAAAATAAGAAGAAAGACAGGAGGAAGAAATAAAGGAAGAAAGAAAAAAAGAAGAAAGAAAGAGAGAGAATGGCTGCGGGGAAGAGAAAAGAAAGAAAGAAAGAAAGGAAGGAAGAAAGAAGGGAAAGAGGGAAGGAAAGAAAAAAAACTGAGAGAAAAAACTGAGGGGAAGTGAAAGAAAGGAACAAATAAAGAATGAAAAAGAAATAAAAAAGGTAAAAGGAAAGAAAGGAAGAAAAAAAGAAAAGGTAAAGGATGGATGGAAGGAAAAGGGAAAGAAAAAAAACAAGAGAAAGGAACTTGAGAAAGAAAAGGTAAAAGGATAGATGGAAGGAAGGAAAAAAAGAAAAGAAAGATATAACGAAAGACAGAAAGAAATGAAGGAAGGAATGAAGGAAAGAGATGAAGCAAGGCAGAAAGAAAAATAAGGAAGAAAAGAAAGGATAGATGGAAAAAAAAAAGATCAAAAGACAGAAATAAAGAAAATCAGAAAGAAACTGAAAGAAAGAAAGAAAGGAAGGAAGGAAGAAGAAAGAAAGAATGAAAGACAAAAAGAAAGGAAGGAATGAAGGAAAGAAATAAAGAAGTGTATTCATTCCATTGTAAACCCTCTTTGTTATATCTTAAATGAATCTTTATCACAAGGAATAGTGCCAGATAAGCTTAAGACTGCTTTAGTTGTTCCCATCTTTAAAAGGGGTGATCGACATGACATTGTAAACTACCGTCCAATTGCTTTATTACCATTCTTTTCCAAGTTATTAGAAAAGTTAGTATATACCAGGTTGTACAAATTTCTAACAGTTAATCATGTTTTAATACCACAACAATTTGGATTTAGGAAGAACTTTTCTACTGACCTTGGTGTCCTAAATTTATTTAACATAATTTCAAAAGAAATAGATGATGGTAATTTTTGCCTTGGTGTCTTTATGGATCTGTCTAAGGCTTTTGACACCATTGATCACCACATATTGTTAAAAAAATTAGAATATTATGGAGTTCGAGGAATTCCCCTTCAGTGGTTTCTTAATTATTTATTTAAAGTTGAATTAAGAAGGGGGTGAGTTTCCATAAATATAGGTTCTACATACAATATATAGTATATATAAGTTGTTCAAACAGATAGCATGTCACAAAAATCCTCTGCCTTCTCGATATTTTGCTTTGAAAGTCTATGAAATTAGCCACCTGTCAGAGCCCGAGAGACGAGTGTACAGAAAAGTCACTCGGAGTGTGACGTCACCGGGGGGAATTTAGTATAAGAGGTGCCTGAATGTCATACAGAAATGCTATGCAGAGAGAGAAAGATATTTTACAATTTTTTTTCAAAGCAACTCAAATCAAACAAATATGACTGATATGTACAAATCTTTACTTTCCCTGTATAAAAAACAGTATGAATAACCACCATGAACTCTTCAATCATGATGTAAGATAGCAAACAGTGAGTTATTGAATGATATTTTCATTATTTCTCATTTATTTTATCACGATGTTCAATCAAGTGAGTAGCTGGAAAGTAATTCCGGCGGCGAGCTCAGCGCGCGCTGAACGCATAATACTAGTACACACAACACCCAGCTAGCTAGGCATTGAGTGTACTGTTATGGTCTGGTATGTCGACTTAGTTCATGGCCGTGCAGCGATCCCCTGGCGTTTTTTCTTCTTTTCTTTTGTCTTTGACTCCACTTTTATATCCTCTGGATCATTTCCACTCATAGCTCATTCCACAGAACAATCTTGAACCAAACGTATAGTATTCTTTCTCGGCCTTCTGAGTTGTTTTCTATATTTAATTACGCTAGGGGTCACCGTCACACATACAAACGCAATTCGCAAGTGAGTTGAAGACAGAAAGATATATATAGTAATTAGTATACATCTCTATGGTTGAAGACAACAAGAACGGTACGGTCGCTCGACAGCTAGCTGCGCCGGAGCGGGCGGCCGGTCGGCACAAAGCAATTCCGCAACCAACTGTGTTTTTTTGCAAGAGCCGCGTCACACGCGGATAAATATGTCATAATAACACGTCTGCTACGTTATCGACTGGTGAGAAGATCTCGATCAAATTTCATATTATTCACCTTGAAATTATTCCTTTAGGGTCTATGGTATCATTCTGAGGGAATTCACATATTTGGAATAATAGTACGGCCACAAATATTTTAATCATTTCCTCTTTGCAAGTTCTATGGCTCGCAGATACAACTTCAACTGCAGTTATTCCATATGAAGGAGTACGTGCATAGTACACAAAACGGCACTGCTTTACCCCCGGTGACGTCACACTCAAAGAACACCCGTCTCGGTAGGCATTGCAGGAGCGAACTCAGGGAAAATGGGTAGGGATAAATCGTTCAAATTCACTATTTTGAAAAAAGAAAATGGGGGGTCGAATCACCTATTAGTGTTTGGGGGGTTGTAAGGTTGCTATTAATGTAAATATCTCAATATTTGGAATCGTCTTCTTAGTTCAACTTTAATAGAAACCAACATGTGGTGATTGATGGTGTCAAATCTCAACACAGAGACATATCTTGTGGAATTCCTCAGGGCTCTGTGTTGGGCCCCCTCCTGTTTCTTGTTTACATTAATGATATAATTAATAGCTCCCCAATTCTAAACTTTTCATTGTTTGCTGATGACACAACAGTCACATTATCTCATAAAAAAAATTAATAATCTTGTCTCATCAGCAAATCAATGAATTAAGAAAATTAAATGATTGGTTTGTTTGCAACAAACTGTTTTTTAATTTAGACAAAACAAAGTATATCATTTTTCGAACTCGAGGCAGGAGGGACCCACCTCATTCTCTAAATATTTTTCTTGGTGTACATAATATAAAACAAGTAAAACATTTTCAATTTTTAGGAGTAATTTTTAATGAACACCTCTCTTGGAAACCACACCTCAATTCAATCTGTACCAAAGTTTCAAGATCTATTGTAGTTATTTCTAAAATAAGACATTTTGTTCCCCATTCAATTTTAATTACTCTTTATAACAGTATCATACTTCCTCACTTAAATTACTGTAACATTGTATGGGGTCATACATTCAAAACACACTTGGATAAATTGACAATTTTACAAAAGAAAGCAATAAGACTTATCTCAAATGCTCCTTTTAATAGTCATACAAAGCCTTTGCTTTTACAATCAAATTTATTAACTTTAAAAGATCTGATATCATTAAATTCACTAGTTTTTATGTACAAGCTTAATGCCAGAATCTTACCACCTCTCTTCAGTGACATTTTTGTTTCAAATTCTCAAATCCATTCTTACAATACTCGTCACAGCAAATGCCTACGCCCTCCACACATTCGAACATCCATTGCTTTTAATTCATTTAAGACTTACTTCCCCAAACTATGGAATGAAATTCCAAATGATATAAAAAATAGTTCTACTTTATCAAGATTTAGATCTTTATGCAGGAAAATGTTATTTTCCGTTTATTGATCGAATGCATGTGATCTCACATCTTACATTAGTGCTTCCCCCCCCCCCCCCCTTTACCTCATTCATTCATTTTTTTTTTTTTTTTTTTTTTTTTGCTGCAGGAGTGTTTCTTTTCATTTTGATCTAGGATTTTTACTCTTTAATTTTGTCATTTGTAATGTATTAATGTATCGTGGTGACCCCTTTTATAAGCATCGCTTCTCCGGGGTCTCCGAACCATCTATTTGTTTTGTTTTTTTCTGATACTTTGTTAATACTGTATATTGTACTGTTTTTATCCTTTTGATGGTTGAATAAATAATTGAATTGAATAATTGAATTGGGATGAAGAAAGTAAGGAAGAAAAAAAGAAAGGAAGAAAAGGTAAAGAATGGATGGACGGAAGAAAGACAGTAAGAAAGAATGAAAGGAAGGGGAAAAAGAAGGAAGGATTAAAGAAAGAGGTAAACAAAGGTTGGATGGAAGGAAGAAAGAAAAAAAGATAGACAGCTATAGTAACAGAAAAAATGAACGAAAGAAGGAAGGAAATTTAATGAAATAAAGAGAGATTCAAAAGAAGGAAAGATTGAAAAGAAAAGGAAAGATAGGCAGAAAGAAAGAAAACAGTACTTAGGAAGAAAGCTCAGACTATCCAGTCATAAATAAAGAAGAAAATTTATCATTTTCCTTGGCTAAAAAAAAATAATTACGAAAGAAACCACGTTTATCAACATACACATAAATGCATGTGGGACTGTCAAACAATGTATTTCAGTGTGTGCGATACTAGACGATCATTAGAAACCCGATCTTTTTGAAGCATAACAGAAGTTAAATCTTTTCCTTTTACTGCTTACAAATGATAGAGCTACCCCAATTTTTAGGAAATGTGGACATAACAAGAGTTTTCATTGGTAAGAAATGTGAAGTTTGACAGTTCTGTGGGAGATTTCTTCCAGAGCAAACTTCGTTCGTGCAGCACCGTAGAAACCATGGGCTGCGTGGACTAGGCACTAGCTAGCTAGGTATGCTAGACTGCCATTGATTCTGTGTGTGTGTGTATGTGTCTGAGCTGTGTGTTTATAGCAGAAAATGGCGCAAATTTTGCAATTCGAATCATGACTTATAAACTTTTTTGAAAGAAATTAATGATATGGCTTTTTTTTTCTCTTTTTCTTTTCTATATTTTTGATGGTGAAATATGGGGAATCTTTCTAAAATATAATTTCTATATGAGAATTTTGCTTGCCCGATTCGGGCAATTAGTTTTTGTCTTTGCTTCAAAACACTTGCCCGACTCTTAACTTTTACTTGCCCCGGGCAATCGGGCAAGCGCTTATGTCGCACCCTGCATAGTAACCAATTCAGTCTCTGGACTGCGAGAATGGAAATAGTCAATAAATCGTTCAATCAGTCAATCAATATATTAAAATAGTCACTCAAGACCTTTCAATGGCAAGCAATAGAAAGATCAAAATCACTGTTTCTCAATGCATTTATAACCTCAAAGCCTATTCCTTTTACATGTCAAATACATAATATTCACAGAGAAAAATGCAACAAAACAAAGAATACATAACTCCAGAGATGCCAACCCTACAGAATGGTTGTCAGTTACATTTACCACATTTATCAGTAACAAATGAGGTGTTTTCAGTAACACGTACATGTACCGACGCAGCAAATTTTGAGCAAAAATGGGCAAAAATACAAACGCACAAAAAAACCTCAAACATAACTCCATTATAAGTGGGACACCTCTGACCTGCATTGTGCATTCTGTGATTCAATATAGCAGCAGTAATGACTAAAAAAATAAAAATAAATTTTAAACAAGTGGAGTGCCTCTGGCAGTCTCACCTGCATCGCGCGATATAATAGAGCAGCAGTGCCGACTTTGAAAACTACATGTACTATTGACATTGACAATAAATGACCATTTGACCTTGATCATGCGACCTAAGACTTGTCAGTGAGCACTTTTAGAACGTACGTCCACATAGACGACTGATACGAGATGACGTCATTTTTTGGCCTGCCATATGCCTCAGGTCCTCACACACGTCCACTATCAGAATCGAGAACCTGGCCACATCCATTTTGCAGTTCTCCTAAATCCTAGTCGACGTGCACGTGAATGACGTCATTTTAACCGTTCAAGCCCAGGATGAAGATCAACCTTTCCCTTTTAAAACACAGTTTTCAGTGACTTTTCACAAAATTAATGTAAGTTGTACGATGCATTATGTTTATCATATTTGAAATTGCTTTCTGATCTCCAAAATATATATCGATATATATCCTATCTCGCGTAAAAAGGAATCAAAGCAAGTGAAAGGGCAAGTGTGCACAAGTTGCACCTTCGCATCACCCGACCGGGTCGCCAGGCGATGGTACGCCAGATCTTCCGGGTCGGGCAGCGTGTCATGACCCGCTGGTTATCGCGCTGTTTCACGTGGACGTACATACACGTACAAGTCGAGTGAAATCTAAAGTATTCACATCTGTAGTGAACAAGGGCAGACGACGACTTTGATTCAAACCTCAGAGGACTGCTACGTCGTTCTCGTTCACTGCTCCTAAAACTCTCTAGTGATACTTGATTATCTACAAACTTTGAAAGCAATGACAGCTATCTAATAATTAACTCCAAAATGGCCAAAGTTCAATGACCTTAAATGACCTTTGACTTTGGTCGTGTGACCTGAAACTCACAAAGGATGTTCAGTGATACTTGATTACTCTTATGTCCAAGTTTCATGAATCAGATCCATAAACTTTCGAAGTTATGATGGCAATTTAACAGATATTCCCAACATGACAAAAGTTCATTGACCTTTGACCTTGGTCATGTGACCTGAAATTTGCACAGGATGTTCAGTGATACTTGATTACTCTTATGTCCAAGATTCATGAATTAGATCCATTAACTTTCAAAGTTATGATGGTAATTCAACAGATACCCCCAACATGGCCAAAGTTCATTGACCTTAAATGACATTTGACCTTGATCATGTGACCTGACACTCGCACAGGATGTTCAGTGATACTTGATTACTCTTACGTTTAATTTTCATGCATCAGATCCATAAAATTTCTTCAACAGATACCCCAACTTGGCCAAAGTTCATTGACCCTAAATGACCTTTGACCTTGGTCATGTGACTTGAAACTCAGGCAGGTTGTTCAGTAATACCTGATTAACCTTATGTCAAATTTTCATGAACTAGATCCATATATTTTCTAAGTTATGCTGTCATTTCAAAAACTTAACCTTCTGTTAAGATTTGGTGTTGACGCCGCCGCTGTCTGAAAAGCGGAGCCTGTAGTCTCATTCTACTTATGAAGGCGAGACAAAAACTGGGGGGTCTTTCACAAAGACTTTGGTATGACTTAAAGTCATACTCAAACTTCAGTGGTATGTGATATACTGTATAATGCAACATTGCACTGGTCAGATCATGCGCATTTGACATGCACTACCGCAGATCCTTCAATCAGATTAAATAACTTGCGCACATTGGTATTTAAGCATGACTCCAAGTCACACTTAACTCATCAAGAAACATCCCCTGATCAAATAAGGCTTTAAAATAAAATTGTCCTGAAAAGCTTACTAAAGCAGGCAAGAAATCATAGTACTGTATGGTATTCACCTGACGTTGGCATGAGGAGCAATATATGTCCCAGAACCCTGAAGAGAAGTCACTTCATATCTGTATGTGGCTGGCTTTAGCATCTGTGGTTTCAACGTCCTTTTGTATAAAGACAAAAACACATCATTCAGCAATGTTACCTTGTAAGAACAAATACATGTTAAGTCCACTTCAGTCATTTGCATATTCTGTTACAACAGTCAGTATAAAGCCAGAGGGAATTTGCAGATAGAATTGCAATCAACTACAACTAAAATTGCAGACCTGTCTTTCAAATAATCAGAAACATACATTTGCAGCGAGTTTTATATTTGTTTGGGTTTGAAGGTTTTTTTTTTTAATTGGGTTTAGTTGCATTCAAACACAATATCTTCTGTGATAGGCCCCAAGATGTGACTAAGTTGGAAATGGCATGGTACTTGAGTCAAACTAAACAGAGGCCAGAATAGCAACAAAGTGTAATACAATGGTGATATCACTGTGCTTCTAAGAGCTTATTCTTCGAATAATCCCTTTTCTTCTTTTTTTTCCTTTTTCTTTTTTTTTTCCAGGGGAAAGCTGATAGGCATAAAATCAGCCCGGCCTCAAATGCTAACAAAAGTTTTGTTCATTTATGACAACATACCTTTTGGGAGTCTTTTGTTCTCCATGAGAAGTGTTGAGCTTTTCTTCCTTTCCATCATCCTTGATAAAGATGACTTCATCATCACTGCTCTCTGATGACACACTGACATCATCCATGTATTCGGGAGGTACGATCACTCGGTTAACCCGACAGGTTTCTCTGTACAGATTATAAACAGAAAGAATAATATATTTACTTAGACACCATTCTCATTATTCTTTATCAAACTAGTTTACTGGAAACTGGTTCAGGAAACCAGTTTGGAAGATCGTTTTGCTAGCATTCCCATTTGATCAGCCGAAAGTGGTTTTCAAAACCACTTCACATGTGGGGGTGACATGTTTCGCGCGAAGTTTGAAATCGCAGCGTAGACATTCTACACGCAGTGTGTGGAGTAGCAGGCTCAAAGTGTGTAAAGATCCTCTCCCGAAGAACGGTTGTGTCCTCACTTACACTAAAGCCAGTCTAACGAGGCAAAGCGATCTTGAAAACTACATCGCGAGGTGGTTTTCCGAACTGGATTGAAAGATCGCTTCCAAGACCGCTTCAATTGTTCTCACTACACATTAAACTAAACTAGTAAGTTTCCCGTAAACTAATTTTAGGGCAGTAATGAGAACGGGGTCTTTCAAACCATAAAGTACTTTAGTGGCAGTAGTGCAGTTCAGATAGTAAGATGTCATCATTCATGAGTCCTTTAAAGATTTAACTCACTACAAAATCTGGAATATCTCTCTTAATGGTTGTAAGTTGATGGAGGTAATCACTGTGTGAAGCAATAAAATGTTGAAAATAAGTGTTTTAGAATAAAATTATTCAGTTTCAACCATATTTCAATCAATAATAAGACATGTGACTTATAAAGCCCCCAAATCCACTCTGTAAGGTGCTCAAGGTGCATGAAGAAATTAGGAAATGAATAGAAAGGTTTACTTTCAACAACATTTTTTAAGGTCTCAACAGAGATACTTGTACAATTTTTGATGTCTTCAGGAAGTCTATTCCATAGTATGGGGCACACATGAGCAAAAGATCCCCCCCTCCCTAAGTTTTTTAAACTTTTGGAACAAGTGAACAAGGTGTACAAGAGAGAAACCTGGTTAGTATACGGAAAGGAAGATTGTATTGGAGCACTGATCCATGTATGCAATGAAAGGCAAAGCAACAAAATCTGAAAAGTTATGCAATCCTTCATAGAGAGCCAAATTCAGAATAGGAGCAATAATTATTAGAGTATTTTGTTTGACAGAGTAAAGGGGTAAATTGAACAGGAGAACATTGCAAAAATCAAGACAGAAGGAAATCAGGCAATTATTATTTTCTCAGTTGCAGACTTTGACAAGTATTTCAGAATAAAACTGACATTGCATAGTTGGTACCTAACTTATTTACAGAAATTGAGGTTTGAGGAGACTTAGTCATATGATTAAAAAATAACTCAGATATTACAGCAAGTTTGAGACAAGTTGATTGCTATTGTGTGTCCAGAAAATGAAAAGCAATTGACATTAATTTTGTTGAGCTGCACTTTCGAGTCAAGCATAAGAAATTCACATTTATCTAACTTCAGTTTAAAACTTTGCTGAGCACATGTATTCCCCGAACCCACCGCGTCATCCGTCATTGCAATATATAAAGCTCACACAGAAATTTGACAAATAAATACAATTGTCATGGCGACAATGACCCTGCCCACATTTTGCCTGTGGGTACCAACTTTCATGACAATAATATGACGTAGCAACTTTGATGACAATAATATGACATAGCAGCGTGACTCTGCAGAACCTAAAGTATTGTCCAGTATCACCTGTTGGGAATACAATTATAGAGTAATCTGGATATATTTTGTAAACCTAACCCTAAGACCCCCCACCAAAAATGATAGACATCTTCGCTTCACCTTCTAATATTGCTTCTGTGTGCTAACTGTTATGACAAACTGGAAAAAAGCAGAAGTTATGTCAGGTTTTACCAAATTTTCCACAAAAATATGATTACCATGGCAACCAAGTCTCCACCCACTCCAAAATCATTAGGCGGCTTTGCTTTACCATAATGGACCTTCATGACAAATTTGAAGATAATTGGAGAAGAATGCAGCCAGTAGAGCACTCACAAGGAAATCTCTGCTATTTCCTCAAAATCTCTTGTTACCATGGCAATGATGTCTCCGCCCACACCAAAATCAATAGACGGCCTTGCTTAATGGACCTTCGTGCCACATTTGAAGATGATCGGAGAAGTAATGCAGCTGGTAGAGGGCGATTCCACACTAGAACTTCAAAAATATCATAAATTTCAACATGCTTTCAATAAGTCATAAGTAGTGTAAAATTTTACTACGATACCCAAATTTTATGAAAGTCATGAGTTTTAACCAAAAGTGAAGTCAGATATAGTTTTTTTGGGGGGAAACAATGGAATTTTCAATTTTCAATAATTTTGCTAGTTAAATAGTCAAGTACAAACACTGCCTGAAACGATTATTGGCAAAGCACGAGAAGATTGAAAATATTGCGGGTCAATGGAATAATGTATCATTGATGGTTCCAAATAATATCTACAACATTTTCATGATCCATTATGGGGGCAGCCCTGATTTATCCGAACCTATTTTCGGCAATGTCCCGTACGACACATGAAAATGCAAAAGTTTTTCCTATAATTTTATTTTTGATGATGCAATTTCACAATATCAGTTTCTCTATCTTTGACCCATGGGTGATCGATTTATCCCATAAGGATCTAATTACTGCCCTTCATTTTTCAATAATTGTCCTATTAAAGGACAAGTCCACCCCAACAAAAACTTGATTTGAATAAAAAGAGAAAAATTCAACAAGCATAACACTGAAAATGTCATCAAAATCGGATGTAAAATAAGAAAGTTATGACATTTTAAAGTTTCGCTTTATTTAACAAAACAGTTATGTGCACATCTCGGTCGGTATGCAAATGAGGGAACTGATGACATCACTCACTCACTATTTCTTTTGTATTTTATTATATGAAATATTTTGATTTTCTCGTCATTGTCATGTGAAATGAAGTTTCATTCCTCCCTGAACATGTGGAATTCCATTATTTTAACATTTTGTGCTTCAGGCAAGGAGGTCCTAATCATCAAATTCGTAAAAATTGAAATATTGTATAATTCAAACAATAAAAAACAAAAGATATAGTGAGTGAGTGACATCATCGACTCTCTCATTTGTATGTAACTGGCTCGTTCATATAACTATTTTGTTAAAAATAAGAGAAACTTTGAAATGTCATAACTTTCTTATTTTACATCCGATTTCGATGAAATTTTCAGCATTGTGCTTGTCTGATTTTTCTCTATTGATTCAAATCAACATTTTTCTGAGGTGGACTTGACCTTTAAAAATTGTCCCGTGCGACACACAATATATACTGCATTTAATTGCAGGATTTGGATTCAGAAACTATAAATAGTAGGCCTATTTTAATTTAAGTAATTGATTTGACATAAAGTGAACTGAAAAAGTCATTTTTTTATCTCCATAGAACATGAAATAGGTGATTCTAACCATTTTAATTGACTTCATGTAGGCGTATTCTTCGTGAATCCCTTCAGCTAAACTGGTGATTTTCACAGGTCAGAGCAGGTTAATTTCTTTGTCATTGAACATGAAAAGAAAACCTTTATAATTGATTCACCCTAGCCTGGAAGATGACTTCCTCTTGCATGCCAATGTGAAATTATTATAAGATGTAAAAAAAAAAATGTACCTATCAATCATATATTTGGACTTCCCTTGATGATCACAATTTTTTTTATATACAGTATTGAAACTCCTTACTTTTTCAAGTTGTAAAAAAAAAATCTGGAAAATAAGACAAACCATGTTGTTCAAAAAAAAATCTGGAAAATAAGACAAACCATATGGTTTCATGAAATGCAGAAAGGTTTGAAAAAGTAGAATCGCATTTCTTTAGAAAAAAAAACATTTTGTGGAATTACAAGTGACAGTTGTGACATATATCATGTATATATACATTTTAGCCCCATAATTTACACAAACAGTTTCATTTATTCATTGTTTAAATAGTGTATTGGAAGTCATCAATTAATTAACTAATGCATGTATATAACTTCACACAAAACCTCAAGTTTTTCAGCTCGTAAAAATGCTGTGAACCATTGTACATTTCCCATCAGGAAAAAAAATGATAATATATTGCTCCCGATTGTATATATATATTGAGGTTACTTAATTATACAGTGCGTCCCAGAAAAAAACGAAACCGAGATTTAGCGATGATTTATCATAACTTAATCACAAATACAATAGACAAATGACCTACCAATGTAAAGCTTAGAATCTCCTCTTTCATCTGATATTACTTAAATTATTCCTCATTCACGCATGAGCGAGCAAAAACAATTTGAAGAAAGGATACCAAAAACTCATTTGGCGGGGGGGTATCTGAATTTCAAAAAGAAAATCAGATGTCTTAAAAGTTCAATATCTGTTCTTTAATTTGATACCTCAATTACAGAAAATGGTCAAGAAATAACAAAGTTCTGGTTATTTGAAATAAGGCTTGAATTTCCATCATTTCATAAAATAAACTGTTTTCACCAGTTTCCCACAGAAGCTATCGCACGGTTAACAAAAGACTTAATGCATGGCTGATCGTCAACAAAACGGAGTGTCGAGTGAGTTTGAACGCTAGCCTGTAAAACCTCTTCATTTTATGAAATTATTGAAATTCAAGCCTCATTTCAAAGAACCAGAACTTTGTTATTTCTTGACCATTTTCTGTAATTGAGGTATCAAATTAAAGAGCAGATATTGAACTTTTTTTAAATGTGGTTTTCCTTTTGAAAGCCAGATACAACCTGCCAAATGACTTTTTGGTATCCCCTCTTCAAATTGTTTTTGCTCACTCATGCGTGAAGGAGAAATAATCTAAGTAATATCAGATGAAAGAGGAGATTCTAAGCTTTACATTGGTAGGTCATTTGTCTATTTTATTTGTGATTAAGTTATGATAAATCATCGCTAAATCTCGGTTTCGTTTTTTCTGGGACGCACTGTATTGTCCTGAATGACTACTTATTAAAAGGCTTTTCATTAAAAGGAAGAATTTAGGGGCAATGCTCCCCTTCTGATTGATAAAAAGTTCCCTGTTTTATTCAGGCTGTCCAGTACAACACGCAAGTGTCTGTTCAACACACAAGTGTCCCGTACGACACACAAGTGTCCCGTACGACACACATGTGTCCCGTACGACACACAAGTGTCCCGTACGACACATTATTTTGTTTATGATATATTGACAGAAATATTCAGCCAAAAGCGGTTTCTAACATAATGAATGTCTTTAGTTTGATAGGATTATCATTATCATCAGCCAAATGAAGTGATCGAAGAAGTCAAAGAGACATAAAGTAAGAAAGTTTGGCTTCAATTTAGAGATGTCCCGTACGACACATTTTGAGTGTCCCGTACGCCACAATGTTCTCGAAAATTGTAATTTGCTTTATTTATTCATGAATGTTTATTTTGCTTTCTTTCATAGATGTGTTTGTTCTTGGGTAATTGAATATCAATTTGAGTTCAGTTTCTATGAAAATTATCTGTCCAACTCACAGACTTTAGAGTACAAACTTGAGGTTTCTAAAAAAGCCACTTTTTCTGCGTCCGTCAACACATTACTAATTTAAATCTGTATTATACAGGATGTGGATTCAATTCATGTTAAGTCTTGGTTTTCCTAACACTCTGGTAGTACTTGATGATCACCTTTAGTTACTGGAATATTTTTTGTTTTTCTTGTAAAAAACTGTCAAATGTTCTCTAAATGTCCCGTACGACACGTATGGAATCACCCTAGAGCGCTCACAGGGACATCGCTGCTATTTCTACATAAACTCTTGTTACCATGGCAACGATGTCTCCGCCCACACCAAAATCAATAAGTGGCTTTGCTTAACCAGAATGGACCTTCATGCCACATTTGAAGATGATCGGAGAAGAAATGCAGCTAGTGGAGCGCTCACAAGGACATCTCTGCTATTTCCACAAAAACTCGTTACCATGGCAACGATGTCTTCGCCCACACCAAAATCGATATAGGCGGCTTCACTATACCATACTCAACCTTCATGCCAAATTTGAAGATGATCGGAGAAGAAATGCAGCTGATAGAGCGCTTGCAAGGAAATCTCTGCGGCGGACGCAGCGGCGGCGCAACGAGGCCAGAGTTCGGAGGATACAATAATATTCAGGGATGTAGGCTAAGTGGTTAGCTACAATGTAATAACCCTGAAATTACCAATGATGTGAGGGAGAGAAGCGACCAAGTCTGACCGAGCCTAGCGAGGGTAGGGGAGGTGCCCCCACCACCTCCCAACAGTCTTGAGTTATTTCAATCTTTCAGGTGCATATTCTGAAGTTCAGTTAGGCCATGGTCTAATCGATTTGGTGCATACATGTACATCAGTACATGTACTCTATAGAGTATTTTGATATACAGCATTATGAAGAGAGAAATTTATATCAATATTACTGATGGATTAAAAAAAAAAATACTAAGAGAAAATCAATTAAAGAAATCAGCCACTCTGCATGTAGTATTGTTGATTAAAACAACAAAACAGTAGGAGAACAATATAAGTTAGGGTTCTGGAAAATCATTAATGAGTTTGAAAATTCATCTAAAATCCTTGAGGCACCTGTGCATCAATATTTTTATAAAGAATGCAACAGAAGAAAAAAAACAGCAAATTTTTTTCGGTCCAAACAAATATCAGCCAAATGCAATAAGGGATGAAATGTAAAAAAAATGCTAGAACCCTCTCAAAAACAACTTATCCCTCATTATACTTGGCAAATATTGGGGGACCTTAACAAATTTGCTGATTTTCTTTTTTATTTATTGATTTTTGAAGAGCATAATGAATTTTACATGTAGGTGAGCGGTGCATGATCAAGCCTCAAAAATAAAGCCTTGAATAATATCTCAATGAATAAAATATCATGAAAATTTTTTTACTTTTGAAAAATCCGGAATTCTGTTAAAAGCCAGAAGACTTATATCGCAGAAAATTAAAACCCATACCTGGTATCTAAGTGGACAACATCCACTATCTCTCCAACAAAGAAACGGTCCTTCACAAAGGCAAAGATGTCTTCACACATGTCAGATAATCTCCCTCGCTGGGTCATCCGAGCAAGGAGGAGCACCGGTGTCTCCAGATAAACAGGAAAGCTGGAGAGGAACTTGAGGGCTTTCTCTTCACTCTCCAGTGCCTCCTGATAAGTCAGACCTGGGCGTCCTGTAAGACTGCAGCTCCATACCAGACTGTTACAAAGAATGGTTCTCTTGAAGAAATCACTACATATATGGAAAGAGAGTAGAGACAAATCTTTAAACGTGGGAGGAGCTAAAAGTGAGTATTACAGAGTTCAGCTTAAATAAAATTCACTCGTGTTGCACTCAAAGCAACAAGCACTGTTCAAAGGAGATGTAAGCTGCAGGGGAGTACACCACTGAGATTACACTGACACTTGACCACATGACTCAAGTCAAACTTACATGTAACTTTTCGTGAACAAGCCCCTCCAGAACATGATCAAGTTTCAATCTTCAAAATTTATTGATCAAAACACAAATTGGATCATTCTCAATTCGACAAACGAATCATGATCATGAATTAAATAAACCTCATCCTTTCAATACCCATTATTAAATACTAGCCCAAACATGAAGAACCATCAACCATTCTCACTATTGGTCTTTCCCTAACATTTTATTTTTGTTGCTTTCTTGTCACTGCCTGACTCCTTCTGACTCCACCTGTCCACCACAGTTCTAAGCAAAACTGTCCACACCCCCTCATTTACCCCAACAAAATTCATATCCATATACTTTCTAAGTTAAGATATTTCAAAAACTTTAGGTTAAGATTTGATGTTGATGCCGCCGCCGTCGGAAAACGGTGCCTATAGTCTCGCTCTGCTACGCAGGAAAGACAAAAAATTAACAGTAGGAAAAAAGCTAATTCTTAATAGAAATATAAACAAGTGCATAAACTCAGACCAAAGACTATACTCAGTAATCCTTAAATTGGCAAGAATCCAACCTTAGATATAAAAAAGTATAGAGTGAAGTGGAGGCATATCATTTCTACAAAGCCTTTCTAAACGAACAATTTTGCTGTCAACTCCTTGCGGTCTAGAGGTAGATTAAACTTGTACATGTACATACTAGAAATACATGTATGGCATGGGTACAAATCCTGTTCTTGTAATGACTGGTGGCTATTATTTTTCAGTTATGATAAATTGATAATACTGTTTTATTCTATTGATATTGGTCCTGCCAATACTTAATTTCAACAATATAACAAGAAACTTGACTAGATATTCACTTAGTCTGGCCAAGAAGATTCTATGACTGGAGTTGCAACAGGCAACAAATTTATTCAAGCAGCTGTTCATTTCTAAGGAAGCACAAAAGAAAGAACGGCAATAAGGACCTTTTGATGTCCGCCTTCGAAGCCGCCATTTTCAGTGAAGAAATCCAAGGGGTGAAATTTTACGAATATCCATTTGTATCAATTTTCCATCTTTCATATTAATAAACAAACTGAAATTTGAATGCATGACAAAACATCAATAACCAAGCACTAATACAATGAGATATTTTCCCAGATTATATCAATTAACCTTTAATTAGTAAAAAAAAAAAGAATTTGACCTTTACTGAAACCAGATTTTAACACTTTTCCGATCGTTTGCGGCGAATGAAAATTTGAAAAAATGAAAAAATGTGGTCGGTGAAATATTGTTGTTCATTACTGTATAAATGCCAGATGAGTGCCCGCACATGCCCAGTCGAGCAAATTTGAGTCATATTTCAGGACATATTGCATAGTTTATTTCCGCATGCCTCCGAATTATGTACTACACATATAACCAGAACAAGATGCGGCGAAAAAGTAATTATCATCACAAAAGCATACTACCCCTTTATGTATGACCTATAGCTGCAGAGTCATGCGGGAATCATTTGTCTACACAATTGCAAGAGATGTTGAGCAAAGTGCATGCCTGACATACTTTCTGCTGGCGGTTTTTAACCTTGTTCAAAGAGATTTTATTTGCTGTTACTCCATCTCATTTGAAACCTCCTTGGTCTGGCAGAGTGGCAGACTAAATTGCAGCTGCCTGCTGGGCATATTTGTCCTGACCAACCAAAAATTGTTGAATACGTTAAATCAAAATTATGGAAACAAAACAAGTCAAAAGTTTATAAGAGAAAACTTATCTACACTCAGTTCAGACTGCTCATGATGGATACATGTAATTGGTCCATACAAAGTTCGAGCAAAACAGTAATGCAATTACCCAGCCCAAATGTATACATCACCTACTAAATCATGTGTAGTCTAGGCCAGGCCTAGGCTAAGGCTAAGCCCTAAAAGTAGTTCTTATCCATGAATACTCTTTTCAATAGCCTTGATTTTAAAAAAGTAAAATCTACACTAATTATAGTATACTAAAAGTTAAAATTAAAGTTCACAATTGGCATGATTGGTTAACAGTAACACACCAAACATGCCAAAGCAGGGTGCTCATTATGCACGTTTTAAGTAAAACCTGCAAAAAATCTTTACAATTACACAAGTTCAAGATTGATTGAATGAAGGACTCAAGGAGGCAAGAGAACCCACAATTTAGTAGAAGAATCAAGTACTGAAGTAGATCTAGATTCTAGATCTAACGTCAATCGTTTGATCTACATGTAGATCTATCCTACTATAGATAGTATAGTACTAAAGTTAGTTTTGCCTCTGCAAATGCATTGCAAGCTAACAACAGTCAACAGTAACAATAACATGGACACATTGATTGACTACACTGCACTGTGCGTGTGCATATATGCATGAACATGTAAAGAAACCAAACACTGAAACAGTATGGCAGTGAGTCCAAACTTCGCGCGTGTCCATACTTCGCGGACGGTCATTATCTCAAAAACTAGCCAATATCCTTAAAATCTGACTTCATCAACGTGAAAAGCGACCTAAAATTACCCTTTTGTGTAAGTTACTTTAAGATGAGTTCAGTATTCATGAAAATATTGGCAAAAGATCGGCAAATTTGTCACCGTTGGCGCCCGTTTTGAAGAATTCTGATATTCTCAACAAGCATCACGATATCACCATTTCGCAAGCAGAAATCATCAAAAATGTGAGTTAAATTTGGTACTAACCTATTCTATAGCATTTTGCCATCAATCTGATATAAATATTTCACTTTTTGAGCTTGAGTTTTTGTTTAAATGTCCACAAAAACTTTGGTCCGCGAAGTTAGGTCACACTTTTTCTGAACGCTTTTCCAGCACAGCGCGCATTCGCCGATCGGAATAGAATTTTGAGATCGCGATACCGGCGAATCCCTTTGACCTTCTTTATATTTTCGTCCATGATTTTATAGTTTACGATCTTGCCGTCAATGTGGTAACTATTTCTTGAATTGGTTTTGTATAAATTACGAATATTTTGTGAAAAGATTTAAGCCCGATGAATATTTTTGAAAAGTGCGCGAAGTTTGGACACCCCATCATACACATCGCATCAGGACTTAGTTTTACTTTTACTAGTTTTAGTCTACAAAATTAACATTAATTTTATTTAGAGGACGGTCAGGTGTCTTACTTTAAGTTTAAGTTTAATAAAGTTTAAATTTAGCAGACTGATGTTGATCTATCATCAGTATCATACTATAGTCATAATATTATTACTTACTCATAATCTCTGAAGATTTCATTTGTAAGTCGACACAGGAAAACTTCCTCTGTTGGTTTCAGATCTTTTGGTAATTTCACAGGTCGAAATTCTCGACGACGAAGCAATGGCATTTTGCTTTAGACCTGGCGTGAACATCCAAACCACAGACAGTATACCGCCTTACCGGTACTCACGATCTGTACGAGAGAGAGCACACGATCAGAATGAATTGAACAATGGCAAGCCGACTATTTCGCAACACGAAGCCGGAATTCACGAAAACAACTTGCAAGAATCATCTTGATAACACTCACAAAATTGTAAAAATAACAAACAATGTCTAATTTACCTTACCATATGCACTGTTCAACTGGAGTACGGTATGCGCTCTCGAGTATAAAAAACGGAATAATAGAAGTTTCCCAGTCAGTACTTCAAGTACTCCAGCGAAAAGTCTGGGAAATAGCTCTTCAAATGATCGAGGGCGCGCTTCGTCGACGATTCGACTACTACTGCACTGGCATGATATGGGTCATGGATAAATGGCGCTCGATCTGTTCATGCAGCGCGCGCTATCTCGAGCAGCGTTAGCGAATTTGCACCTCAATACGATCATGGAGCTATGTATTATCTGTACCGGTATAATGCAGTGGATGGAGCAGAAACTAACATGGCCCTCTCGAGGGCCTACGAGCTCCCGATGCAACCAGTGGCGTAACTACGTGCCACTCCCACCCCCCCCCCCCCTTTTACTGGTAAAAAATAAGGGGAGAGAGAATCAAAATGGGAAAATTTAGAATTTGATTAATCGTAATTTGCTTTGATATGGGCCTATACGCATAGGCGGATCCGGGGGAGGGCCGAGGGGCCCGGCCGGGCCCCCCCCCCTATTGGTGGAGCCCTGTGGTGGAGCAAAAAAAAGAAAAAAGGGGGAAAGAAAGAAAAAAGAAAAAGAAGAGAAAAGAGAGGAGAAAAAAGACGGGGAAACATAAGAGGAGGAAGACGAGTGAATAAAATGAGATGAGGGGAAGACTTAAAAAATTATCAAAAAAATATTTCATGTCACTATATAAAATTTTCGCTCGCGCTTCGCGTTCGCATTGCCTTTTAGGTGATTTACATATCTTGCTCAATATGGAGCTTCAAATATCAAATTTTGAAGTCAATATACAAAACATATTTCATCTCGGAAATCGAACTTTCATTATTTTGTTTGATTTACAAATTGATTTTTTAAAGTGCTCTGTAAAAATTTATGTTTTATGGTCTGAATATTTTATGGTCTGAACATTTTATGCTCGCGCTGCGCGCTCGCAAAACTTGATTTGTAAGATACCTATTATTTTCCTGTATTCCATAAAGTTCTCAAAATATCCCTATTCAGGTCAAATTGTCAAAGTGTATCAGCTAAAGCTGCACGCTCGCATTTTGATTGGTTAGTTATGTTTATCTAAATTTTAATTCTAAACAAACTACTTAAAATCCCCATTTCATGACAGTTCATCAAAAATTTCCGCTCGCATTTATTGTTGAAAAGATATTAACTCATGCATCTTATTCATAATTACTAAAATACTTTAAATGTTCAGTTTTCAGGCCATGATATCAGCAGATTTTGCGCTCTCATTAGGCTTATTAAATTAATGAATAAGATATCAATTCAATAATCTAATTGTCCCTTTTTCAGAATGTAATATCGACAAGTTAAATTTCGCTTAGGAAGAGAAATAGGAAGATAATGTCCTTATAGAATGTCCCGGTCCTATTTCAGAATTCAAAGTAATAATAATGAAACATATCAGCTCTTTTTTCTAACTGTGATCCATTTCCACCTCGCAACAGAGCTTAAATCGACACTTTTTCCGATCGGAATATCAAATATTTCAAGCCCGCGCTTCGCGCTCGCTTTATTGATTTTCATGATAAAAAAGTTATTTAGAATACCCAAACTCCGATACGCATCTTGTTCTCTATATAAATCATTATCCAGTTTCAGATCACAAATTATCAAAAAATTTATTATTAATGTAGGAAAATTTCCACTTACACATCCTTTCCATGATTTACAAAACCTGAATAGAGTGTCCCATTTTTAGGTGTAAATCTCAGATTTTTTCCGCTCGCGCTTCAAGCTCGCATCAATTATTTAGTTACTTATCCTTTTCATGATTACAAAAAATGCTTAGAATTTCCATTCTTCAGGTAGAAATGTCAAAATTTGAAGCTCGCGCTTCGCGCTCGTATTGTTTGATAGTTGAAATATAAAACGTCTTCATGGCTAACAAACAGCCGTTAACAGATCCTTTTTTTATCAGATCAAAACGTATATTTAAAAAAAAATTCTACTCGCGCTTTGCGCTTGCATTATTAATAAAGATTTCCAATTACTCATCCTTTTCATGATTTATAGAGTGTCCCATTTTTAGGTGTAAATCTCGATTTCTCCGCTCGCGCTTTGCGCTCGCATCAATTATTTAGTTACTTATCCTTTTCATGATTACAAAAAGTGCTTAGAATTTCCATTCTTCAGGTAGAAATTTCAAAATTTTCAGCTCGCGCTTCGCGCTCGCATTGTTTAATAATTGGAATATGTAACGTCTTCATGGCTAACAAGCAGCCGTTACTAGATCCGTTTCTGATCATATCAAAACGTATATAAAAATTTCTGCTCGCGCTTCGCGCTCACAGTAAGATTTAGTTGGATACACATCTCGTTTAGAATCACAAACATTGCCCACAATGTTTAAATTTTAGGACAAAATACATGAAATAAAAAAGCTCGCGCTTCGCGCTCGCACTTTTTCAATAAACGAGTAAAGGGAGAAAAAAAAGGGAAAAGGAAAAAAAAGAAAAGAAAACTGAAAAAGGGAAAGGTGAAAAGAAAACTATTAAATAAAAACATTTTTTTTAAGGAAAACGGAAGGACAGCGGCAAAAGGAAGGAAAGGAGAACAGGTCCCGGAAGGAACAGGTGGGAAAGAACAAACCATCCCGAAATACTAATGCATTAGCATGATCATATGAAAAAAGATGACGAAAATGGCAAACAAAAGTGGAAAATGAAGGTAGAATGGAATGGTATGAGCCAAAAACTAAATTGGAAAATGAAGAAAAGAGACCGTCAAGAAAAAAAAAGAGAACTTAATAACACGATTGGGCTGCCGAGGATTGAAAATAAAGAACGGGAAGAAAGATGGACGGCATATAACATTGTGTATGGAGTCTATCATAGCTCAATTTTATGCAATAATGGTCGCAATTGGTCGCAATCACCAGGCGCGGATCCAAGGGGGCCGAGCTGGCCCCGCCAGCCCCAGCCCCCCCCCCCCCCCCGGCCCAGCTATAGCAAGCTGACGTGAGCCAATGTCGACCAATATCGACCAATATCTGCCAATGTCCGTGGCCGAGTGGTCTAAGGCAGGGGCGTCGATCCATTTTTCAGATTGGGGGGGGGCAAAATCATGAATCAACGTTCCAAAGGCGCTCAATCACACAACCCACCCACACAGGCCTATATATAAATAAATATGTATGTTAGCATGTATGTATATATATATATATGTAAATGTATATATATATATATAAAATTGTGATGAGCAAGGACCTAAACATTGCGTGGGTGCTTCAGTGAGTAATATATTGGCGAAGAAGCTAAAAATACAATGAAGCTAGAGACGTAGCCTGGATTTCTTCAACTTTTATTATTGATTTTAATAGCTATTGGATAATCCTAATTAAACATTACCGATGTAAAACATTTTCTTTTAAGATATACCTATATTTAGTAAATTAATCAAAATATATGCATGGTAATTGTAAAGCCATTATGTATTTTACATCTTCAGATACCTGAAGAAGGCCCAACTAAATGGCCGAAAGCTTGTACTAATAAAAGTTGAAGAAATCCAGGCTACGTCTCTAGCTTCAATGCTTTTTGAGCTTCTTCGCCAATATATATATATATGTATATACACTGTTGGTCATAAAGGTAGAATATTTTCTTTCACCAAATTTTCACAGCGTAATTATTACAACATGATTCGAATATGGCATTTATGGTGCATGATAACCACTTTACTTTATTATTCTGCCTTTTACACACGTTTGACAGTGATATTTTTCAAGTTTATGTCCTAAGCGATGGATGTCATGATCATAGAACAACAATGACGACAATATACAGTAAATTAAAGGATCATGAGATATTTAATTTCAATCTCTCTCAGTTTTCCAGATGACTTCTTTTTTGTGATGTCATGGACAAATTTGCATCAAACTTGAGTCATTGTTCTTACTCAGTCACTAGTATCGGGTATGTCCACCCCTGGCACGAACCCGCACGAACCAGCGCATGCAGACGTCGTGGCATGCTGTCCACTAGCTTGTTGATGACATCAACAGGCATAGCGTCCCATTCTTCCCTCAGAGCATCTGCCAACTCCTGCAGATTTTGGGGAATGACCTCTCTGTCGTTGATGGCTCGGCCTAGGGCATCCCATGCATGCTCTATGGGGTTCATATCCGATGAACAAGCTGGCCATGGCTAGTGTCCCTGTATAGAACACTAGCCATGGCAACTGTACGACGCCCTCTGCCTCCAGGAATTCCCTTACTGCAGCGGCCCTGTGTGGTCGATTAGCGTTAATTGTCATCCTGCAGTCGGAAATTGTGCCCATACACTCGTCTTGCATATGGAAGACAATGGAACTCCAAGATATATCCCTGTAGGCGGCGGCGTTGACGTTTCCGTCCGGAACGTACCACCAGTGGCGTTTTCCCTCCATATCGATGCCGGCCCATATCATCACTGAGCCGCCTCCGCCTTGAGTCATCTCGTGGATACATTCATCGCAAAGGTTTTCCCCGGCTAATCGACGAACTCGTTGTCTCCCATCCTTTCGGTCAAGGATGAACCGGCTCTCGTCCGTAAAGACCACATGTTGCCAATGTTCTGGATGAAGCCTTCTGTGCTCTCCCTAGCCCAAAGAAGACGAGCTACTCTGTGGAGAACAGACAGGCGTGGATATTTGGTCAACCGTCGTGCTCGGTAACCATGTTGGAGCAATCTGCGATTAACGGTTGACCGGGAAACGTTGATCCCATGATATCTCCTCCACAAGCGACGAAGACGGCTCGTGGGCAATTTCCGGTTTCTGCGGCTGAAATTCAACAGTTGGCGATCATCTCTTCTTGTGGTCAATCTGGGACGTCCTGGAGATTTCCGTGGCCGCACATTCCCCGCCTCACGTTGACGTTTCAGGGTCTTAGAGACTGCACTCTGTGATATATCCCTAGGACTTCTGCGATATCAGTCTGCTTGTTGCCCTCCTGTCGCAGTGCTACCACTCTCTCGCGTGTTGCTGTTGCCGTTGGACCAGGCATAGTCCAGGGAACGTCTCTACGGATTTTTATTTCAAACGCGGTACAAGGCCGGA
This sequence comes from Lytechinus pictus, assembly GCF_037042905.1. Taxonomy (NCBI): domain Eukaryota; kingdom Metazoa; phylum Echinodermata; class Echinoidea; order Temnopleuroida; family Toxopneustidae; genus Lytechinus; species Lytechinus pictus. Next base: position 562,878 of record NC_087251.1, read on the forward strand.
ACTCGAAAAAATGCAACCTTCTTATATACAGTGCTAAATCAGGGAAAGGGACAGAATACCATATGCATAGGCTTTTATAGTCTACAACAAAAGAATTTATTACGTAATCCAAATTTCTCATGTTATGTCACCTGTGTAATGGGGAAACATTATGTAATCACTCAATTACCATTTTGTCTACGCGTAGCCTTTCAAATACCAACAAAACTGTCGATTTTTATTCAAAAATATTTTATTCCACCTTTATGACCAACAGTGTATATGACTCATGAGAAAGAGACACATATCCCACCAACAAATTATAATGCGAGCGCGAAGTGCGAGCTGAAATTTTTTAGTATACTGACCTGCAAACAGGAAAAAGGCACCTGTTAGGACTGTTTGTAGTAACTCATGAGGAGGATACATATCTCACAACACAGATAATGCTAGGGCCGAGAGCGAGCTGAAATTTCTTTATACTCTGACCTGAAAGCTTGATATTCTAAGCATTTTTGGTACCAATGATTAAGATGGGTATCTAAAAGAATAATAAATGCGAGCGCGAAGCGCGTGAGCTGAAAATTTTGATATTTCGATCTAAACAAAATTGACAGCTTAATGGACTTTTTAATAAAGAACAGGATATATATCCAACAAAAGATTGTTGCTAATCGAAGCGGGAGTTCTTTTGAGGTTTAGACCTGAAAACGGGACATTCTATTCATCTTTTATTCATGAAAAGTATGGGGGGGTTGCTAAAGAAATGATGCGAGCGCGAGCTGAAAATTTTTACATTCCACTCTGAAAAACGGACATTTTGAGCACGCCTTAAATAAAGAACGAGTTGTGTATCTCAATCTCGCTTGTAACATTACAATCATATTTTATATTTGCACATCCGGAACTATGGGGGGGGGGCAAAACGATATGTTTGACCCCTTATATTTTCATTGGTGGGGCGATCGCCCCCCACCCCTAGATCGACGCCTCTGCTCTAAGGCGCCTGGCTATACATGGAAAGTCCAGGGTTTGATCCCCGGCCGCGGCACCTATGCCCGTGAGCAAGGCATTTAATCTACAATATCCCAAAATTGATATCCAACATACATCGCGCCAACGTCACAATGTTGACAATAAGGAAAGGTTGGCAAAGTGCCGAAAAATAGTTGGGCAAACGTTGTAACTTCGACTTTTTTGTGATGTCGCAAAAGTAGTCTTGGACCAACATTAACAATAATAATTATCGTCAGCCGTGAAACGTTGGCAAATAGTCAAAAAATAACGTTGGGCCAATCATAATTATTTAGACATAATGATGATATCGCGAAATTGATATCCGATCAACAGCACGCCAATATCATTTTGGAAAGGTCGGAAACGTGTCAAAATATAAATGTTGAGCCGACTTTAAAATCTCGACCTTTTTTTATGTCGCAAAAATAGTGCTGGGCAAACATTAATACGTCAACAATATCGTGCAATCTCGAAATGTTGGCATTTAATTGGTCAAAAATATAACGTTGGGCAAATGTAAATTTTAACCTGATTATGATATCGCAAAACTTGTTATCCGTCCAACGTCATGCCAATATCACAATGTTGACAATAGGGAAGGTTGGCAACGTGTCAAAATATAAATAATGGGTCAAAGTCAAAATCTCGATTTTTTTTTTTTAATGATGTCGCAAAAGTAGAGTTGGACCAATATCAATAAAATGTTGGGCCAATATAAATATTTGACCTGCTAATGATATTGCGAAATTGATATCCGTCCAACGTCACGCCAACATTCCAATGTTGACAATGGGGAAAGATCGGGAAAAATAATGTCTAAATATAAATGTTGGGCCAAGGTTAAAATCTCGACTTCTGTATGATGTCGAAAAAGTAGTGTTGGACCAACAGAGATAGAATGTCAACTATGTCGTCAATCGCGAATGTTGGCAATTGGTCAAATATATAACGTTGGGCGTCACGCCAGCATCACAATGTTGACAATTAGGGAAAGGTTGGAAAAGTATCAAAATATGAAATAATGTTGGGCAAACTTTGTAACTTTGACATGTTCGACTTCTTATGATGTCGCATAAGGTATAGTGTTGGGCCAACATCAGTACAAAGTCAACAATTTCGTCAGTTGCGAAATGTTGGCAAATTGTCAAAACACATGCAATGTTGGGCCACAGTTAAGTAAGTATTTTGACCTAATTATGATTTCACAAGATTGATGTCCGTCCAACATCTCGCCAACATCACAATTTTGACAATAGGGAAAGGTCTGGAAAGTGTCAAAATGTAAATGTTGTGCCAACGTTAAAATCTCGATTTTTTTTTATAATGTTGCAAAAGGAAAGTTGGACCAACATCAATACAATGTCAACAATTTCTTAATCGCGAAATGTTGGCAATAGGTCAAAAATATAACATTGGACCAAATGGAAAAAAGAATTGACCTCATTATGATATCACAAATTAATAACCACCCAACGCCACACTAAAATCACAGTGTTGACAAATAGGGAGGTTGGGAAAGTGTCAAAATATAAATGTTGGGCAAACGTTGTAACTTTTACTTCTTCACTATGTCGCAGAAGTAATGATGGGCGAACATCAATACAACGTCAACATTTTCGTCAGTCGCGAAATGTTTAATGGTCAATATTTTGGTCTAATAATTTTTGCTTGCTTTTGTAAAATTACCATATTAACTGGTCTTTATTCATTTCATTTCAAAGTAATACATTTTCATAATTAATTGACATTTGCCTCCATTTCTCGAGAGAATTACAGGTTTTCTAGAATTGACATTCTCTTCTATTTCAAAACGTTATTTTAACAGGTAAACCAAAAAATTAATTAGTCTTTTAATTGTTTTTTTCTCTTGGATTCATTTTCAACAAACTTTTGGAAATGGTAAAAAACACAATGTTGGGCCAAAGTATTTTTTTACCTGGGGTGGTATTCTGAGATCCATTTTATCTCAGATAAAATAAAATATTTTAAAGATAAAATGACCTCAGAATACCGCCCCTGATTATGATATCGCCAAAATTGATATACACATCACAGTGTTGAAGTTTGGGAAAGGTCGGCTAAGTGTCAGAGTATCCGCAGAGTATAAATGTTGGTATCACAAAACTATAATGTTGGGCCAACATCAATACAACCTTATAAATATCGTAATTTGCGAAATGTTGGCAAAATAACGTTGGGTCAATGCAATTACTTAGACCTCAGTGATTATGATATGGCAAACTTGATAGGCCGGCTATTCGACGAACATCACAATATAGTCCAGGATAGGCCCCATAGAAACTTGACCAAACCTTGTTTTTTTATATATACAATATTTTTTGATGGTTTCTTGACAATTCGAGGATGCTGATTACGAATCTGGATGATGCCACTCGTGTAACCTTGAGCATTTTCCGCAAATTGGCCGCCAAAATATGCAAATTACCCATGAAAATCATAAAATTGTCCGCACATTGGCTATGAAATACATGAAATCGTGTGGCAGGAGTGAAATACTCTCTCAAAAAATGATTTTTGAAACAATATTTATTTTCCTGATATTCAAAATGGCCGCCAAAGGCCATTGTATACTCTATTATGTACAATATGAATAGGAAAACCAATTTTCACAAAAATGAGCACTAAACTGCAAAAAATCGCGATGTATGACCGAAGTAATATATGCAAATCATCATTACTAACGAGATATATCATTTATTATGTCATATATGGGAACATTGCTGTATTTTGATATCTAAAATAGCCCACTGGCCCAAACAGTATTATGTACAATGGCAATTGGCCGGGGCCCAAAAAATGACAATTAAGAGTGAGCACTAAAATGTATATTATTAAGATAAAGAGTGGAATACTGACTAAAAACATAATTGTTAATATGCCATTTATGTGATAAATGCTGCATTTTTAAATTTCAAAATGGCCGCCATAGGCCCTATATTTATCATGTACAATGCGAATGGAGAAACTAATTTTCACACGAGTAAGAAACGTAAAATGCATGTAATTGTGATCTACGAGTAAAATATTGTCTGACAACATGTTTTATAGCAAGACATATCATTTCTTTTGTCATGCATGAGATAAATGCTGTATTATGAAATTCAAAATGGCCCCTATAGGCACTAACAGTATTATCTACAATGTGAATGGGGACATATAATTTTGGCAAAAAAAAGCTGCTGAAAACTGCTGATCTAATAAAGAGAGCCAATGGAGTAAATTAGAAAGTCAAAAAGGGGCCTAAGCTTTCGATCCTAGCAGAATCTTCGTCGGAGGCAAAATGACAAACATATAAAGTGGAACAACCATAATATAGACCACAAACAAGCTACAGCAACACTAGAAACAAGGAGACAAAAGGGGCATTAGTGAGTAGAGAAGACCAATCAGGTTAGTGAAGGGGGTGAAAGAAAAGGAGTAGGCAGACACAAAGGGAAGTTAGTGTAAGTAAGGCCAGTAAAAGACCTCAAGCTAAGAGGGATTAAGATAATGAGGCAGGCAACATCAAACAGGATCTGGAACAAAACAGTGATAATGGGATGAATAACAAGAGAATTAGTGAGAGGTGGGTCAAACAGGTTACAAAGAAAGGCATAATAAACTGGTGCATAAGAGTGGGGGAAAAAAAGGGAAAAGAATGGGGAACAACTGATAATGTGCAGAAGACATATAAGTATATATGATAAAGCATTAAACAAACTAAGAGAAGAAGGTAAGTGTAAATATGTATCTATAAGTGATATGTATATAAATATATCCAAAAAAGAAATGTATATGAAAAAATATAAATACACATATGGTGTAAGTGATATTGTAATCCGCTAGGTGTGACGGGAAAAAAAACATAAGACTATGTGATTTCTCAATCATTCCAAATAATTTGTTTTAATCAAATATTTTTTTTTTAATGGATCATTCACTGTATAAATCAAGCTTTCTGATCATGTTTATATTGTTGAAAATTATTAATATTATTAAAGGTTTACATGATTGATATTCAAGTTTTTAAATTTTAGAAGTTTGGCTAAGTTGTTTGCCATTTTCTTTTGCAAAATTGACCACATATTTTTTTGGAGAAAAAAACATTTATTGTTATTGCCATTGCCCCACATTTCAGCATTTATAGTATGCTTGTTATGTAAATCATTTTTTTTTTAATGTGAACATCAACCTTTTTATCATTTTGCCATACATTGTGCTGTAGTTTAAAATCGTTGTTATAACTTTGTTTTTAGCCTTTTTTTCATTAAAATGCAAGTTTAAAAACTTCATGTTAATTCTACTATTGTTTTCCTTCCTGTTTCAACTCATCGTGGTGTAAACATTTACCATTCTGTTGTGTAAAAAATGACACGTTGGGATGTGGTAAGAAAAACTGGGTAAATTCTTTACCTCTTTCGGGGTAAAATTATAACACATATGTGGGCTGAATTGTTACACATCTGGTAGTGGTTAAACTTTGCACAGCATGGGGTAAAAAAGGGAACATGGTCGTTTCGGGGTAAAATGTTACCCTACCCCGCGGTGTTAACATTTTACACATTAGATGAATTGAATTGAATTGAATTTATTAGAACTTCACTGGCAATTGCCAGTATTTTGTTCATAACAAGAAGTACAAAATGATACAAGACAAATATACAATGCAAGGAATATAAGCAAATAAACAAAAACAAAATAAAATAGTATTTCGTCAAAAAGAAAAATGTGTAAGATTTGTAAGAAAAGATGTGTAAAATATTACACAAGTGTCGGGTAAAATCTAACCACTCAAGGTTTGTAATTTTTTACACCACAGACGACCATGTTCCCTTTCAACACATTTTGGTGTTATTTTTTAACACCAGTGGGGTAACTTTTTCTAAGAGTGGTTAAAAATCGGCGCCAGTCAAGAATAATCGGCGCCTCCTGGTTCTAAATCGGCGCCAGTCAATTATGAATTGCCGCTGCCTGAATCTTACGTGACGTCGGTAAAAATAATCATCACTACTTGTTCTAAATCGGCGCCGGTCAAGAATAATCAGCGTGCCCCATGGTTCCAATAAATAGGCACCGGTAGAATAAAGAAGAAGGGCCTATTGCCAACCAAATCTAGATCGGCGCCGGTCAAGAATGATCAGCGGCACCTAGCTGGTTATACATTTTATTGTTGAATGGTCATAACAAAGCTTATCGCATGCCCTTACAGAGTGGACTGGGGCGGGGCAGTTGCCCACAGAATGACAGATGTCATGAAATCTTTAATTTATTTAAAAAAATCCCAGAATCATACAAAAGCGTAGTGCAAATCCTTTAATTTTGATCTTATTTTCCAATGCTTTAATAAAAAGAAGGTCAGTTACTTTTCTTCTTTACACATTCCACATTGTGGAATGTTTAAGACAGCTTCTATATAGTGTTTTATGAAGATGATTCGATATTTTAGCCCAAAACTTTGCTAAAACCCGTTGCTAGTACCGGGAGTGTATAATTATGCAACCAGTCGTATATTGAGATTGAGCTACAATACTCGTTCTTTATTTAAAATCGTGCTTAAATTATCCGCTTCTCAGATTGGAATATAAAAATTTTCAGCTCGCGCTTCGCGCTCGCATCATTTCTGTAGCAAAACCCCATACTTTTCATGATTAAATAGGTGAATATAATGTCCCATTTTCGGGACTAAACGTCAAAAGAACTCCCGCTTCGATTTGCAATAATCTTTTGCTGGATATAATCTTGTTCTTTATTACAAACGTCCATTAAACTGTCATTTTTTTCAGATCGAAATATCAAAATTTTAAGCTCGCGCTTCGCGCTCGCATCTATTGTTTTTTTTAGATACCCATCTTAATCATTGGTACCAAAAATGCATAGAATATCAAGCTTTCTGGTCAGAATATAAAGAAATTTCAGCTCGCCCTCGGCACTCGCATTATCTGCATGTATAGTGAGATATGTATCCTCCTCATGAGTTACTACAAACAGTCCTAAACAGGCACCTTTTTCCTGTTTTCAGGTCAGTATACTAAAAAATTTCAGCTCGCGCTTCGCGCTCGCATTAATTTGTTGGTGAGATATGTGTTTCTATCTCATGAGTCATATAAATATATATATATATATATGCATATGTGTGTGTGTGTGTTTGTGTGAGTTTGTTTGTTTTGTGTGATATCGAGCGCCTTTGGAAAGTTGATTCATGATTTTGCCCCCCTAATCTTAAAAAAAGGATCGACGCCCCTGTGTATATATATATATATACATATAGTAAAAAAAAACTTGTATCTCTATTAATATACAAAAGTATTGGCCTCATCGCAATAAAAGGGTTAATACACGAGATTTTGAAATCGCACATAACATACATAATTTTGTGTTACTTTTTGCTTGTTTCTTTCTTTAATAAGTTTTTCAATCTCTCTCTATATATGTTTTAGAAAGATTATATGTTTAAATTGATGTATATTTTCTGTTATAATGAGATATGAAGTGGACTTCAGGGAATGGTCGTACGCAGCAAGGGGGAAGCACATTCGCGATCTGCTGTTGTGAAAAACTTTTTTTTTTCCTTAACATTTCATGAAAACTATGAAAAATGTGCAAATGTGAGATGTGCACCAAATTTTCGAGTCTTGCCCCCCCCCCCGGAAATATTATCTGCGTGTGGTCATGCAAAATGGCATGACTGGAAATCCTACATTTTGAAAAGAGCATTTGACAGGGTCAGACTTTACCCCTTTTTCAACATTTTCTTTTATGGCGCCGGTGAAGTGCAAAAATATGTGCGCCGCTCGGTAGTGCGCCCCCCCCCCCCCCTTTCGCCAAAAGCTGGATCCGCCTATGTTACACAATTGCCTATTTCGAGCACGGGAAATTACAAACTTAGCAATTTTTTTAGAAAATGCTTATCAATCAATTACATTTTGTTGATTTAAGAGAGTATACTCCTGCGATCGGCGATTGAAATAGCAATTCAGAGCCGCGCGTTGAACATTCACATGCATTTTCTGCGCACTGACGTTTATTTGTGCTTGACGTTATGTAGATCAGAGTGGTCTATCAAGATCTAGATCTAGAGGCTAGAATAGACCTAAACTAAATTTATTTAGATCTAGGACTTTACGGACTAGACCTATTAAACCAAGGCTGCCAAACCCATTGGTCTAACGTAAGTAGATCTAAACGTGTAAGTTAAAAATTAACCAGTTATAATTAAGTTAACCATTTATAGTCGGCCGCAGGCATTAAACAGGTCCAGATTCATTGAAATAAAGGGGATAAAGTTAATGCCCTAGCCTAGGCTATATAGCAACAGCCTAGGTATAGCATAACATTTTGTCTTGTCATTAATGGCAATTTGATAAGTGTTTAAGAATTGGATCTAGATATAGATCTAAGCGTATATATAAGGCTAGTCCTTTGCCAGGACTGTTCTACTTTTCAGTTGATCAATAACACAATCCTCGACCTCTACGCCCGAAATGAAAACAGCCACACGATTTCCTACCCTCATGGTGAGGGGCGTGAAAGAGGGGATAGCGCGATCACTGGAGAATAAAGCAAGGGGAGAGAAATAACAAGTACACCGACGTCTAGAATCTAGACTAATATAAGGCCTCAGCTAGGCCTACAGGGTAACGGGTAGTTCATCCTAACATCGTTTACCACATAATATCACCCATAGCAACCATCACACCCAGATGTCACTCTGACAAAATAACAAAATATACACTATTTTGGGATATAGCCTGCCGAGCTACTAGCACGTAGATACGGCATTTATTTCACATAAATTATCAACACTTTCATTTTTCAAAGTATGAAAACAACTTCTAACAAATTCTGTCTGAGAATCATACATATATAATGTTTTTATACCTCTTAACATTAATCGTGTGAAGTCATAACTAATTAAACTGTTATGCCCTAACCCTAATTTTGCCCGGGTTTAAAAAAACAGAGATAAAACTGAATCAGCACTAAACTCTGAAAAAACCCTATGGCCACCGCAACTTTGATGTAACAACGTCTCCTACCAATTATCATTTTTTAATTCACTCTATAAAAAGAACTCCATATTAAAAAACGTGCTAGTGTGCGGTTCTTGGAAAGCTAGAAAAGCTGGTTTTCGCCCAGCGTCGTACGACGTAGAACGTAAGGGTCGTGTGCAAAAATTGCCAACTTCCATGGAAACAGAGGCCCAAGCGATCTTGAGCTCAAATCACGGACGGTTCTTCCGCAAATTAGCGGGCGTCCGCATTAGAACGTAGGATTTGTCAACAGCCGTCAACAGCCAATCAGATCGCTTGTAGAGCGAGCAAGCTGAGCTGAGCCGCGCCGACAGCCAGTTTATAGAGCGCGGGCGCGGGATTTTCCCTAGTAGTGGTGACGTCATGCAGTCTACATACTTCCGGTCGATCCGGCCGCGATCAGCGATTTGCGAAACTGCTTACAAGCGAGAGTTGAGCGCGACGGACGCACGAACCAAGAGATCGTTCTACGTCGTTGATAGCGTCGTACGACGCTGGGCGAAAACACACTAATGACTTCCCCTACAACACCACACCCTTATCTCGCATCCCCTCTTTTCATATTCAAATGAAACACCTTCGACGCAACGGAATTGAATAATTCCGTCACGCATGCCGGAGAACAATTAGTGTTCACCACTTATTGCCGTATAAACAACATTTGCCAGCTATACGATGTAACGCTGGCAAATATGGAACGCGGAAAGGCTAAAATTTGATCACTGTCACTTTTGATTTGATGGACCTCCGTACCAGCCATCATCAAATCAAGTGCAGCCATCAGTAAATCAAAAGTGGCCATCATCATATCAATTTTCAGCATCATATCCCTCTGTACCAGCCATCATCAAATCAGTTTCTAACATCAAATCAATGTTGTCCTTTCGGCGTTCCTGATGTGCGCGCCAAAAGGACACCTGTAAGTTGATGGCAGCCACTTTTTATTTGATGACGGTTACTTTTGACTTGATGACGGCCACTTTTTATTTGATGACGGTTACTTTTGACTTGATGACGGCCACTTTTTACTTGCTTTTTATTTGATGACGGTTACTTTTGACTTCATGACGGCCACTTTTGACTTGATGGCGGCTGCTTTTGATTCGATGATGGCTGCTTTTGATTTGATGATGGCTGCTTTTGATTCGATAGTGGCCACTTTTGATTTGATGATGGCTGCTTCTGATTTGATGATGGTTGCTTTTGATTCGATAGTGGCCACTTTTGAACTGATGATGCCCACTTTAGATTTGATGATGGTCACTTTCAATTTTTTTATCGCTTTTCATTTGATGGTCACTTTTTATTTGATCACTTAATTTGATGGTCACTTTTTATTTGATGGTCACTTTTTATTTGATGGTCACTTTTCATTTGATGGTCACTTTTCATTTGATGGTCGCTTTTAATTTGATGGGCACCTTTTATTTGATGATCACTTATTTGATGGTCACTTTTAATTTGATGGTCACTTTTAATTTGATGGTCACTTTTAATTTGATCATCAATTCTTATTTGATGGTCACTTTTAATTTGATGGTCGCTTTTTATTTAATGGTCACTTTTTATTTGATGGTCACTTTAAATTTGATGGTCACTTTTTATTTGATGGTCATTTTTAATTTGATGCTCAGTTTTTATTTGATGGTCACTTTTAATTTGATGGTCGCTTTTTTGTTGCTCACTTTTTATTTGATGGTCACTTTTAATTTGATGGTCACTTTTTATTTGATCATCACTTTTTATCTGATGGTCGCTTTTTATTTGATGGTCAATTTTTACTTGATGGTCGCTTTTAATTTGATGGGCACCTTTTATTTGATGATCACTTATTTGATGGTCACTTTTTATTTGATGGTCACTTTTTATTTGATCATCACTTTTTATCTGATCATCACTTCTTTGACAGTCACTTTTTATTTGATGGTCACTTTTTATTTGATGCTCACTTTTCATTTGATGCTCACTTTTTATTTGATGGTCGCTTTTTATTTGATGGTCACTTTTTATTTGATGGTCACTTTTAATTTGATGGTCACTTTTTTGTTGGTCACTTTTTATTTGATGGTCACTTCTTCTTTGATGGTCACTTTTCTTTTGATCGTCGCTTTTCATTTGATCATCACAATTTAAGTTGATGGTTTCGGCATTCCATACATGGTCGCTTTATAATATTTGATGGTCGCTTTTCATTTGATCGTCGCTTTTATTTGATCGGCACTTTTCATTTGGTCGTCGCTTTATTTGATCATCACTTTTTACAGTACGTGCGCGCGCATAAACGTGTCGCAGTGAGCATGCACTGAGCAAATCCTCATGTACGTAAAGCTAGCGCGCTCTTTTTGCTTCCGAGAATTGAAGTGCAGGTGCATATATATGAATCTATTGATCGTGAAAAAATAAATCTGGAAAATGGAGGGTATACTTAATAGTTTAGGGATGCCTCAATCAGTTATTAACAACTTTCAACGGGAAGGGGTAAGTTGAAGTTAGAATTTACTTAGATCTAGACCTACGCTTTAGATCTAACTTTGTTTGTCTATTTTGTTGGTGTGAAACGGTATAGGCCTTGGCCTAGGCCCTACTCCCTCACAACATTGTCACTGGGGCGTTGCACTGGGGCCTATGCTCTAGTATAGACCGGCTAGGCTAGGGCCCTATCTATAAGTGTCACTAGGCCTAGTCACTAATAAGCCTAGACCAACCTGACTCCATTGTTGAGAACTGTGCTAGTAACGTAGTGTTAGAGCGCTACACACGAAACCCATGCAAATGCAGAAAAATACAGTTAGTGTTCAGTTCTTAAATATTTTCAGATCTCTAGACCCTAATAATATTAATTTTAGCTGATGATTGGCATTGCCCATTTTGCAAATGCAGCGCGGCGGGGGCAGAGGGAGGGGGTAACACTAACGAGTAACGTTGAGTCTTATCCATTGTAGTTATACACTCAAGCCTAGCGCCTATAACATACAGTTCAATTGTTACTGTTAACCCCCTACCCTCTACTCCTGCCCCCGTTGTGTTGAAGAAAACCTTTTTTTTTTTTTTTTTTTTTTTGCTATAGGCTATTCATATTTATATATATATATATAAACAAGGCCATAGATATGAATAACAACAAACCGAGTCGCCCTTTTCCAAAACTCCCAACCCCCCTCCCCCCAGAAAATTTGTTGCGTCTATTATTGGGCTTATTTTCTTTTTACCCAAAATTAAGGGGGGGGGGCTGCGTGCGCAACCTCCCAACCCCCTTGGCGACGGTCATGCAGTTGACCCACAGAAATTTAGAAAATTTATATTTTTCTTGCAAAAATGCATAAAATTTACAAAAAATTGTGCAACAAATCCTTCAAGTTCTGCTCGATTGCTTCGCTCCCTCACTTTCGAATAGGGTCTATTTTTGAAAATTGCAAGAGTTTTTAACAATGATGGGATGAGGATGTTTTAAACACTCTATCAAAAGTAGGTTCAATTTTGCACCTTTACCAATGTCACACCTGGAACACATTTAATGATGCAAATTTGCACCTTTCAGAAAAATAGGTGCAATTAAGCTGTACCTTTTAAGGTGATTTCTTTTCTGAAAGGTGCAAATTTGCATCATTAAATGTGTTCCAGGTGTGACATTGGTAAAGGTGCAAAATTGAACCTACTTTTGATAGAGTGTTTAAAACATCCTCATCCCATCATTGTTAAAAACTCTTGCAATTTTCAAAAATAGACCCTATTCGAAAGTGAGGGAGCGAAGCAATCGAGCAGAACTTGAAGGATTTGTTGCACAATTTTTTGTAAATTTTATGCATTTTTGCAAGAAAAATATAAATTTTCTAAATTTCTGTGGGTCAACTGCATGACCGTCGCCAAGGGGGTTGGGAGGTTGCGCACGCAGCCCCCCCCCCCCTTAATTTTGGGTAAAAAGAAAATAAGCCCAATAATAGACGCAACAAATTTTCTGGGGGGAGGGGGGTTGGGAGTTTTGGAAAAGGGCGACTCGGTTTGTTGTTATTCATATCTATGGCCTTGTTTATATATATATATATAAATATGAATAGCCTATAGCAAAAAAAAAAAAAAAAAAAAAAAAGGTTTTCTTCAACACAACGGGGGCAGGAGTAGAGGGTAGGGGGTTAACAGTAACAATTGAACTGTATGTTATAGGCGCTAGGCTTGAGTGTATAACTACAATGGATAAGACTCAACGTTACTCGTTAGTGTTACCCCCTCCCTCTGCCCCCGCCGCGCTGCATTTGCAAAATGGGCAATGCCAATCATCAGCTAAAATTAATATTATTAGGGTCTAGAGATCTGAAAATATTTAAGAACTGAACACTAACTGTATTTTTTCTGCATATGAATTTGTTGTGTTCACTTAACGCGCACCGTGGCAAATCCCCTATTCCGGCGTCAAAAACTTGACAAAATAGACCCATTTTCGGCTCTTTTAACTCATATCTCAAAAACCGCTCGAGATTTTTCACGGGTTCAAACGGTTTTTTAATCTTAGACTTGTTCTTCATCTCATGATATCTGCCATTTTATATTCTGATTAAAAAAACAACCGTGTTTTTTTGACTGAAAATACACAGTTTCTCGTGTTTTTGTGTGAGAGAAGCACTTTTTGCACTGTTTTGGGCTCGATCTTCTCTTACAGCGTCTGACTTTCGTATCAAAATGTCTCAGTTCAACGACTATCAGATAGACAGGTTGTAACTCTTTCTTGTGATATAAGGTTCAACCTAATTGGTTGAAAAAAACCGCCGTGTTTTTTAGGTCAAACTTTACAATCCAATGAACTTTTTTTGTATTTATCACGCATAATCTACGTTAATTGATTAGTCGCACTGCGCACGATTGTCTATTTTAGTATGCCTATCAACTCTTTATACTCTTTCCTCTCCTATCAAAAATTGAAAGGGGGTACAATATCCTCGTCCTAGATATAAGAAGAAGAGAACATTTCCTTTTCATTACATGTAAAATCATGCCCATTCTTGAAAAAAAAAATTCGTCACTTCTAGGTTAAACTTTACAATGCAATTAACTTTTTTGTTCTTATCATGCACAATATCCATTAATTGGTCGCACTGTGCTCGATTGGATTTTGGTATACGATGTTCAACCTGGCAGCAGCGCGTTTTGCGTTAGATTTGGAAATCCTCGTTCCCAGACAGGGATATGTAACATGTAAGCTTTTCATACATATAAAATTCATATTGATTGATTAATATTTAGCTCCGTCAATTTTCACGTTAAATCATGCTTGTCTCATTTTAAGAAGCCAAATCCAGGGATGAATAATGTGTGCATACACGTACCGCGCGTACCGGTGCATATACGTATACGTGCAGCGCATGAACGGTGTATACACCACACAATACGCCGAATACCTTTCTATATCGATGCAATAATCACGTACACACACAATGCGCGCAGTAGTAAACAACGCGTCGCTAAGACAACTGAACCTGAACTCGGGAGTACATCGAGGGAAGGAGTACAGAATCAGAGAAAATTATTCTCACTTTTTGGTCAGAAGAAAACATTTCCTTATATGTCTATATCTTAACATAAACAGAAGCTGCTCCGTTATCCTTATGTCGTACCACAGTCAATATCATAAACAAATTACAGTGATTCTATTTTGTCACAATATATAAACTTGATTAGGGCAATTTATGCACCCCCAAGAAGTAGTGTTTACGGCCCGGCCTATCTCTACCACACAGACCACACAGACTTCGCACAGTTCGGTCAAGGCGGTACGCGTATCATTAACTGCCAAATACAGCCGACCCAAGCTGAATAAAACCTTCATATTAGGTGAACAAAATAGGGGGTAACAAATTCATATGCATTTGCATGGGTTTCGTGTGTAGCCTCTGGCTCTAACACTAAGTTACTAGCACAGTTCTCAACAATGGAGTCAGGTTGGTCTAGGCTTATTAGTGACTAGGCCTAGTGACACTTATAGATAGGGCCCCCGGGGGGGGCACTCGACCAAAAAAGTGGTAGGGGTGTGCCGCGGGCGAGACAAAAAACGGGGGCCTTGGAGCGGGCTTATTGTAAAAAGGAGGGTCCTCGGAACGGGCTTCGGAACTACAATTTTGTGAAAACGGGGGTCCTTGGAACGGATCAACAGCGTGCGAGTACGTGCGTATGTACCCCTATGGAACGGGCATGCGTGCATGATGCAGCTATACGCGGCCTCCGCTGGGTGCGCTAGCGCAGAGACGATGGTCGGACAGCGCTCGGCGGCCGCTTTTCACCAAAATTGCAGCAGATCAATGCGACCGGAACGGCGTAACGAAAAATATGCGAAGCTTTGGAGCGGATTTCTTTTTTTTTTCTCTCGATAAGAACAAAGTGCTATGCCTTGGAGCGGCTTTCTTTGTTTTTTTGTCTCGATAAGACAAAAATGCTATGCCTCGGAACGAAAATTTGAGTGTGAAAATGGGGGTCCCCTCCGCGGCACATACCCACTATGCATTATATACTGAGTGCCCCCCCCGGGATAGGGCCCTAGCCTAGCCGGTCTATACTAGAGCATAGGCCCCAGTGCAACGCCCCAGTGACAATGTTGTGAGGGAGTAGGGCCTAGGCCAAGGCCTATAGTACCGTTTCACACCAACAAAATAGACAAACAAAGTTAGATCTAAAGCGTAGGTCTAGATCTAAGTAAATTCTAACTTCAACTTACCCCTTCCCGTTGAAAGTTGTTAATAACTGATTGAGGCATCCCTAAACTATTAAGTATACCCTCCATTTTCCAGATTTATTTTTTCACGATCAATAGATTCATATATATGCACCTGCACTTCAATTCTCGGAAGCAAAAAGAGCGCGCTAGCTATACGTACATGAGGATTTGCTCAGTGCATGCTCACTGCGACACGTTTATGCGCACGTACTGTAAAAAGTGATGATCAAATGAAAAGCGACGACCAAATGAAAAGTGCCGATCAAATAAAAGCGACGATCAAATGAAAAGCGACCATCAAATATAAAGCGACCATGTATGGAATGCCGAAACCATCAACTTAAATTGTGATGATCAAATGAAAAGCGACGATCAAAAGAAAAGTGACCATCAAAGAAGAAGTGACCATCAAATAAAAAGTGACCAACAAAAAAGTGACCATCAAATTAAAAGTGACCATCAAATAAAAAGTGACCATCAAATAAAAAGCGACCATCAAATAAAAAGTGAGCATCAAATGAAAAGTGAGCATCAAATAAAAAGTGACCATCAAATAAAAAGTGACTGTCAAAGAAGTGATGATCAGATAAAAAGTGATGATCAAATAAAAAGTGACCATCAAATAAAAAGTGACCATCAAATAAGTGATCATCAAATAAAAGGTGCCCATCAAATTAAAAGCGACCATCAAGTAAAAATTGACCATCAAATAAAAAGCGACCATCAAATTAAAAGTGACCATCAAATAAAAACTGAGCATCAAATTAAAAATGACCATCAAATAAAAAGTGACCATCAAATTTAAAGTGACCATCAAATAAAAAGTGACCATTAAATAAAAAGCGACCATCAAATTAAAAGTGACCATCAAATAAGAATTGATGATCAAATTAAAAGTGACCATCAAATTAAAAGTGACCATCAAATAAGTGATCATCAAATAAAAGGTGCCCATCAAATTAAAAGCGACCATCAAATGAAAAGTGACCATCAAATGAAAAGTGACCATCAAATAAAAAGTGACCATCAAATAAAAAGTGACCATCAAATTAAGTGATCAAATAAAAAGTGACCATCAAATGAAAAGCGATAAAAAAATTGAAAGTGACCATCATCAAATCTAAAGTGGCCATCATCAGTTCAAAAGTGGCCACTATCGAATCAAAAGCAACCATCATCAAATCAGAAGCAGCCATCATCAAATCAAAAGTGGCCACTATCGAATCAAAAGCAGCCATCATCAAATCAAAAGCAGCCATCATCGAATCAAAAGCAGCCGCCATCAAGTCAAAAGTGGCCGTCATGAAGTCAAAAGTAACCGTCATCAAATAAAAAGCAAGTAAAAAGTGGCCGTCATCAAGTCAAAAGTAACCGTCATCAAATAAAAAGTGGCCGTCATCAAGTCAAAAGTAACCGTCATCAAATAAAAAGTGGCTGCCATCAACTTACAGGTGTCCTTTTGGCGCGCACATCAGGAACGCCGAAAGGACAACATTGATTTGATGTTAGAAACTGATTTGATGATGGCTGGTACAGAGGGATATGATGCTGAAAATTGATATGATGATGGCCACTTTTGATTTACTGATGGCTGCACTTGATTTGATGATGGCTGGTACGGAGGTCCATCAAATCAAAAGTGACAGTGATCAAATTTTAGCCTTTCCGCGTTCCATAGGCAAATACATTTTTAGGGTGCTGATTCATTTATGTCGTCATGCAACGCGCATGCGTAGTCTTATTCCAAAGACGAAATCATGAATATTCATATTGATGTAATAAATAATTTTGCCCCCGCCCCCCCCCCCCCCCCCCCATTGGCGAAGCAAAAAAACCCGGAAAAAATCAATAGAGGGGGAAAGAGAGGAGAAAAAAAGAAGAGGAGGAAGACGAGTGAATAAAATAAGATGAGGGGACGACTTTGAAAATCAAAAGAATCTTTCATGTCACTATATAAAATTTTCGCTCGCGCTCGCATTATCATGTTCGTCAATATACAAAACATATTTCACCTCGGAAATCGAACTTTCATTATTTTGTATGATTTACAAATTAATTTTTAAAAAGTGCTCTGTAAAAATATCAGTTTCATGGTTTAAATATTAACATTTTCTGCTCGCGCTGCGCGCTCGTAAAATTTTGATTTTTCAGGTACCCATTATTTTCGTGTATTCCATATTTTCAAAATATCCCTTTTCAGGTCTGATTGTCAAAACGTATCAGCTAGCGCTGCACGCTCGCATTTTGATTGGCGAGTTATTTAAGTCCCAATATTGATTATACAACAAACTACTTAAAATCCCCTTTTCATGACAGTTTATCAAACATTTTGGCTCGCGATTTGCGCTCGAATTAATGGTTAAAAATATATTAACTGATGCATTCTATTTATAATTACAGAAGTGCTTGAAATGTCCAGTTTTCAGGCAATAATATCATCAGATTTCGCACCCTCATTAGGCATTAATGATTAAGATATCAATACATTGTTCCTTTTGTTTCATCTCGCGCTTAGCAAGAGGAAGATAGTCATCATTTTCATATGTATGTCCTAAAGATGTCCGGTCCTATATTAAAACTCATTGTTATAATAATGTGCGATCCATATCCACCTCACAATTTTCCTACAAAGTGCTTGAAATATAGAGCTGAAATTGACTCTTTTTTTCAGATCGGAATATCAAATAGTTTAGGCTCGCGCTCGCTTTGATTTTCATGATAAAAGATGTATTTAAAATGTCCAGATTCTAGGTCTAAATAAAACACGCGCGCATGTTTATTCAGATACTCAACTTGTTCTCTATTATCCAGTTTCAGATCACAATATAAAAAAAATTCTGCTCGCATTATTAAAGGACAAGTCCACCCCAACAAACAGTTGATTGGAATAAAAAGATAAATATCCAACAAGCATAACACTGAAAATTTCATCAAAATCGGATGTAAAATAAGAAAGTTATGACATTTTGAAATTTCGCTTAATTTCACCTAACAGTTATATGCACATCCTGGTCTGTATGCAAATGAGGTGACTGATGACATCACCCACTCACTATTTCTTTTGTATTCTATTATATGAAATATG
This sequence comes from Lytechinus pictus, assembly GCF_037042905.1. Lineage (NCBI taxonomy): Eukaryota > Metazoa > Echinodermata > Echinoidea > Temnopleuroida > Toxopneustidae > Lytechinus > Lytechinus pictus. The sequence goes on from NC_087251.1 coordinate 581,689, forward strand.
ACATTTTCCTATTTTCTCCCCCTTGTCATGTGAAATCAAGTTTTATTCCTCCCTGAACATGTGGAATTCACATTTGTTTAACATTGTTGTTCAGTCAATTTTACATTGTCAATTTTGTAAAAAATGAAATATTGTACAATTTAAACAATAAGAAACAAAAGAAATAGTGAGTGATGGACATCATCAACTCTCTCATTTGCATATCACTGAGTTGTGCATATAACTGTTTTGAGAAAAATAAACGAAACTTTAAAATGTCATAACTTTCTTATTTTACATCCGATTTTGATGAAATTTTCAGCGTTATGCTAGTTTGATTTTTCTCTATTTATTCAAATCAACATTTTTCTGGGGTGGACTTGACCTTTAATGTAGGAAGATCCCCTATTACTCATCCTTTTCATGATTTACAAAACTTGAATAGTGTCTCGTTCAGTTATGTAGGTCTAAATCTCGAAATTTCCGCTCGTGCTCTCAATTATTTGGTTATATACCTATTGTGTTTAAGTTACAAAAAGTGCTTAGAATTTCTATTCCTTAGGTAAAAATGTCAAAAATATGGCTGAAAAAAAATTCCTGCCCCCCCCCCCCCCCTATTGGGGAAGGCTGGATCCGCCCCTGAATAGATCTCTTTTAATACAAAGCTTTGAAGTTCAATTATCTCCTTATTCTTTTGTCTGATTTTGATGAAACGTTTTTTCTATATTATCAATTTTAATAAAAATTATCTTCGGCATGTTGTATCCTTCAAAATGTGTGCAACCTTTTGAGTTTGTGAGTTAATTGAATACTGCCAAATGGGAATTCTTCTTTTAATCTCCATACCTGTATATATTTCTCTATTTCTGTGAACCTTTAATATTTTTCACAAATATATGTACCTCTTATAATCCTACTGGGTATAGTGGAAGCCAGTAAACTATATAAACTTTGATTATGATTTTCATCATTGCTTACTCCGCATTAAAAATATAAGGAGAGATTTCACATGACAATATGGCCTGTATGAGGGCATTGCAAATAAGTAATTTGCAGTATAGGCCCAAGTTATTACAATGATGATTACTAGTACTCCCTTCTCTACAGAAAAACATCCACAAGCCTGGATGGAAAAAATAAATATCCGCGGTTCTTTCATAGTAATACAGACCTTGTTCTTTGAATATATCACTGCATGATCCATACCAATTAAGTGCAGGTATTCAAATACATGTATGTGATTAATTGCAATGTAACTTAATAACAGAGTACAGAAGTGATGTCACTTTATATTATTTCATTTTTATTTTTTTAAAGAATATTTCTATGAATCTCTTAGGGGAGCATGATAGAAACATCACATCAAAGGCCCTGTCACATCTTTACATGCAAGCCTTGCGTGTGAGTTGTGGGTAACTATTTTCGCCGCTACCCGCAGGTCGCCTGCATTGACAGTCCGGACCTTTCGTTTGAGGACGCGCACGCTTATTTACGACGTTAGTTGATTTTGGAAGAGACTTTTTTGGGCCCGTCATCATGGTCGTCCTGCAATGCAAATTGTGTGACATGAGATTTTTTTTTCGTTTCGCATCTGCGACGGAAACATTCAATATGCGTTTCGTGTGCAAAATTTTGATTGCTACTATGGTAACAGCGATATATCTCATTGAGGACGACTTTCCAAAGCCACATTTGACTCCTCCTAGAGCTCGAGAGGCCGCCCGGGGGGCCCACTTCCATTGATTAGTGGATCCCAGGAGCGACCACGCGTAAAATGGGACAGAGTGGGCAGGTACGTTACGTATAGGCCTATGTAACGTTATAAGGGTGTCAAAACGATGTTTAAAATGCTGACAAAAAAGGGATATCCAATACTTGTAGGGTTTCACAAGCCAAATTCTTGTTAAGAGATGCATTTTCATAATCTGGAAAAGAATTACTTCCCAGCTTGTTTAGGGTATTTTTCGAAACCCCATGGTCGTGCCTGGTATCCACTCATTAATGGAAGTGGTCCCCCCGGAATTTGAATCTAATCCCCATTTCTGGGGGAAGTAAAACATAATGCCCATTACATCGTGTGCGAGAGGCATATCGTTTGTGTAGAAGGAATAAACAAAAGAAACAAAAGAAACAAAAAGAAACGAGTTCAAATGTATTACATAATGGTGTGCACATATCAACTCACGCGAAATGTTCGGCTGGAGAGGTTGATCTGACCCATGAAATCAATTGCCAGTGATACACCAATAATCCACATTAAATGTAATATCGATTCGATGGACTGTAATGATCTATATCTAAGCCTTCATTCAGTAAGTTTTTCCTCACTCAATATGTACTCGATTTGTTTGAAAAACCACTTTCTTATCCATGTCATAATCTATTTTAGGTCTTCATTTCGAATATCTCAAACCATCAGTCGTAATATACATGCTATGTATGGTGCGAGTGTCGCAGAAAAGGATTTTGCACACGAAAAGCAGATCTGTAGGGCCTGTAACCCCCCTGTAACACAAAGTTTAGCATTGATTGTAGAGCAGTTTTCTACGTTTGATTCTATTGACTATAATGCACATTCAATCTTAAAAATCAAGTGTATGATTAAGCGTTAACTTTTGTGTTAGGGGACCCTAATATTAGCGTCCGTGAGGATTGCGAAAGGTCCCAAGTATCTCGCATGTACCTCATACGCAGTTGCCTACAGAAGCTCATGCAAAAAAGTTTTGACAATGCTCAAAACTTTGTTGTTGCAGGCAACTACCCGCAACTCACCCAAAAGGATTGCATGAAACGATGTGAAAGAACCTTAAGAATTTGTTTAAAGGGGAATCCAGCCTTGGCAATAAAATGTTGTGTTGGGAAGGAGAAAAATAAATTAAACAGAATGGTGAAAGTTTGAAAGAAATCGGACATGCAATAAGAAAGTTATAGCTGCTTTAAAATTGAGATCACAAATACTATGTAGATTTCAAATTGGCAACTGAGTAAGTAAATTATGACAAGGGGCAAGGACAACTTTCCCATAGGCCATGTACTTTATTATCAGGGATTTGTGGTTTTCTTCTAAGAACCCATTCCCCTGGGGCAGTAATCTAAATATAACCCAGGTAGTATATTGTTTTATGTCCTCATGAAAGAAAAATATAATTTGAAATAAAACTTTTGGGAAAAATGACATTTTAGCCATAATATGTATTGGAGTACATGGAAGAGTAGTCCTTGCCTTACATCACTATGACATCCCATATGCGGCCAATTTGAAGTCTCCATGGGTATAGTGATTACCAATATTTACAACATTAAAAATTTCATAACTTTCTTGTTTTTTGTCCAATATTGTTCAAACTTTCACCTATCAACTTGTCTGATTTTTCTTTTCCTTATAAAAACAAGTTTTTATATGGGTTGGATTCCCCTTTAACTGGGCCTAAGATATGCGCACATGTATGCTTAATTCGTCCAACTGAAGTAAATAGATTATTTACATGGTTCTTAAAAGTCAAGTCCACCTGAGAAAAATGTTGATTTGAGTCATGACAAAGAAATCAAACAAGCATAAAAATTAGAATATTTTGAATTTCATATAATAAGAAACAGTGAGTGGGTGATGACATCAGTCACCTTATTTGCATACAAGCCAGTGTGTGCATATAACTGTTTTTGTAAAATTGAAAAAGATCATAACTTTCTTATTTGCTCTGTTATTCCACCCCAGGAAAAAATATTGATTTAAATCGAAACGGAAAAATGAAACCAGCATAACACTGGAAATTTCATCAAAATCGGATGTAAAATAAGAGTTATGACATTTTAAAGTTTCACTTATTTTTCACAAAACAACTCTGTGATATACAAATGAGAGAGTGGATCATGTCCCTCACTCCCTATTTCTCTTGTCTTTAATTGTAATATTTCATTCTTTTTACAGATATATGACAATAAAGACCAACTTGACTGAACCATAAAATGTTAAAACAATGGTTATTCCAAATGTTCAGGGATGAATGAAACTTTATTTCACATGACAATCAGAAATACGAATATTTCATATAATAAAATATAAAAGAAATAGTGAGTGGATGATGTGATCAGTCATTTGCATAGTAGCCAGGATGTCCTTTAAATCAGTCAATATTCAACACTTTAGAGGCATATTCAATGTTCTTTATTGTTTAGAACCAAATTAATAATACATGGACAGCTTCAAAACATGATTAAACTTGGACACTACTTTGGCAATCTACAGTACCAATGGCCTACATATAGGTTGCATTGATACTTACAACTGACTACATGTAGGTCAAACTCAACAATTTGTAAAAGTAACATCTCCTGATTTAGCATTTATAAGGAAGAATTTGAATATTCAGTCACAATTTTATTTGAGTCAGAGACAGAGTGATTCTTTTTTTTTTTTTAGATTTTCAAAAATATTACATACACACATTTGTTATGGGTAAATGTGTATGTGTGTAACTTACTACATGTAATTCTGGCAAAATTGCAAACATTAAAACCAAGAAATGTAAAGAATGTATAACAAGAAAGGAAGATTGAAATTGATAGATCAAGAATTACTCTGTTCATAACTCCCAAAAAAACCCAAATGGAATGTTAAAACAAGTGGAACGCCTCTGGCAGTCTTGCCTGCATTAAGCGATTCAATCTTTGAAAAAAACTTTTAAATAATTTATTCACAAAAACACAATTCATATGTTAATAAAACACTCTATGCATTTACCCTAAATGACCTTTGACCATGATCACGTGACCCATGATTACCCTTTCAGGAACAAAATCCATGAACTTTTAGTTATGATGGCAAATCAACAATACACCCAACATGGCTAAAGTTAATTGAGATTAAATGACTTTTGACCATGGTCATGTGACCTGAAACTCACAGAAGATGTTAAATGATATTAGATTACTCTTATTTCTAACTTTTATGAACTAGAGCCATAAACTTTCAAGGTTATGATAGCAATTCTACAATATCCCAACATGGCCAAAGTTTGTTGACCCTATATGACCTTTGACCTTGGTCATGTGACCCCAAAATCAGGCAGGGGGTTCAGTGATACACCCTTATCCTCATTGCCAAGTTTCATGAACTCAATCCATAAACTTTCAAAGTTATTATTGCAATTCAACAATTACCCCCAACGTGACCAAAGTTCCTTGACCCTGAACGACCTTTGACCTTGGTCATGTGACCTAAAACTCAAGCAAGGTGTTAAGTGATACACCATTACCCTTATGTCCAAGTTTCATGAACTAGATCCAAAAAACTTTTAAAGTTATGACAAAATTTCGATGTTCATTCCCCAAACATGGTCCAAGTCTTTGACCTTGGTCATGTGATCTGAAACTCAGACAGGATGTTCGGTAAAACTTGATTACCCTTATGTCCAAGTTTCACGAACTAGGTCCATATACTTTCTAAGTTATGATATGACATTTCAAAAACTTAATCTTGGTTAAGATTTCATGTTGACGACGCCGCTGTAAAAGCGGCGCCTATAGTGACAAAAATTACCTTAACCAAATATGGGAGACACAAATAGACAATAATAATTAGTCATACATATCATTGAAAAAGTCAGTTTTAAAAATAAGATAAAAGCTGCCTGAAGTACAGTACAGCACTAGAGAGTGCTTCAATTATCAATGTTATAAGATTAAGATACAGTGCCTACAATAATTATTTGTACACTTCATATAGCAATGCAAAATGAGAAAATAAACTATGTTGGAACCAAAAAATTCCTAAGTTAGCCTTCATGAAATATAATGAATTATATATCATATGAAAGAAGGAAGTATAGCAGTTGTTTTGCACCTTGTTGGAAATTGTGATCGGTAACGCATGAACGATTATGAATCATGAAATGCAATAATGAATATTTTCAGACCTTGCTATGATTATTGAAGCATAGCGCGCAATGCTTCATTGATCATGACTTATTTCCTATTTTTCTGAGAGATGAGATTATATACTTTCATTTGATATTAGAATTCTTAATATTTTAGGCGGCTGTACGGATTTCGCTAACGATTTTAAACAAAGTGATGTCTGACTCCTATTGCCTCATTGAATTTTGTAAAATGGGTGTAATTGGATTAATTTTTCATTTCATTAAAATGGAAAACAATGCAACAATGCATATTTTCAGACCTTGCTGTGATTATTGAAACGTAGCGCGCAACGCTTTATTGATCACAACTTATTTCAATTTTACCCCGAGAGATGAGATATGCTTTCATTTGATATACAGTTCTTCATATATTTGTTGTTATTAAAGACTTCATAAACGATTTTGAATGAATTGATGCCTGACAGCTGTTGCCCCATTGACCTTTGTACAGGGGTGTAGTTAGATTCATTTTTAATATTTCATTTCCTGTCAAAATAATAAAACAGGTGAAAGGGATCTGAACTTTATATAAAATGAAAGCATGTCATCTCATCTCTCAGAAAAAATAAGAAATAATTCATGATCATTGAAGCATTTCGAGTTACGCTTCAATGATCACAAAAAATATGAAGATATGCATCATCACACTTAATGAATTATAATCATTCATGTGTGACTGATAACAATTTGCAACTAGATGGAAAACAAAGACTATACTTTTCTCTTTCATTTGATATATTATTCATTAGAGTTTATGAAAGCCAGGTTACAATAATTACACATAAAGCTTGTAGACACTGTATGTACCGGTAGGTCTTGACTATGTACATGTAAGTAGCTTCTGAAAATCGATTTGAGTCGTAAAGCGGACCACCACACCCAATTATAGTACAAATTCTATACCGGTACATTGTTTGACAAGCGTGTAATAGACATGACAATCTTGAAATTATTTTGAGGTTGTTTGTTTGGTTGAATACAAGTCTAGTCATATGCAACCAGAAATGCATGTACTACCATTTTAACACTGGGCAACTCCATATGAACAATGAAATTCAACTACATACCTTTTTCAAAGTTGTGTGCCTGATTTGTACCTTTAATTGCCTTCCACCAAAAAAAAAATTATACATGCATCATTATAATTTACATTTATTTATTACTAGTATAAACCCGGGGGGGGGGGCCACTTACATTGACGAGTGGATACCATGCGCGACCAAAAAAACACGTAAAAAGGATGTCTTTTTCAAGATAGGGCACGTTACGTACGTAACGTGATAAGGGTGTCAAAAACACAAAAATAATGAAAAAAGGGTATCTATTTCGCTAGGAAAGCTACGTGTTTAGGGTCAAATTTGCGGGGATGATAAAACAAAATTAAAATGTTTTATAAAGGATGTCCTTTTTGCCCCAACACTACGTGTTTAGAGTCCGATTTGCGCGACTGAGGTGTGCAAGGTGGGGCCGTATAAACCAAATGGTGTAAAGGTAAAACCGACGACCGACGGACCCATGACATAACAATGAAATATCGCTGTACTTGTTTAGGGGTTCATTTCAGGGAATACTAGCCAAGAGTATCGTTTTATTTCCAATACTTGTTAAGGGTAGGGTTTCAGACGCCAATACTTGTTAAGGGGTGCATTTTCAGAATATGGAAAATACGTGTTTAGGGTGCTTTTCGAGACCCCATGGTCGCGCATGGTATCCACTCGTCAATGGAAGTGGCCCCCCCGGGAGTATAAAGCTTCATTCAAACGAAAAATTTCTATATTCGAGAGATAATGTGACTTATTTCATCATTAGCCTGATGGGAGTTCTTTTTTCTTCTTCTTTAACACAAGAAGTTCAGAAGAGAGTAAACAGTAGAAATTAGAAACAAAAAATTGAAGGGGGTGGGGTCACTGATAAAATGTTTAAAGTTGTGCAATCTGCAAACTGTCCACTTGAAAATCTAACGAATTGAGCCATTCTAGAAAATCCACAGGTCAATGCATGCATACGACTAAAAAATAGAAAAAAATATATTGAATCTATATCCTCAAGATCCCTCAGCAGTAGGTTTCCTGCAGCTCATCTGTGTGCATCCTGTTCCATGTAATAAGATTGCACTGAGTAAGTTTAAACTGTCCTTGGTGATCTTGTTTGATGATGGATCACTTAGCCAACATTAGCCTCATTAGCTGGTTGGTAAACTTTTCCACCTTCTTCAAGTCTTGACTGTGTTCTGTTCTATATTGAAGACACTGCAAGGTATTCAATTCAACACATATTTGGCATAAGATAAAAATCAAAGGATTACATTATCCAAGAATACCTAAGGTTTCATGGGGATTTACCAGGAAGGGGTGGGGGAATGGCAAACTAAAATTTAATGATTTACAAATATTGGATCAGAAACTTTTGTAAAAAGGGTATTATCTGTGGGTAAAGATGTCATATGCATCCATGGTGCAGTTGTGGGAAAAAACAAAACATTTACTTAAAATGCTCCATTTTTTCAGAAAAGAGGACATATTGAGGGGAAAGGGACTGCTTCTGGAGTCTATTCATTCATTTAAAGTTTCTTTTCTGAATATTGGTCTGTATCATTTTATGCAGTCTTGATTGAAGGCATGTTAATCATGTACATTTTCTAAAATCATTTAGAGATAAATGTAAAGAGAAAACAAATGGAAATATATAAACAGTTATTTTGACAAATGAAAAATATGTGATTAGGAGTAGTTTTGAAAAAAAAAAAACCCAAAGATTGTGTCATGCCTTCCTATGACTACACAGCATAAAGACCCCCCCTGGCAGTTTGATATCACAAAAAAGCAGGTAAATTTAAATGTCTCGGTTAACTCAGCATATGACCTTTGATAGTACTATTGCAACATGTTACATGTTACCCCTGTTGCATCCATGATAAAAAAAAGTTTCATTGAAAATGGAGTAATGGTTCAAAGTTTTTTGTTAGAAAGTTATTCTTGTAAGTAAACTTTAACACATGACCTAAAATGACCTTTGACCGCATACAGGACTGTACAATGATGTCTCTCCAACTGTTATCATCCAAGTTTGATTGCCATTGGAGCAATAGTACCGTAGTCCAGTTATCGTTATTGTTATTGTTATTATCATTATTTACTGGACCAATATAAAAAAGTACCAATCCATCACATCAGAAAAACAATAACAGTATACAAACATGCAAAGAAATATGGCAGCAGCAAGTGGGTCACAGGGCACAAAAGTAAAATTCAGCACTGTTGCCCAGAAAATTGGGAATGAAAAGGAGGGGGAGGGGGCAAAAAATCAATTGGGAATATTATACAAATATTGACTGCGCACAAGGATGACTGTGTAAATTATTATCCCGAGGTGCTTTTCAATTCATACAGGCCCTTCTATCACCCTCAAGGCCTTAGCCGAAGGGTGACAGAAGTCCCGGTATGAAAAGCAATGAGAAAGTGATGATTTCCACTGTCAATCGAATACAGAGCTGTCCAGATTTGTTTTATATATATACCTCATTGATAATCACATAGCTCTAGACCCAAGGGGCCAGGGTTCCAATTTTAGCAACACAACATGTGGCCCTACCCTCAGGGGTTGCAAATACTATCAGAGGGTTTGATAGAAGAAATTGACAGTAAGTCAAAATCCTGGCAGTTTTGATCAATCAGTGATAACAATCTTAGTATGAGGTATATAAAAATAACAAGTGGAACGCCTCTGGCAGTCTCCCCTGCATTACGCAATTCGATATAGCAGCAGAGCTTCCTTTGAAAACAGCCAATGAATAATTATTCACAGAAGAAAACACTAATATGATCATAAAATATTATATCCATTGGCCCCAAAATGATCTTATGATCATGTGACCTAAGACATGTGCAAAACAACCATTCATACTTGATGTCGATGATTCATGAGCTAGATCCATAAACTTCTTAAGTTGTGATGCCAATTCAACACATACTCCCAACACGGCCAAAGTTCATTGACCTTTAAATGACCTTTGATCTTGGCCATGTTCCTGAAAAGCACACAGGGTATTCAGGGCTACATTGCTGCTCTTATATCCAAGTTTCATGAACTAGATCCATAGACTTTTAAAGTTATGATGACAACTCCACAAATACCCCCAACATTACCAAAGTTTGTTGACCCTAAATGACCTTTGAACTTGGTCATGTGACCTGAAACTAGCACAAGATGTTCAAGGATACTTGATTGCTCTTATGCACAAGTTTCATGAACTAGATCCATAAAATTTCTAAGTTATGATGACAATTCTTCAAATCCCCCCAATATGGCCAAAGTTCGTTGACCCTAAGTGACCTTTGACCTTGGTCATGTGACCTGAAACTCGCACATGATATTCAGGGATACATGGTTGCTCTTATGTCCAAGTTTCATGAACTAGATCCATAAATTTTAAAGTTATGATGACAATTCCTCAAATTACCCCAACATGGCCAAAGTTCGTTGACCCTAAGTGACCTTTGACCTAAATCATGTGACCTGAAACTCTGGCAGGATCTTCAGCGATACACTATTACCCATATGTCCAAATTTCATGAACTAGGTCCATATACTGTCTAAGTTATGACATTTCAAAAACTTAACCTTGGTTAAGATTTCAATGTTGACGACGCCGCCGTCACCGTCGGAAAAGCGTCGCCTATAGTCTCGCTCTGCTATGCAGGCAAGACAAAAATTACCACTGCAAAAAATATATAATATAAGGAACTTAGTAAATAAAAACAGCATCTCAGTGCTGGACAGTAGTATATTCATTGCATTACATCTAACTATTACAATGGGTATCATTCTGGTCACGAATAGGATTAAGAAAGATCGATAAGAAAGAAAAGTATAGGAGTTATGAGCCATAAAGAGATTATTGAAGATAAACACTAACGTTTGAAATGAAACGACCTTTGACCTTACCATGTGTCAGCTAATGCCATTGAAAAATAAGGGTCCCAAAATACATCACCCAAATTTATTTGGAAAGGGAGTGAATCCTGCTTTCCTGCTTGCAAATCCTAAATATGAAGAACCTGAAAGCACTTACCACTTGATCGTCTGTAACTTTCACTGACAATTTGGAATTACAGTGTCTGTACTTTGTAACGATTCGGACCTATGAACCAAAACACAATATTAAAAAGAAACAAAAAAAACATTTAACAATAAACCAGAACATGAACAAGATTTTTCAAAAGTGTATTTAATATACAGTACATCCCAGAAAAAAAAAACGAAACCATAATTCATTTGTACTCTTTTGCCATCATTATCATAAATTTGCTTCATGAGATGTACATCAATGGAAAGATATGCTTCTCTTCTTTCATTTGAAGCCCATCTCAACATTCATAATGTACGCATGACTGAGTTAGCTACAATGGAAAGTGGTGAGCATACCAAATCTCCATTTGCATGGGCAAATTATGATTTTGATTGAGTTTTTCTGGCTTTTACTGCTATATTCTTAAGACAAAGTTCATAACTCAAATATCTATCTTTTCTTCTTTTATATGAGACCTTATACATATGAAATATTGCATAGAATAATCGGGGGGATGGGGCACTTACATTGACAAGTGGATACCATGCACGACCCCAAAAACACGTAAAAAGGATGTCTTTCGGACGTAACGTAATAAGGATGTCAAAAACACTAAAATAATGAAAAAACGGTATCTATTTCGCTAGAAAAGCTATGTATTTAGGGTCAAATTTGCGAGGGTAAAAAGACCAAAATGTTATATAAAGGATGTACTTTTTGCCCCAACAGTCAATACGTGTTTAGACTAGAGTCCGATTTGCGAGAGGTGTGGGAGGTGGGGGCCGTACTAAGTCCAATGATTACTAAAGGTAAAACCGACGTCCATGACTATCGCTGTACTTGTTTAGGTGTTCAATTCAGGGAATACTTGCCAAGGGTATCGTTCATTGTTTCCAATACTTGTTAAGGGTAGGGTTTCACATGCCAATACTTGTTAAGGGGTGCATTTTCAGGATATAGAAAATACTTGTTTAGGGTGCTTTTCGGGACCCCATGGTCACGCATGGTATCCACTCCTCAATGGAAGTGCCCCCCCCCCCCCCCCCCGGGAGAATAATGAAGCCACACATGTAAATAACAAGGAATATGCATTAAAGGAAAATGAAACCTTTGGAACAAGATAGCTTGTGTGAAAACAGACAAATCAAAGACACAGATCAACGAAAGTTTTATAAAAACTGAATGAATATAAGAAAGTTATGAGCATTTGAAGTTTAGATCATTATTGTAATGTAGATCCTTCCATTGGCAATGCGACAAAGATGTGTGATATCACATGTGAACAACTTTCCCATTGCTTTTGTATATATTTCACTTAAAATGCCTCTTTTATCACATCTATTAGTAATTCATTAATTTGTTCTATAGGAGGGCTTTTAATACAGATTTGCAAAGAATATATTATGGATAAAGAGTTTGTATCTCCTTAAGAAAGAGCATAAAGAAACATTTTGGGGGTATTTTATAGTCCATCAAAGGGAAAGTTGTTCACATGTGACATCACACATATCTGTTGCATTGCCAATGTGAGGATCTCCACAGCATTAGTGATCGCAATATTCAAATGCTCATAACTTTCTCATTATTTGTCCGATCTTTCTCAAACTTGCTTTGATCTTATTCTTTGATTTTTCTCTTTCCACACAAACCCACTTGTTCCAAGGGTTTCGTTCCCCTTTAACTATTTCTATTGACCTAACTAAAGCTTTTAATGTATTTTTTTGCACCTTGGGCACTCTGCAGAGTGGATTTGGCGCATTACAAATCCCATCTATTATTATTTTATTATAGATCATTCAATTTCACTTTAACTATTATGGTATAAGGGGCATAGCAGTAGTGCTGACTTTGAAAACTACTATAAAATAATTATTCACAAAAAACACTATTCATATAATGATACAATACTACGTTCATTGACAATAAATGACATTTGACCTTGATCATGCGACCCAAGACTCGTGAGTGATACTTGATCACCCCTACATGTATATCCACATTTTATAAACGATATCTATGAACTTTGAAAGTTATGATAGCAATCTAATAATTACCTCCAAAATGGCCAAAGTTCAATTACCTTAAATGACCTTTGACTTTGGTCATGTGACCTGAAACTTGCATGAGATGTTCAGTGATACTTGATTACTCTTATGTCCAATTTTTTTTAAAACTAGATCCATACACTTTCAGAGTTATGATGGGTTATTCAACAAATACCCCTAACATGGCCAAAGTCCATTGACCTTTGACTTTGGTCATATGACCTGAAACTCGCACAGAATGTTCAGTGATACTTGATTACTCTTATGTCCAAGTTTCATGAATCAGATCCATAAACTTTCAAAGTTATGATGGTAATTCAACAGATACCCCCAACATGGCCAAATTCATTGACCTTTGACATCGGTCATGTGACCTGAAACTCACACAGGATGTTCAGTGATACTTGATTACTCTTATGTCCAAGTTATATGAATCAGATCCATAAACTCTCAAAGTAATGATGGTAATTCAACGAATACTCCCAACTTGGTCAAAGTTAATTGACCCTAAATAGCCTTTGACCTTGGTCTGTCGCCGTCAGATAAGCGGCGCCTGAAGTCTCACTCTGCTGTGCAGGTGAGACAAAAATCTCATAAGCCTTATTTAAATAGTGCGAGCACGAAGCGCGAGCTGTATTTTTTATTTCATGTATTATGTCCTAAAATCTAAACATTCTGGGCAATGTTTGTGATCCTAAACGAAATGTGTATCCAACTACTCTATAAAAAAAATTGGGTAAAAATGCTCCATGAGGGTATTTATGTGTCCAACCAACATTGGGCATTTCTTTCGTTTATTTATCGAGTGTGATGAAAATTTTGCCCATTTCTAAAGTAATTGCTGTTTATTTTTCACCTTTGTTAGAGAATTAATATTGAGATACATACATATCAAAATGCAATCGTGCAGTGCTAGCTGATCCATTTTGACAATATGATCTGAATAGGGACATTTTGAGAACTTTATGGAATAGATCTACAGGAAAATAGATACCTGACAAATCAAATTTAGTGAGCGCATGGCGCGGGCAGAAAATGTTAATATTCAGACCATAAATCAGAGATTTTTACAGAGCACTTTTTAAAAATCAATTTGTAAATCAAACAAAATAATGAAACTGAAAGTTCGATATCCGAGCTGAAATATGTCTTGTATATTGACTTTAAAATTTGATATTTCAAAAAGCTCCATATTGAGCAAGATATGTAAATCACCTGAAATGCAATGCGAGCGCGAGCAAAAATTTTATATATTGACATGAAAGATTGTTAAAATTATTTTCCAAGTCTTCCCCTTTATTATTTTATTCACTCGGCTTCCTCTACTTAATGTTTCCCCTTCTTTTTTCTCCTCTCTTTTCCCTTCTGTTTCTTTTTTTTGCTCCGCCAATGGGGGCGGGGCGGAGCTCCCTGGGTTAAAGTAGATCTAGACGGCTTGTTGCAGTTGATGGGTTAAAGTAGATCACCCTGGGCTACGGCCTGAACCCAGGACTCGTCCGTGTAATACTAGTCAAACATCATGAACATATACTCTCCAAAATGGGGTAGAATGTGGTCACAATAGCATTCCAAATAAAAGGGGAAAAAATAATAAATGCACTTACCTCGATTATATGGATGGTCTATCATGAGAAACTAATCCTGACATCGAGGCACAAACTGGACCCTCAAAAAAAGGAAAATTTAGACGTCTATGTCGCGTTTGTTTTGGTATCGATCAGCCATTTTGTTTTCAATTTTGACAGGAGAACGAACGAGACAGAACTTTTCCTTTTTTTGAGGGTCCAGTTTGTTTTTCCCCTTTTAAGTTTTTTTTCCCCCGTTTTGGTGCATTTCAGGCCAAAGAGGGGTAAAAAAAACTTAAAAGGGGAAAAACAGTGGCTTACCTTATGCTTAGGCTGTCACGCAACTTCACTTCCCTGTTTAAATGTTTATCTGAACTTAATACAAGTCATAAACATATCCCTGTACAGATCGAGCTAGAACTTTGGTCTCTGTATTTGGTGAGTGGAGCCAACGGAGTTCAGCGGAACAACCAACATAACAGAGACCAAAGCTTTTGGTCTAATACCCCCATCTCACTAGATGGCGAATCCGCTGCGATCATCAAAAATCGACAAAGCGTGGTATAACGTAGCTTGATCGTGGCTTGATCTTTTCAATCTTCTCCGTCGTACCTTGATCTTTTCTGAAGCGGCAAGGATCGCCACCATCTTCCTGGTCGCCACAAAATTTTGAACATGTTCAAAACTTAAGTAGCAAGAGCGCGGAGGTGCTAAAGCGCTCCACAATCGAGTCATGAGCGTATTACAAACGACATATTCGTAGCTGTAACGGAGCTCCAACACATAAAGCTAAGTAAAAACGCATTAAAAGCGGCACCTATCGCCCGTGTTTTCAGGCCCGTTCCCAAGACAATACTGCTACGCTGCTTCCGTTTACAAGGCGACTGCCTTGCGCTCGACACGCTTCACACCGTTTCAACCGCGACGCTTTCTTCTTTGGGTGGCATGTGGCACACGTTCTCAGCCCGCTGCAGGCATTTGCGTTGCGCTTTTGCTGCGCCGCTGATGACTGGGCAGCGATTGCGCAACGGCCGTCCGCGCTGCTATAAAACGCCGTGCCAATGGTGGCGGATTATCACATTTGCAACAGATTATGAGGCGACACCACAACGTTTTTAAACATACCTCCCAGAAAAAGGACAAAAAAAAGGGAAAGCTGCCCAAGCTACCCCTGTTATGCCGGCGGTCCAAGAGGAAGAACAAGAGGTTATGGTGGTGGTAGAGGAAGAGGAGGAGGGGGTACAGGAGGATGAAAATCTTACTGCTGAGCCAGCTGGAAAGAGAAAAAAGACGCTCACATGTCTTGATGACGAAATGGGTTACCTCTGCAAAAATATATAAATTGACTGTTCTAAAAATAGATTGAATTCTAACCACAGTGACAGTAGACAATATCAAATTTTGTTAATGATTCGATCACTAATGTATTGATTGGGAAAGGCACTCTTTAGGGAGATTCTGGCATTGTGCCCCCCTCCCTTTTTTTATGAGTGCTCTCACATCAGTAGACTACTTGTCAGCAAATTTGAAAGGAATTTACCAAACAATTTTGAGTGACAAACTTTTGTGGTAAAAAATAAACAGAATATCAAAGATTTTTATGCTCTTTTATGAAATTCTGGATGCATCCCTCAGGCTCATCGACATCTTTTGAATGAAATTTTAATAAGTGACAGCCAGGATCGGACCCAGTATCTCTTTGGCCTCCTCCTTCTCCTGTCCTCGTATTCAACTTCGAACTGATGTTGTTGTTGAATGCTAAGATGTATAAGTCCAACCAAATTCTGGACATCCTTCTTGGTCGGCAATCGACTGAAGAATGTCTCATGTGCCGCGATTAATATGCCGATTGCTTAAAATCGTTTCAAGAGCCCATCATGAACGTAAACACAATCGCTCCATTCGTAGCACCACCGTACTGAGGTCCTAATAGGCGTATGAGCCTCGTTGTACGGTCGCTTTGATCGCAGAAGCAGCGCATCACATCTGCCTTGAATCGTGGCAAGAGAGTGGCATCGTCGTACTATCAGCGTATTACCATCGCCTTCAGCGCAGGTCGGTCGCAGAGAAGTTGCACATGCACTGCAATCGCCTCGCAGGCTTAAAATAGAATTCGAGGAAGAATCTGCTACGCTTTGCGGGATTTACACAGATCGCCTTCCTAGTGAGATGGGGGCCTAAGCGGAACCTATACTATACTAGTATAGTTATACGAATCATCGCTCGAGGTACTCCAGCCCTAGACAGCTGGCAGCCGTCTGTTTCGAGGATTTTTTTTTATTTTTTAATTTTTTTTATTTCTCCTCGTACACAGACGGCTCGCTATCGTGCAGCTACCATTAGGGGACTTACAATGCAAAATCCCCCCGTCGGGGCTCTTCAATTTTTGTCTTTAATGAATCAAACTTTTGAAAATTAACGCGTCCGAAATGCAAATTAATATTCCCTCTTGGCATTAATTGCCAAATAACGGGGAAAATCAAGTTAAAAGGAACAAAAACAGTGACTTACCTCGGCTGTCGCGCAACTTCACCTCCCTGTTTTATCCGAACTTAGTTATAATACCGGGTAGGCCTATATATAATAAATATAGGGCCTACATAAACATATGGCCATTGAGTCCCCTGTACAGATCGCGCTAGAACTTCGGTCTCTGTATTTGGCGAGTGAAAGTGTAGTTTCGCACCTCCCCGTTTAATGGTTTTCAAACATGTACAATCTCATCCTAAATAATTCACAACCTAAAATACTTGCATCTGGGCCTCCAAAGTCCAGTAGAAGTTGAATATTTGCCGTTTTGACACTTTTTTACAAAGTTTTAACGTTACACCTATTTCAGAATCACTCGGTCGCTTGATCAAGCTCAGCGCTGCACATAAGCAGTTGGTACGCGTACAGTACGTACCACCTAGTGAAGTGCAAAAAGAGCGAGTTTTTCTATGGTATCTTCAAAAAGATTTTTTCCCCTCTTTCAGCTTGCACCTAGTATTACGGTAGTGGTTTTTCACATTTCTTATTTCATTCAAACAAGCACACACATGCACACCCCACACACACCTTCACACAACAAACATCAACCACTCTGCACAACCACTACCGTAATACTTGGTGCAAGCTGAAAGAGGGGAAAAAAATCTTTTTGAAGATACCATAGAAAAACTCGCTCTTCTTGCACTTCTTAAACTGGGCGTTGTGGCGTGCGCCTATAATCCAAGCTGTGTGGGGAAGTTACAAATTGATGCAGAGGTTCGGGGTTCGAGCCCTGGTCACGTCTTTCGGATGGTGACGTTAAAGGTCGGTCCCAGACGTAAATAATCATATCTGATTGATACACGTCTGACAAAACTCAAATACACACACTTCACTAGGTGGTACGTACCGGTACTGTACGCGTACCGACTGCTTCTGTGCAGCGCTGAGCTTCAAGCGACCGAGTGATTCCGAAATAGGTGTAAAACTTTGTTTAAAAAAGTGTCAAAACGGCAAATATTCAACTTCTAGTCTACTGGACTTTGCTTTGGAGGCTCAGATGCAAGTATTTAGGTTGTGAATTATTTAGGGTGAGATTGTACATGTTTGAAAACCATTAAACGGGGAGGTGCGAAACTACACTAGCGCCGCCAACGGAGTTCAGCTGAACCAACATAACAGAGACCGAAGCTTTTGGTCTACTCCAGCCCATGCCAAGATACCGGTACCGACTTACAGGAGCTCCGGCGCCGACACGTCGGCGAAGCTCTCTCTGAGTACCGACTACCGGTACCGTATGCCACATCACATGCCAGCTGTCAAAATGGTATCGGTGATAACCAGCCTAAGTTTTTGCGTTTGGGGAAAGTTATGCTGGGCCTTTTCAAATTACCTTGCTTGGATCTGAAAGATATAATCTCTCCGCAGCTTTTACGAACTCCTCCCATGAATTTATGTAGGTCATCTTGTTAGATTAATGGTTTAACACTCCAAAGTTAGTTTCCCCTGTCCTATCTATGCGCCGGCCCTGATCCTCATCACATTGGTATATTATACCTATATACCGCGTACATATGTACACGGTAAATCATATCCAATCGATCGCCGGCCGCCGGCGCCGCGCCAGCTAGAGGGCAGCAACACACAAGCGTTTGGAAAAGGCTAATACGCAAATGAAGAGAAAAGAAAGAAAGAAAAAACAAACAGAATAAAAAGAGAGACGATCGTTAACAAGAAAAAAAAAGAACAACAAAAGAAAAGAAAAAGAAAAAAAGAAAAGGAAAAAATGAAAAGAAAAAAGAAGAAAAAAAAGAAATGAAAAGAAGACAGATACAGAAAACAGGGGCGGATCCAGCTCCCGCCAATAGGGGGGGGGGGCCGACATTTTTTTCAGCCATATTTTCCCCGATCGGCCGCTCAAAGTTGATTTTTGTTTGTTTCTTTGAATGGGTTGTGTTAGTGGCGTAATGAGCCAAAAAATTTGAGGGGGCTTGATCGGCATATGGCATAAAATTAATAAGAAGTTGCGAGCGAGCGAAGCGAGCGAGCAAAATATTTGACATTTTAATTACAAAAATCAAAGTTTGTGGTAGATTTTGATATAACCTGATAACATTTGAAAAATTAAGGCCTATATGTCACTTATCCCTTTCCGACGTGCTACTGTTTGGAGATTCCATGTTGAAGAACATTTGATGGTCGTCGCCTGGCAAGCAAAATGAAAGTGAGATGTCGATCGTTCCGTTCCCGGTGCCAGGTCCGAAGACATACCATGTCTATCCAACGAGCGTGCCGACCCCTGTGCCGACGGTACCGTTATTGTGCATGTCGGTACAAACTACACCAAGGATGGCCTCAATTGTCTGCACAACAAGATCGTGGACGTATATAGGAAATATAATTGCTGCTAGCAAGGGGCTGAAGGTCATCCTATCTGGCATCATCCACAGACGATGGGAGTCGCGGCACCATGCAATGAGAGGAGGATCGACTTCGTCAACTCCAACCTAAGGGATACTGCGAGGCGAAACTCATGGGGTTTCGTCATCAATGACAACATCGGCGAGCAGCACCTAGGTCGTGATGCGATGGGGTCCACCTTACATCCGCCGTGTCTTACCAAACCAGAAGCATATATAACGACGTCCAAACTTCTTTGATGGAAGGTCCTATGCTGACGTAGCTGCTCCTACGACCAACATACACGGAGATGTCAGAAGGCATGCATGGTGAGACAACCAGATCGAGGACTTCGACAAGAGAGTGGCAGGACTATTTACTGTTAGTGAGATCATTACTTAATGGTTTAACACATGTATCTCCATATATATTTGATTGATGAATGAATATGATACTATGATGGCAAAGATGGAAATTGGAAATTTTGATGTATATAACAGATCACTTGACCTGCCCAGGACCAAAATCCAATTGAAACCAGTTGGATTTCCAACTGGTTTCAATTGGTTTCAATTGGTTTCAACTGGTTTCAATTGGTTTTAACTGGAATTTAACAATTTCCAGTTGAAACCAATTGAAACCAGTTGGGCAACTGGAAATCCTAACTGGAACCAGTTGGGTAACTGGAAATGACTTCCAATTGGGAATGATTTCTAACTGGAACCAGTTGAGTAACTGGAAATCCCAACTGGAACCAGTTGGGCAACTGGAAATCCTAACTGGAACCAGTTGGGTAACTGCATGGAAATGACTTCCAATTGGAAATGATTTCTTACTGCTGGAACCAGTTGAGTAACTGGAAATCCCAACTGGAACCAGTTGGGCAACTGGAAATCCTAACTGGAACCAGTTGGGTAACTGGAAATGACTTCCAATTGGAAATGATTTCTAACTGGAACCAGTTGGGCAACTGGAAATCATAACTGGAACCAGTTGGGTAACTGGAAATGACTTCCAACTGGAAATGATTTCTAACTGGAACCAGTTGAGTAACTGGAAATCCCAACTGGAACCAGTTGGGCAACTGGAAATCCTAACTGGAACCAGTTGGGTAACTGGAAATGACTTCCAATTGGAAATGATTTCTTACTGGAACCAGTTGAGTAACTGGAAATCCCAACTGGAACCAGTTGGGCAACTAGAAATCCTAACTGGAACCAGTTGGGTAACTGGAAATGACTTCCAATTGGAAATGATTTCTAACTGGAACCAGTTGGGCAACTGGAAATCCTAACTGAAACCAGTTGGGTAACTGGAAATGACTTCCAACTGGAAATGATTTCTAACTGGAACCAGTTGGGTAACTGGAAATCCTAACTTGAACCATGCATTCAGTTGTGTAACTGGAAATCCTAACTGGTACCAATTGGGTAACTGAGATGACTTCTAACTGGAAAGATGGGTAACTGGAAATGAATTCTAATTGGAACCAGTTGGGTAACTGGAAATTATTTCCAATTGGTTTCCAATTGGAAATTTTCCAGTTACCCAACTGGATCCAATTGAAACCAGTTAATTTGCATATTATTTGCCAGTGTGCACAGATTAATGTTTTATGAGATTAATCATCATTAACAATGTATCTATTTAATTCTTTACAATTTCAAGTACCACACTTTTTAAAGATTAGTATTTAGAATACTTAGCAGTGAAAACCATGTTCATAAATGTTATAGATTATAATTAAAACAGATTAAAGGATAATTAGTACACCACTAACTGTTACCAAATTACATCAAATAAAAGTACATATATTTGAAGATCTTCCATATAAATATATATACATGGAAGTCTGTATTTTATCAATGCCCTTTACATTGGTATTAATAGACATATAACACTGCTTCTGTGTTGGCATGATAAATAGTTACTGCAAATGCTAATTAATTTGTAACTAATTAAGTTCGTTCCAACTGGAAGTTCCAATTGGATCCAGTTGGAAACCAATTGGTTTCAACTGGTTCCAGTTGAAACCAGTTGCCTCCAATTGGTTTCAACTGGAACCAATTGAAACCAGTTGCCTCCAATTGGATTCAATTGGTTTTAATAGGGAAATTGGAACAACTGGAACGTACCAATTGACAACAATTGCCAACTGGTTCCAGTTGCCCAATTGGTTTTAACTGGAACCAATTGGCAACTGGTTTTCAATTGGTTTTTAACTGGAACCAATTGGCAACTGGTTTTCAATTGGAACCAGTTGTTCCAATTTCCCTATTGAAACCAGTTGGCCAACTGGTTTCAATTGGTTTTGCCCTAATTGGTTTTAACTGGATTTTGGTCCTGGGTGGTGAGTTCTGTGTTCTATATGCACGACTTTACCTGCAAAACGATTTGTTATGAAAAAATAAACTTAAGAATGATATATCCCAAATTGTACATTTATTATTTTCAAAACAAATGGATCCCTTCCATAGAATTAATGAATAGGGAAGTGACCAAAATCATTGTTTTCTTTCTCCTATTATTGTCCGGGGATATTGAATCAAACCCAGGCCCACAATTTAAGTTTCCATGTGGAAACTGCGAAAAACCAGTAATCAAATCAGTGCGGCCTTCTTTGTTCCACTTGTAAAAGATGGTAAGATATTCACTGTCAAGAAATACGCCTGGAAATATATTCAAATTTATATTTGAGCCCCGATGTCGAATGGTTTTGTTCAAACTGTTTTTACCATCTTTCTGTCAATCTTTATTTGACGACTACAATAATACTATTGTAAACTGTGAGAAAGAAATTCGGGTACCCGAAAACATTCCAGAGCCAAATTTACAACAACAAAAATCGAAGGATTCAAGTTTACTTTATCAAGATTTTGAAAACATATTTGCTGTAAAAGGTCTTCACTTTGTACATCTAAATGTTAGATCTATTCTACCAAAAAATTCAGAACTTCGAATTCTGTTTAAGAGAAAGAATCTTGCAGTCATTGCTTTCACAGAAACATGGCTAAATGACTCGGTGAATGATGAAGAAATCAATATATAGACGGATCAATATATAGTTTGACCCGGAACAAATTGCAACAAATGATTTTCAACTGTTTCTGGCAGTATTTGACCTCAGGAAAAACATACTAAAAATCTACCAAAATCCGCACATGGGAAAGTGGTTATTTTCAAGATGGCGTCCAAGATAACCGCCATTCACTGAAAATGGATATAAGTCACTCATTATCCACCCTATAGATTTTTATTTATTTATTTATTTTGTTTTATTTATTTTATACTGCAGGGTAGGCCTGTTCAGTTCTTAAAACTGTTTTACAAAGGCGCCCTGCAGTTTAAAATACATGTCAAGATAACTATGAACAACAACAACAAACAACATCAAAAATACAAAATACAAAATATCTAACATCAGAAACAATTAACACCAAAATATAGAGTGGGAAGTGACAATTTAAACATACATAGCATTGTAAATCAATGGAATATCATTTCGCTCTTTATCAATTCGTATGAAAGGCTTTGCATAATTTTTTAAAAACTAACAAGGAGGTACAAACTTGTAAATTTGAAGGAAGTGCATTAAATAATTTGGGTCCGACATATGCGAAAGATTTTCTTTTATGTTCAATTCTAGCTTTGGGAAGCTGAAGGGGGCATCGTAAAGAATACCGTGTCCTGTATTTCACGGGCCGTTTACATACTAAAGGTTTTAAATAATTTGGAACTAAATCATTCATTATTTTATATACAAGAACACAATACTGATATTTTATACGCTAGAATCCTATTTGATTTCATATTCCATGGTACAGTGGGTAAACGAATTTGTTGAAACAAGTTAAAGTGAATATTAGCAATCTACACTCTAAATTACAGGGATTTAAAATAAGTCCAGATGGACTGTAGCTAGGGACCAATCGATTTCTGAATTTAGTTTTAATCCTAACGACTTAAATTTAAATCTCAAATGATTTAAATTTAAATCTTTCGAGATTTAAAAATGAATCTTAAGGATTCAAACTAAATCCGGAATTCGATTGGTCCCTAACTACAGTCCATGTGGACTTGTTTTAAATCCCTGTAATTTAGAGTGTAGGGTACCAGAAAAATCCAAGATGGCGCCCCGCAAATGGCTGCTGTAGGCTAAAAAATCCTTACCTACTTACTTAAGTGGCTTTAATTTGGTATCTTTTTAATGGTTTTACTGGCGAAGTAGTACATCGGGACAAGTTACAAGGATAGTCAGTGGTCTGGTGTGTCAAAAAATCCAAGATGGCTTCCAAAAATTGAGTTTAAAATGGCTGTTAATGCTTAAAATGGACATAGCTCATATCACATCCACCTGAGAGATATGATTTTGGTGTCTAGACCATGGTTTCAATGGTCAAATAATACACTGGGATAAGTTACAAGGACAGTCAGTGGTCCGATATGTTAAAAAATGCAAGATGGCTTCCAAAAATGGAGTAAAAAAATGATGTTGCTACTTTAAAAAACAAACATAGTTTTTTCATTATCCGGGAATATGATTTTGTGCCTATAGGCTATACCAAGGTTAAATTGGTCAAATAATACATTGGGATAAGTTGCAAGGACGATGGGTGGTCAAGTATGTCCAAAAGTCCACGGTGGCTTTAAAAAATAGTATAAATTAGCCGCGCTGGTATTTACAAAATGGACAGAGTTCATGTAATATCCGTCAAGGGCATATGATATTTATGACTAATCCATGGTTTTAAAGTCAGAAAATTAGTTACAATGACAGTCAGTTGACTAGTATGTCAAAAATCCTAGATGGCTTCCAAAAATCGGAATTTTAAAATCACCGCTTCTACTTTAAATAGACATACTTCATTTAAAATCCACCAAGGAAATATAATTTCGGTGTCCACACTATGGTTTCATGGTTAAAATAATACGTTTGGACTGGTTGCATTGATATGCAGTTGTCCATTTTGCCTAAATATCCAAGAGGGTTTTCAAAAAAGGCATCTGAAACGACTCATATCACTCAATAGTGGTAAGAGTTCTACAATATCTACATGTATCTGTATGAAATAATGTTGGTGTCTAAATTGTGGTAGGAAAGGTCAAATAATACATTCGAACAAGAAACAATGATGGTTACTATTCCATTTTGTCAATATGATAACTTATCCCTATGTATTTAGGTGTAGGCACCAATATTATTTCTCACAAGTGGATATTGTAGGAACTAATATGTCCATTTTTAAGTAACAGCAGTCACTTTAGAACCCATTTTTTTAAGCTAACTTGGATTTCAAGGCAAAATGGATAACTGCATATCATGGTAACCAGTCCCAAAGTATTCTTTGACCCTTGAAACCCTAGTGTAGAACAAAAATAATATCCCCAAGGTGTATTTGTAATGTTCTATATCCACTTTTAAGTAACAACAGTCATTTAAGACCCCAATTTTTAAAGCCATCTTCGATTTTTGGACATACCTGACACATGACTGTCCTTTCAACTTAACCAAAATGTATTACTTAACCCTTTAAACTCTAGTGTAGACAGCAAAATCATACCTCCAAGATGTATTTCTAATAAACTATGTATACTTTTAAGTAACAACAGTCAATTTACACCCCATTTTTTTAAAAGTCATCTTAGATTTTTTAACAAACACACATTTGACTGGTCTTGTAACTTACCCTAGTGTATTACCTGACCCTTTATACCAAGGTTTAGATATCAAATTCGTATTCCCCAGACAGATATTGAACAAACTATGTCCTTTTATAAGTAACATCATACATTTTTTACTCCATTTTTGGACGCCATCTTGTAATTGTGAACATACTAGACCACTGACTGTCATTGTAACTTGACCTAAATTATAATTTGACCCTTATAACCATAGTTTAGACACCGGAAATCATATATCACAGGCGGATATAAAATGAGCTATGCCATTTTTAAGTATCAGCAGCCATTTTAGAATCAATTTTTGGAAGCCATATTTGATTTTTGGTCATACCAGGCCACCGACTGTCCTTGTAACTTGCCCAAATATATTAATTGATCCTTGAAACCAGTGGTTTAGACACGGAAATCACATCTCCCAGGCCGATATGAAATGAGCTATGTCCGCTTTAAGTATTAGCAGCCATTTCAGAATCAATCTTTGGAATCCATCGGAGATTTTTGCATATACCAGACCACTGACTTTCCTTGTAACTTGTCTCAATGTAATATTTGACCACTTTAACCATGGTATAGATACAAAAATCAGATTTCTGGATATTGAGTAATTTATGTCGGTTTTAGTCTCGCCTGCATAGCAGAGTGAGACTATAGGCGCCGCTTTTCCGACGGCGGCGGCGGCGTCAACATCAAATCATAACCTAAGGTTAAGTTTTTGAAATGACATCATAACTTAGAAAGTATATGGACCTAGTTCATGAAACTTGGACATAAGGTTAATCAAGTATTACTGAACATCCTTCTTGAGTTTCAGGTCACATGACCAAGGTCAAAGGTCATTTAGGGTCAATGAACTTAGACCATGTTGGGAAAATTATTTTCAAAATCTTAACCGAAGGTTAAGTTTTTGAAATGACATCATAACTTAGAAAGTATATGGACCTAGCTAGTTCATGAAACTTAGGCATAAGGTTGATCAAGTATTAGTGAACATCCTGCTCGAGTTTCAGGTCACGTGACCAAGGTCAAAGGTCATTTAGGGTCAATGAACTTTGGTCAAGTTGGGGGTATTTGTTGAATTACTATTATAACTTTGAAAATTTTTGGATCTAGTCCATGAAATTTGGACATAAGG
This sequence comes from Lytechinus pictus, assembly GCF_037042905.1. Lineage (NCBI taxonomy): Eukaryota > Metazoa > Echinodermata > Echinoidea > Temnopleuroida > Toxopneustidae > Lytechinus > Lytechinus pictus. The sequence goes on from NC_087251.1 coordinate 607,947, forward strand.
TTAATCAAGTATTAGTGAACATCCTGCCTGAGTTTCAGGTCACATGACCAAGGTCAAAGGTCATTTAGGGTCAATGAACTTTGGCCAAGTTGGGGGTATATGTTAAATTACCATCCTAGCTCTGAAAGTTTATGTATCTAGTTCATAAAACTTGGACATAAGAGTAATCAAGTATCACTGAACATCCCCTGTGAGTTTCAGGTCACAAAACCAAGTCAAAGGTCAGTTGAGGTCAATAAACTTAGGCCATGTTGGGGTAATTGTTGAAGTGCCATCATAACTTTGAAAGTTTAGTAGTAGTAGTAGTAGTATTTATTTCCGTATTAAAAAGCACAATTATATACAATAAAATACGGTGGATAGCCCACATTCAGCGTGACTGGCACAGTAGCGCTGGTCTTCCGTGGGGTCCATAACATATAACATTAACGTATAATTTAGATACAATAAACCACATTAGAATAACAGATGTACAGAAGATAAATGAAAATGTAAATAAATAAATAAAGTTTATGGATAGAGTGAATGAAATGTGGACATGGGTGTAGTTGACAGTCTTAAGTCTCCGTTCAAATGTCATATATGGTCAATGAACGTGGTATTATGTCATTATATGAATGATGTTTTTGTGAATGATTATTTTATAGTAGTTTTCAAAGTTAGCACTGCTGCTATATTAAATTGCGTAATGCAGGCGAGACTGCCAGAGGCGTTCCACATGTTTTTAAGTAGCAACAGCAATTTTAGACTCCATTTTTTAAGCTATCTTGGATTTTTGAACACACTGGACCACTGACTGTCCTTGCAATTTGTCCCAATGTCTTATTTGACCATTGACATCATTGTCTAGACACCAAAATCATTATGTCCCAGGCGGATATAAAACGAACTATGTCCATTTTAATTATCAACAGCCATTCTAAACTCCCTTTTTGGAAGCCATCTTGGATTTTTGGACACACCAGACCACTGGCTGTCCTTGTAACTTGTTCCATTGTACTACTTCACCCATAAAACCATTGAATAAAAACCAAAATTAAAGCCACTTAGATGAATTGTGGATTTTCAGTCTACGGCATCCATTTTGGGCGCCATTTTGGATTTTGCAGGTACACTGGAGGGCATATAATTCACTCTAGCCTGTATCAACAATGTTTGTACCCCCTAGACCATGAAATATGAACCGAAATAGGATCTAGGGTGGATAAAGTTTCAGTTGTATCCATATTTAGTGATGGCAGCCATCTTGGACGCCATCTTGAAAATAACCACTTTCCCGGATGCGGATTTTGGTAGATTTTTAATATGTTGTTCCAGAGGTAAAATAGTACAAAACACCCTTGAAAAATCATTTGTTGCAATTTGTTCCGGGTAAGGGTATTTTTGGTCGTATATTGACCCGTCTATATTCGAGAAAGAAATGTGGCGTATAAAAAATGAAGAAAAATCTAAGCGATGAGGATTATGACACGCTTTCCAAAAGATACAAGAAATTAAGAAATATGGTTCAAAGAGAGGTGAAAAAGGCCAAATTAGAATACCTACAAAATAAAATAGAAGAAAATAAAAATTATTCTAAAAGACTTTGGCAGAATCTAAAAAGTTTGGGATTAAAAAAGAAAAATGGAAAGGACCAAGAATTAGTCGTTTCAATTGACGGAAAATTATGTCATGATAAGATATTTCCTATGAATTCAATTCCTATTTCAAATGTCGCAGCTACGTTGGTAGATAAACTTCCATCTTGCAAAGACATTTTCAGTGCAGACAGTGAGAACATTCGTGAATTTTATGAAAAAAAAGGTATAAGCCAAGATAAATTTGAATTATTACCCGTTAGTGATCAATTCATTTTTAATGAGTTGCGTAAATTAAATGTATCAAAAAGCACTGGGTTAGATTTGATCCCTGCTAAATTTCTAAAAGAAGGAGCAAAGAATTTGTACAAACCATTAAATTTCTTGATAAATCTATCTATCTTTACTAGCACTTTCCCAGAGGATATGAAAATTGCCAAAGTAACTCCTATTCATAAGAAGAAAGATAAAACTGCTGTTGAAAACTATAGACCTACCAGTGTTTTAAGCATAGTATCCAAAATTCTAGAAAAGGCGGTATGTGTTTAGATCGAAAAATATTTTAAAGAAAATGATATGATTTACGAATATCAGTCTGGTTTTCGACATGACTATTCGACTGAGACATGCCTTATTCACTTGACTGATTATCTGAGAACTAATACTTCTAAGGGACAATTCGTTGGGATGGTACTCCTAGATCTTCAAAAAGCATTTGATACAGTTAATCATGGCATCTTATTGAAAAAATTGCAAATAATGGGTTTTAACCAGGCTACTGTAGCATGGTTCGAATCCTACTTGTCGAATCGACATCAAGTAGTGGCTATTCGCGATATTCGTTCCAAAATTATGCCTATAACGTGTGGAGTTCCACAGGGAAGTATTTTAGGCCCAATTCTATTTTCAACTCATATCAATGACATGTCTATTTGTATAAAAGCTGACTGTAAATTATTATTGTATGCAGATGATAGCGTACTACTTTGTTCAAATTCCAACCCAAAATTTGTTGAGGAAACACTTAGCGAACAGCTGTCTACATGTGTCGATTGGATGACTGATAATAGATTACACTTAGGCAAAACCGAGAGCATTGTGTTTTGTTCTAAAAGTAATTATAAAACTTCATTTGAATTTGAAGTATCATACAATAATAAGACAATTCAGAGGAAAGAATCTGTAAAGTATTTAGGCATTGAGTTGACTAGCTCCCTTTCATTTTCATCTTTAGTAGAATCAATCGTGAACAAGGCGAATGCCTGTTTGAAATTTCTGTACAGGTATCAAAGTTGTATGGATCAAAAAGCAAGGCGTATTCTCTGTTTTGCTCTTATATAGAGTTTATTTGACTATGCTAACCCTGCTTGGTTTAGTGGAATAAGCGAACTCGATAAAAAGAAGTTGAAAATGAAACAGAATAAAATGGTTAGACCCATTAACTGTTCTGGTCCCAGAACCCATGTTGGCTACACCGAACTCTCTGGAGCAGGTTTTCTTGAAGTCAACAAAAGATCAAAACAGCTTATTTTGCACCACGTGCATAAAATCTATCACAATAGATCGAATCATTACATTGGATCAAACTTTAATCTAGTTACCGAATTACATAACTATACAAGAAACAGCCATTTCAACTTTTGCTTACCAGAAAGGGTAGGTATAGTATTGGTAACTCCTTTTATTACAATGCTATAAAACATTGGAATTCCCTTCCCAATGATATAAAGGAAATAGGAAACTTTTCGCATTTTAAGAGGAAATTGAAAGAATATCTTTCACTTGAGAGTCAAAGAGAAGATGCAAATGTATGTTATACGGTTGATTTAGCATGAATACAGACCACGTTCTTTTCTCTTCTCTACCAGGAATTATTATTTAGTTTACATAGTTTGATTGAAGCTTCGATATTTCCTTTCTTCTATTCTTTCTATTTCTTTTATCTCTTCCTTCTATTCTCCTCTTCGTGTTGTTATTGTTGTCGCCGTTTTTGCCGTTGTTCTTCTTCTTATTTTTCTTCCTCCTCCTTTTCTTCCGTCTCCTTCTCCTTCTTCTCCCCTTTCTTCTATTCCTCCTCCTTCTTTTCTTCTTCTTCTTCGTTATATTCTTGTATATATTATCTATATATCTTATTTATTGGTAATAGTAAATTCTGATTTTTTTTCTTCATTTTTTAAATATGTAAATAGTATAATTTTACCATTTTATTATCTTAATTCTGTATGTCGAGGACCCCACTGGAAACAAGCTTTCGAGCTTTCGTGGGTCATCATGTGCAAGCCTGTTGTTTTAATGCTACTGTATTATAAATTATGTTATGGTGACTTGCCAAATAAAATCAATCAATCAATTCATTTTCTCCCCATTTTCGTGGAGAATGGGGGGGGGGGGGGGGGGCAGCGGCGTAACAGGGGTCGGTGGCCAGGGGGGGCAAGAGCCAAAAATTTCCCGGTCTTATCATGGTATGAACTCACAGGCGTAATGGTGTAATGAGGCGACAATTTTGAGAAGGCCAGATATTGCGTATCTTATCTTTAAAAACAGTTGCGAGCGAGCGAAGCGAGCGAGCAAAAATTTGGACCTTTTTAATACAAAAATCCAATTTTGTGATAGATTTTGACACGATATCCAGAAAACAATATATTTCACTTTTCTCTCTTCAGATTCCTTTTTTTGTGGTCTGTACGATACGCCACTGTGAACAGGATTCTTTGTGGCATTAGCGTGAAGAGTAAAAAAAGAAGAAAAAAAAACAGGGGAGCAGTATAGCACATGTGCTAAAAAGCTGCTTTATATAAGCCCCGAGCGAGCGAAGCGAGCGAGAAAAAAAATCACCTTTTCATGAGAATCTAACCTTGAGCTATTTTTTGACATTATATTCAGTAAATAAAATCATATCCTACACTTTTCCTTTGCTTTTATGTCCTCCTTTTTTTAAATTCTTGTTTGTAGAACTTTTTGGGGCCATGGCCCAACCCTTCCATACGCAGTGCTGTGCGGTTGGGGTCCGGGCGGAACCCCCGAAACTTCTTGATATCAAAGCCATTTAAACCTCGCAGATTGCCGCTATTTTAATCAAATCGCGGTCATATACAGAATATAGCTTTTACACAACACATTTATTCAACCCGGTTGCATAATGAACCAAATATTTTTAAGGGGCAAAACATAGCAATGTGGGAAAATTTGTAAAAAAAGTCGCCAGCATGCAAAGCGAGCTGGAAAAAAATTGCCAATTGAAATTAAATTCTAATTAGGGCCTATGTGATAGCTTTTTCCATTATATTCAGCAAATAACGCATTTTATTGTTTCCATTCATTTACAATTTCCTACAATTTCTTTTATTTTCTCTTGGGTGTGGAACCAGACCCCCCCCCCCCCGCGCCTGTATGCCAGTGATTGATTGTGATTGAACGGGGGGCGTTATAGAGCCATTTGAAGGTTATGAATGAAGAGCCCCTACTGCGTGGGGTCTGGGGCAAAGCCCCGGTAGCTTATTTGCATAAAATTTAGCAAGCTTATAGCACAATGTTGTATGCAGTCATTTTTGTAATTTCATGTATTTTGTCTGAAAATTGAATATTCTGGGCAATGTTTGTGAACCTGAACAAGATGCGTATGTTAATTTCTGCGAGCGCGAAGCGCGAGTAGAAATTTTTAATATGGGTTCTGGCTCATCGGATCGAATAGGGATCTGTTAAGGACGATTAAATGATACATATTTCAACTTTTAGATAATGTGAGCGCGAGCGGAAAATATTCGATATTCCGGTATGAAAAGGCTGAATTTAAGCACTATCTAAAGCACTGTGTAGGAAAAGTGTGAAGTGTATGTGGATAGCATTTAATAAAGTGACATGAAATATATATTTTTTAATCATTTTCCTAGTCTTCCCCTGACCTTATAGTTTATTCACTCGTCTCCCTCCTCTTATTTTACTTTTCTTTTTCCTCCTTTCTTTCCCCTTCTTTTTCTTTTTTTTTCTTTCTTTCCCCTTTTCCTTTTTTTTTGCTCCGCCAAAAGGGGTGGGGCCCCCGGGCCCCCTCCCCCTGGATCCGCCTATGGAAACAAGGGGAAAAAGACAAAGAAGATAAAAGAAAAGATGGACAAACTAATAAAGAAGAGGAAAAGGAAGTAAAATATAAAAATGGATGAAGGGATCGTAGAAGCTATCCTCTCAAATTAAAAAAAAAACTCTTGGCAAAATAAGTTACTTTTTGACTATTTGCCAACACCACACGCTAGAAGAAAAAGATAAGGCGCTTATTTTTTATTGCTCAAATAGTTATAATTTTTTTATAGAAGCCTAAATTATTTTATGAAAATGTTTTAAAGGGGAATCCAACCCAAATAAAAACTTGTTTTTGGAGGAAAAAGAAAAATCAGACAAGTTGATAAGTGAAAGTTTGAACAATATCGGACAAACAATGAGAAAATTATGATTTTTTAAAAGTTGTAAATATTGGTAATCACTATATACCCATGGAGACTTCAAATTGGCCGCATATGTGATGTCATAGTGATGTAAGGCAAGGACTACTTTTCCATGTACTCCAATACATAAAATGACTAAAATGACATTTTTCAAAAAAGTTTTACTTCAAATCATATTTTTCTTTCATGAGGACATACTGCCTGAGTTATAGTTGTCCTTGCCCCTTGTCATAATTTACTTACCCAGTTGCCAATTTGAAATCTACATAGTACGTCTTAGGGATCTTAAACTGTCACCATTCTGTTTTATTAATTTTTGTCTCACCTGCATAGCAGAGTGAGACTATAGGCGCCGCTTTTCCGACGGCGACGGCGGCGGCGGCGGCGTCAACACCAAATCTTAACCTGAGGTTAAGTTTTTGAAATGACCGCATAACTTAGAAAGTATATGAACCTAGTTCATGAAACTTGGCCATAAGGTTAATCAAGTATTACTGAACATCCTGCCTGAGTTTCATGTCACATGACCAAGGTCAAAGGTCATTTAGGGTCAATGAACTTAGACCATGTTGGGGGAATCAACATCAAAATCTTAACCTAAGGTTAAGTTTTTGAAATGTCATCATAACTTAGAAAATATATAGACCTAGTTCATGAAACTTATACATAAAGTTAATCAAGTATCACTGAACATCCTGCATGAGTTTCACGTCACATGACCAAGGTCAAAGGTCATTTAGGGTCAATGAACTTTGGCCGAATTGGGGGTATCTGTTGAATTACCATCATAACTTTGAAAGTTTATGGATCTGATTCATGAAACCTGGATATAATAGTAATCAAGTATTACTGAACATCCTGTGCAAGTTTCAGGTCACATGATCAAGGTCAAAGGTCATTTAGGGTCAATGAACTTTGGCCAAATTGGGGTATTTGTTGAATTACAGCCATAAATTTGAAAGTGTGTTGGTCTAGTTCATAAAACTTGGACATAAGAGTAATCAAGTATCACTGAACATCCTGTGCGAGTTTCAGGTCACATGATCAAGGTCAAAGGTCATGTAAGGTCAAAGAACTTTGGCCACGTTGGGGGTATTTGTTGAATTGCCATCATATCTCTATAAGTGTATTGGTCTAGTTCATAAAACGTGGAAATAAGAGTAACCAAGTATCACTGAACATCTTGTGCGAGTTATAGTAGTTTTCAAAATCAGCACTGCTGCTATATTGAATCGCGTGATGCAGGTGAGACGGCCAGAGGCATTCCACTTGTTCTCCTTTCCAATACAAAACTTTATGACCAAGGCTGGATTCCCCTTTAATATCTCATCAAATTGTGTAAATAAAGCTAGCCGGCGAAAAACTTGTTTAGGGGGTTATTTTGCACAAATTAATGAGAGAAAAAAAAACTCGTTTAGGGGGTGTTTGGAAATAATTTGATCACACAATGTGTACAGCAATATACATCCCCGGGGGATAAACAACCATGCAATGTCTTTTCCTTCAAACAATATTTTAAAACAAGTGGAACGCCTCTGGCAGTCTCGCCTGCATTACGCGATTTAATATATCAGCAGTGCTAACTTTGAAAACTACTATAAAATAATCATTCACAAAAACACCATTCATATAATGACATAATACCACATGCATTGACCATAAATGACATTTGAACAGTGACTTAAGACTTGTCAACTACACCCATGTCCACATTTCATTCACTCTATCCATAAACTTTCAAAGTTATGATGGCAATTCAACAATTACTCCAACATGGCCTCAGTTTATTGACCTTAACTGACCTTTGACCTTGGTTTTGTGACCTGAAACTCACAGGGGATGTTCAGTGATACTTGATTACTCTTATATCCCAAGTTTTATGAACTAGATAAACCATAAACTTTCAGAGTTAGGATGGTAATTTAACAAATACCCCCAACACGGCCAAAGTTCATTGACCTTAAATGACCATTGACCATGGTCATGTGACCTGAAACTCGCACAGGATATTCATTGGTACTTGATTAACCTTATGTCCAAGTTTCATGAACTAGATCCATAAATTTTCAAAGTTATGATGGTAATTCAACAAATACCCCCAACTTGGCCAAAGTACATTGACCCTAAATGACCTTTGACCTTGGTCATGTGACCTGAAACTCAGGCAGGATGTTCACTAATACTTGATTAACCTTATGTCTAAGTTTCATGAACTAGATCCATATACTTTCTAAGTTATGATGTCATTTCAAAAACTTAACCTTCGGTTAAGATTTTGAAAATAATTCTCCCAACATGGTCTAAGTTCATTGACCCTAAATGACCTTTGACCTTGATCATGTGACCTGAAACTCAGGCAGGATGTTTAGTAATACTTGATCAACCTTATGTCCAAGTTTCATGAACTAGGTCTATATACTTTCTAAGTTATGATGTCATTTCAAAAACTTAACCTTAGGTTAAGATTTGATGTTGACGCCGCCGCCGTCGCCGCCGGAAAAGCGGCGCCTATAGTCTCGCTTTGCTATGCAGGCGAGACAAAAAACGGGACAGTTTTGAAAAGTCTATAAAAAAATTTGTTTCAAATTATGATATCTATTTTTTTATGTTAATAGATGCTCTGAAATCTTATCTTTGAAATGTAAGTTAAAAAAATAAATTTTGATCATGATTGAGCGAACACGGGACGTTTTTGTCGGGGGTTCAAAAAGAGGCTTGCGCCAGAATGGCAGAATATGAGTAATATGATGATCAGACTTCTTGCTAATCAGCAGACTTCCTCTTAACCTTTTCATTATCTGTGCCATAATTTTCGAATTATGCTGTCAAATTTTATTTACAAATTCATTTATTTGCTTGAATCATTTTGTTATTTCATTTAAACGTCTTTTACCTTTGAATTTTCCTTCATAAGTAAGAAAAGAAGACTTTTTGTCATAAAAGCAAAAAGATTTGCATTATTAATTGGGAAAATTTGTAATTATTCAAATCCTTTTATTATGTGAAACAAATTATGTTACGGTACCTATAAAAGACATGAATCCTATTTTCAAGGGGTTATTGGAATCCTTCAAGTTTAATTATGTGCTTGGCAGGACAAACAGGAAAGGAATCATATCTTTCAACGGCAATGGTGTAACCTATTGAGTCGATTTTGAAGGAGCAAGATAAGGCAGATCGGGTAAAATGTATTAAAAAGTTGTGAAGCGAGCAAGCAAAACATTTCCACTTTTTTAAATTAAAATATACAATTTTGTGATTGTGACATAATATTCAGAAAATTATATCATATTTCAGTTTCTATGTTTTCTGTGATTTTCCTTTTCACTTTTTTTGGGAAAACTCATAGTTATTCAAATCCTTTTATTATGTGAAACAAATTATGTTATGGTACCTTTAAAAGACATGAATCAATTTTTCAAGGGGTTATTGATTTCTTGACCAAGTTTAATTATATGCTTGACAGGACAAACAGGAAGGGATTCATGTCTTTCAACATGTTCAGTGGCAATGGTGTATTGAGTCAATTTTGAAGGAGCTACATGCATGTAGATATGGCAGATCGGGTAAAATGTATTAAAAAGTGAGCGAGCGAAGTGAGCACGCATACGTTCCCACTTTTTTATTACGATATCAAATTTTGTGATAGATTTTGACATAATATTCAGAAAATAATATCATATTTTACTTTCTATCTTTCCTTTTATTTCCTTTCCACTTTATTTCTTGGTCATGATTTGTTTTTAATTGAGGGGGGAGCATCCCCGAGCCCCCCATCTGTATGGCACTGTTCAAAAGGCACCATAAACTTTGTAGCACACAATGAAAGGATTTTAAAAAATTACACCACTCTCCCATACTCTGTTTAAAAAAAAAAAAATTTGCTTGAAGAAGGAATATTCAAAGCTAAAAGAGAACATATTAAAAATAAACAACAGAACAATTCAAGCAAATAAATAGATTTGAAAATGAATTTTGACCGCATAATTTGAAAATTATGGCCAAGATAACGAAAAGGTTAAGAGGAAGTCTTCTGATTAGGAAGAAGTCCGACCATCACATTTATCATTTTATGCCATTTTGGCGCAAGCCTCCTTTTTAACCCAGACAAAAACATTCCGTGTTCGCTCAAGCATGAACGAAACTAAATATTTTTAATGGCATTTGAAAGATAAGAGTTCAGAGCACCTATTAACACCAAAATATAGACATCATAATTTGAAACAAAAATTTTATAGACTTTTCAAATCTGTCCCGTTTTTTTTATACGCACTGTAGAGTCCTACAAGTGTGACACCACTTCCCTTTTTCCTAAGTTTTACTCTTCTTGCCCTTTTTAGTAGAGCGGATAAGCTCCAAAAATCACAACAATTGTGCAAATTTTGACTAAAGCATGAAACTTTCACAAGTATTAGTATATGCCGTAAGATTTATTTTAAAGATGGGAGGTAAATTTATAAATGCCATCTTCGGCCGTTGCCATGGCAACGTACTAATTTCTCCAAAATAACATACATTCCCATGTAAATGGTAAATAAACATGATATACAGTGTGTATAAAAAAAAAGTTTACACTTAGAAAAAATCCTGTAAAATTATACATTTGTAATATCCTGAAGATTTTTCCATATTTTAACATTGGTACAGATCCATTTAAGCAAATGACGAAATAACTGTCGAAAAATATTTCCGCTTGAGTGAGCACCACTTTTGAAAAGTTAGTGAAAATGATTTGCGCAGAATTTTGAAATAGTTATGCGAATAATAGTAAACCTTAATCATGAAGAACACGTTGAATTTAGCTAGTAAAATTGATTTGAAGATATCTTTTACCTTTTTAACTTGTTTCCTTGCCCAAAACACTTTGAAGAGTGCATTGCGCCCCACCCCACTCCCCCACACACCGAGGTTATCGTGACGATATTTGCTTTACACTGAGCTGTGATTTACATGAAATGGCTTAGGCTTGATTTTCATTTTGTTATTCATTGTCAAGCTTGGAAAGGGTGTGGAGAAACAAGTATTAAATAAAAAATGAAATGTAAACCCACTTTAAATGATAAAAACTTAGTCAAAAAATGCTAGATGTGTCTGATATAAACTTTTGTTCAGATTTAGTTATGTCCTCAGATCCAGCTGGCACAAAAAGGGTAAAGGTTGTGCTTACTAAGTGTTGTAATTTCAAATTGGGTGGCAAAATTATTACAAAATGCTTGAATGTATCTGTTTTATTTCAATTGACTAAAAGTGCAAGGGAAATGTTTGAGAAATGTTTCGCAGGGTTAATTTTATTTCGCCCTTTCCCCTTGACACAGCGTGAAAACGAGCATTTCTGCGCAAACAGATTTCTGCGAGCTTTACAAAAATGGACAGTGCTCACTCAAGTGTAACATTTTGTCAAAACTTTTACTTTCATTGGATAGATGAGACCCAAACCTAAGATTATATGTGAAAGAATTACCCACATGTTGTATACTTTTTAATTTCCAGGGCTTTTTCAAAGTGTAAACTTTTTTTTGATACGCACTGTAGATGACCGAAATGATAATTTTTCAGGCTCCCAATTGAATACATATGAAATTTAGAAATATTCAAGATCACCAAGATAGTTCCAATTGGTCCTTTACCATGGCAACGGCTTGTTTTTCCCCAGAAAATGCTAAATGTATAAATTACATCTCAAGCCATTACCATGGCAACCAAATAACATCTAATTTACAAAATTAACATGGTTGACAAGACAATGGACAGGTGGAAAATACAATTGGAATTGACTTAATCTGTATGCTTAAGTTTTGACCCCCTCATTTGAACAAAAAATACAGAAAGTGTTCTGCAGGAGTTCTTTATAAAGATTAGAATTATGTTGCCTTGGTAATGCTTGAATTAAATTTAAAAAAACAATGTGGCAAAGGGCCCGTTGCCATGGCAACAGCTTATTTCCCTCTAGAAAGGTAAAAATATTGATAAAAATGTAGAATACATATAATCATCATTCCATTTTCAATAATTTTAAGGTACTAATCGAGATATGTTTGTGACTAAATTTATAAATACAACATCTTAAGCCATTGCCATGGCAACCAGATAACATCTAATTAAAAAAAACATGGATGACAAGGTTATGGACAGGTGAAAAATACAATGAAAACTAACTTAATGTACATGCATAAGGTTTGACCTACTCAATTAATTTAGGGGAAATAATATACAGTGAGTGTTCTGCATGAAATAATTAGAATGATACAGATTGATGTTGCCTTGGTAATACTTGAATTCAACGATAAATATCAATGTTGCAAATGACCTGTTGCCTTAGCAATGGCTCAAGAAAAGTACCAGTTTTGATTAGAAAAAGGACTAGAATCTGATTTTTCTTTCATTTCCCTTAATTTCAGGGTAAGAATGGATATGTTTGCTGTTAACATACAAATAACATCTAAAGCCATTGTCATGGCAACCAAATAACATCTAATTTGAAAAAATAACATGGTTGACATGATAATGGATCTAGGTGGAAAATGCAATCTATAACAATTAACTCAAGGTTTGACCCAGTCAATTAATTTTGAACAAAGATTACAGTTTCGCATTAGTTCATTAGAATGATAAAATTTGAGGTTGCCTTGGTAATGCTTGAATTTAATGATAAATATCAATGTTGCATATGGCCCGTTGCCATGGCAACGACTCCTTTTTACCCCAAGAAAAGTACAAAATTTGATCGAAAAACAGTTTATAATCTGCATTTTGTCATAAATTTCCCCTAATTTTAGGATGCAAAGCATTGTTTGCTGTTGATATACAAATAACTTAAGCCATTGCCATGACAACCAAATAACATCTAATTTCATTGGCTTAATTTGGTTTCTATGCAATGGTTTTAAGGTTGAAGTAGTACATTGGGACTAGTTACAAGGACATCCAGTGGTCTGATGTGTCCAAAACCCTAAGACGGCTTCCAAAAATGGAGTTTGAAATGGCTGTTGATATAAATGGACATAGCTCATTTCATATCCGTCTGCGATATATGATTTTGGTGTTTACACCATGGTTTCAATGGTCAAGTAATACACTATGACAAGTTACACGGACAGTCAGTTGTCCAGTATATAAAGAAAAAATCCAAGATGGCTTCCAAAATGGAGTCTAAAATTGCTGTTGCTGCATTAAAAAAATGTAGTTTGTTTATTATCCTGGAATATGTTTATGCCATGGCTAAATGGGTCAAATAATACATTAGGACAAGTTACAAGGACAGTCAGTGGTCAAGTATGTCCAAAATCCAAGGTGGCTTCCAAAAATGGAATATAAAATAGCCCCTGTTACTCACAAATGGATTTCGTGTAATATCTGCCAAGGGCATATTATTTTGATATCTAAACCATGGTTTAAAAGTCAGTAAATACGTCATGTACATTAATTGGAACAAGTTACAAGGACAGCTATAACAATTGGAGTCTGTTACTTAAAAATTGACATAGTTCATTTAAAATCCACCAAGGAAAAATTATTTTGGTGTTCACACTTTGGTTTCAAGGTTTAAAAAATACGTTTAGACTGGTTACAATGATATCCAGTGGTCCATTTTGCCTAAAAATCCAAGAGGGTTTTCAAAATGGCATCGAGAATGACTTCTATCACTCAAAAATTATCAGAGTTCATACAACATCCACCTGTGAGAAACAATTTTGGTGTCTACACTGTGGTATGAAGGGACCACTATTACATTAAGACAAGTAACAAGGATGGTTAGTTTTCAATTTTGTCCAAAATCCAAGGTAGATTCTAAAATTACATCTAAAATTTCATCAAAATGGGTGCTGTTACCAACTCTTATCTGCTTGCATTTTTAATGAAGGCACCAAAATTATTTCTCACAAGTGGATATTATATCCACTTCAAAGTAACAGTTGTCATTTTAGAACCCATTTATGGATGCCATCTTGGATTTTCAGGCAAAATGGACAACTATATATCATTGTAACCAGTCCCAAAGTATCATTTGATCCTTGAAACCCTAGTGTAGACACCAAAATAACATCCCCAGGTGTATTTTTAATGTACTTTGTCCACTTTTAAGTAACATTAAAACCCCCATTTTTCAAGCCATCTTTGAATTTTTGGACACAATTGACACCTGACTGTCCTTTCAACTTGACACAATGTACAGTATTAGTTGACCCTTTAAACACTAGTGTAGACACCAAAATCATATCCCCAATGTGTATTATTAATGAACTATATGTCCATTTTGAAGTAACAACAGTCAATTTAGACCCCATTTTGGAGGCCATCTTGGATTTTTTAACATACCAGTCCACTGACTGTCCTTGTAACTTGTTCTAATGCATTAAACCATGGTTTCATGATTATGGTTTAGACATCAAAATCATATTCGCCAGACAGATATTGAACAAACTATGTCCTAATTTATTATTTGACTCTTGAAACTATGGTTTAGACACCAGAATCACATCTCACAGGCGGATATAGAATGAGCTATGTCAATTTTTAAGTAACAACAGTCAATAATTTTAGACCCCATTTTTGTAAGCCATCTTGCGTTTTTTAACATACCAGTCCACTGACTGTCCTTGTAACTTGTCCTAATGCATTACTTGACCCTTTAAACTATGGTTTAGACACCAAAATCATATTCCACAGACGGATATTGAACAAACTATGTTTATTTACAAGTAACATTAGACATTGTTTTACACCTTTTTTGGAAGCCATCTTGGAATTTTGGACATACTAGACCACTGACTGTCCGTGTAGCTTGTCCTAATGTATTATCGACCTTTGAAATCGTAGTTTAGACACCAAAATCATATCTCACAGGTGAATATAAAAGGAGCTATTCCACTTTAAAGTATCGCAGCCATTTTAGAATCATTTTTGGAAGCCATATTGGATTTTCGAACATACCCGACTGTCGTTGTAACTTGTCCTAATATTGTTAGACTCTTGAAACCAATGATTTAGACACCAAAATCACATCCCCCAGGCCAATATGAAATGAGCTCCGTCCGCTTTAGGTATCCATTCGGCAACCATTTTAGATTCAATGTTTTGAAGCCATCTTGGATTTTTGGACATTCTAGACCACTGGCTGTCCCTGTAACTTGGCCCAATGTACTACTTGATCCTTATAACCAATGAAAAGAAACCAAATTAAAGCAATTTTATCAAGTAATGGAGGAATTGTGGATTTTTAGCCTACGGCAGCCAGTGAGGGCACCATCTTGGATTTTCCTGTTACCCTGGAGTAAATTATTTTCAACCTTTCAAACCAGTAAGGGTTTTTTTGATCGTATATTGACCAGTCTTCTTTTCATGTAAAATAACCAGTGAATAGATTACACTTCATGTTGAATAAGATTCATATGTCACTTTTTATAAATTTATTCATCTGAATACATGATCTGGTACAAAATTATACAGATAAATTCAATCATTGATAGTACATGTAACTT
Organism: Lytechinus pictus; assembly: GCF_037042905.1. NCBI lineage: Eukaryota > Metazoa > Echinodermata > Echinoidea > Temnopleuroida > Toxopneustidae > Lytechinus > Lytechinus pictus. The sequence goes on from NC_087251.1 coordinate 623,439, forward strand.
TATTTTGTTCAAAATGTTAATTATATTTCTCATATATTCTTCACACATTAATTCAAGGCATACTAACAAGAAAAAAAAACATGTTAATTGGTAGAAGAAGACAATTAACAAATTAAAATCGAATCATACATGCATAAAAGTTAAAACATTTTTCATCATTTCAGAAAATGATTTTTGTTTTTTGTAACACCATGGGCACTGACAAAGAGTGACTTTGCCTTTCATTTTTGAGAGCTATACTTCATTTTTATTTAAAATCTGTTTTAATTTATGGCGTTGTTTTCCGAATCATATATGTACAGTGCATCCCAGATAAAAGGAAACCGTAATTTGGTGTAATTTTTTGCCCTCATAATCATGAATTTGCTTCATGAGATGTATATCAATGAAAGAAAAGGTTCCCCTCTTTGAAGCCCATCTCAACGTTCGTATATGTAATTCATGCATGACTGAGTTAGAACAATGAAAAGTGGTGCTACCAAATTTTCATTTGCACAAGCAAATTACTATTTTAAAGTGAGTTTTCTGGTTTTTACTTCTATCTATTCGCATAACAAAGTTCGTAATTTCAATATCCATTTTTCATCTTTCAAATGAGACCTTGTGCGTAGAATATGATTGACGCATAGTCAAGAAAAAGTTGCCTGAAAATGCTTGATTTCTACCTATTGCACTGATCATTGAAAAACAAGCATTTCCAACCAAGCGGCAGACAATGGGCTACAGGTGAATGCGTGGCGAGTGTGATTTTGTGGTTGGCTTGTGGCTTAAATGTTATGTTTGACTTCTTTCTAACGTGTAAAAAATTGCTTGAAATGATCAGACAAGACCGGGGCAGTGGAATGTTGGAGGGGGGGGGGGTGTGACCCACTTTAAAAAAAAAAACACCCACGACAAGAATGGCTTTCTCGTCTACACTTGTAAAGAGTGATGTATCCTTATTCTGCTTCGCCTCACAGACACCCCCTTCAAACATGTTTCGCCGCCCTTGTAAATTGTAGCAATGCATGAAAACACTGAGAGAAGTTTGAGTTAAAAAATATCAAAATTATTACCATTGTAACATTGAATTCCCATAGCCAAAGACTCAAGCCTGCAACAAAGGTTTTTCTTTCCCTCGCCCAAACAGCATTCACCGTTTGCCTATTGTCTGCTGCTTTGTTGGGAAAACGAAATGTTTGCTTTTCAATAATCCATCGAATTGGTAGAAATCAAGAATATTATCATGTAAATTTTTTTTACCATGCGTCATTAAAATGTTACGCATAAATTTGTTTTCCAAATAGAAAGCAGTAAAAGCCAGAAAAATTAGTCACCCAATATCTTTATTTGCTTGTGCAAATGAAAATTTGGTAGCACCACTTTCCATTGTTATATTCATGCAAGAAGCATATATTTCCATTCATGTACATCATATGAAACAAATGTATGATCATGATAAGAAAAAAAAAAATTACACTGAATTACACTTTTCTTTTTTTCTGGGAAGTACTGATTTCAACAAGAGTTGTACATGCACTGTATCAAAATTGAAAACGACCCATTTTCACATTTGATCATTCAAAGGTTTGAGGAATAAAAAGAAAATTCCTCTTGAAGATTACAAATTCAACAAATTTATTGAACATTCATACTTTTCACTGACTAATACTAGTGGGTTTTTTTTGTTGGAATTATCTCTATATCCTTAAATAACAGGATTCAACACTTGAAATTCAGTTTTTGTGTGAATTATTTCAGAGATTTTGTACTCTTCAGTTGCAAAACATGACAAGACATTATTGGTGATTTCCTACATTTTCTTGTAAAATGACATGTTTTAATGGATTCATAATTGTTCTCAAGTATGAAATTATGATGGATACGGTGTAGTCTGTGAATAACATTAATTCCCAATTTCATCATGTTCACATGTTGATTCAATACAACAAAATTGCCACTTTTAAATCTTTTTCATATCTGTAAATGTCACCACAAAGGAATTTATATTTATCATATAGTCAGCAAATAAAAATAGTTAAAGTCTATATAAATTTGTTTTTGAAAAATTTGAAAATTCTTTCATTGCTGAGTGTCCTTCACATTTTTCAAATATTCACTATTTGGCAAGAAATTATACATACATTTTGAAAAATATATCTGTAATTCATTTTATTTGCAGTTAAGTCCATTTAAACGGCTCAATATTGATTTTTTACTGAAGATAGAGATGTAGCTAAAATGCAAATGGATTTATAAAAAAAATCTGTTCATTACCAATTTAATCAATCATTATAATCAAGGACTTATGAAAGGATCTAACTTCATCTTTTACTCCAGGTCTTTCTTGAGTTCAGGGATTACATTTGGGTTACAAATGAAATTGATGGCTGTTTGAAGGAGTACTAAAGATATCAGAAACAATCCAGAAACACTTAAAAATCAGCAATCAAACCTTAAACAGCATGCAACAAAAATTCATACAAGCAAAACAGGGGCCGCGGAACGGTTTTGAAAGTGGGGGGGCTGAGCCAAAAGTGGGGGGGCTGACCATGCTAAAAATCACAATCATATGGTCATTTTTACGGTTTTGGAAAAAGTGGGGGCTGAAGCCCCCCCCCCCCCCCCCCCCCCCCCCCCCCCGGTTCCGCGGCCCCTGCAAAATATCAATAAATACCAAAATTTCTTTAGAAAAAAAAGTATTCAAACATAACTCAAACAGATTTACAATATTACAGCCATAACTGTTTTTCACCTTGGTCCTGGTACATAGTAAAAGGGTAATCTAATAACAATAATAAAATACACAATTCATATTAATATAAGGCACGACATATTAAGTACATGTAATACAAAACGTGGAAACATCATAATTAAAGGCCTAGGGTATCATGAAAATTTAGTTTCACATAAGAATATTGCAATATGGGAGAATTTAAAATATGATTTTCTTGGAGTGGACCTAACCCCTTTTGCAACCAAACTCTTCAAATAGATGTTTTATTATGTATACTTTAATATTTCTTATTTTTTCTCACTATTATCCTCACCATGGTGGAAATTATATGGCTATGTCAAGTAGCTCCATGCAATGGCTAAAATATCGGAAATTGTTTGATGTTTAAATAACAGTTGACGTACATTCGCCATAACAACACTCAGAAAAAAAACTTTCGAAAAAGGGCGCGCCCAATTTGACCTCGCTTTCCTGTTCAACAAAAATTATGATGCAAAGCCAGCTGGAGTTCGTAATTTTGCCTCTGAAAAGTTAAGCATAAACAGCACTCCCAGAACCACGTTTACAATCAGCGTTTTGAAAATGCTGATTCTGTCCTCGCAATGGAAGCATAAACACACCCTTTGGCAAGGCTCAATCCACACATTGCCACTCTCCCCCCAGGTGATAATGGGTACCCTGTACGAGGTAAAAGTCTAAATAGTATGCCTAGGAATTGAGTCTTAGAACACTTGTTGGAATGCTCCCCAGGGAGTGGAGGTGTATACATTGTGTGCAGGTATACCAGGATCCGATGACCAGGGTAATAATAATTGTTATGTAAAGTGCTTAGAAACATAATGTATTAAGTGTTTTATGAATATAATTATTATTATAACAATATCAAAATAGGATCTCTTTTCATTATGGCATGATTCATCAAAAATATTGAAAGAGAATGCATCATTCTGAAACATTTGAATGAGACAAAGGGAGATTGAGTGTTGGTGTCGGAAGCACAATTATATTGCTTTCTCTAATATGAGTTTACAATAACAAATTATCTTATCTCAACATCTAGTGAGATTCATTCCTTGACTAGCTTCATTTAAAGTTTGATGCAGTGATGATGTAAAAGTTTTAGCAAACACCATCACCAAAATGTAAGCCCTGAAATTGAAATTACCAAATGTGTTTACTGGCTTTTAACACTTGCCTGATTGATTCATATATTTAGAAATGGCCTACTTCCCATTTAGTCTTTCTGCAGGTTTTAAAATGTATTACCTTCAAGTGTATAGCAGTATTTCCCTTAATATTGCATTCAGTACGAGTTCATAATGTGTCAAAGGTCACCATGTATATGATGATCTTTGAAAGCCATGTGACCAACTACAGGATACTTAGCCTTGTATACATTCCTAAATGTATCTTCCAATGATTTGAATTGCTCATCTGATAGACCAGTCTGTAAAAGGAGGAATAAGATGAAATGTATTACCAAAGGATTCATTCAGTAATAGCAACCATTTGGTCTAATCTACTATGGTATTACTTGGCTTATTTATTTACTTCTTCATCTCTTTTCCTGTCTACTATATGCCCATTGTGTCTTCATAAATACCCAATAGACTTTTATATGCATTGACATCATTGATTGTGCTGAAGCCATTTCCTTGCATGCATTGGTGATCTGCAGCTGGCACATCACTGACATGATCTGTATTTACGCGTATTCCTATCCTCTGAGGGAGGGCGCTGTGAGATTATGATGTCATATGCATATAAGGTCTATTGGTCTATCATTGCTAAATACAGATGAAAGAAACTTACATGTACTTGTAATAAACTTTAAATTTGTGATTAATAGATCAATTTTGACTTTTTCTGTTGCAAGAAGCACACCTGGGAAATGATTCTATAATAGATGCGAAAGATTGATATTATTCAATTACTCAATTCTTATCTTTCAATTATCCAATTTGAAGGCAGTTTGACTTCTATCACATGTATGAAAATCTGTATCATCTATTATTATTTGTATTGAGTTGTTGATATTTGAAAATGTAAAATGTTGATATGAATAAACCTTTAACTTACATCTAAGATATGCCAGAGGAATCAATTGCAAGTCCTACATGTATAATTGATTTTGAGTCATAGACTGTACGTGCATTGAATTTTGAGTTTGTAACGTCATCTTAAAGGGGAATCCAATCCAACCTTGGTCATAAAATGTTGTGTGGGGAAAGGAGAAAAATAAGTAAAACAGAATGGTGAAAGTTTGAAAGAAATTGGACAAGCAATAAGAAAGTTATGACTGATCTAAAATTGAGATCCTAAGACTATGCAAATTTCAAATTGGCAACTGGGCAAGTAAGTTATAACAATGGGCAAGGACAACTTTCCCATAGGCAGTACTTACAATATCAGGGATTTGTGGTTTCCTCCCAATTACCTATTCCTGGGGACGTAATCAAAATATAATCCAGGTAGTATATTGTTTTATGTCTCATGTAAGAAAAATATAATTTGAAGTAAATTAAGAAACAAAAAAATACATTTTAGCCATTATTTGTACTGGAGTACATGGAAGAGTATTCATTGCCTTACATCACTAATGCAGCCAATGTCAAGTCTCCATAGGTATAGTGATTACCAAATGAATACAAAATTCCTAACTTCCTTATTGTTTGTCCGATACTGTTCAAACTTTCACTTATTAACTTGTCTGATTTTTCTTTTTCCTCTAAAAACAACTCTTTATATAAGATGGGTTCCCCTTTAAATCCTACACAACCTATTGAAGAACTTGCCAATTGTAAAAATCAACTTAGTAAATAGAGCCATTATAGAATGACCAAAAGATAATAAGCCAAGAAAGTGAAGAGGAAAAACCATGAAAAATTGATACCAGACCAAATAGCCAAAGTGGCGATCAAAATGTAAAAATTAGACCAAGTGGTTACAAACTATATTAAACAATATATATTCTCATATAACATAAATATTTTATATGTTATTGATATACAAAATTGTTTGAGAACAAAGGAGTAAGCCTTAAATATTTCAAAGACATTTCATCTTGGGGGAAAAAATGAAAGTATGGCCTGAAGCTTTGGTACAGTATTATTTTTTTTACCTCAACATTCATTACTGATCTGAATGAAAGGAAGAAAATGATACCATATCTATAGCCCTATCTGATTTGGAGTGTTTGTATATTAACCATTAAAGATGTTGAATTAGAATTTGGTCAAAGATTCATTAAACTGATTCTCTAGTATTTAGTAATCAGAAAGTAATTATGCATGAATTGGATTATTATCTAGATTGCTCTTTATTCTTTCTGTCACAATAACTTTGTGATCGTTCTTACTCTCCTATTTTCTTCTCTCTGCCCCCCCCCCTTGTCACTGACTTCTCTATTTTGTTTAGTATTCTCCCCCGCCTCTTTCTCTCTCTGATAAAACAATTCATTAATCACACCTTTTTAAAGTGGGTTATTTTTTTGTTATACATGTGAACGTTGTCCCCGGATTTTGTCATGTCACATGTTTAACAAATATTTCCAATTCAGTCACATTTCAATTCTGTTCAAATCTGTTCAAATTCTGTTCATATCCATATGATATTTACCACATCAGATGTAAGATCATCAGGCTCTAAAGACATCTTAGCGACTGCCCTGGTAGAATCCTTACCAACAAGTGCGTTGTAGGGAGCAGCCTTGCCATAGAATTCTTTATCAACATCATTGAGTGACATTCAGAGAAAGGAAGGGAAAAAGGCATTGTGTGAAACAAGAAAAAATGATAGAAAATAGAATAGAGAAAATTTGTGAGATAAGTAAGATGGGGACGGACATAGAATGACAAGAGAGATAAAGAGATAATAATGAGTTAAAAAGAAAATGTGAAGAGGGTGAAAGACGGGCAAATAATATGCAGGTGAGATAAAGAACAAAATAGAGAGAGAGAATGAGATCGATAGAGTACAGAGGGGGGGGGGGTTAGAGAGAAGGGGAGGAGAATAAAAATAGGTGAGTTGGAATGATCACAAATATTATTGAGCAACATTGAAAAGTTTAGTTTCATGTTCACCTCTCTAGTCATTCAAAATGAGTTTTTGATTCAGAAAAATCTTTTAAAATCTTTACTACGGTACCTTATATTTCATTCAATTCAAATAAGGCTATTAATCTGTACAAGTTTAGTTTTAATTAAGCTTTTTTTTTCAAATTCAAAGTTCATTGATATAAATCCACACATTCAAGAATTATCACTGAAAGGAAAAGAGATGAAACTAGCACATCAATGATGTGGAGCTCATCCGGCATCTTGCAACAAAATTTAACACAATTTTTAATTTCAGCCCAGTTGACACTGTATTGAATTATATTGGTGACATAAATTGAGGAAACAAAATTGAAATTAATTAAGAAATGCCAGAAGCATTTTTTTTGATATATGAATGAATTTTTGCATAAATTAGCATAAAATTTAAAATTTTTCTAGTCAAAATTTCAAAATTCTATGTAAAAGTTTGGTGAACCTCATGAAGTTCTACCAAATTGAAGAAAAAAAAATCAAAATCGGTCAACAAATAAAGAAGAAGCATTTTATGTGAATTTTTAAAAATATGCATAAATTAGCATATTCAATGAGTTTCAAAATTCTGTGTAGAAATTTTGAATCCCCACCTAGAGCTATCATATAGAGCAAACAAAATTGAAATTGAAATCAACAAATGAAAGAAAAAAAGCATTTTTTTGTGATTTATGAATAAATTTTGCATAAATTAGCATAAATAATTTTCTAGTCAAAATTCTGTGTGGAAGTTTGGTGACCCTGATGTAGCTTTACCAGATGGACGAAAAAAAAATCAAAATTGGTCAACAAATAAAGAGGAAGAGGCATTTTCTGTGATTTTTTAAAAATATGCATAAATTAGCATAACATTTTTATTCGGTCAACAAATAAAGAAGAGGAGGCATTTTCTGTGATTTATGAATAAATTTCGCATAAATTAGCATAAATGACTTTCTACTCAAAATTTCAAATTTCTGTGTAGAAGATTGGTGAAGCTCTACCAGATGGAAGAAAAAAAAATCGGTCAACAAATAAAGAAGCATTTTTTGTTAATTTTGAAAAATGCGCATAAATTAGCATATCTAATTCTGTGTAGAAGTTTTGAATCCCCCACCTAGTGCTATCATATAAAGCAAACAGAATTGCAATCGGACTTTAAATGACAAAAAGAAGCATTTTGAAATTGTGGACTGACAACAGACGACGGATGCCATGCCACACACCAAAATCTTTGAAATATCCAATAAGACACTTACAGTTCTTACCACAGCCGTTTTAGTGCACATGCATTAATATAACCTAGTACCGGTAATTAAATGGAATAGTGACATTCACTTTTGGGGGGTATTTTACCAAAACTAAAGATACACTTTAAGTAAAAAGTGAGTCAGTCAGTCAGGAAGGAAGCGAGGAAGGAAGAAAGAAATAAAGAATAAAAGGTCCTACTTAATACAAATCATTAAACCACAGGATTTTAAGTGAACAAAATATAGGTGACGTGTGGTCAAAAAATAAGTGAGATGGAGATGTACACTTTTTGAAGTTTAAAATTTGATATGAAAGCAAACATCTCATGACACATGACCTTATTTATTTGACCATTATGCACTATACATATTGAATAGCATTCACATTAAATTCAGATTCCATTCTCAAAAGTAATAAGAGAAACCTTAGGAAATTACCTTTACCTTGTGACACATCAAACACAACACCTTTTACAGCCATGTAGATAGGTAGATCAGGCTGTGATAAACAATCAAAAGAATGATTATTTCTAAAATGCAAATGAAGATGATATGAAAATATTTATCTGAATAAACATGTATAATAAAAAAAATAAACTCAATCATGTTTGTGTAGTAGTAAAATAATTGAAGCACAGTCTACATTCCTAATGTGGGTTTTTTAGGCAGAGACATTTATCTTGTGGCAGAGCTCAAAGCAGAAAGATTGTGCAATACATGTAACTAAAAGACAAAACTTGTCTTTTAGTTATGTATGTCATCTTGTCTGACAAGACAAGACATACATGAAAATGTATGTCACAAAAGTCCAGTCCAGAAAAAGACAAGTAGCACTGGCATAATTTTATATACAATACATCAAATTAAAAATCCCAAAAGAGAGAATTGGAGAGAAGCAGTTTTTAAAAGTTCCATTAATACGAAATGAGAAAGTTTCAAAACTCAATTTACTTTCTACAATGACTTTAAACTAGCAAAGTTACTTCAAAGTGAAAGGTTTAGTCACTTGTGGGAAGTCTGTTTTTTACGTTTTTTAGCACAAGATAGGTTGTGCAGTAACTAAAAGACAAAACATACATGAAAATTTATGCGACAAAAGTTCAGTCCATAAAAAGACAAGCAGAAGTTTGTGGCCATTTTATATTATCCCTTTAGAAAAATGGTCAGAAAATGGCGAAATATGTCTCCATTTTCTCCATGGCTACAAAACGGCTATAAAAAGGCGAAGTTTGTCCATTTAGTTTTCTCCATAGGACAAGTAACAGCTACAAAATGGCTATAAAAAGGCGAAATTTGTCCATTTGGTTTTCCCCATTGGCTTTAATACATGAAACGGCTACCCCCCCCCCCCCCTGCCGCCAAGTTTTGATGAAAGGATGCATTTTTTTTTCTTTTTTAAAATTCATTTATCATAGTCAACTAAATTAAATTGGCCTATAGTAAATTTGTCCAATAGCCATTGGGTCTAATACTGATTTGGTTTATTTCCATTTAGCTTTTAGTGACTCCCTCATTTCGTGTAATATCATATCGATTGTTCTAACATGTATTTTAATTTTTTTTATGTGGAAATAATTGAATAAAATAAATAAATAAATGGTCTAATATCAAATCAAATTTGCATAAATTTGTCTATTGTCCGATTGGTTTAACCTGGCACGGATCCAGGGGGCTGCAAGGGCAATGCCCTTCCCCCCCCCCCAAAAAAAAAAAAGAGAGAGAAAGAAGAAATAAGAAAAATTATGGAAAAGGGGACCAAGGAAACAACAATATTAAAGATAGACAAACAGATCCAGGGGGGAGCTGAGGAGCCTTGCCTCCCCCAAAACGAGAGAGACAGAAAGAGAAAAATAGGAGGGGAAAAGGAGGAGAAAGAGAGGGTAGAAGAAGAAAAATAAAGAAAAAGGTGAAAGAACAGAATTAATAATACAGAAACGAACTTCAACCTTTAATATTGTTCATTTGCCTTCTTTTCCTCTTTTCTTTATTTCTCTTTCTTTTTTTGGGAGGGGGTGCCCCTCCAGCTCCCCTAGACACGTTTTTTTCCTTCTTTTTCCCTATCTTTCTTCCCTCCTTTTCTGTCGATCTCTCTCTCTCAATGGCCATATGTTTATGTATAGTCACGTATTGTATTACCGGACACTCATGATTCCGGACGCGCATATTACTGCGTACGAAAACAATGTCGTACCATAAGACTTCCGCAATTCAATTTCACAGAGCAATACATTGCACAAGATTGCAAAAACAAGGCGAAAAATCCAACTTTTACCTTATTTATCTCTAAAAGTAAAATGACAGAAAATGATTAAAATATCATATAACGTAGTTTTGCATTAACAATTGATATATTTTCTGATGGAAAATGCTTGACTCAAGGTATACCGTGCGCGAGGTTAACCGTGACTAGAGCCATCGACCGTCGATCGACAGAGCATCAAACCTGATGAGCATTAATATACGAACGAGCATAGTATTGGAAAGTGCCATGGAACATGTAGCTAAGAAGTCAAAATAAAATTAGTTATCAAACACGAATTTATTACCAACATCTGCTCAGATTCGATGTGAAAAAACAACAAAAGCTTACAATTTATGCATGATATGATATATGAAGAAAAAAACACAAATTCATTCTTACATCAACAAGGCGAAAAATCCAACTTTTACCTTATTTATCTCTAAAAGTAAAATGACAGAAAATGATTGAAATATCATATAACGTAGTTTTGCATTAACAATTGATATATTTTCTGATGGAAAATGCTTGACTCGAGGTATACCGTGCGCGAGGTTAACAGTGACTAGAGCCATCGACCGTCGATCGACAGAGCATCAAACCTGATGAGCATTAATATACGAACGAGCATAGTATTGGAAAGTGCCATGGAACATGCAGCTAAGAAGTCAAAATAAAATTAGTTATCAAACACGAATTTCGATGTGAAAAAACAACAAAAGCTTACAATTTATGCATGATATGATATATGAAGAAAAAAACACAAATTCTTTCTTACATCATTATAATGAAGAATATCTTTACCCGTCAGGCGCGCGTCCGGAATCATGATGTAATTTGTCACGCGCGAAAATAACTGTTTTTCGTGGAGGGGTATGCGTCAAGTACAAGTGCGATGCAAAGAAAACGGTTGGTAAATATAAAATAATTTTATCATATTCATAATTTTCATATTTGGAATAGCAAGAGCAAATATTTCTTGATTGTATTTCCTCTAGTTGTCATTTTTAAAGCACTGAAATAAAGGTGTCCAGTAAGTAATAGGATACACTGCCATACTTTATTTATTTATTTTATTTATTTACTTATTTATTTATTCATGCATGTTCACAATGTACAATGTAAAAGAATACACAGATAATATATAAATATATATATGAAACACAAGTAAATAATGAACATACAAAGGTGTTACAACATAAGCTAAAAGCTTGATTGGTTGAAGCACCTTTAAACTGGTTTTGCATCCAAGAAAACAAAATAAAAATGTAAGAATAAGGAAGAGAGGAAAGAAAGAGAAGAATGTAAAAGTGATAGACTGCGGAGATATAACAATTAAGTTTCAAATTGTTATGAATATATGGTATAGACAGTAATTCAACAAAGTTAAATTCTTAATCTTCAGTTACGAATAAAAGAAAGAAAGAAAACAAAATTACTTACATGTATACATGTACGTTACTAGCACTTTACAGATTCTGTAATTTTGAAAGGAGATTGTGCTTTACAGCCAATTTAAAAGAATGTGAGGTTTTCAAATTTCGAATATTATGTGGAAGAGAATTCCAAACATCTAAACCACGGTGTCTGATTGATTTATGAGCTAATGCGGTGCGGGGATTAACCAAATGTATGTTCGATGACTGTCTTGTGCTATATGAATGGACAGTGCTGTTAGGCTGAAACATTGAAGAAAATGAGTCAGGTAGCTTATTGGCATTAAAACGAAACATAAATAAGGCAGTTTGCAAAAAAAATTATATCTTCTACCTTCAAGCACTTCAGCTTTACAAATAAGGGATTTGTATGGTCTCTGTAACCAGACCCAGTACATATGCGAACTGCTTTCTTTTGCAGGAGAAATATATTGGTAGTTGACACTTTAGATGTAGCCCAAAGAACATTGCAATATGAAATATGTGGCAGTACAAGAGTATTGTATATCATCAATAATATCCTATCATTAACAAATGTTTTTACCCTGTATAATACACCAATATTTCTAGAAATTTTGGTAACAATATGAGTGACATGATCACTCCAGTCTAGATTCTGATTAACATACACACCTAGAAACGGTGTACACTGCCTTTGTTCTATTTCAACTCCATCTACTTTTATGCTTATTTGTTTGTTACCAGTAGATTTCCTCCCCTAAAAATGAACAAAATTTGTTTTTCCTAAATTCAGGGATAATAGGTTACTCCTGAACCATAATGTCAGCTTCGGAAGTTCTGAATTCAGCATGTGCTCTAGAACATTTACATCACGATGTGAAATGAAAACATTAGTATCATCTGTAAATAAAGTGTAATGCAAAGCAGCTCAAACATCACAAATATCATTAATGCAAATGAGAAATAGTAGTGGACCTAGAATAGACCCCTGTGGGACACCACATGTTAAAGAAGAAACATCTGAGTCAGTACCCTTGTAATGAGTATATTGTCTTCTAAGAGATAAATAACTTGAAAACCATTGTTGTGCGACACCTCGTATTCCATAGTGGTCCAATTTACAAAGTAGAATCGAGTGATCAAGTGTATCAAAAGCTTTGCTGAGATCCATGAATACACCAACAACATGCTCGCGAGCTGCTAAGGCAGTTGAAACACGATCATAAAACTTCAATAGTGCAAGGTCAGTGGAATTGGATCGTCTAAATCCATATTGTTCAGAATTCAAATACTTATGATCATCCAGAAATTTATAAAGCCTGTTATAGATAATTCTCTCTAAAAACTTTGGATAAACTGGGTAGTATTGAGATTGGTCTATAATTAGATTCAGTCGCTGTATTGTCTTTTTTGTGAATTGGAACCACTTTGGCAAGTTTGAAAATAGAGGGATATACTCCTGTTGACAAAGATAGGTTACAGATGTGTACCACCGGGGTTATAATTGAACCGATAATCTGCTTCAACAAGGACGTGCTTAATTCATCATAACCACAAGAGTAACTATTTTTAAGAGTACGCACTATATTCAGAATTTCAAGATAATCAGTTGGCTTAAAGAAGATGGAAGATTGTGACGAGTTATGCAGGTATTTCCTAAAATTGGTACCATGTGTATCTATTGTCTTAGCTTGATTTGGACCAACATTTGCAAAATAGTTGTTAAATGTATTTGCAATTGCGTCTGCTGAGGTAAATTCCTTTCCAACATGAATAAACTTGTTTGGGGTATTTGGATTATTATTTCGCTTACCTAATATATCTTTCACAGTTTTCCAAGTAGAGGAAAAGTTTCCCCTTGCTCGTTCAAATTGTGAGGAATAATGTGACTTACGAGAGCAACGTATGATTGTTGTCAATTTGTTCCTATATTTCTTGTATTTATTTATATTTTCATCCGTTTTATCCTTAATGCTACGCTTATAAAGAACATTTCTCCTCTTTATTGACTGCATAATTCCCCTGGTTATCCATGGGTGATATCCTCTTTTCTTATTGATTTTTCATACAGAAAGTGTTTATTGAAAAAGTAGTGGAATCTGGTCCAGAAATTGTCATTTTAAGCTCTATTAACATCACTAGTGGTGAGAACGTCCTCCCAATCTATTGAAAGTAAATCTGTGTTAAGATCATTGATCCCTTCATTAGTGATCCTTCCCTTTACATGTATGTACATCTCGTATTTTCGGTAAATTGCCAATTTTAACACCATACATTATACAGAACACAGGAAGATGATCAGATATTTCAGAATAAAACAATCCAGACTCAAAATGACATTGAGACGCCTTTACAAGGATATTATCTATTTTTAATGAAGATGAATGATAGTTTTGAAGGATAGAGAGTCCTGTACGTAAAACATCACTCCACCACCCCTACCATTTGAGCGGTCTTTACGAACTAGATTGTAACCATCCAATGCAAAAAGTGGAGGTGATTTAGCATTTACCGTAACCAGGTTTCCGATATGCCAATTATTGAGCATTAAAAATTCAGTGAGGATAAAAGTATATCAAAATTTTCATGATTCTTTAAAATACTGCGAGCTTTGCAATGCAAAAAACTTAAATATTGGGTTTGATTTGATTTATGGGTTATCTTAGGACGAAATTCACTAGGTACATAATAATTACAGTTGTTGTTTTCTGGTAAATCAATTAAGTTCGGATAAAACAGCCAGGGAAGAGAATTTGAGCCTGCAGCAATGTATAGACACTTGCTGTATAACAGAAAGCAGTGCTAGGCAGATGGAGCAGTTACAAAACAGCTATTAAGTTCGGATAAAACAGCCAGGGAAGTGAAGTTGCGCGACAGCCAAAGTAAGTCATTTTTTCCCCCTTTTAAGTTTATTTTTCCCCGTTTTGGTGCATTTCAGGCCAAAACGTAATAATAATCTCTAGACTCTATTTTGCGTTTTTGGTACAATTCTTTTTCAATATTTTTATGAAATAAAGACAAAAATCAATGAGCCCCGTCGGGGGGATTTTGCATTGTTCACCCCCTATAAATGGTGGCTGCACGATTATTGCAAGCCGTCTGTGTACGAGAAATAAAAAATAAAAAAACGTTAAAAAAACTCCTCGAAACAGACGGCCATGACGGCTGCAAGCTGTCTTGTCTAACTTAGGCTCTTAGCAATTGCCATTGACAACATTGAGTCTAGACTAGGCATACCTCAGGCCAGGCGATGTTCGTGCAGGCTCCACTCCACTTCACTACCGCTACACTACGCTCCACCTGCACCTACCCGAACATCAGGACCGTGAACCATTTCGGATATACCGAGTCACAAAGGTGGGATGGCAATCATGATAATCGTAAAAATTAAAGAAAAAAAATATAACGAGGGATATGAATGACTTAATAATATCTTACTCTACACCCGTATTTCGCTCCGTGTCCATCCTCCGGTTATCCTCAAAATTTGTGATTTTGGGCCAGTATCTTTTTCCTCACACGTATTATTTACGGCCGATTTCAAAACATCACGTGCGATCTGTCGCTGATCGATCGCGATCGCATGCGATGTTTTGAAATCGGCCGTAGATAATAACTCATATCGCTCGTTATATTTTTTTTCTTTAATTTTTACGATTATCATGATTGCCATCCCACCTTTGTGACTCGGTATATCCGAAATGGTTCACGGTCCCGATGTTCGGGTAGGTAGAGCGTAGTGTAGCGGTAGTGAAGTGGAGTGGAGCCTGCACGAACATCGCCTGAGGTAACCCAGGGAGCTGCGGGCGGGAGCCCAGGGGCTTACCGTGTATTTGACCATACTCACGGGACTAGGGTGATTTTAGACCAAAAGCTTCAGTCTCTGTATTTTGGTTGTTCCGCTGAACTACGTTGGCTCCACTCACCATACATAGACTGAAGGGGATGGGGCCCCGTACCTACAGCCAACGTATAGTGAACTAGCGTTTTATAGATCGCGATTTAAAACAGTTTTTTAAGCAAAATTGAAAGTTTCATGGTTTCCATTATCAGGGAAATATAAATAAATTAAGTAATTGCATACCTTGGGCCGGAGTTATTGAAAAAAATCCTCTGGATGATTGAGAAATCTGTCATCTAAGACATTTTCACCTGACCTGACGGTTTTTCTTGCAAGTTGCCATCTTGAATGACGTCATTATCGTTATTAACTTAATGTCTCGAATCGATATATCGCGATTATAACTAGTACTAGTACTAGTATAACTAGTATCGTTTATCTTCGGTTTCGATCGCATATGGAGCAGATCGTATAATATCGAAAGCAATATCGATATCACATTCGTGATTGTTGACGTTCGTTTGTAAATATTTTATAGTTTGGCTGCCATTTTGACCATTTTTATCGTGTTCAACCCAATTAAACATCGGTAAAGTATATTTTTCATGCCTTTTTCATCTATATCGTTTAAAGTATTTAAATATTAAAATATTAAATTTTAAAAGTTTGTTGTTTATACATCCTTAGATTGTAAATTCGATGTGTAAAATTACATCAAACTTTGGACTGTGAATTGACAAAAGGGAGGGAATGAGAACACATGCGAGCCCACACGTACACCCTACCATCGGTAAATGGGGATTACAGTAAAATGTCAGAAATTGTTGAATAAATCCCCAGAAACGACGGTTATTCCTGTCTAGGGTGATTTATGCTTATGCCCGAGTTATGGTCTAAATATTTCTCCAAATGCATTGTTTTGTGAAAACAGAAATTATGCACTTACCACGATTATATGGCAGTAGAGGCGCACGGCCAATATTGGAGACTGTCTCCAATGTGGGAGATTTATCTCCAATATCAGAGACTTTTGTAAAGAATTTGGGTATCCAATTTCAGAGACAGTCTCCAGTTTTGGAGACCAATTTCCTCTGTTTACATTTGCTGCAAAAGGATTACCTTGGCGGCAAATAAAAATGTGATAAGCAGATTCCTCATGAAAAATTGCCCCTTTTCACCATCTACTTTAAAAATTCACCGTCTACTTTTGTTTTGATAAGGATTTTTGTTGTCAATCACACACAAAACAAATGGGCTTCTGACCTCAGTGAGACATAATTTTGGGTGGAAAAAATCATGCTTTTGTTGCCTGTTGGTGTTGTTTCTTTTGTCCTTTTGCAAAGCAAGTCTCCAATGTGGGAGATTGTCTCCCCTATTGGAGAGAGTCTCCCATATTGGCCGTGCGCCTCTAGGCCTACTGTATGGATGAAGGTCCAACTTACTTTCCTGACATCTGGGCACAGACTGGAACCTCAAAAATTGAAAAGTTCTCTCCTTCTACCCCCGTCTCGATCGGCCATTTTTGTTATGAATTGTAACAAAACGGCCGATCGAGACTGGTGTAGAAAGAAGGACTCCGAAGGAGATAATTTTTCGTTTTTTTTACTTTTTGAGGTTCCAGTTTGTGCCCAGATCCTAGATGTCAGGAAACTGCCACTCGTTAGACCTTCATCCATATAATCGTGGTAAGTGCATAATTTCTGTTTTCACAATTCATTTGGAGAAATATTTAGACCATAAATCACCCTAGTCCCGTGAGTATGGTACACAGTAAGCCCCTGGGGTCCCGCCCGCTGCGCGGGCGGGAGCTCCCTGGGTTACGCCTGAGCCTGAGGTAGACTGTTACGAGCACAAATGCAAAAGCAAAACTTACATTTGACCCATCATATTTTGCTATTTCCACGTCAGAGAAAACTTTCATAGGCCCATTCTTCATTGAAATCTTAACTTCGTCGCTCTTTATACAGGAAGGCTTGATAACAGTAAGGGAAAAAAATAAAAATATCACTGCCCAGGGCGCAGCCATCTTAAAATATAAACTGATATTTATTCTATCTTCTAATAAGAAAACGTATTTTTGTATGTCAACCACATTGTCGAAAAAATAAATTTATATTATTTTATATTTTTATTTTTTCGAATTTTCAAGGGTTTTCAAAATAAAAAAAGGATGCAATTTGGGGGAAAAAAAAACTTTACTTAATAGAGTAACCAGGAAATGATGATAGGCGGTGGTTTTTCTTCCTGATTCGACCGGCCACTCTCAAAATACTATAGGCCTATAGAATCCATCAAAATCGAACATGGATAGTCAAGGGAGGAAAGTAGTAGTATGTGATAATGGCACAGGTGTAAGTTGTTATGTAATATTTATGTTTTTGAAGTAATTATTTTATTTATTATAAGATTTATAAAACCATTTTTGAAGTGTATTAACAGGAAGTAGCTAGGCTTCGTTGTTTACAATAGCACGGGACGTACAGATCGTCTTTCGCCAGCACCGGCCGCGCCGGCGTGCGTAGCCTGGCTGGGGCCTGTTGCATGACGAGATGAGCGATATAGTCACGTATTGTATTACCGGACACTATTATGATTCCGGACGCGCATATTACTGCGTTCGAAAACAATTTCGTACCGTAAGACTTCCGCAATTCAATTTCACATAGCAATAGTAAATACATAAATCAAGATTGTAAAACAGTCAGTCCGCAGCCCGTCCGAAAGTGCTCTATTTTATTCAGAGTAGGGTGTCTGGAGAAAAAAATTATTTTTCTTATTTCAAGAAAATATCACATTTTCTTTGTGAATTTGAAGAGAAAAAACCTTCAAAATGACAGAAATATGACATTTATTTTTTTAATCCAATTATTGGCTGCAAAAAAGAAGAATGAAATTAGGTCATTTTTCAGCATTTTCCTGCCATAGGCATAGACTGTGTAGTTAAGAAATGGACACACACAAATCCAAATTTTTAGCTTCCGAGAGCTGTTATAATTTTATTATTAATGCCAAAAACTTGTCCATTAAGTGTCAAATAGGAATTTTTATGCTCTTTCTAATGGTATGATTTTTATAAAGATTTGGAAACCAGATCACAGTGAAAAATTGCGACAAAGTGAAAAAATTTGTGCAAAACAGAAATTTCATTTTCCCATAGAAAACGCATGGGGAAATGGCAATCTCAACATACACACAAATAAGGGTTTGCAAATTATCTCTAAATCTTCATTTCAAATAATCCTATAAACTTGTCCTTACTGTCAAAAGAAGCCCCTGAATTTTCTATTTCCATACATGCCAAACACAAGTTAATAATTAATTCAGATCACATTTTTATAGTAGCCTGAACTTCCTTGAAAAAATGTGCCATATTTTCCCCTAAATTAGCCTGTTTTATGCACTCATCCTACGAACGAGGTTATAATATAACCTCGTTCTCGGCTGTATACCTCTATGTTGTTAAAATATACATTTCTCATTTCCCCCCCATCCCTTGCCCAAAGCATCGCGAATCAATGCATTCTTTAATAATAAGTATATGATTAAAATTGTTATTTTGACGGGAAGGCCATCAAATAAAGCACTATAATGTAACAAATTGAATAAAAACTCACCGATTTCTCTACGTGAACCTCATCCAACTGCCTCCATTACGTCTATTGTGTTCGACAGTGACAAATCGAAAAAGAAAAAAGAACTCACGAAACCATAGAGGCTCATCAACCCGTTTGGACCACTGACCATTGATGTTTCGACGAAACTTTGCTTGTAACGAATTCTGGTAAGGAAGTCTTGATAGCCTCAATCAAGACAAATTTGCAATTTTGTTTCATGTTTATACAAAGTCAAAAGTGATACTAGTAGTTGTGAAAGTGGAATGAAATAAGACATTTTTGTATGAAATAAAAAAAAATTAAGGAGAAATTCAGTTGTTTCGATTTTGTTAATTTTCTGTTATGGGACTCTTGATGAAAAAGCCCCTTATTCTTTTCTAATTAATGAACCTGACGATAGAAATACTTTTCACAAAGTTAGGCATTAATTTCCAAATTATTATGTAACAGAAATTCAGAATAACAAACTTTACTGTGGGTCTAATCAGGGGAGAATCCAGGATTTTCCAAAGGGGGAGGGGTGGTTTCTTTTACAGAAAAAAATAACAAGCTCCCCCCCCCCCCGTGAAGGAGATTTATGTAACGAATAATTTCACAATTATGATTTGATTTTGATTTATTTGATTTAGTTATTTATTTATTATGATAACAGCTCCTCGCTATACAGTATGAAGTTTCAAGTTTGTTTTCATTGATTTAAAATCCTAACCTAAAGGATTTTCATTAAGAAATAAATAAAATAAAAAATCACTTACCACAAAGGCCTATTTAGGGGTAGATCACAATTTTCAAGGGGAGGGCGGGAAAGTTTCAAGTTAATTTAATTGATTTCAAATCCAAACATAAAGGATTATAATCAAATGAAATTAACAGTACAAATTATCAAACAAAATGGATGCAAAATAAATGTGTTCTATGGCTTTCGAGGGGGTGGGCACGAGCCTGATGTGCTCCCCATCCTGGATAAATAAAAGAAACTCATTAAAAAGAATTGGAACGTAATTATGTTCTGTTTTATCACTTTGTCTTGAGTTTCTTGCCCCTTCCATTCTTTTCACATTTCAGCCTTTACCCATATTAATTTCAGGATGGTACAAAATGTTGGCTTACAAAAGTGATATGATGATGAATATTCCATAATAATATGAAAAATAATAGAAAACCAAAATAATATTAATAATTAACCCTTACAATGATAGTACTCAATAAAAGAGAGGCATCGGGGATCGAGAAAAGAAGCAATAACCCCCCCCCCCCCAAAAAAAAAAGG
This sequence comes from Lytechinus pictus, assembly GCF_037042905.1. NCBI lineage: Eukaryota > Metazoa > Echinodermata > Echinoidea > Temnopleuroida > Toxopneustidae > Lytechinus > Lytechinus pictus. The sequence continues at coordinate 643,833 of NC_087251.1, forward strand.
CATCATATTTCCTTTCAGCATACGACAAGATACAGTTCATTATAGAATAAACTAAGCTGATGGCGCTAAAATTATTCTGATGTATAAAATAATAAAAATAAAATATTGTGTGTCAGGGGAGAAAGAGACTACTATCGCTGGATCTTGGATTTCCGAAATAGAAGCATCACCGGAAACAGGTACCTGTGGTGAGAAGCATTTTTATACAGCTTTGTAGAGGACAGTGGTGTGGTCGCTTCCGTTAGCTTTCTTTAATTGAGCACAAGAGGGCGCGTTACATCCTCTACGTAGAAGTCTATGCGCTGCTGAGGATCATGACAAATTTCATCATACATTCTGACGATTTACCGAAGAGTCCTCGAATAATTGACAAGATTTCGTTGAGTCCAAGATAAATTCCAGCAACAACGGAAGGAAGATCAACGTTTGGTTCGGGGGGAAAGACTGGTAAGTCAAACTCTCTTACTTTTACATTTTTTATCACAAATTTTGTCTATGAGTACGCCTCACATACCTCTAGTCCCATCCCCTACCTTTTGCTGTTTGGCAAATGGTCGGGGATGACGAGTGGTTTTATGCTGACACTTTTCAGTGTGGCTTCAGACACCCTATTCAGAGGTAGGCTACCTGGTACCGGTAGCCAGGCGGCTTCTAAGTTCTATTTCTAGAGAGTAAAAATCATTTACTAACGTAAGGTCACTCTCATGAAGCCAGGCCTTCTATCATGTCTATCCCATAGACCCACACAATGGAAGCCAAAACCTGAAACTTTCACCCCCGAGATTTCTACTTTCTTTCTAAAAGATCTAGCCCTAAATCATGTACATGGGTAGACCAAAAGCTTCAGTCTCTGTATTTTGGTTGTTCCGCTGAACTACGTTGGCTCCACTCACCATACATAGACTGAAGGGGATGGGGCCCCGTACCTACAGCCAACGTATAGTGAACTAGCGTTTTATAGATCGCGATTTAAAACTGTTTTTTAAGCAAAATTGAAAGTTTCATGGTTTCCATTATCAGGGAAATATAAATAACTTAAGTAATTGCATACCTTGGGCCGGAGTTATTGAAAAAAATCCTCTGGATGATTGAGAAATCTGTCATCTAAGACATTTTCACCTGACCTGACGGTTTTTCTTGCAAGTTGCCATCTTGAATGACGTCATTATCGTTATTAACTTAATGTCTCGAATCGATATATCGCGATTATAACTAGTACTAGTACTAGTATAACTAGTATCGTTTATCTTCGGTTTCGTTCGCATATGGAGCAGATCGTATAATATCGAAAGCAATATCGATATCACATTCGTGATTGTTGACGTTCGTTTGTAAATATTTTATAGTTTGGCTGCCATTTTGACCATTTTTATCGTGTTCAACCCGATTTAAACATCGGTAAAGTATATTTTTCATGCCTTTTTCATCTATATCGTTTAAAGTATTTAAACATTTAAATATCACGTTTTAAAAGTTTGTTGTTTATACATCCTTAGATTGTAAATTCGATGTGTAAAATTACATCAAACTTTGGACTGTGAATTGACAAAAGGGAGGGAATGAGAACACATGCGAGCCCACACGTACACCCTACCGTCGGTAAATGGGGATTACAGTAAAATGTCAGAAATTGTTGAATAAATCCCCAGAAACGACGGTTATTCCTGTCTAGTACATGGGATAAAACTTCATTTCCGACATTTCTACGCTCTCGTTGTTATTTTTTAACAAGAATTCTTCAAAAAAATGAGAGAAATATTGTGTAAAGACGGAAGAGACTTGCCCGATGTTTACGCCGCCATCTTGTTTTCTATTGTTCTTCCCCAACGTTACCCGACGCACGCGTCTGTAACGTTGGCGAAGAACAATAGGAAACAAGATGGCGGCGTAAACATCGGGCAAGTCTCTTCCGTCTTTACACAATATTTCTCTCATTTTTTTGATGAATTCTTGTTCAAAAATAACAACGAGAGCGTAGAATGTCAGAAATGAAGTTTTATCCCATGTACATGATTTAGGGCTAGATCTTTTAGAAAGAAAGTAGAAATCTCGGGGGTGAAAGTTTCAGATTTTTGGTGGTACACGCAAAAGTATATGACGGAAGCCCTGGCTTCATGAGAGTGACCTTACGTTAGTAAATGATTTTTACTCTCTAGAAGCCGCCTGGCTAGGTACCGGTACGTATGCATATATAGCCGTCCGTGGTTATGCATACGTAATAATGAGCTGTGTAGACGAACTTTCCGATCGGTGTTTTTTGCTCTTAGAATTGTTTATTCCTCACAAAATTGGTCTTATTTTATAGATAAGGCTTTGAAATTCCTGATCAGTTAAATAAAATGCACATTTAACGTATTTTGAAGGCCGATATTTAGCTTAGAAAAAAGGATTTTTTTCAAGAAATATATGTCATTATGTGAATAAATGGAGCGTATTTTTGCATAGAAATCACACTTGCGCAAATTGATATCATAATCAATATAAAGCGTAGACATTCTTCTTTATGACTGAAAAAGAATTGTGAAATTTCATGATGTAGCAAAGTCAGGAACCACAAAAAACCAAGGCAATGTCCATCGCAAAATGATTGGAATTGCAGTAGAATTGCCGACGCGTTCTGATTGGTCAACAGCGGCGCACAGACTTACAACATTATTTAGCATTAAAAACCCGGAAGTGGTACGAAAGTGATCTATGGCGACTTGTGTAAGCACAATGTTTTGATGAGTGCAGGGACCCTGGATCGAACCCGCCGGAACGTGGTTTTTTTTTTTTCTCGGGGGGGGGGGGGGGGGTGTGGTGGGGATATATTTTTTATTTTTCTTTAAATCATATTTCTTCCCCGTTCCTACCCAGCTTTATTCTCTTTCATGTGAATTTCTATTTAGGCCTGTATTATTTAATCATGGAGCTATTAATAACTCTATGATTAAATCTTACTTCTTCTTAATCACTTTTGATTTTCAAGTTCTTGATTAAATTATTTGGGCAGGAGTGGGAAGGGAAGTGAGTTAAAGTAGGACAAGTGTACATCAACAAAAAATTCTTTGAATAAATAGAGAAATTACCCTTTTTTAACACAAAACAGTTATATACACAAAACAATTGTATGCAAATAGAGTTGATTTTGTCACTCACATCACATTACTTTCTAAATTTTGGTTGCATTTTATTATATCAATTCTAGCAAATTTGATATAAAAACTCTTCATAGAATCACAATAGGTTACATTCATGGAAACTACGAATGTAAATGGAGGAATTAAAATCCCTCTTAAAATTTGTCAAAGAAAATGAGAAAATCAAAATAAAATATACATGTGATGATCATGTATCAAACAAAAAAATACACAAGAAATTAGAGTGTGTGTGACATAATCAGTTCTGTAATTTGCACATTGACCAAGATGAGCATATAATTGTTTAATAAAATTACCGGTAGGCAAATTTCTCAATGTCAAAATAGTAATTTTTGAATTTTTGAATCATAGTTTTTATTAAATTTTCTGCAATACTTTATTTTTCTTTAAATTCAAATTAATTTTTTGGAGGGGTGGACTTCTCCTTTACTCTTTGCATGGAATGTAGGAAATGCACATTAATATTTATCCACGAACAAAATTGTCTAAACATATGCAAATCAGTAATTGGACACATGTTCACTTTCCTTTCATCTAGGCCACTCCCTCACATCCACCAGGTTTACAGTCTTATAACAAAAATGATGAATTAATTATAATACCATCACACCATAGCTCCATGATCACACAACATTCACACAGTGCTTCACAACAAATATTTTACTTCTGTTCATACATGCAATAATTACTGAGGAAAACAAAAACAAGGCGTAACCACATTCGAATACCGTTTAAAAGGACAAATATATTACACCTTTCGAGAGAAAAAAAATTGTGAACATACATAACACTTAACCTTCAGCACATTGGATAACATTTAACAGAGTTGCTTGAGAACAAAATATAATTATGGGGCATTGCAAGAACTTATGTTCAATTGCAAATCAACTGCATGTTTGTGTTTCATCAAAGGACTTACCCTTGATTTTGGAATGTGTGAATGAGTAGAAAGTTTCTTGCAATGCACTAATAGTAACATTAAAAATGTTCTTTGGTTTTAAATTGTGTATTCTTATTTTTGTTAAGCTGTATTCCTGTCCACGTCAGTATTCTTAGTCCTCCCAAAAACTGTGCTCTAATTTTTTTGTTTCCAATATCGATAAAGATCAATTTACTGTTGTATCATTATCAGTTCAAAATTTGCAAACGAAAAATTGCTTTGTCCAAATCAGTATGACCGTTATAGTACGATGGAATCTCCCAGAATGAAGTAGCGAGCAGAGACCAGAGTCAGCAAGTGTGCAGATCCGTGTGGAGAAGAGACAAAAAAAAAGAGAGAAATAGTCTAAATTACTAAATAATCATTCAAAGTACATGTATGAATTATTTTACATGTAAGTCAAGAGACTAATAATGGTACTGTCTGCAACAGCCACAATTTTTTTATTTGAACAAAATGGTTTATAAATACTACTGAGTACGGTAGTACCAGACTTATTAGTTTGACTTTAAACTGTTTATATTCTGTAGAGTAGACTGTCTAAGCTAATCATCATTTCATTCTTAACCGCAGCCTGGGGCAAAAATCATCATGGGACTCAACTTCGACTAATTAAGAAAAAAGGTTAACATTTTTTTTCAACATAAATCAAGAAATATCTCAATCTATAAAAACTTGATGGAATTCGGAAACCTGATAATCATTAAATAAAACTTTAGAAGAGATCTACTTATTGAGCTTCGTTTATATTAAGTCTTAATTAAATTACAAAAAAAAAACAGGTCCACCGTCCACACAGTCACATAAATAATGCGAGCCATCTGTCATCATTACAGAAGTTTCAACGTATGGGACCAAAGGTGAAATCCCACCAACCCACGACGAACGTAATTTTTGCATTATTTCGCACCATCGTAGAGTGAACGAGAAGGTTACTTCCGGGTAAAACGTAAATTTCTTGATTTTTAGGGTATCATTTTCTCTAAAATTAAAATATAAGGTGAGTTTGCGTCAAATTGGTTCTGACATATTTTGAACAGTGACTTTTCTTCTTTATAAAAAACCCCCATCGAAACAATTTGGTTATGTAGCAAAGTCAGGAACCAAAAGTGAAATTCCGACTACAAAATCGTAGTTAGAATATTACTAAAATAAGCATCAATTAAAGAGGTAAAAATGGTAGGTTGAAAAGGTCGAAATATGAAAAATTATATATCAAAATGTAGATGAAGGCCTTGAGTATAACTTACCACAATTCGTTTCGACGTAAACTGAAGTTAGTGACCAGTACAGAGCTATAACTTCAGCCCCTCCAATTCACTGGGAAAATCAAGCCAAATTGATCGCACGTTTTCCTTCGGATACCGCTAGAGGGCTGCTGAATAAATCTTCGTGAATATGCTCATTATCGAGCGAGCTGCGGTCTGACTGAAAAACAAGGCGAAAATATCCAAGTTTTACATTATTTATCTCTAAAATGACAGAAAATGCTTAAAATATTCATATAACATAGTTTTGCATTAACAATTGATATATTTTCTAACGGAGATATGGGCCTGATTTGCTGAAGTTCAATCTCGTCCACTCCTTCGATCGAATAATGAGGTGTGGTGTATAGTTGGTGATCGTCGACGGCTAGTTCTCAAGGTACCCGTGCGCGAGGTTTACCGTGAGTAACGTTAGAGCCATCGATCGGCAGCGCATCGATAGAACTTGATGAGCGTCACGATACGAACGCGAGCATATATTATTGGAAAGTGCCATGGAACATGCAGCTAACAAGAAAAAATAAAATAAGATATCAAACACGAACTTATTACCAACATCTGCTCAGATTCGATATAAAAACTTAGAATTTACTCATTATATGATATAAGAAAAAAAATCACACAAATTTGTTCTTACATCATTATAATCAAGGATATCTTTACCCGTCCGGCGCGCGTCCAGAATCATGATGTAATTTGTCGCGCACGAAAATAATTGTTTTTCGTGGAGGGGTATGCGGCAACTGCGATGCAAAGAAAATGGTTGGTAAATATAAAATAATGTTATCATATTCATAATTTTCATAATATTTGGAATAGCAAGTGTGATTTTTTCTTGATTGTATTTCCTCTAGTTGTCATTTTTAAAGCACTGAAATAAAGGTGTCCGGCAATAGGATACACTGCCATACGTAGGAACGTCCTAGGAGTAGGACCATTCTTGGAGATAGGAAGATTGGCGACAAATCAGCGCTTTCCGTTTCACGAAGGCAATTGTGTCTTCCAAGTCCGCGACATCGTTTGATATCGATAGTATCGGAAAAATCTTTAGTCTTCATCGTCACCTGAACTTTTTATTTCGGAATGATGACTTTAAAATTTAAAATCATATATTTCAATAAAAGGAGATCAAATAATGTTTTATTTATTAGTGATTGTATTATTGATGTATGGAGCTTACTTAATGAGGTAAAAAGAGAAAAAAATTTAAAGATTCACAAACATAACTGGATAAAATCCAAATTTTCATTATTTCCCTTATCACATAACTGGATAAAATTCAAATTTTGATCTTTTCTGAGTCATATCTTATCCTTCTACGTAGACCTATTATTCCTTAAAGGGGAAGTTCACCCTGAAGAAAACTTTGTTGTAAAAATAGCAGAAAAAATAGTAAAAAATATTGGTGAAGGTTTGAGGAAAATCTGTTAAAGAGTAAGAAAGTTATTAGAGTTCTCAGTTTTGGATTTGTGACGTCATTAACGAGCAGCTGCCCCATGTGTTATGTAATATAAAATGCATGAATTTCAAATTTTGTATGGTTCCTGATGACTTAATTTTGTTTTCTATTCATGATCGTGTGTAAAATGATTTGTCTATTGATATACAAAAGGTACAGTGAAAACCATTTTCAATTTTCTGAGAAAATGACATTTCATTGATTTTTTACCATTCGCTATGTAGAAATGCTGCTCGCATATGACGTCACAAATCAAATAATTGAAATTCTAATAACTTTTCAATTATTTAATGAATTTTTCTCAAACCTTCGGCAATATTTTTTAGTATTATTTCTGCTATATATACAATAAACTTTTTGTCAGGGTGAACTTCCCCTTTAAATAGTACTTACCTTTGCCAGTGATTTGATGCTAGCGTGTGTTCCAGCAGGTACTGGTGGCACTATGAAGTAAATTATCCCCCACTAAAATTTTCAGGTGCCCAGTCCCCGCCTGTTTTCGACACCTTAACCCGGGGTGAGTAAAACTCGTGATGACTGGGACCTAATGACCACCTTGCAAATGACATTGTTCATTTAATCTCTGTTTCTTTCTCTTTATCCTTTGTATAGTTTGTTAAGTGCGGTTTTGCAGGGACCAACTTTCCCTCTCACATCTTTCCTTCACTGGTTGGAAGGCCTATTATCAGATCAACTGCTAAAGTTGGTGATATAGAAATCAAGGTGAGTAACTGAGTAACCACTCTTTCAATCATCGAGTCAAAGATCTATCCTGAAATTTCAATTTTTAGGCATTTTAAGTGTAAAAAAAAGAGGGAAATATTCAGATTTGACTCACTTTAATGTAAGTATTTATCAATGGCCAATGTTTTATTTTGAACATTCTTTCACAGTTGGCCATCGCTTAAATAGTCTACATGTACATGTACATATAAAGTAATTCAGTTTAAAGAAGGACCCTTCAAATAAAACTCATAGCAAAAGAGATATATTGTGATTGAAACTACTATTCTTTTTCGCAATTATCATGCACATGATTGTCCTTTGACAGTGTGACAGTAAGTAAGAATATTTGGTGTTCTTTAAGTGGTTCATTGGCTCATACCTTTTACTGGTAAAGCAAAGCCAAAACAGTATTGACCCTTCCTGTTATTCGAAATGTTACCAATAGATTCTTAAAGCACAGCTCTGGCTTCGAACATTACATGTAACTTATTGAAATGGTAATTAGTAATGGGTATCAAATAAAAAAAGAAAAAGAATTAGAACGAGGGAAGATAAATGCAAATTTACATAGCTTTTTTCTTCAGTTTTTGGCAGGATATAATAGACGGGTCGATATACGGTTTGACCCGGAACAAATTGCAACAAATGATTTTTCAACTGTTTCTGGCAGTATTTGACCTCAGGAAAAACATACTAAAAATCTACCAAAATCTGCACATGGGAAAGTGGTTATTTTCAAGATGGCGTCCAAGATAGCCGCCATTCACTGAAAATGGATATAAGTCACTCATTATCCACCCTAGAATCCTATTTGATTTCATATTCCATGGTACAGTGGGTAAACGAATTTGTTGAAACAAGTTAGAGTGAATATTAGCAATCTAGGGTACCAGAAAAATCCAAGATGGCGCCCAAAATGGCTGCCGTGGGCTAAAAAATCCTCCCATTGGCAATGCGACCAAGATCTGTGATGTCAGTCACGTACAACTCCCTCATTACTTTAGTACTTATTTCACTTATATTCTCACTTTTATAGAGTCTATCACAAGGTGAGGTGTTCTTTTTATGAGAGGACAAGTACAGAGGTTTCACAACATTATATCATTGATGAATCGTTTGTCATATGATTAGAATGAGCAAAAAGAGATGTTTTGGGGTATATTTTCAGTGTCCAAAAGGGGAGAGTTGTTCATCTGTGACATCATAGATCTTGGTCGCATTGCCAATAGGAGGATCTCCATAGCATTAGTGATCTCGACATTCAAATGCTCATAACTCTTCTATTGCTAGTCCTATTTTACTCAAACTTTTGTTGATCTTATTCTTTGATTTTTCTGCTTTCACAAAAGCTAACTTGCTCCAAGAGTTTCATTCTCCTTTAAGTGGCTTTAATTTGGTATCTATTCAATGGTTTTACTGGCGAAGTAGTACATCGGGACAAGTTACAAGGATAGTCAGTGGTCTGGTGTGTCCAAAAGTCCAAGATGGCTTCCAAAAATTGAGTTTAAAATGGCTGTTAATGCTTAAAATGGACATAGCTCATATCACATCCACCTGAGAGATATGATTTTGGTGTCTAGACCATGGTTTCAATGGTCAAATAATACACTGGGATAAGTTACAAGGACAGTCAGTGGTCCGATATGTTCAAAAATGCAAGATGGCTTCCAAAAATGGAGTAAAAAAATGATGTTGCTACTTTAAAAAACAAACATAGTTTTTTCATTATCCGGGAATATGATTTTGTGCCTACACCAAGGTTAAATGGGTCAAATAATACATTGGGATAAGTTGCAAGGACGATGGGTGGTCAAGTATGTCCAAAAGTCCACGGTGGCTTTAAAAAATAGTATAAATTAGCCGCGCTGGTATTTACAAAATGGACAAAGTTCATGTAATATCCGTCAAGGGCATATGATTTTGATGACTAATCCATTGTTTTAAAGTCAGAAAATTAGTTACAATGACAGTCAGTTGACTAGTATGTCAAAAATCCTAGATGGCTTCCAAAAATCGGAATTTTAAAATCACCGCTTCTACTTTAAATTGACATACCGGTACTTCATTTAAAATCCACCAAGGAAATATAATTTCGGTGTCCACACTATGGTTTCATGGTTAAAATAATACGTTTGGACTGGTTGCATTGATATGCAGTTGTCCAATTTGCCTAAATATCCAAGAGGGTTTTCAAAAAAGGCATCTGAAACGACTCATATCACTCAATAGTGGTAAGAGTTCTACAATATCTACATGTATCCAGGGCTCCACACTAACCCATTTTTTCTACTGGTCCAACCTATTCATGTCGGACCAGTAGATACCCAGTTTTTCAAATTTTTACTGGTCCGAACCTAAAATCTACTGGTCCCAAAATATAATGAAAACATTAAAAAAGGCGCAATTTTATTTTTCTAGCGTTTTGTTACCCCCCCCCAAAAAAAAAAAAAATGAAGGAATGAAGGACAAAAAGAAAGCAAGACAGAAACGAAGAAAGAAAGGAAAGAAAGAATAAAAGAAAGGAAGGAAGGAAGAAAAAAAAAGAAAAGGTAAAGAAAGGATAGATGTGAAGGAAGGGAAAAAAAGAAAGAACTAAAGAAGGAAAGGAAGGAAGGAGTAAAGAAGGAACAAAAATAAGAAAGAAAGAAAAGAAAAAAGAAATGAAGCAAGCAATACAGAAAGTAGTAAAGGAAAGAAAGAAGCAATAAAAAAGAAAGGGTAAAAGGAGAGATGGAAAGAAGGACAAAAGAAAGAAAGAGAGGAAGGAAGGAATTAAGGAAGAAATAAAGGAAAGGTAAAATGATAGACAGAAGGAAAGAAATAAAGGAAGGAAGGGAAGGAAATAAGCAAGCAATATAAAACAAGAAAAGATGAAAGGGAGAAAAAAGAAGGACTGAGAGACAAAGAAAGGAAGGAATGAAAGAATAAAGGAGAGAAAGGAAGCAAGCAGTCAAAAAAAAAGGAAAGGTAAAAGGATAGATTTAACAAAGGGAAAAAGGAAAGAACAAGACAGATAGACAAAAGGAAGGAATGAATTTAAGAGAGAGAGAGGGCTGAAAGAAGGAAGAAATAAAAAAATAAAAAACAAGAAAGGGTAAATAAATGATGGATGGATGGAAGGAAGAAAGAAAGAAACAAAGAATGAAGGAAAGAAAAGGGTAAAAAGAAGGAAGGAAAGAAAGGAAGAAGAGAAGAGATGAATATAGGATGGATGGACTCAAGAATTAAAGAAAGGAAAATATCACACACACACACACACAAAAAAAGAGAGAGAGAAAAAAGAAATAGAGAAAAAAATGACAGAGTTACTCCAAATTTTAGGAAATATGGACATTATAAGAGCCTTTCATGAGTATGAATCGTGAATTTTGACAGTTCTGTGAGAGATTTCTGCCAGAGTTTAGCCAAGCTTCGTTCGCGCAGCCAGTAGAGAATTTACCACGTGGGTTGTGTGGCTGGCTACATGTACACTGTATGCTACTTTAGTAACACTTGCGTGCGATTCATTCTGTGTGTATTCTGTGTGTGAATGACAGAATTTAACGGGGGGAAATGGTTTGCAGTGAATTTGACCATTTCTAGAAAAGTTATTGGCTCAACAATGGTTTTTATTACTGGTCATGTCGGACCCTTAAATCTTGCTATTTTTGGAAAAATTACTGTCCCGACAATGATATTTTTTACTGGTCATGTCGGACCAGTAAATCTTCCTATTTCTGAAAATCTACTGGCCCGACAGCGATTTTTACCGGTCTGGGACCGTCGGACCGGCGCTAGTGTCGAGCCCTGATGTATCTGTAAGAAATAATGTTGGTGTCTAAATTGTGGTAGGAAAGGTCAAATAATACATTCGAACAAGTAACAATGATGGTTACTATTCCATTTTGTCAAAAAATCCATGATGGATTCTAAAATTTTATCAGAATGGGTGCTGTTACCAACTCATGAAACAATATGATAACTTATCCCTATGTATTTAAGTGTAGGCACCAATATTATTTCTCACGAGTGGATATTGTAGGAACTAATATGTCCATTTTTAAGTAACGGCAGTCACTTTAGAACCCATTTTTTAAAGCTAACTTGGATTTCAAGGCAAAATGGATAACTGCATATCATGGTTACCAGTCCCAAAGTATTCTTTGACCCTTGAAACCCTAGTGTAGAACAAAAATAATATCCCCAAGGTGTATTTGTAATGTTCTATATCCACTTTTGAGTAACAACAGTCATTTAAGACCCCAATTTTTAAAGCCATCTTCGATTTTTGGACATACCTGACACATGACTGTCCTTTCAACTTAACCAAAATGTATTACTTAACCCTTTAAACTCTAGTGTAGACAGCAAAATCATACCTCCAAGATGTATTTCTAATAAACTATTAGGGACAGTGATTTTCCGTTTCAAAAAATTGCCTTTTCCGTTTCAGAAAATCTCAAATTCCGTTTCAGCATGTCAGAAAACGGAAATTCCGTTTCCCCATAGACTTTGTACACACGGAAAAAACTGACAATTCCGTTTACACATTAAATAGCAAAATCACAACACGCACACTCGCACTGGTCAAAATTAGTATCTGCTACTGTACCAACAACACAGTAAAATCCGTTCTAATCGGATCTATGCGGGTGCATAAAATATTTTTACACACCCATTTTGCATGTATACATCCTCACCTTTCATATTATTAGCATAAATAATAAATAGCATTTCACGGTGAAATGATATTTCATCGATAATTTTGGGGTTTTTTGGACATCGTTATCATCAACCAACGGCTTTTGCCAATCCCCCATCTTGGATTCTAAGACCACGATATCGTGCTGTTACATCTTCAAACGTAGAGGGCAGCAACACACGACCGTGTACATGTAGTTGAACGATATGTGTGCATGTGAAGCCCAACCCGGGCGGCCGGGTACGGTGCGGGGTACAATCGAGTGTGCTGATGTCGAGTGCAGTCACGATGGTGAATTGTCATGATAGTAGCGAAGTGAGATCGTGTTTTCTGGGGTTTTTTTGGCCATTTAATATTCTCATTTTCTTGTGATTTTTGAGTAATTTCTGTTGCTATTCTGTGTATTTTGAGGGAAAATACGTTTTTTGTGATTTTCCGTTTGAAATGCCACTTTCCGTTTCAAAAGGCCCTTTCCGTGAATTCCGTCCGTTTTCCGCGATCGCGGAAAATCACTGTCCCTAAACTATGTATACTTTTAAGTAACAACAGTCAATTTACACCCCATTTTTTGAAAAGTCATCTTAGATTTTTTAACATACACACATTCGACTGGTCTTGTAACTTACCCTAGTGTATTACCTGACCCTTTATACCAAGGTTTAGATATCAAATTCGTATTCCCCAGACAGATATTGAACAAACCATGTCCTTTTATAAGTAACATCAGACATTTTTTACTCCGTTTTTTGACGCCATCTTGTAATTTTTTAACATACACACATTTGACTGGTCTTGTAACTTACCCTAGTGTATTACCTGACCCTTTATACCAAGGTTTAGATATCAAATTTGTATTCCCCAGACAGATATTAAACAAACTATGTCCTTTGATAAGTAACATCAGACATTTTTTACTCCATTTTTGGACGCCATCTTGTAATTGTGAACATACTAGACCACTGACTGTCATTGTAACTTGACCTACAGTATCGCTCGAAATAAAGTTGACAGATAACGCACGTGAAACGCGCTAACCGATGTGGGTCTGACTATCGCAATATTCACGCGCGTGAACGTCAGGCCAGTCTGTGGCAGATATCGCCGTGTTCTTGCCGGTGATTCGGCGCACGGCCACGGCCGCGAACTACTGTCTCGAGCTGCGATAATTATCGCGATAGGACTCCAATCAGCGAACCTTTTCTATATCATTCGCAAAGATTATGGGCATAGATTATTTCTTTGAATTACATTTTCGATAACTGATTGGCTTGGAAAACAACTCACATGTAGCGATCAGTGGAATCGCTCTGCTTTAGAATAAGAATCTAGAATCTACTCGGCCGCGCATCACATGCCTGGCCAGGCCAGCAAACAATCTTGGTTCCTGGCCTCAGTTCTCCGCCGTACGCGCGCGCGTGCGAAATGAAATGGGTTGATAGACGCTGACTACGAGTTTGTGTGCCAGCGCAGCTGTCCCAAGCAAAGTACTTAAATTGTTAACGTTGAAATAAATTACTCACAATCGTCCCTCAGACCATGGACCTATTACATGCTCAGACCCAACCAATAATTATCCATTTTGTTTCTTCCTTCTCCAGCTCTAGCTAGGGTCCGAGTATCTGCCTGATGTTGACTCTTTGCTGGCTGAGCCAAATCTCAAGGCCCGTATTTAGAGTCACATAGCTTTTTGCATCATTATTATTACTACTACTACTATTATTTCTATTATCATTATTATCATAATCATCGATGTTATCATTAATTCGACCACTATACCGGGTTTTTTTTTCTAATGAGACCCGAGCCCTATAATGGATTGATTTAACTTGCGTGCAATTACACGAATGTAAGCTAAGAATTACCAAAATATGGACCTCTTAAGTGTTAAAAAATAGATTTAGTGATTTTGTTTCAAGCATGATAATTGTTTTGAGGGAATATCACATAATTTACCTCCCTATAATTCTCTCTTTTCTTCCTATTTCTCCACCCGTTATGATAATTTTGTGTTCATTCATTAATAGAGAGTATACTGAAAGAAAGAATAGAAAAACACAATTACAATTATTATTTGCAGCTCATCAGTACGATGCAGCATTAACTTAAGTTTACGTTTGAAACAATAATTGAGTGAATAATTCGTCGAATTAGGCAGTCTTTAAATCAGTTTTCTGAGTATCTTACGTGATGACAGTGATGGTTATTATGATCGTGATGACAGTGATGGGTATTATGATCGTGATGATGATATCGAAAAGAAAGGTAATGACGGTGATCATGATGGTGATGATTGTGATTGTAATCCTAACGATGATGGCAATGACAAGAATGGTGATGATGATAATTATAATGTTGAGATTATGATGATGGTAATAATGATCTTAATAATTGATCATTAGAATTATGAAATAATCCCGAGAATAGCAATAATAGTGATGATCATGGGCGGCGGATCAGAAGATAATATTTTGCGATGGGGGACAAATATTGATGCACCCTATGAACATAGGATATATCCCCTGCTTCGGCCCCCTCGGTGATGATTAATTAATGTTTTATGATGTTGACGGTGATAATGATAGTGATGAAGGTGCCGAGAATAATTATGATAATAATCCTAAAAGTTTGATGATTACAATAATTATATGTCAATGATGATTATGGCGATGGTGATGACATGGCAGTGGGGAGGGGGCATGTATGCATTTTTTTTTTTTTGAGATTCCATTTGAAAATTAAAGGTAAGTCCTATACTGAACAGTTTCACCGCGTGTTTCTCACCAAGGCGAACTTCTACTTCAAGCTATCGGTAATTACAGAGCTGCAACTCTCCAGTTGGTTCGGGATTCCACCCATGAACCTCAAACAGTGAACGAATGAACAATAACCAGGTAACATAATGGCATACGATGTCAATGGACAAAATTGTCTCCTTATGTCTATTTCTCGTAAGGTTTCCATTACAGTGAGGCAAACATTATTTTGATTACATGGTGACTTCTTAAAAGTTGCCTAAGACTAAGTGTGGGATTTTTAAGGGGAAGGAAACACGCTGCATGGATTTTCTCCAAGAAACGTGATTTTTGAAACTTGTAAGAATGATGGTTTTTGGTAGGACTACATTTTTCAAAATTTTAAAGAAAAATTGAATTTTAGGCTTGAAGAAAGGTTAAAAAGAAGAGGATTTGTTTTCACAATTAGGTAATTGGCTGATCTACTTTTCCACTCCTGTCCTTCCGAGCTAGCATGTACACCCTTTACATGATGTCCTGATCCTTACTCTTAACCTAACAATAGATATCGATTGACCTATATATCTTTATAAACCACATCCGGTATAACGTATGCTTCCACACATTTGCTAAGAATTTGATGTCCGACTTTGTACTCGACCCCCCCCCCCCCCCCCCCCATAAACATAAAATTCCGCGATTTACCCCCAAGTTTAATCCTGGCCAGGCATTACTTTTTAGTACCAGAAAGTACTAATTAGTTCAAATGCCCGTAAAAGAATAACAATAAAATAAGCAGAGAACGAAATAAACGAAAATCCCTACTCCACAACCTGAGCCTATATAGAAATAGAAAGGCTCTGCCAAAGATCAGGCAAAAGCAGAACTTGTTCTTGTACTTTGTAGTTGTACAAGTGACTAGACCCTTTCACTCCAGTCGAGACGACGGTGGATCTACCGGTACCGGTAGGCGGTACATTACAGTCAACGGGCTCAACGCGTGTGCAGCCGTCCGGACTTGGAAGTTGTGTTAAACAATTCCACGGCACGCACAAAATTTACAATTTGAAGCCAGCCCTAGGAGAAATATACCAAAATCGCAAACAAATGCATATTTCTAATACCGGAGTATAAATAAAACTTCAATGCATGACCGATTGCGGCCCTTTATGTGATAGTCGCTTCTCTCCAAGACAGTAGTTGGATCTAATTTTAACAGATAGACAGACACGAGTCTTAATATGGTATCTGCAAAATGCAAATAAAAAATCAATGCAGTCGAGCCATAATTTGAAAATTACGAGGAAATTAATTACGAGCAATTAAGTCAAATATATTAGCGTTCAGAAAATTTTGAATACCTTCAGAGCCCGGGGGGGGGGGTGTTCTCACGAAATAAGGCATACGGGGATGTGCCGCTGGAATGGGTCGCTTTTTTTTGTTGAAGAAATCCCTAAACGTGGGGTTTGGTTTTATGCTGGAAATTCCCTAAACATGGCCCTAATTTTTAGATACTGGCCTTAAACATGGGTCCATATTCTCCATTTTTTTTTTTTTTTTGGGGGGGAGGGGTTCAAATTTTAATAAATCCCTAATAATGGGTACCTTTTAGCCGTGGGTATTGGTTTTGAACCTTCAGCCGCACACCCCCGTCCCCCGATGTAGAGGCAGAGGAAACGTTGAAACGAATAGAAAGGAAGAGAGTAGTTGGAGCCGAGGTTGGGCACAACGAATGGTGAAAATAAAATAAAATAGAATATAATAAAAGCCATTTTGTCAGGATTAAAACATGTTCTACGCAACCTTATAATAATAATAAATGTGGACAGTGCATGGGGCCTCAGATCAGCTTGCATAATAGGTTATACCCCCTGGTTATTTTTCCCGTATTTTATATCCCGCCCGGGGAAGGGGGTCTGATCAGGCCAATATAAATTGTTATTACCCAACTGTTGGACCAGCTAGATTTGCACCACGGGGGGGGGGGGGGGGGGGGGGCTTTAATTAACCAATTTGTCTATACTATAATTTTTTATTATTTATGTTTAATTAATAAATCATCACATACCAATCCTTTACATCAAAGTGTTCACAATAAATTTAATGATAAATCATAATTACGAAAGATTGAAGTGATCAGGAAAATAAAGAGGGGAAAAAAGAGATAGAAGGCAGAGTACATACATATCATTTCATTTAAACAAAATTATACTATTACTGTAGTCACTTGCATCGCATGTAGGCCTTTTTTTTTTATTATAACGTGATTTTTTAAATAAAATTTTGAATAAATAAACTTGAACTTGCTTTTGATACAGTGACCTAAATGTTTTTATAATTGGTTATTTGGCCAACCTCTCCTTCCGCCCCCCCCCCCCCCCCCCCCGTTCTGTTTATGTTTCTTTCATTTTTTTAAAAAATATTCTTTAACAGATCCTTACCTTCCTCTTGCTCTTTCTCCCCTCCATCTCCGACTTCTTCTCTGAGTAATCACTTTCTTCATTTCCGCTGACAATGGGGAAGGGGTGCAGCTCCTTTGTCTCCTTACAAGAGGAGTTGCACCCTGATAGGGCAAAATGTTTTCCTTTTAAGGGAGACCACCCTGATGTGCAAGTTTAATGAAGTGCATACTTTCAAAGTAATGACATTTCAGAAACTTTTTAAATTTTGCTGAGATTTGATATAAACGAGACGACACTCAAAACTTCTTTTTCTGAAATCTTGTACCATTATTTGAGAACTCAGATGGCGTATTATCAATAAATCATGTCATCGACCTTGGCACTCTTCATCAATACAGCAAATCAGATGATCGATTGATACACGCTTGTAAAAAGTAAAACACATACATTAATTATTTAATTGATTTATCCTTTTTTTCTCATAACTGTCTTGAAGATAAAATAGGCGTAATGTTTTTTTATCATGAAGACCATTCAGGGTTAATTCACATTCAAACCGCTACGTTTGAGATCTGAGTATAACTTCAATTGAAACGGATTCTTCCTATTGTTGGCTGCTTTGTGATTTTCACACCTTCGTCCATTGTTCTCAAAACGTGCTAGACGGCGTAATTGACGAATATTGATCCCAGTCAGGTTCAACAGGTCGTAGTAGCTATATAGGGTCATTAACTTCAACCATACACCAACGCTTCTATAACACAGTATACGTGCAGGCACATTATGGCCCACTCTAGACCGTTGCATGAAATCCCCCGAAATCACTCATTATGCAGTGACTATATTTCTTAGTTCTAAAGGATCAAGGTATATGAAATATATTTTAATTCCTTTATTAGCACCTCAAAACAATTTTGAAACATGTCCTGATCATTCGTTCATTAATCTGAGATGTTTGTGACTTCTCTTTTATTTTATTTCCTTTTCGCCGTTGACGGAATATGATTGCTTCTTCTATATTTCTTAGAGAATTTATAACGAAAGGTATATACAATATATTTTAACTCTTAAGCACCTCTCGGCTAAAATAAAAGAGAAGTCACAAACATCTCAGATTAAGGAACGAATGATCAGGACATGTTTCAAAATTGATTTGAGGTGCAAGGAGTTAAAATATATCTTATATATCTTTTGTTATATAAACTCTCTAAGAAATATAAAGAAACATTCCGACAACGGCAAAAGGAAATAAAATAGAAGTCACAAACATCTCAGATTAAGGAACGAATGATCAGGACATGTTTCAAAATTGATTTGTGGTGCAAGGAGTTAAAATATATTTTATATACCTTTCTTTATGAGCCCTCTATTGGGGTGTTGCAAGAAACTTGCGATCAATTGCAAGTCTATTCTTGGTCCCTAAATCAATCATAAGTCTTGTAATTAATTGCAAATGAGTGATTGATTGTTAATCTGCTCCTTGAAACAAGAAGTTTAATCTGATTTGCTACAGCTAACGTTGTAAAAATCAGTTGTGAAATTGCAACAGAATATTTGCAATTGAATTGCAAATATTTTCTTGCAACACCCCCTAAGAAATATATATATAAATATGAAACATTATTCCGAAAACGGCAAAAGGAAATTAAATAGAAGTCACAAACATCTCAGATTAATGAACGAATGATCAGGACATGTTTCAAAATTGTTTTGAGATGCTAAGGAGTTAAAATATATATTATATACCTTTCGATGTGAACTCTCTAAGAAAGATAAATGAAGCACTATTCCGAGAACGGCAAATAAGAAACAAAATAAAAGAGAATTCACAAACATCTCAGATTAATGAACGAATGACCAGGATATGTTTCAAAATTGTTTTGAGGTGCTAAGGAGTAAAAATGTATTTTATATACCTTTTGTTATAAACTCTCTAAGAAATATAAAGAAACATTCCGACAACGGCAAAAGGAAATAAAATAGAAGTCACAAACATCTCAGATTTAATGAACGAATGATCAGGACATGTTTCAAAATTGTTTTGAGATGCTATAAGGAGTTAACATATATTTTATATACCTTTTGTTATGAACTCTCTAAGAAATATAAAAGAAGCATTATTCTGACAATGGCGAAAAGGAAATGAAATAAAAGAGAAGTCACCATGATGTTCCCCCTCTTTTTGTGTTCAAATATCACGCATTGAGCTAATAATGCCCGAGCACAATTATAAAAAAAATCCTGTTCGTGTTACCATGATATGACCGAGATTTTTTTTGCTCTTGCCCCCCCCCCCCCCCCCCGGCCACCGACCCTGGCTGTACGCTGATACGCCCCTGATGGGTAGATCTAGACTATCAGAAATAAAACTATTAGAATTTAACCAATTGTTTTTTTTTTTCAATACAAGTGGCCTAACGTTTGAGCGAAATTGACATTTTTCCCCCAAAAAATAAATCATAGAGGTTTCCGTTCTTCGCGTGCATAGGAAAGGAAAATGCTTTATTTTGTAGCTTACATCTTGCCTTTCACACTTTGAGCTCTTCTTCGAAATTTCAGAGCATCTATGTCATTTGCGGGTAGTATTTACTTCTCCCTTGCTGCATAGCATACTTGTCTTCTACTCCGGGCTTCTACTCTGTTTTTAGTGCTGCTGAATATTTTTCTATCAAATCATGTGATTATACTAAAGTAGGCATTTGTTATCATTTTTCATAATACAATTAAGCATCCGCGCTTAGTATACTACACCATCAAAGGGATCTTGAAGACTTGACAGAAACAGGGGCGGGATCCAGCTTCCGCAAATAAGGGGGGGGGGTTTAACCAGTTCCCTGAACTGCAGGTAAAAGCTGATTTTGGTGGTTTCTTTAAACAGTTGAAGATGTAGCCGTGATAGTTACTTTAATTGCTTTACTCTTACATGTAACAAGTTCATGGTTGATACTCACAACACAGGGGTACAACACCCGCGTATTATCTTGTATCCACTGGCGGATCCAGACGGCCCTTGCCCCCCCCCCCCCCCCCCACTTTCGAGAAGCACCATGAATATTTGTAAATGTAAAAATGCTGTGAAAACAAAAGTGTGGCCTCTTTTGAAAGTGAAGACATTTATTTTATTTTCTAAAAATTTATTTCTGCTTGTCAACAACTTTCTTAGACGAAATGTCATAATTTTGGGTTGAAAAACTTTTTTTTTTTGCTCATGGACGAAATGTCTTTATTTAAGTTGAAACTTTTTTTTTCCTGTCATTTTTTTCCTCGGGGGAAATGTGCCCCCCCCCCCTGAAAAATCCTGGATCCTACCTCAAATGATGTTCATGCAGGCTCCACTTCACTACCGCTACACTACGCTCCACCTACCCGACTACTATAGATGGAACGTCGTGTAGCGGTAGTGAAGTGGAGTGGAGCCTGCACGAACATCACTTGAGGTAGGATCCGCCCCTGCTTGTATCCGTGGGTTGGTCTCGCTTGCACAAACTACACGCATTTAAAGAGAGTGAAACAAGATAAGAAAATTGAGAATTCTTAAAAAGTGACACTAGTTAAAACGAGTATATTAATGAATCATGGGGAAAACAACTGAACTCCAAATCAGAACGGATCGAGCTTCATGATGGCACGAGACGAGTGTTCTGGCATCTCCGAGGTCTGGCCAAACCAAGTCACCTCCTCGGAGACGGCTTGAGTTTGTTGACTTGTCAACTAGCGCACCGTTAATCAACCCAAATCGACACCCTTGGATTTCCTGGATTTCGATCTCCGTGAGGGTAGTAAATTTCAAGATATTTACACGAGGTTTTAGTAAAACATCGGCGCGCCGATTCATCTTATTATGACAATCTTCCTGTTTATTGCGCTATTATCGCGTTCATTATCGCGATAATAATGCGACGTACGTCTACGAGGTACTTTTTTTTTTGTTTTTGTTTGATATCCTTCCGCGCTGGCAATAACGCGCGTGAACGTTAATGAAAAAATAAACGCAGTACGGGCCGGTGCGGCGTTACGTCCGTTAATGGTGTCAACTTTATTTTGAGCGATACTGTAGATTATAATTTGACCCTTATAACCATAGTTTAGACACCGAAATCATATATCACAGGCGGATATAAAATGAGCTATGCCACTTTTAAGTATCAGCAGCCATTTTAGAATCAATTTTTGGAAGCCATATTTGATTTTTGGTCATACCAGGCCACCGACTGTCCTTGTAACTTGCCCAAATATATTAATTGATCCTTGAAACCAGTGGTTTAGACACGGAAATCACATCTCCCAGGCCGATATGAAATGAGCTATGTCCGCTTTAAGTATTAGCAGCCATTTCAGAATCAATTTTTGGAATCCATCGGAGATTTTTGCACATACCAGACCACTGACTTTCCTTGTAACTTGTCTCAATGTAATATTTGACCACTTTAACCATGGTATACTATAGATACAAAAATCATATTTCTGGATATTGAGTAATTTATGTCGGTTTTTTTAAGTAGCAACAGCCATTCTAAACTCCCTTTTTGGAAGCCATCTTGGATTTTTGGACACACCAGACCACTGGCTGTCCTTGTAACTTGTTCCATTGTACTACTTCACCCATAAAACCATTGAATAAAAACCAAAATTAAAGCCACTTAGATGAATTGTGGATTTTCAGTCTACGGCATCCATTTTGGGCGCCATCTTGGATTTTGCAGGTACACTGGAGGGCATAAATTCACTCTAGCCTGTATCAACAATTTTTGTACCCCCTAGACCATGAAATATGGACCGAAATAGGATCTAGGGTGGATAAAGTTTCAGTTGTATCCATATTTAGTGATGGCGGCCATCTTGGACGCCATCTTGAAAATAACCACTTTCCCGGATGCGGATTTTGGTAGATTTTTAATATGTTGTTCCTGAGGTAAAATAGTACAAAACACCGTTGAAAAATCATTTGTTGCAATTTGTTCCGGGTAAGGGTATTTTTGGTCGTATATTGACCCGTCTATAATGTCCTGAAACTCGTGAAGCATTTACATGTACAGGCAAAGACATAATTTGCATTTTTAGCATTTTTTTTTAAAACTACTCATGAAATTCCAATGTATCAAGACTGCATTTTAAGTGATTCTTTTGTGTTTTTCTGTCATTCACTTCATGTTACCAGCCTCCTGCTTATCTTTCTTGGTAGTAACATTTTCAATTATTTGATAAAATTCATGGCATTTTAGAGATGATTATTATATCATGCTCAATTTATACACACTCATTTCTTATTTTGTTATTGTTTCTTTTATTGCTTGCAGCTGAATAAGGTATAGTCTGTCTCTCCTTATTTTTTGTTGTTTTTCTTCCTGTTCATTAATGATTTTTCTTGGAGTGGTGTTGATATTTTCACTGTTGTTAAAAGTTTTTTATATATATGTTTGGATTTAGGTGTTTTGTTTAGCTTATATTAATTTTTTACCTTTTCACATCCCATTCCCCTGTTTTACATGTTCATGTATGTGTATTTTTAAATCCTTAAACCTATTTATTGCCAGTTTATACTGTTCTAGTATCATGGTCCATTTTCATTTTATTATTACATTGTATAATGCTAGTGAGTGATGACATTATATTAATAATGATAATTGGATATAGCACCTTTTCCAGAGGATACTAAGTGCTGCTTGAGGCATAAAGGCAAGTTAAGATTTTTGACAATCTACAAAGATGAGTAACTTACATTGTACATCATGCACTTGAATTAACCATATTGCAGGGCTCCACACTAACCCATTTTTTCTACTGGTCCAACCTATTCATGTCGGACCAGTAGATACCCAGTTTTTTCAAATTTTTACTGGTCCGAACCTAAAATCTACTGGTCCCCAAAAAATAAAGAAAACATTAAAAAAAGGCGCAAGTTTATTTTTCTAGCCTTTCGTTCCCCCCCCCCCCCCCAACTAAAATGAAGGAATGAAGGACAAAAAGAAAGCAAGACATAAACGAAGAAAGAAAGAAGAAAGAAAGAAAGAAAAGAAAAAGAAAGGAAGGAAGAAAAAAAGAAATGGTAAAGAAAGGATAGATGTGAAGGAAGGAAATAAAGAAAGAACTAAAGAATGAAAGGAAGGAAGGAATAAAGAAGGAACAAAAATAAAGAAAAAAAGAAATGAAGGAAAGAAATGAAGCAATACAGAAAGAAAGAACAAATCTAGTAAGTAGTAAAGGGAAGAAAGAAGAAGCAATAAAAAAGAAAGGACAAAAGGAGAGATGGAAAGGACAAAAGAAAGAAAGAGAGGAAGGAAGGATTGAAAGAAGGAAGAAAGGAATTAAGGAAGGAATAAAGGAAAGGTAAAATGATAGATAGAAGGAAATAAATAAAGGAAGGGAAGGAAAGAAAGAAGCAAGCAATATAAAAAAAGAAAAGGTTAAAGAATAGATGAAAGGAAGAAAAAAAGAAAGACTGAGAGACAAAAAAGGAAGGAATGAAAGAATAAAGGAGAGAAAGGAAGCAAGCAGTCAAAAAAAGGAAAGGTAAAAGGATAAATTTAACAAACGGAAAAAGGAAAGAACAAGACAGATAGAAGAAAGGAAGGAATGAATGTAAGAAAGAGAGAAAGGGCTGGAAGAAGGAAGAAATAAAAAAAAGGGTAAATAAATGATGGATGGAAGGAAGAAAGAAACAAAGAAAGTAACAAAGAATGAAGGAAAGAAAAGGGTAAAAAGAAGGAAGGAAAGAGAGAAGAGATGAATATAGGATGGATGGACTCAAGAATTAAAGAAAGAAAAAATATCAAAAAGAAAGAAAGGAAGGAAGGAAGGAAGAAAGAAAGAACGAAAGAGAAAGGAAGGGAGGGGGGAGGAAGGAAGGAAGGAAAGAAAGAGAAAAAAGAAATAGAGAAAAAAATTAAAAAAAGAAAGACAGTAACAAAAAAATGAAAGAGAGGGAAGAAACAAAGAAAGATTGAAAAGAAAGAAGGAAAGAAAGCTAGGAAGAAAACAGAGGAAGAGAGCTAAAACTATCATCAAAATAATTTATCAGTTTCTTTTTGGCTCAATTAAAATAGCTACGAAAGAAAGTCAGAAACCAAGTGTATCAACACACACATAAATGCATATGTGGGGCTATTATGTATTCAGACGCTATCACCCGAAACCCGATCTGTTTGAACCAAAACAGAAGTGAAAATTTCTCCTTTTACTGCTTACAAATGACAGAGTTACTCCAATTTTTAGGAAATATGGACATTATAAGAGCCTTTCATGAGTATGAACCGTGAATTTTGACAGTTCTGTGAGAGATTTCTGCCAGAGTTTAGCCAAGCTTCGTTCGCGCAGCCAGTAGAAAATTTACCACGTGGGTTGTGTAGCTGGCTACATGTACACTGTATGCTACTCTAGTGTGTGTATTCTGTGTGTGAATGACAGAATTTAACGGGGGGAAATGGTTTGCAGTGAAATTTGACCATTTCTGGAAAAGTTATTGGCCCAACAATGGATTTTATTACTGGTCATGTCGGACCCTTAAATCTTGCTATTTTTGGAAAAATCACTGGCCCGACAATGATATTTCTTACTGGTCATGTCGGACCAGTAAATCTTCCTATTTCTGAAAATCTACTGGTCCGACAGCGATTTTTACCGGTCTGGGACCGTCGGACCGCCGCTAGTGTCGAGCCCTGCATATTGTAAGGGCAATGAAAAATATGAGAATATGTATTATGCTGAAGGTGATTGAATATGAAATGGTAGTAGGTTCATTGTACATACATGTACGCTTGTAATAATTCATGTGTGTATAATCAGACTTCTAAATAAAACAATATAATTAATAACAAAGCCAACTCAGTGATATAAACAAAAATTGAGAAGTGTTGTCATGAATTTGATGTCATCTCTCGTAAAGTTCTTTTTGTCTTGCCCACCGGAGGTGAAGGCAAGATTAAGGGATCCAAATGCTGTCCATCATCCGTCTGTCACAAACTTTATGACAGACAACTTTGCAACTGTAGGTGGAGCATGGGAAGGTGAAAGGGAGTAGCATTTCATGGAAAAGCTCTTCTCAAATTTTATTTGGTATTAATGTAAACATCTATACCAGATATTTCAAAATAAGGTTTGGATACAATTCTCTTACGTGACAAAGAAGATTGTGATATTTCTAGTTATTTTCACAATATTGCCATTGCCTTGTTTATTCTAATTGCATGCCTTTAATTATTCTGGCTTAACTTCTTGAAATACAAACAAAATCTGTCTGTGAGTCGATATATGAGCATGTTTTCATTTGTTTATGCCTTGATATGTGTATATTAGCCTTTTCTCCTCAAGGTTATGGTGTTTATGTTCATTGTACATGTACATGCTTTTAAAATGTCCTCAAGTTTAATGAATTTTCATTTTCACATTAGTATTACTACATATTCCAAACCTTTTCCCTTATCAACTCCTTAAGCATACATGTATTTTTATCATTTTCAAGTAGAATTCCCTAGCATTTTTAGCAAGTACATTATTGACTGGTCAAAAGATGAAAGTGGATACTAAAGTGTGGAAATAATTAATTGTAAACTTAAGTCATAACATTTTCCAAAACTTGTTGAATATTCAAATTTCTAGGGACAGTGATTTTCCGCGATCGCGGAAAACGGACGGAATTCACGGAAAGGGTGTTTTGAAACGGAAAGTGTCATTTCAAACGGAAAATCACGGAAAACGTATTTTCCCGCAAAATACACAGAATAGCAACAGAAATTACTCCAAAATCACAACAAAATGAGAATATTAAATGGCCACAAAACCCCAGAAAACACGATCTCACTTCGCTACTTTCATGACAATTCACACATCGTGACTGCACTCGACATCAGCACACTTGATTGTACCCCGCACTGTACCCGTACCCTGCCGGCGCCGGGTCGGTTGGGCTTCACATGCACACACATATCGTTCACTGCACGGTCGTGTGTTGCTGCCCTCTACGTTTGAAGATGTAACAGCACGATATCGTGGTCTTAAAATCCAAGATGGCGGATTGGCAAAAGCCGTTGACTGATGATAACGATGTCCAAAAAACCCCAAAATTATCGATGAAATATCATTTCACCGTGAAATAATGGTAATAATGTGAAAGGTGAGGATGTATGCATGCTAAATGGGGTTGGAAAAATATTTTTTGCACCCGCATAGATCCGATTAGAACGGATTCTATTGTGTTGTTGGTACAGTAGCAGATACAAATTTTGACCAGTGCGAGTGTACGGTATTCAATGTGTAAACGGAATTGTCACTTTTCCGTGTGTACAAAGTCTATGGGGAAACGGAATTTCCGTTTTCTGACATGCTGAAACGGAATTTGAGATTTTCTGAAACGGAAAAGGCAATTTTTTGAAACGGAAAATCACTGTCCCTAAATTTCACATATGAATTGCCTGTCGAGTATTTTTTATTTGGTATTGATCTACCAGGAAAGCGAAGATTATTCCTTGTAATTTCTGGAAATTAATTTTAAAAGTACCTCATCAGATTCAAAATAGATCTGATTGCATAAACTGTAAGTTTAGAAAGGAGACCCAAATCATAAATCCATATATACTCTATAAGTCCATAAATCCATATACATGGACATATAACTCGATGATTCTATAACATGTTAATTGGATATTCAGTTGGCTGGCATTCGATACATTTGTATGCCTGTAAGAATGACAAATTTTCTTGGCTTCACCAGAATTTAATCATGCAGACAACATGTATACATATAGTAATAGTAGTTTAACATCAGAAATTGATCTTCCAGAGTCAAGGTGGGAGGGAATTTTCTTAATTTTCTTGGTATTTTCCAACTTATTTAAATATAATTCCATTGACAATATATGGGCATTTCATGGATATGAATTTCTTTTCGCCACACGGTCAAATGGTTAAAGTAACAAAACAGTACCGATAATATGCTTTAAGCAGGCACTTGAATGGCATTTTAACATTTTGATTCAGCCCTAATTTGAATATATATATATATAGGCCTCTACAAAAGAAAAAATTGTCACTTGCCCTGTCGGGCAAGTGATGAAAAAATTTGCTTGCCCGATAGAAAAAACTGCCCTATTTGTTTTATAATTTTTTTTTCATTATGATGGCACTACCCTTATTTTGAAAGGTCATACAAAATAACAACAATTGAGAATCATGTACAGTATAAAAGAACACACATTTAAAAGTTTATTTTCGGCAACGTAGGACTGAGTCATCACGTTTATTTTGAATTTTTTTTTCACTATTTATAAATGGGGCTTAATTTAAGGTTAAAAAAAAAACCTTCACCAAAAGTTGCTAAAATTTCATATTTTGCATCTTTAAATCCACGAAATGGTTATCTGTTTGCCATATTTCCTTAGAATTGTTTTGATTTAGTTGGAAACTATAAAGAAAGCCAGTGAAAATTATTCAGCTCTTTATTGACTCTGAAAAAGATCGTTTTATGATGTTTGAAAAAAAAAATGAAAAGTGGAGTGGCTAAAATTTCACATTTTGCATCTTTAAATCCATGAAATGGTCATTTATTTTCCATATTTCCTTGAATTTCTTTTTTAGATTAGTTGGAAAACTATCAAGAAAATTAAGAATATTCACCTCTCTCTTGACTTTTCTTCATCATTTTATGATGTTACACTCGGTCAATATTTTTTTTATTGTAGTCCAGCATGTAGACTTTCATGGGTTTTTTTTTCATGGTGTTGCAGCATTGATCATTGATCGTATCGTTTGATCGTTTTACACTTGGTCAACACCATGAGAGTCTACATGTGGGAACACAATAATAAAAAACATTTACCGAGTGTAACATCATAAATCAGAGTAAAGAAAGAGCTGAATATTCTTAATTTTTCAGTAGTTTCCAACTAAATCAAAACAATTTCAAAGTAATATGGAAAATAGATGGCCATTTCATGGATTCTTGCAAAATGTGAAATTTTAGCCACTTCTGGTGGTTTTTTTTTTTTTTGGTGTGCATCGGCAAACTGCACAAGATAGAAGCGCATGCGCAGTCATTGCACACATAGAACGTAAGATGTGATGGCACGGTTTTTCGAACGAGGTACCTAGCGATAAATTATTGGTAATTGGCGGTGATTTTACATCAGTTTCCACCTTTTTTTTTACTGGTTTGACATAATCTGAGAGATAGTTGTGATTATCCAAAAGATATATTGAGGGTCTATACTGATATATTATTTCCAAAACAACCACTTGCCCGATCGGGCAATTGACTTTGAGAAATGCTTGCCCGCACGTCATTTTCACTTGCCCCGGGCAAGCGGTTTTGTCGCACCCTGTATATATATATATTATCATATGGTATACGATTATATACAAAAGAAAACAGCTTCTTTTACCAATACATGTATGTCATCTTTTCTATTTCCATTTGAATACTGTACAAGCTGTTATTTTCGCGTACAGAATTTTTCGCGAATCGCGGGGGTCCCGATATTTTCGCGGGTTGTTAAATTCGCGATCGGAAGATGTGCAAGAACTTCCACAACATACTTCCACAACATTTCAAAGAAGCAAAGCTAATACAAATTATGTACTAATCGATACTCTTTTGAATATGCTGATGTGTGTTTTGTACAAAAAATATGTCCCTGTAAAAACAGTTGCAAACTGTGGAAAAGGTGACTTAAATTTCATTTTTTTACCTTTAGATCTGAAAATTCATCATGCCACAGTTTGATCTGTAATCCATAGGGTTAAGCAATCTTTGGAATTTGTGTTTTGTTCGATTCATTTTTTCAAAAAGTTGATAAAAGTGCAAAAATGTGGAATTTTGTGAACAGAATCTTCACCTCTAAAAGCTCTGGTCATGTGACTTATGAATATTAATGAGCTGCCAATACGTGTGTATAGTCAATCAGATGACAATAAAATCAAATTATTTCATGGAAAATACATTTTAATAATACAGTGAGTGAATAAATATTGATAAAATAATGTTAGAAAATAGTTTAGGCTCTGATTTTGTTTCAGAAATTTAAAAAAGTGAAATTCTAGCTAACTTTTTGAATCACTAACTGTACTTTCTTAGCCTTATTTTTTGTACATATAGAGGTGCATATCTGCACAATTCACTATATACACAGGATGTCTTCAGTAGCAAAGCTTTACTGTTAGGGACATTGGCACTGACTAAGAAGTGTGTCAATATTCTCACGTGTTGTTAAATTTGCGGCCGATCGGCAATTCGCGAAATCCGCGAAAATAAAACCCCCCGCGAAAATAACAGCTTATACAGTATTCACTTCTGAAATATTTAATTTGTAAGTAAATTGTCTATTAATCTTGAATGATATTTAAAAAATGGAGCTTGCAAATTGGTGCTATATGAACAGGTGTATGTTTGGTTTTTGTGTGCATGGCTGTTTGTTTTGCTGTGATTTTAAACATGGCTATAAACTGAAGTTATTCAAAAATTTAAATTGTCAGTTCCAGTTTTTGTCTCACCTGCATAGCAGAGTGAGACTATAGGCGCCGCTTTTCTGGCAGCGGCGGCGTCAAAATCTTAACCAAGGTTAAGTTTTTGAAATGTCATCATAACTTAGAAAGTATATGGACCTACATGTAGTTCATGAAACTTGGACATAGGGGTAATCAAGAATTACTGAACATCCTGCCTAAGGTTCAGGCCACATAACCAAGGTCAAAGGTCACTTGGGGTCAACAAACTTTGACCATGTTGGGGGTATTTGTAGAATTGTAATCATAACTTTGAAATTTAATGGATCTAGTTCATGAAACTTACATGTAGACATAAGAGTAATTAAGTATCCCTGAACATCCTGAGTAAGTTTCAGGTCACATGACCAAGCAAACTCCCATCATTTGTTGTTTTAGAGATAAACATACACACAATGAAAAGTGTGCTAAATTGTGCCATGTAACGTCAGCTACCGTGAAAATGCCCATGTATGGACAAGTACTGGTATTCTTATATACCAAAAAACAAACATTAATCAAGTAATGTCTAACTATGCTAACTACAGAGAGGACAGAATTGGCACCCCATTTTCGGTTAAGTCACAAACAAAAATCAAATAGGCAATAACTTTTTAGAATTTCAATAATCAATCTTGATTGGTAAAACAATGCCTAACATTGATTACTAATAGAAGAGATGTGTGGGCTCACAATAAGGGGAACAAAATGAGACAGCAATTTTTGCCCTAAAAAAAAAAAATTTGGAAGTAAATCATGTATTTCATGAATTTTCTTTCCTTTTACAGGTTACTTTGATAGTGCCCAGTAGCTTGCCATTGTAGATTTGAGATAACTAATCTTATTTCATTTTATGATGCGCAGGAAGCCGCTTTTGGAAAGTATACCCTAATTGTAAATCAACCCTTATATTAATGGATAAGACAAGGATACAGTATAGAATATATTCATTTTAAACTTTTGTTTTGGGGTCACTTTTGTTTTAATTTTAGGAAAGAACTTTTGTGTTAGCTTTTAGATGGAATCATTATGCAATATGGGTAAATCAAGACCACATCTTGTAATTCGATGGTTAAACATTAGAAATTATCTTTCTCTTTCAAGAAACCATGCATTAATTGACTGGTGTGACAAACATTTTACTGTGTGTGTGTTGTACTGTTGTTCAACATGAGAAACAAAGACATTGAAGGGTGTTCTATCAGGCATAGCCTTTTGACAAGGCCCCATGACTTGGTAATATTCTTTGCCAAGTAGTGGCTGAAACGAGACAAGGGGTTGAAGAAGAGAGCTGGCAAAATCTGGGTAAACGTGAGATTGAAAGTCAAAAGGTCACAAGTTTCAGTCACGAGTGAAGTCAATAGGCCTTTTGAACCTGGATTTCACTGCTTGCTCTGAATAATTCATGAGCATGCCAATGCGCCAATCCACACTTTCAATGCTTAATTACATGTACATCATGGGACCGATGCATTCCCTTCTATGGTACGTGTTTCATTCATTTGGCCTCCGCCTCACAGGCCGGAAACAACGGTTAACATGATAAATCCAAGTCAGGCTCCTTAAGGCCCAGTGGATGACTTGTTCACCCAGAAATAAGTCTTTTCTTACAAGTCTCGGTCAAGGACACATTATGAATCAACCAGGATGATGTTAGAGATTTAAAACTTCAACTATCAATTGGATTTGGTATTTAATTTGTAATTTGTAAATAATTCTGGATTGTTTTATAGGATCTAATGGTTGGTGATGAAGCAAGTCAGCTTCGGTCTATGCTTGAAGTCAACTATCCAATGGAAAATGGTATTGTTAGGAATTGGGACGATATGAAGCATGTATGGGACTATACCTTTGGTGAACAAAGTTTGGCCATTAATCCAAAAGAAAGCAAACTTCTACTCACCGAACCACCCATGAATCCAGCCAAGAATAGAGAAAAGATGGTTGAGGTAAGCATTTTCTATCAACTTATGAACTTACTGGCTAACATTTAAAGATTGAGTGAATTTTTTAACATATATGGTTACCTGCACCTAACAGGAGAGAAAAATGAGAAATCCTGTGCTGAAATCATCTTTTCATACATGTAGTTGGATATCATTCATGTAAGGTATAAGATTTAATATGTGAAATTTCTATGTCAATAGTAGAATATTATTTTGATATATTTGATCTAAACCAGTGAAGTTTTTTTTTCTGTGGTACATGGGGTCTTTATTGGGGAAGTACAATTGGGACCAGGTTTGCAAAAATGACCGTTATGACTCAACACTGGTTTAATTAGTTTTTATTGTCTTGCCTGCTTAGCGGAGCGAGACATACATGTAGGTATCAACAATTGTGTTGTACACCCAATAACTTTCTATAGCTTCGAGGTGGGATCACCAAATTCATACCAGAGGTCCATCTCCTGAAGGTACAGGTCAAAGGTCAATGAACTTTCCATGACTGGCACTGTGCTGTGTTGTACACATAATAACTTTCTATATCTTCGAGGTGGGATCACCAAATTCATACCAGAGGTCCATCTCCTGAAGGCACAGGTCAAGTTCGAATATGAGTCGAATTTGAATAAGGTCAAAGGTCAATGAACTTTCCATGACTGGCACTGTGCTGTATTGTACACATAATAACTTTCTATATCTTCGAGGTGGGATCACCAAATTCATACCAGAGGTCCATCTCCTGAAGGCACAGGTCAAGTTCGAATATGAGTCGAATTTAAATAAGGTCAAAGGTCAATGAACTTTCCATGACTGGCACTGCTGTGTTGTACACATAATAACTTTCTATATCTTCGAGGTGGGATCACCAAATTCATACCAGAGGTCCATCTCCTAAAGGCACAGGTCAAGTTTGAATATGAGTCGAATTTGAATAAGGTCAAAGGTCAATGAACTTTCCATGACTGGCACTGTGCTGTGTTGTACACACAATAACTTTCTATAGCTTTCGAGGTGAGATCGCTAAATTCATAACAGAGATCCATCTCTTGAAGGTACAGGTCAAGTTCGAATATGAGTCGAATTTGAATAAGGTCAAAGGTCAATGAACTTTCCATGACTGACTGTGCTGTGTTGTACACACAATAACTTTCTATAGCTTCGAGGTGAGATCGCCAAATTCATAACGGAGTTCCATCTCTTGAAGGTGCAGGTCAAGTTCAAATGTGAGCCGAATTTGAATAAGGTCAAAGGTCAATGAACTTTCCATGACTGGCACTGCTGTGCTGTACACACAATAACGTTCTATATCTTCGAGGTAGGATTTCCAAATTCATACAAGAGGTCCATCTCTTGAAGGTGCAGGTCAAGTTCAAATGTGAGTTGAATTTGATTAAGGTCAAAGGTCAATGAACTTTCCATGACTGGCACTGTGCTGTGTTGTACACACAATAACTTTCTATAGCTTTGAGGTGGGATCGCCAAACTTGTAACAGAGGTCCATCTAAGTCATATAGCATAGTTTTGACATGCAGTCTCTTCATGACTGCAATATGCAGGGAGACAACGCTTGGCGTTTGCCTTGTTATGTATAGAGATGCAGTAGAGATAGCAATTACGGAAAATTCTTTTTGATGAAATAATAACGTTTTTATAGAACTATGAGATTTTGAGATAATGTTTCATGATGTTTACATGTAATATCTTTGTGCAAAAAAAGTATGCAGTGTAGCATAGGAAAGCTCAAATAGAGAAGTGTGATATAAAAAGGAAGGATCTGTGCAACAAGGAAGTCAGATAAAATGATGAGTTGTATAGCACTATGGAGCATTATTTTTCTTTCATTATTGGTAGTAAGCTAAGCTGCATTCCTATGATAGCTTCAATATGAATAAGGAAGTAATAACACGGAGTATGTATTTTTAGTCATGACAAAGGTATATCACATTTTCTTTACCTCCTGAAGTTTTTGTGCAGTTGTGGATCTAACTTTGAGTGACTACATTGCTCACAGTTGTGGTTATTATTATCAGTATTGTTGTTAATGGATAAGATCATTCAGATTGTATAATAAATGAATTGAATGAATTAACTGATCCATGACAAATGGATGTTGTTTTAGTTTAAAGAGATTTTCGTCTCGCCTGCATAGCAGAGTGAGACTATAGGCGCCACTTTTCCGACAGCAGCGGCATAAACATCAAATCTTAACCAAAGGTTAAGTTTTTGAAATGACATCATAACTTAGAAAGTATATAGACCTAGTTCATGAAACTTGGACATAAGGTTAATCAAGTATTACTGAACATCTTTCTTTGAGATTCAGGTCACGTGACCAAGGTCAAATGTCATTGTTGAATTGCTATCATAACTTATAGATATACATGTAGTTTATGAAATATGGACGTAGGGGTAATCAAGTATCACTTGCAAGTCTTAAGTCACATGATCAAGGTCAAATGTCATTTAGGGTTAATGAACATAGCATTATATCATTATATAATTTTTTTTTGTGAATACTTATTTTATAGTAGTTTTCAAAGTCAGCACTGCTGAGCTGTTAAATTGTATAATACAGGCGAGACTGCCAGAGGCACTCCACTTGTAAAATTATAATGACAATGATGATATGCATTATTTATAATAGCGCCTGATACATGTACATAGTTTCTAAGTGCTGCATACTATTACACTGGATTTAGCACGGCTTCTCTGATCTGGCACTCAATCAATTCAAGGAATATCTTTCTAACGGATTCCCATTTACTGCACCGGAATGGAGAGTGGCAAATTTAGATAACTCCTTGCCAAAGGGGTGCTGTAGTGGGATTCTAAACCCCGGATCTTGTGGTCCAAATTCCTAAGATTTATCCACTGTGCCCTAACACCTCTACATGTATGTTTTCTTATGTCTCCCTAGGTTATGTTTGAGAAATATGGATTTGCTGGGATCTACATAGCTATTCAAGCTGTTCTAACACTCTATGCGCAAGGTGTGTAGAAAATGAATACTTCAGCCTATTATACTGAACTCTGGTCTGTAGATTGTAAGCCAAAATTTGTGGGATTTCAAAAATGTTTGCAATGTGTATCATGGTATGTTGTTTTGAAAATCAACTAGGCTTTATACTTTTTGTTTTCTGGTCAATGAAATAATTTGTAGTTCTCATTTTCATTCTGTTTTTAGGTTTTGAGTAACAAATGTGCTTAATTAAAAAAGTGAGATCGATGCACATAGTGTAAATGAAGTGCAGCTCGTGATGCATACAAACATACATGTAAATGCGGAAAACCTTTGCTAAGAATGCAAGGATTAGTAGTTACTCCTATTTTCATCCCTCAAACTTATTTTTTCAATATGAATGATACAGCCAATATTAAAAATAAAAATACTTCAAAAAAAAAAAAAACGTTTGTATATTTGAAAGACAGTTAAAAGTTAAAATAATTATACAGTAAATCAGGCTCTAGCTCATACCCATTTTGAGAAATTCTTAGCTTCTGACTTTTCATCAAATGCAAGATGCAATAGAAATCTGCATGTAATATCAAAGAATGATAGTAGCTTTACATCTATTTGTAGATGTTTACAGGGCCAGAATTTTATGTATGTGTTTTTATATTGTAAAAGCCATTTGTGAATCTTCCTGAATAAAAAAAACTGTCAGTAAGATATGAATTCATCATCCTCCTTTCCCCTATGTATAGGACTATTAACTGGTGTAGTAGTTGATTCAGGAGATGGTGTAACACATATCTGTCCTGTTTATGAAGGATTTTCACTTCCTCATCTAACTAGAAGATTAGACATTGCTGGCAGGGATATCACCAGGTATCTTATCAAAGTAAGTATCTACCCCAATTGAAATTAGCTTCTGCTTCACTTTCTCAAAATATTTCAAAAGCCGTTTAACCCTCACTGCAGTGGAGCCCCCGCCTCTAGACAATTCACCACACATGCCATACCTCTGTATAAGATGAATATATGCTGCCTAGAGCAGATGAGTGAAACTCCTTGCTGGAATCCTGAAAGCATCTTTCACAGGTTTCATGCATTCCCCATTGCTTTGTTTATGGTGAAATGTGAGGATTAGTAGTGATAGGATGCTAGTGAGATTCCTGCATGAAAGATGTGGCTCTAACTTTTGGTTATTAGAGTCTTAGCTTTACTAGTTTAGACAAAGCCACCATCACCTCTAACAGACATAAGGATGACTTTCTTGCCATTTGACTAAGTGTGTGGATGAAATATTCTTGCAACACCTCTAAGAAGTGCTGAATGTCTGTTCTACATTTTGTATTTGAAATGTTTTCTTTCTCTACTTGTATTTTTATCCTTGTTTTTGATTCAGTTTTTTTTTTTTTTCAGTTGCTTCTACTGCGAGGCTATGCTTTCAACCATTCTGCAGACTTTGAGACTGTCAGGAATATGAAAGAGAAATTATGCTATGTTGGGTGAGTTCTACAATCAGTTTACAAGATAAAAAAGATTTTCAGCTTAGTAATGAATTACAATATTGCACAATATGAAATCATAAGATAAAGAATGAAGGAGAATTGGGCTAACAATTGTGGAGAAGAGGGGAAAAATTATTAAGAAAAATGTTAAGGAAAAGGGTTCATAGGAATCAGTTTGTCAATCCATTGCAAATGTTGTGCTTCAAATTACTTCCTCAATTATTAACCAATTCTCATGAAATTTGGCACACCCATTGGTCTTGGGGTCATTATGTGCAAGACGTATTTGTCGCATGTACCGGTATTGAAAATTGTGTTGCCATTGTAACAGTGTATTATGGCAAATAGGTGACAATATTGCTGTTCGAACTACCTTCTTCGTTTTTTAACCAACTGTCGTGAATTTTGGCTCTCACTTTGGTCTTGAGGTAAAGATTGCAAGACATATTTTTTGCTTGTGTCGGAATTCATGTTGCCATAGTAACAACATATTATATGGCAGGGCTCGAAATTGGTGGCGGTCCGGGGGCCATTGACCGTCTAAAGCTCCATCGGGCACCCTAAAAGTCAAGTAATAGTGCCCGGGCTCACCACCAGAAAAAATAAATGTAGAAAACCGAAAATGAGTAGGTCTAAAACGAATGAAATTTCTCTCATGCAGAGCGTTTAAACTTATATTTTGTTGCTTACGTTTAGAAATTTTGAAGTCCGTTTAGACGAATTCTGCACTGATTATTCCATTTTTTTAAACAATTCTCCCCGACCTCATTGTAGATTCGATCCACATCGCGCATCAAAGACAGTCACGCTTAGTCTAGTCCCACGCATGCAATCAATCTCACTCCCGTGATCGAAAGTGCATGCACACACTGAGCAAGACTGGTACCTAGTTTTGTAAGTTTTGTGTGTATGACGCACACACTCTTATGCCGCGGTAAATGGTATCATTCAACAGACTGGGGATCCCACCACTTTATTGTGCGGCACTACCGTACGCTCTCAATATGACCGCATATTCAATATCCTTTATTATTTCGCGGCATATGTACGTTGATCAACCCAATGACGGTTTGGCTAGCCCACGGCACTAGCGCACGACTTTCATGGGCTGATCGACGGCCGGCGTATCCGGTCATTGATCGGCCAATTGAACTTGAATAAAGTTAAGTCGTTTCATTATAGTATCAGATTCAACATGTGGTGAGCTTGTTGTGTGTAATTTGGTGATTGAGGACACATTTTGTGATGTTGGGGAATGGACAACGACATGATCACTTGTTTATGTTTTGCCTCATCCAAGCCTCTTGTGGTTTCGTTCCCACTCTTTCTGTAATGTATACTTCTGGGGCCCATTTCATAAAAAGTTGCTATAAATTCTTTCGCAGCCAGAGGCTGAATTGTGGAATCTTTTACAAATCAAAAATATAAGCATTACATAAACATTATAAATAATTACACAATGCAAAATTAAAATACTAATATGATATCCAAAAACAAACTATGAGTATGAGTACAGGATATCATGCATTAAAAGAAAACAAATTAAGCACAGAGACTCAGAGTTTACCTTAGAGAGAGTGACAGAGAGAAAGGGACAGGGACAGAGAGAGACAGTTACACAGAGGTGTGGATCATGAGTAATTTTCTTTATCTCCTTTGAAACAAAGGCTTGAGTTTGTCCTTTTTAATCCACAGAAAGGTTCCACCAGTAATGTAGTGTTTCGCAGCAAACTTACACATACAGAGTTGATACACTTTACAATTTGTCATGATACAATATTTTCAATATGCATGTGATGACCACCTAAACTGCCATTTGACCACCTAAAGTTCAGTCCAGGGTGCCCGGCTGATTTCCAAAAATTAAAGTTAATCGAGAGGCCTGTATGGTGAAAATTGGGTAAAAATCTTGCGGTTCAAACTATATCATTAGTTTTTAACCAATTCTCATGAAATTTACCACACATAGATCTTGAGCTAAAGATGTGCAAGACACATTTTACATACATGTCACAAATTGTGTTGCCATGGTAACCACATATTATGGACAAAAACCCAGGAACACCAGCGGCGTAACAGGAGTCGGTGGCCAGGGGGGGCAAGAGCCAAAAATTTCCCGGTCATATCATGGTATGAACAGGCGTAATGGTGTAATGAGGCGACTATTTTAAGAAGGCCGGATATTGCGTATCGAGCAAAATTTATCTTTTAAAAAAATTGCGAGCGAGCAAAATTTTTGACCTTTTTGATACAAAAATCAAATTTTGTGATAGATTTTGACATGATATCCAGAGAATAACATATTTCACTCTTCTCTCTTTAGATTCCCTTTTTGTCTCACCTGCATAGCAGAGTGAGACTATAGGCGCCGCTTTTCCGACGGCGGCGGCGTCAACACCAAATCTTAACCTGAGGTTAAGTTTTTGAAATGACAGCATAACTTAGAAAGTATATGGACCTAGTTCATGAAACTTGGCCATAAGGTTAATCAAGTATTACTGAACATCCTGCCTGAGTTTCATGTCACATGACCAAGGTCAAAGGTCATTTAGGGTCAATGAACTTAGACCATGTTGGGGGAATCAACATCAAAATCTTAACCTAAGGTTAAGTTTTTGAAATGTCATCATAACTTAGAAAATATATGGACCTAGTTCATGAAACTTATACATAAGGTTAATCAAGTATCACTGAACATCCTGCATGAGTTTCACATCACATGACCAAGGTCAAAGGTCATTTAGGGTCAATGAACTTTGGCCGAATTGGGGGTATCTGTTGAATTACCATCATAACTTTGAAAGTTTATGGATCTGATTCATGAAACTTGGACATAATAGTAATCAAGTATTACTAAACATCCTGTGCAAGTTTCAGGTCATATGATCAAGGTCAAAGGTCATTTAGGGTCAATGAACTTTGGCCAAATTGGGGTATTTGTTGAATTACAGCCATAAATTTGAAAGTGTGTTGGTCTAGTTCATAAAACTTGGACATAATAGTAATCAAGTATCACTGAACATCCTGTGCGAGTTTCAGGTCACATGATCAAGGTCAAAGGTCATGTAAGGTCAAAGAACTTTGGCCACGTTGGGGGTATTTGTTGAATTGCCATCATATCTCTATAAGTGTATTGGTCTAGTTCATAAAACGTGGAAATAAGAGTAACCAAGTATCACTGAACATCTTGTGCGAGTTATAGTAGTTTTCAAAATCAGCACTGCTGCTATATTGAATCGCGTGATGCAGGTGAGACGGCCAGAGGCATTCCACTTGTTTGTGGTCTGTACGCCACTGTGAACAGGATTCTTTGCGGCAGTAGCGTGAGAGTAAAAAAAAAAAACGAGGGGCGCAGTATAGCACATGTGCTAAAAAGCTGCTTTATATAAGTCCCGAGAGAGCGAAGTGAGCGAGAAAAAAATCAACTATTAATGAGAATCTAACTTTGAGCTATTATTGACATTATATTCAGTAAATAAAACCGTATCCTACACTTTTCCTTTGCTTTTCTTTCCTCCTTTTTTGTTGTTCTTGTTTGTAGAACTTTTTGGAGCCATGGCCCAACTCTGCCATACGCAGTGCTGTGCAGTTGGGGTCCGGGGCGGAGCCCCCAGAACTTTTTTATATCAAAGCCATTAAACCTCGCATATTGCCGCTATTATTTTTAATCAAATCGCGGGCATATACAGAATATAGCTTTTACACAACACATTCATTCAACCCAGTTGCGTAATGAACCAAATATTTTGAGGGGGCAAAACATAGCAATGTGTGAAAAATTAGTAAAAAGTTGCCAGCGTGCAAAGCGAGCTGGAAAAAAGAAATTGCCTATTGAAATTAAATTATAATTATGTGATAGATTTTTTCATTATATTCAGCAAATAACACATTTCATTGTTTCTATTCATTTCATTATATGTTGTCTCCTATAGTTTCTTTTATTTCCTCTTGGGTGTGGAACCAAGACCACCCCCCCCCCCCCCCCCCCCGCGCCTGTATGCAAGTGATTGAACGGGGTGCGTTATAGAGCCATTTGAAGGTTATAAATAATGAAGAGCCCCTACTGCGTGGGGTCTGGGGCAAAGCCCCTTGCTTATTTGCGTGAAATTTAGCAAGCTTATAGCACAATGTTATTTGCAGTCCATCTTTCTTCCCGCTCTTTAATTTCAATCATCGGTAGCCCGGTCGTGTTATTATTTTTTTTGTCCCTTTGCTTTGTTTTCCAATTTAGCTTTTGATTAATTACATTCTACCTTCGTTTCCCGCTATTGTTTGCCGTTTTGCCATCTTTTAATTTATTTCCCACCGTGCTATTGCATTACATAGGCCTATTTCGGAATGATTTGTTCTTTCTCAAATGTTCTTCTTTCGTACATTTTCCCGCTTTCCTTCCTTTTTCATTAAAAAAAACGTTTTTCCTTCGTTTTCTTTTCCCTTTTCCCCTTCCCTTTCCTTTTCCTCCTTTCCTTTTCCCCTTTCCTCCCCCTTTCCCTTTCTTTCTCCCTCCTTTTTTTCTTTTTCCCGTTTTTCTTTTATTTTCCTGGTGAAATCCGCCAGGGGGGGCAGCTTGCCCCCCCCCCCCCCCCCCCCGCCTGTTACGCCACTGAGGAACACTCATTGTATAAATGCTTTTTCAAGAGCACAAATTGAGTTGGGTATGAGAAGAGGTGATTTTGATTAAAAATCAAAATTCATTTGATATAATCTGAATTTTAAAATATGATTGTTATTATTGTTTAGGTACAACGTGGAACAAGAACAAAAGCTTGCAAATGAGACTACAGTACTTGTGGAGAATTACACAGTAAGTAATGATTAAATATGCATCAATATATAGACCTTTAATGATAAGTGCAAATTGTAGCACAGAGAGCAATCAAATTTTGTTCATGATATTGTTCTTAAACATGGCCCACTGCAAAAGATTGCTCTTCCATTGGCCTCACACTAAAAATGTAACAACTGAAACTACCTTGCTGATAATCAGGGGTAGTCCTTTGTGTGCTTATCTATGTCCAGTATATGTGACCTTTAGAAGAATTTAGTCAATTTACTATCTTTTGGAAATTTCATTGCTTCATTCAGCTCTCCACCTCAAAAAAAAATCTGTTTACAAAATGCCCGTCAAATTAGCAGTGGATGGACATACAGACATAAGGATGACTTTTCTTTTACAGATATACTTCATGAAGAAAATCTGAAATACCTCTAAGAAGTTCTGAATGTCTGAATAAAAAATGCATTGTAAAAAGAAAAATGTCACAAATTGAACTATCCCTTACCTCTTACAAATTTTGCCCCTACATCAGCTTGTGAGCAAACAAAAGTTCTTCACTGCATTATCAACAACCTTTCACAAATCATAACTCTCATTCTTTTATGGATTTCATCAAACCTTTCAATATTTCAACTAATTTTTCTGCTTTTATTAAACCAATCATAAGGGTAAACTTCCTGTTTAACAATTAAAATTGTTTATTTTCAAAGATGAGATTCAACTTGTAGCTAATGCTAATCAGCAAATGAGATGATTGATAATATGAAGAAAAGGTCACCAGTCTTGTTACACCACCCTGGTTTAATGTAGTGACTAGTTTTATTATGGCTAACTTCCTAGACTAAAGTTGAAATACCCTATTGCTTTACCTTTCAGCTTCCTGATGGACGTCAGATAAAGGTCGGAGGTGAAAGGTTTGGTGCTCCTGAAGCTCTCTTTCAACCACATCTTATCAACCAGGAAGGAGTTGGAATTTCAGAATTACTCTTCAATACTATCAATGTAATAATAATAATCTATCAAATGGGGGTCAGTTTGCACAAAGTGGTCTTGGACATTAAATAGAAACAATTCATAGTTAAACACTTTCAAATTTAATGGGTTATTTCATAAGCAACTCTCATGATGAAATGGTCCTCAGGGGGTCTTTGACATGAGCTTACTAATAGGTCATTAATGCTGTATCATAGTTTAGAGAGGTCTCTTCAAATTTGAAATCAATGTCAAGGTTGATTGAAATATTAGGTAATAGCACACAAATGATGAGGAAGATTAGGTCTGGAACCAAAAATAAAGGCGTAGTTTTCACCTTTTAAAAATCTGACCAAGGGAAGTCAAATAACATAATTGCCAGGACAATAATCCTCATGAAAAAATTTCAACATGGATTAGTTTGTTTAATGAATTACCTGGGGTAGGACCCGTGCTGAAATGAAATGAAAAATGAAACCTTTTATGATGAATCGGAACCCTAAAAAAAAAGGAAAGGAACTGCTTACATGTATAAAATGCATACTAAGATTAGCTTTGAATGTACCTACAGACATAAGGATGACTTTCTTTTACAGAAGTACTTAATGAAGAGAATTTGAAATACCTCTAAGAAGTTCTGAATGTCTGAAAGTAATATCCATTGTAATTAGAAAAAAGTCACAACTTGGAGTACACCTCGTCTCTTCGCTGAATCCTGTATATTGATGTATTCAGTGGTTTCATAGGAATGGATAATCTCTAATATATATTATAAAGCCTGTATGTCTTGAAGTAGATAACAATACGATATCAGAATCAGTTAAAAGCAATGAAGCACCCACTACCATACATGTATTTACATTATTGAGGCCAAGCCAATTATGCTGTACCATGGGATTTCTTTGCCTGGTTAGTTTCAGACTAGGGATGGTGAGATAATGTTCTTTTCTATATCAGGCAAGAATAATATCTATTTATTATAAAATTTAATTCTATTGGTTGAGATCTGTTGCTTTTGTAATTCCCTCTAGGGGTATGAAGGGTAATTCTAAACATCACAAGTTTGTCTTAAAATAATTTTTTTTTATAGAAGTTAACTTCACCATGAAGGTGTTTTTTTTCAGCATTCTTGTACATTGTATATTCATACCACCACTCTCCTGTTTGGTAAAAAAAAAAAAACTTTTTGAATGATTTATTTCAGGCTGCTGATATTGATACCAGATCCGAGTTTTACAAGCACATAGTATTATCTGGTGGTTCTACCATGTATCCAGGCTTCCCATCCCGTTTAGAAAGAGAGATCAAACAACTCTACCTTGAGCGAGTACTGAAGGGTGATACTGCTAAATTATCTGTAAGAACTTCTTTTATTGTAGTTTTTTTCTCACATGTATAGCAGAGCAACACTATATACGCTGCTTTTCTGACGGCGGCAGCAGCAGCGAATCTTAACCAAGATTTATATAAAGTTTTTGAATTGTCATGACTTAGACCTATTTCATGAAGCTTGGACATACGGGTAATCAAGTATCACTTAATCATCTTGCACAAGTTGCATGTCACCTGACAAGGGTCAAAGGTCATTTAGGGTCAATGTACTTTGAAATCTTAAAGTAGGTTAAGTTTTTGAAATGTCATAACTTTAAAAGTATAGATCTATTTTATGAATCTTACATAAGAGTAATCAAGAACCAGTGAACATTACTGTGCAAGTTTCAGGTCACATGACAAAGTTTAATGGTCTTTGGCCATGAAGCAGTCAGTCTGCAAGCCCCTGAGTTAATGAGCAAATGAGCAAGATTTATCCAAGTCCTCTCGTGGCTGAATTCATGTCCCTGCAAAATCTTGTGAATTGTGAGACTTTGTTTCTCAAAGAATTTAACCACTTTTTCTTGAGTAAAATTGATTATTTTTATACCATATGAAAGAGTAAACGTTACTCTTTTATACTGATTATTTCTTTTGAATAAAATATTATGATAAATAAGTGAATTTTAGGCATGAAAAGATGCCTCAAACAGTTTTCTTCCTCTTTTTTCTCTTGCAAATTGTGTTTTAGGCACAAACATTATTGATATCATCAGAAAGCTCAAACTCTATACTTTCTTACTATGTCACTTTTGATATGTGGCACCTTTTAGATGGGTCAGCAGCCAGCTTTTTCCAACAAATGTTAGACAAGATTTCTTAAATTTCTGAGTAGCATAAAATCCAGAGTTCTGATTGGTTAAATAGTGTTTTCAAAACAACAGGTGTGGGTAATTTGATGAGATTACCACATGGTGAGTGTGACCTTGCAGAGGCCCAGTGTGGGAACATTGGAATTTGCGTGGGTGTGTGGTCTCTATGACCAATCAGAGCGCAGTATTCTTGTTTTTAAACTGCTAAATGTACTTGGCCTGTAAAAAGCTGGTTGCTGACCCATCTAAGATACCTCTTCTTATAAAAATTATATCATATTAAAGCTTAGATCTTCAGCTTTATCATAATCTAAAGATTATTTGGGCCCAACCAGAAATTAGGTGTAAAAACAACAAGTTTTGTTCGCATAAAAATAATTATTTTGTTTCATGTTTTAGATCAAAAGTTTCATCTATGTTACAAAATCTTTTTTTTAATCCAGAAACATGACCTGAAAGAATGATATTTCTTCTTTATAATGACACCAAAAACATGAAATTTGGTCAATATTTAGAGCAGCAATGGCCGAATAAAAAGAGGTGTTTTCATCCGCACCAAGCTCATTAACAATGCAAAAACCCTCTAGTCATGAATATCACTT
Source organism: Lytechinus pictus (assembly GCF_037042905.1). Classification (NCBI taxonomy): domain Eukaryota; kingdom Metazoa; phylum Echinodermata; class Echinoidea; order Temnopleuroida; family Toxopneustidae; genus Lytechinus; species Lytechinus pictus. Next base: position 688,587 of record NC_087251.1, read on the forward strand.
GGATAAAAGAAGCAACCGGGGGGGGGGGGGGCCATTATGGCCCCCCCCTTAAGATCTCAGCCGCGGATTGCGCGATCACAACGAAAATTTGCATGATGGTAGAGAACGACGTAATCTACGCAGTTGCATTGGCAAATTTCACTGAATTCATATATTTTTATTTTATATGAATTCATTATGCTAATTTATTCATGAAATCGTATTTTTTGCTCTGATACACTAAATAAAGCTCCTAGAATGCTATTTTTTGGTGAAAATATTCTTTATAGCATTCCTAACAATTGTAAATGAAAAAAATTCTGGTACCAAGACCGATTTCTTATGTATTTTATTGTTTTTTAAATTTCTTATGTATTTCTTTGTTTTTTTACTTTTTGTTTTGTTATTGTTTTTTCGATGGAAATCGTTCCAGACTTAATTCTGATCATAAACAAGGCAAAATTAATTAAGTTTGATAAGTAAAAGTAGAAATAATGATACATTTATGAATTTTGGCTAATACACAATCTGCATTGGATTTGTACATGAAATCACGAGCAATTTAGGGTCTGACATGCACTTACATAATGTTGTGTAATGTCGTAACCGCGTACCCGGGAGTCACAAAATTGGTCTAAAACTTTGCGCGAGACTTAAAAGTAAAAAGTCAGTGAGCGGCAAGGTCAAAAAAATTTGCACAGCAGATATATCGCGAAAATTGTCGAGGGTGGGCCATTATGCCCCCCCCCCCCCCCGGGAGAATTAGGGTTAAGCCCTTGAAGTGTTTTTTTTTTTTTTTTGGGGGGGGGGGGTTGTTTTGTTTACATACTCTGTAGGATTTTGATCAAATGCAATGAAAACCTGTCTCTGCTGATTGGGCTACCCTTTTTAAATATATGTAATAAATAAAATTTCTGGTTTTTGGATTCATTTTATAGTTTGTGGGAATTTTGTATTTATTTCTGTATTTTTTCCCTTTTTTATTGTTTTTTATGGAAATTGGATGGAAAGGAAATTTTTCCAATCATAAACAACATGAAATTAATTGATTTCAATTAGTAATAGTAACTATGACATACCTACCAATATTCCTATTTTAGGGAAAAGAAAATTGCCATTTTAACTGAATGGCAATATTACTAAATTGTACTTTTGCGAGCCCTGGCCATGGAAAAAAATTTTCTTACTCTCTTCTTTTCTTTAATTTTTGTCTTGCCTGCATAGCAGAGCGAGATTATAGGCGCCACTTTTCTGACGGTGGCTGCGGCGTCGTCAACATTGAAATCTTAAAGGTGAATGAAACCTTTGGAATAAGTGGGCTTGTGTCGAAACAGAAAAATCATAGAAACAGATCATCAAAAGTTTGAGAAAAATCGAACAAACAATGTGAAAGTTATGAGCATTTGAATATTGCAATCACTATTGCTATCGAGATCCTCCCATTGGTTATGCGACAAGGATGTGTGATGTCACATGTGAACAACTTTCCCTTTGATGGAATACCCCCAAAATGTCTCTTTTTGCTTTTTCTTATGGTGATACAAACTCTTTATCCAAGATGTATTCTTTAAAAATCTGAATTACATGCCCTCCTATAGAAAGAACACATGATCTACTGATAGATGTGATAAAAGAGGCAATTGAAAGGGGAATCCAACCCAAATAAAAAGTTGTTTTTATAAGAAAAAGAAAAATCAGACAAGTTGATAGGTGAAAGTTTGAACAATATTGGACAAACAACAAGAAAGTTATGAATTTTTAAAAGTTGTAAATATTCGTAATCACTATACTCATGGAGACTTCAAATTGGCCGCATATGGGATGTCATAGTGATGTAAGGCAAGGACTACTCTTCCATGTACTCCAATACATATTATGGCTAAGATGTCATTTTTCCCAAAAGTTTTACTTCAAATTATATTTTTCTTTCATGAGGACATTAAACAATATACTACCTGGGTTATATTTAGATTACTGCCCCAGGGGAATGGATACTTAGGAGAAAACCACAAATCCCTGATAATAAAGTACATGGCCTATGGGAAAGTAGTCTAGTTCTAGACGATTTTAAACGAATCTATTTGCACCACGATATAATACGTTCTATTCCGTGCGTACGCCCAGCCGAGTGTGCGCGCAAAACCGAGAACCTGTACTCCGAGGAAAAATCGTCTAGACCAGTTGCTCTGCGGTGACGTCAGAGGTCAAAGGTCAACGGACGAGTGCTTCATAAATATGCATGAGTTACTTGTCAATCTCGCCGCGCCGAACAACAGTGCAACGTTGTTTACGTTTTGCACGTGTTATCAGCTGTGTGCATGCATTGTACACATGGGATTGATGTAATACTCAGTAGATCTACGTGATATCAATACATGTACACGTATCATACGAAAGTTTGAGATAGTTCATTATTTTTAAGGCTACAAATAGACATTTCATTGTTGGGAAATTACTGTAACATGCATAGGCCTATAGTTATTTCACTCAATGTGCATATCTTGGTTAAATCTGTGGGTATGATGTTACCATCATGATATATGAAAGAAGGTGCTATTGTACCAAATTTCAAACTTCAAAACAATACAGACTAGTTTTTCCACTTTATTCAGATGGAATAATTAATATACAAGTTTGAATGATATATTTTATATTCTTCTTCATCTACACATGTAATTACATAGAGGTAATTTGTCTTAGTATGGGTATTGAAAATTAAGACTCATAAATGTAAACTCTCATTCTTGTGAATGGATCACATCACGGTACATTTTACTGTGGGCACTTGTAAATATATCATTTTCAATGTCTTCTTCACATATTTCACTGTCAGAGAGTATGACAAAAAGGGTTGAGAAGTACATGTACTTTGTACAGATTAGTACAGAGCTGTGAAAGGGATAAGGAAAACAGAATAAAAATCATTAATGATTTTTAAAAGTAGATTAATCTCAGGCTCACAAAAATTTTGTATGCGGATTTTGATGCGTGCAGTACATCAGATTTTGGAAGAAAATCTTTGCAGTTGTCCTTGGAACTTTTAGTTTATTTATTTACTTTAAAAGAACATCTAGATAATGCGTACAATTATTTTTGTTGTTCAGCTACATTATAATCTAGCTACATGTAGCCAGGAAATGATATTGCCAATGATGTACATGAAGCCTCTTCGATAAATAAAGGCACCTTTTCTCATTACATTTGAAGTACAGTATTTATGAAATATATTTTTGCAGCCATTATGAAAGAGCATATTGTGTTCAGATCTACATGTAATTTGCCAGTTAATTAAATTGCTAGTAACTATTCCATTGCAGTGTAAGTTTTACATGTAGTTTGCATAGGCGGATCCAGCTTTTGGCGAAAGGGGGGGGGGGCACACTGCCGAGCGGCGCACATAATTATTTTTGCACTTCACCGGCGCCATAAAAGAAAATGTTGAAAAAGGGCTAAAGTCTGACCCTGTCAAATGCTCTTTTCAAAATGTAGGACTTTCAGTCATGCCATTTTACATGACCACACGCAGATAATATTTCCGGGGGGGGGGGGGGAACTCGAACATATTTTTGAAAAAAATAAAAATAAAAACGATAGAGTAAACGGACCGAGCTGCTCAATGGGGCGATTATTTTTTTTACAAGTGTAATAAAAGTATTTGGTGCACATCTCACATTTGCACATTTTTCATAGTTTTCATGAAATGTTAAGGGAAAAAATGTGTTTTCACAACAACTGATCGGGAATTTGCCCCCCCCCCCCTTCCCCCTTGCTGCGTACGAACATTCCCTGAAGTCCACTTAAACATATATCATTATAACAGAAAATATACATGAATATAAACATATAATCTTTCTAAGACATATATAGAGAGAGATTGAAAAACTTATTAAAGAAAGAAACAAACAAATTATGCATGTTATGTGCGATTTCAAAATCTCGTGTACTAACCCTTTTATTGCGATGAGGCAAATACTTGTGTATATTAATTGAGATACAAGTTTTTTTTTTACTATATATACAAAGGGGCGTCGATCCTTTTTTCAGATTGGGGGGGGGGGCAAAATCATGAATCAACTTTCCAAAGACGCTCGATCACACAAAACAAACTCACACACACTCATATGTATATATATATATATATATATATTTCAGCGCGAGCTGAAATTTTTTAGTATACTGACCTGAAAACAGGAAAAAGGTGCCTTTTAAAGACTGTTTGTAGTAACTCATGAGGAGAATACATATCTCACTACACAGATAATGCGAGTGCCGAGGGCGAGCTGAAATTTCTTTATATTCTGACCAGAAAGCTTGATATCTTATATGCATTTTGGTACCAATGATTAAGATGGGTATCTAAAAAAGACAATAGATGCGAGCGCGAAGCGCGAGCTTAAAATTTTAATATTTCGATCTGAAAAAAATGAGTTTAATGGACGTTTTTAAAAAAGAACAAGATTATATCCAACAAAACAATATGATCGACGCCTCTGTATATACAATGATACTACATCATGAATCATTCGGAATACATCACCAATCCAGGTTTATATATTATCATTCAATTTTCATGTACATGATGTATACATCATGTACAGAATTTAGTATATATTGTGATGCTTTTCACTAAATCTAATGCAATTTGTAATGATGAGTAATTTTATCTAATTAATTTGATGAAACTGGATATGATGGTTATGACCTGAATTCAGAAAGAGATCCTTCAAGACAGAGCTTTGGAAATAGTTCTCCTGTTTTACAGGTATCGTTATCTTTGTATTTAACTTCTTCCTGAGTGATCAGATGAATAATATTTAACTTAATGGAAGATGAAAATAAATCAAATTTTGTGGCGTAAACATTTAAACGTTAAAACAAAGATATTGACAAACTGTATTAATACATTGAAAATGATATTTAGTGGTTTAAGGTCTAACGAATATACGTCTGGTTGCGTAATTATACACTCCCTGTAATAGCAACGGGTTTTAGCAAAGTTTTGGACTAAAATATCGAATCATCTTCATAAAACACTTTAGTAGCTGTCTTACACTAAAGGCCATACAGGTGGCACAACGTGGAATGTGTAAAGAAGAAAAGTGACTGACCTTTTTTATTAAAGCATTGGAAAATAAGATCAAAATTAAAGGATTTGCTCTACGCTTTTGTATGATTCTGGGATATTTTTCAATAACAAAAGTTTAGATTTTATGACATCTGTGTGAAACTCCCCCGCCCCAGTCCACTCTGTAAGGGCATGTGATAAGCTTTGTTATGACCATTCAACAATAAAATGTATAACCAGGTGCCGCTGACCATTCTTGACCGGCGCCGATCTAGATTTGGTTGGCAATAGGCCCTTCTTCATTATTCTACCGGCGCCTAATTATTGGAACCAGGGGACGCTGATTATTCTTGACCGGCCCGATTTAAATTTAGGTGGCGCCGGTTAAGACAAAGGCAGTGCCGATTTGTCTTGACCGGCGCCGATTTAGAACAAGTAGTGCTGATTATTTTTACCGACGTCCAGACGTCACGTAAGATTCAGGCAGCGGCAAATGATCGACTGGCGCCGATTTAGAACCAGGAGGCGCCGATTATTCTTGTCCGGCGCCGATTTAGATTTAGGTGGAGCTGATTATTCTTGATCGGCGCCGGTTAAGACTCAGGCAGTGCCGATTTATAATCGGATGGCGCTGATTATTCTTGACCAGCCCCGATTTAGAATGGCGCTGATTATCCTTGATCGGCGCCGGTTAAGAACTCAGGCAGCGCCGATTTTTCTTTACCAGCGCCGATTTATAACCAGATGGCGCCGATTATTCTTGCCCGGCGCCGATTTAGATTTAGGTGGAGCTGATTATTCTTGTCCGGCCCTGATTTAGATTTAGGTGGCGCTGATTATCATTGATTGGCGCCGGTTAAGAACACAGGTAGCGTCGATTTTTCTTGGCGCCGATTTATAACCAAATGGCGGTGATTATTCTTGTCCGGCGCCGATTTAGATTTAGGTAGCGCTGATTATTCTTGATTGGTGCCAGTTATATGCTGGCAGCGCACAGCTGATAATTTTTTACCGGCGAAGTTGTTGGGAAAAGGGTAGTTAAAAGAAAAGATAAGGAAGATGATATGACATTATTGTGCTTTGCTGGGGGATAGTATTTCCTTTACTGTCGCTAATATTATATCAGTGTATATTTTTTTTAAGCGGCGCCTTTTCTTTTCTTTCCTTTATTTTTATTTTTTCAAGCAGCGCCTTTTCTTTCTTTTACTTTTCTTTTATTTTTTAGGGGGGGGGAGCGCTCCCCCTGCGCCATCCCCCTGGATCCGCCACTGGTTTGTGATTTTTTTTATTTAGAAGCTGTAGTATTAAGAAGTAAATATCTTAAAGTCACTATAGCGTATCTAAGGGGGGGGGGCAGTCTGCCCCCCTGACGAGCCACAACCCATGCAAAGGACGTATCCTGGCCCCCTGACGAGATTGAAAGGCCTTTTTTGCCCCCCCCCCCTGACGAGCTTGAAGACCTTTATTGCCCCCCCCCCCTGACGAGCTTGAGCTTGAAGACCCTTTTTTTTTTGCTTGTCAATTTTTTTTTCAGGTACGAAGTTCTTTATTTCACGGTGATTGAATACTTTTTTTTTTGCCCCCCCCCCCTGTGGAAAATTCTAGGTACGCCACTGTTTCAATTCAATTCAAATTTATTTATTTCACTTCCATCAAACAAAAACAAATTGTGTACCATATATAAACATAAATTTTTGTATCCGTTGTAAACAAAATTAATGATACATCTGTTGTGAAAAAAACACTTAGACAATTTGGGCAACACATTGTAGGTTTTAAATATGTATACTATTTTTCAATAGAAATTAAATTAAGATGGAAATGGAGGGACCCACTAAAAAGCAATGCTTGTACATTGTGGGCCCCTCAAGAAATAGATAACACAACAAATAACAAAATAACAAAGTATAAATACAGATAATCAAATGAGAAAAAATGAATAAATGAGAGGGAAACACTCACAAAATAAATACAAAGTTATCAAAAATATATAGTTTGATAAAGGACAAAACAACCCGTCCTCAATACCTACCCTTCCCCATCCCCCCCCCCCCCCCAGAAAAAGAGAAGAAAAAAGGGGAGAATGCCCTGAGAAGATGGATGGGTGCTGCTGTACGTAGATAGAACACATGCCTCAAGCAAACTGGATTCAATGATGTGTATAAAAGGAGAAAAAATATATAAAATAACCTGGAAAGAATATAATGCACAAAAAATATGATTGATGCCGTAAACAAATAACCGGTAGGAAGGCGGATAAGCGGACAGGAGATGAGAAAATAAAGGAGAGGATATACACAATAATGAGCACATCTGAGAAGGACTTGTGTCAGATTTTTTTTTTAAATAAAAAAAGGATAATAATTATTTTATGTTTTAATTGTAGTTTAAAGTAATAATGATGACTTGACAGAGATGATGAATTAAACTTAATTTGGGAGTATATTATAAGGTTTTAATAGAGATAATTTGAATTTAGTCTTAAAAGAGTTCAAAGATTTTGCATTTGTTATATCATTATGAAGTGAGTTCCATAACTTCGGTCCATCATATATAAATGTGTTCTGAGCCCGCAACGTTCTTAAAAGTGGTAAATGAAATTCACCCAATCGCCTTGTTGGATAGTTGTGAATGGATTGATTTTTTTGGAAACATTGAATTAAATACATTTGGGAGGTTGTTGTTGTTATAGTTATACATAAACTGACCGAGATTAAAGTGATTAAAGTGATATACTGTACGTACAAATATGACCGACTTGTTTCGAGTTTTGTTTTACCGCATTCAGGTCATGGTTCTTTATGATTTTTTTTGTTCCAGAGAGAGTTTACTCAGTCCACTTCAACATATGCAAAATGGAGACAATTACTGGATTCTTGTTCTACTGCAAATGCCAATTATTGTTTGGTCAGCCATACTATGAAAAAACTGTACATTTCAGATCAAACTTGCCAGTTAAAGGACAAGTCCACCTCAACAAAAAGCTGACTTGAATAGATAAAGAAAAATCAAACAAACATAACTCTGAAAATTTCATCAAAATCGGATGTAAAATAAGAAAGTTATAACATTTTTAAGTTTCGCTTAATTTTTCAAAACAGTTATATGCACATCTTAGTCAGTATGCAAATGAGGGGACCGATGACATCATTCACTCACTATTTCTTTTGTATTTTATTTTATGAAATATGAAATATTTTGATTTTCTCGTCATTGTCTGTGAAACAAAGTTGTCTGTGAAACAAAGTTTCATTCCTCCCTGAACACATGTAATTCCATTATTCTCACATTTTGTGGTTCGAGCAAAGGGGTACTAATTGTCGAATTCGTACAAATTGAAATATTGTATTATTCAAACAATAAAAAACACAAGAAATAGTGAGTGAGTGACATCATCGACTCTCTCATTTGCAAATCACCGAGTTGAGTATAGAACTGTTTTGTGAAAAATAAGCAAAACTTTAAAATGTCATAACTTTCCTATTTTACGTCCGATTTTGATGAAATTTTCAGCATTATTCATGTTTGATTTTTCTCTATTTATTAAAATCAATTTTTTCTTTGCCATATTACTGCCATGTGAACAAAGGAAGCAACTCTGTCTCTGTGGAACAAGTTTATGAGGAAATTAGTAAAATTGTCATTGTCATTTTACATGTGGAAATATAGAATTTCTTGTTTTTTTTAAGAAACTTGGGGCCATGTGACTTCAATTAAACTGGCATCATGAAGAGCTTACATAATTAACCCAAATCAAGGGGGATGGTCAATTTTGAAGGATAAAAAGTTGCTACCCTCCCAGTAGGAACACTCAAGAAGACATCGTGGCCTCGGAGGAAACTTTTTAATTCGAGAGAACTTTGTTCTGTTGGATCTTCAAAGTCGTTGTTCCCAACTGTTTGGACATAGGCCTATGTATGCAGGATGGAATCTCTGATAGAATGACGTTCATTTTCCGTCGCCATCACACCATATAAAAAAAACGAAGATAAGTGATCAAGACCTGTATGCACACTATAGCTGATTTGGTAAACAAGCAAGAAACTGAATTTGGAAACCGCGCGCAGTATACAATACACAATACAACCAGGGAGTCTCCCTGATACAACAGCACGATACAGTACACAAATCTATGGCTTATGTTGTGCTGCTTTGTGCGATCCGATTGATTCTGTAATCCATATACGATAGTCTACGCTTATAAACCCTATTGTAGGTATCAGGGGAAACATACACGATACGATTCATTTCTGATGTTTTTGTGTGTTTAATTTGATTTCTTTTATCAATTATTTATAACAAAAAGTCCTTTCTTAGGTAATTGATATTCATTTTATCGGTAGATCACACCATATTTCTCAACCGAGTAATCTTCCCTGCTGTTAACAAAGACTAGCGGCTAAACGGGAGGCGTGTCCACTTTTAACGACTTTCCCTCAAAAATCTGAGGGAGTGACGTCACCGCAGAGCAACTGGTCTAGACGATTTTTCCTCGGAGTACAGGTTCTCGGTTTTGCGCGCACACTCGGCTGGGCGTACGCACGGAATAGAACGTATTATATCGTGGTGCAAATAGATTCGTTTAAAATCGTCTAGAACTAGACTAATGGGAAAGTTGTCCTTGCCCCTTGTCATAATTTACTTACACAGTTGCCAATTTGAAATGTACATACTATTAGTGATCTCAATTTTAAAGCAGCTATAACTTTCTTATTGCTTGTCCGATGTCTTTCAAACTTTCACCATTCTGTTTCATTTATTTTTCTCCTTCCCAACACAACAGTTTATGGCCAAGGCTGGATTCCCCTTTAAGTGAAATATATACTAAAGTAATGGGGAGAGTTGTTCACAAGTGACATCACACATCTTTGTCGCATTGCCAGTGTGAGGATCTCCATAGCATTACTGATCGCAATATTCAAATGCTCATAACCTTCACATTATTTGTCCGATTTTTCTCAAACTTTCGTTGATCTGTTTTCTGTTTTCACAAAAGCTATCTTGTTCTAAAGGTTTCATTCTCCTTTAACCAAGGTTAAGTTTTTGAAATGTCATCATAACTTAAAAAGTATATTGACCTAGTTCATGAAACTTGGACATAAAGGGTAATCAAGTATTACTGAACATCCTGCCTGAGTTTCAGATCACATGGCCAAGGTCAAAGGTCACTTTGGGTCAACAATCTTTGACCATTTTGGGGGTATTTGTGGAATTGTCATAACTTTGAAATTTTATGGATCTAGTTCATGAAACTTAGACATGATAGCAATTATAAGTATCCCTGAACATCCTGCCCGAGTTTCAGGTCACATGACCGAGGTCAAAGGTTATTTAGGGTCAATGAACTTTGACCATTTTGGGGGTATTTGTGGAATTGTCATCATAATTAGTTTATGGATCTAGTTCATGAAACTTGGACATAGAGTAACCATGTATCCCTGAATATCCTGTGCACGTTTCAGGTCACATGACCAATATCAAAGGTCATTAAGGTCAATGAACTTTGGTCATTTTAGGGGTATTTGTTGAATTGGCATCACAACTTAAAAAGTTTATGGATCTACACATGTAGTTCATGAAACATAGATATAAGGGTAATCAAGTATGTTTTGCACACATCTTAGGTCACATGATCATGGTCACGTTGAGTCAATGGACATAGTATTTTATTGTCATATGAGTGTTTTCTTTTGTGAATAATTTTTCAATAGCTGTTTTCAAAGACAGCTTTGCTGCTATATCGAATTGCATTATGCAGGCGAGACTGCCAGTGGCGTTCCACTTGTTACTTATTTATATATAATTATTCATTTTCAAATCGTATTTTTGTCTCGCCTGCATAGCAGAGCGAGACTATAGGCGCCGCTTTTCCGACGGCGGCGGCGGCGTCAACATCAAATCTTAACCTAAGGTTAAGTTTTTGAAATGACATCATAACTTAGAAAGTATATGGACCTAGTTCATGAAACCTGGACATAAGGTTAATCAAGTATTATTATAGAATGGATGGGGAAATCCCTGCAATCTGATTGGTTGAGAGCTATGCAAGAATTTTTACTGGCTGCATGAACGATATCCCGATAATCAAAACGATATCCACTGTAAACAAGCTATCGTCCGAAAAGGTCATTGTGATGTCATTGCGCATGTACTGTTACGCTTGTTTACGTCAAATTTTTGAATTTTCGATCAAGGCAGAATGAATCAAATAAAGGATGCAAAATTATCTGTAAGTACAAATACGGTACCGTAATTGTCATTAGGATTAAAACTGCCTACATACTCGTTAGTTGAGAAGTCCAGACATACGATCTAACGTGCCCTGGGCTGGCTGTGCACAGCCAAACCTCAACTGCAGGCCCAGGCAGCGGCGTAGGCACTGGCCCCCGGCGCGGCCCGGGCATACCGGTACCTAGTCAATGCAAAGCTGTATCTGGCATTTTGGGTATAATAATGCCTTTGTGCCAACATATTTTCAAGTTAGGCATACATATTTTTTGTTGTCCAGGGTTATCAATTGGTCTGCATTACATTTTGGAATTTTCATACATCTGGTAATAAATCATGCGTCCGGTAAAAAAAATCATGCGTCCGGTAAATATTTTCATGCGTCCGGTAAATTGAATTTACCGGACGCATGAAATTACCATGTATCCGGTAAATCATTAATTTTTGTGGTTTATTCAATAATTTTTTTTCCATTCTATAAAACAGATGATGCATGGGTTTATTTCGTGGGTCAGTGGAACTGTGTGCACTCGGTAACTTTGGCATTATGGTCTAAACCCACTCGGCTGCGCCTCGTGGGTTAAACCATGCCAAAGTTACCTTGTGCACACAGTTCCTACTGACCCACTCTAACCCATGCATCATTTGTATACTGAACATCCTGCCTGAGTTTCAGGTCACATGACCAAGGTCAAAGGTCATTTAGGGTCAATGAACTTAGACCATGTTGGCAAAATTATTTTCAAAATCTTAACCAAAGGTTAAGTTTTTGAAATGACATCATAACTTAGAAAGTATATGGACCTAGTTCATGAAACTTGGGCATAAGGTTAATCAAGTATTAGTGAACATCCTGCTCGAGTTTCAGGTCACGTGACCAAGGTCAAAGGTCATTTAGGGTCAATGAACTTTGGTCAAGTTGGGGGTATTTGTTGAATTACTATCATAACTTTGATTATTTATGGATCTAGTCCATGAAACTTGGACATAAGGTTAATCAAGTATTAGTGAACATCCTGCCTGAGTTTCAGGTCACATGACCAAGGTCAAAGGTCATTTAGGGTCAATGAACTTTGGCCAAGTTGGGGGTATTTGTTAAATTACCATCATAACTTTGAAAATTTATGGATTTAGTTCATGAAACTTGGACATTAGGTTAATCAAGTACCACTGAATATCCTGTGCGAGTTTCAGGTCACATGACCATGGTCAAAGGTCATTGAACTTTGGCCGTGTTGGGGGTATTTGTTGAATTACCATCCTAACTGTGAAAGTTTATGGATCTAGTTCATAAAACTTGGGATATAAGAGTAATCAAGCATCACTGAACATCCCCTGTGAGTTTCAGGTCACAAAACCAAGTCAAAGGTCAGTTAAGGTCAATAAACTTAGGCCATGTTGGGGTAATTGTTGAAGTGCCATCATAACTTTGAAAGTTTATGGATAGAGTGAATGAAATGTGGACATGGGTGTAGTTGACAGTCTTAAGTCTCCGTTCAAATGTCATTTATGGTCAATGAACGTGGTATTATGTCATTATATGAATGATGTTTTTGTGAATGATTATTTTATAGTAGTTTTCAAAGTTAGCACTGCTGCTATATTAGATTGCGTAATGCAGGCGAGACTGCCAGAGGCGTTCCACTTGTTTTCTTTACATTGTACAGATTTTGTATGTTTTATGGCCAAATAAATGATAATAATGATAACTCCAGTGTTCTTATTTCTGGAATTTCCTTGTAATTTGTTCCCATTTCTGTCAGGATTGGCAGCTATGTAATTATACAATTATGAATTTTGGGTCTAACATGCAGTTGTATAATTTTGGTAATGAGTAACAGCACAAATTCAGTCTTCAAATGGTGCATCACGACGTTGTAGATTTATCATGTAAATAGTTGAAAGACATACTGGCCCGAATTCACATTGGTATTTTGAACCCATGGTTCATGCAGATTTCCTGTATGAATTAAGCCTAATTTACCACATATAATACAAATGTCCTATGCTGACACATTTTGTCACAGTGTGCCAAATTGACGTCTGTGGCCATAGTTAAGTACGCTATTTTATTCACGATTCCACTGCTTTGAATGAAATGAGTCCCTGTTCAAAAAAGGGAACTCATGAATAAAATAGCATACTCAACCATGGCAACAGGTGTCATTTTGGTGCACTGTGACGAAAGAGCATCAGCATTGGACAATTTTTATTATACGTGGTATTTAAGCGTCATTTATAGTGGGTTCAACCGATGGTTTTCAAAACCACCTTTGTGAATTTTTAGGTTTAAGGCATGGTCTTGTGACTATTGCTGCTAATTCTCTTTGCCCTGATTATTGTTGTAGTTAGTACAGTACTACTCGTCATGTGATAACAAATGATTAGATTCACTGTGATAGACAACTTATTTAGATCAATTCAATTAAATGGGGTTTTTCAATGTTTCCTTTTTCAATGTGATATAGTCCTGTACTTCGTCCAAAAAACAAGTTATTTTCATTGTTTGTAACTTCCCTTTGTTTTGTTTTGAATAAAGGTGATATTTAAAAAAAAACAGCTTAAACTGATTATTTTCCTGCATTTGTTACTCTACATAATTTTCTATATTGGTACTTTTTACTTGTTTTGTTTTATAATCCATGATATTGACCTGCCATTTGTTCGAAATCGACCTGGTCTCTTTATGTATGTATTATATCATTGTCTTTAAACTTGAATAAAGTCATGATTCCACAAACCTCAAGATATTTCTAAAATTTTGAAGACTTGGTTTTTATCAGTTTTGGGAGATAACTATGTTTATTCTTGTCATAAATTTTATTTTATATTTCATGAGATTGACATTAACACTACTATTGGGAGAATGATTAATGTTTCCTCAAGAAAACATCAAGAGATTAGCCCTGCACAATTTTGTTATCCATGCTCGTAACATTTTTTTGACGTTGTGATTTGTTTTTACCTCAGAAATTCAAGCTAAGGATTGAGGACCCACCCCGACGTAAACACATGGTGTTCCTTGGTGGAGCTGTTCTAGCAGACATCATGAAAGACAAAGATTCTTTCTGGATCTCAAGGGAAGAGTACAATGAAAAAGGCCTCAAATGTTTGGAGAAGCTAGGAGTGGGTCCAAAATAGAACCCCTTCTTTTATAGCGCACCATCTGACTGCATACAAAAGAACATTATCTCTACATATTGAAAGTCACTTGCTGCAGTACAGTGACAAGTCTATATTTTTCTTCTGATTAGTGCTCATTCCTTTTACAAAAGACTTTCCTTTTTGGTGCAAGTTTAGTAAAAAGCGTACAAGACTACTCAAATGTCTTTGAAGACAGGTGGTCTGTATCTCTTTTTGTACATACTCTTTTCTATGTTTTGTTCCCCCATCCATGGAGAAATATCTTTTTTTTTCAATATAGTCGCAATATTAAATGATTGATCAGGTACATGCAAGTTATAAAATAGGCATAAATTGTGATTGACCCATGTAGTGTATGATTGTGACAGAGTATTTCTTATCAATCTGTTTGTCTAGAGAGCTCATTTTATCTCAACATCAGGGCGAATTTCCATAATACAACAACTGGGTTTTATGATGATTATGACATGTTGTGTATCAGAGCATTCAGCCAGCATACAATTAATTCACTTCTCCTCAATGAATCTTTGAAAACAATTAATATGAGTCCCACCTCACAAAGAGTTACAATAGTTCCAATGAAACTCAATTTGTGATTGATCTCAATTTGTGTAATTAAGATATTAATTTTAGATCAATTGCAATTTGATTTTAATCTATCCCAATCGCTTGTAAGATGGAGCCGTGATATACCACTCAAGTGCCACAGGTAATGTCATTTATACATATTGCCATAGAGGAACTGTATCCTACAATAGGTCCATATTTGGTTTTCAGAATTCTGTATATCTGTAATACAAAGCTCAGTATAAGGTTGATTTTTAAGCTTAACTGCATTGATCATTATATGCAATCAATTTTACAAATTAACCTAATAATAGTAATAGTTACATTTATATAGCGCTTAATACACACATTGCAGTTATTATTACATTGATAATTTGATCCTGGCATGTCCACACATAATGTATGCACTTTCTCCACGCCCTGAGAATCATTCCAACAAGAGTTCTAAGACTCAAATTCTATGCATACCCATTTAAACACATGAGTGGCAGTGTGGATCAACACCTTGCCTAAAGATGCTTAGGCCGCAGTGGGATTTGAACACATGACCCTCTGATTACAAAGCATGAGTCCAAACCACTTCACCACAGTGCTAGACTGCTAGCACAGATTAATGGTTATTCTTTGTGTTATAGTCTCCTACCAAGGCCCAGTCACATTTTACCCCAAAATTTGTTTAAATCCATGACAAAGTGTAGTACCATTAAATCAGTTGTTGCACCATGGACATGTTATGCCCTCTTTTTATCAAAGATTGAAAAAATATTTTCTAGAATAATGGACATTCTTGTCATTCTAAGATTTATTGTACAGATTTTATACAGTCATATATATATATATGATAATTTGAAGAAAGCTTATTTCATGTTGTCATAGTAACAATACCTTATACATATGTATTGTTGATAAAAAAAAATGTAGGACTTTTTTTCTACCAAAGATCCATTAGAGAATTGAGTAAATGTTTTCCATTTGGTTGTTTTCCAAATATCATCCATTGTATACATGGCCAGAGTATTTAATTTGGGTTTCCATGATATATCAATTAGATACCAAGACTTAATGAATTCACAGAATCTGACGTTTATAGATGAAGATGAGTAGGTTTCATTCTTAGGATATCTTCTACTTAAATGTACTCAAGCACTACAAATACTAAGCTATCAAATATTAAGTCATTAGATATAATTATGATTATATAACTTTACACATTTTATTCTTTGCTTTCTTATTCATTATTTAAGCGGCATTGAGATCTTCCATTTTGGTGTTAGAAATGATGTCATTAATGTAACAATATGAGGTATGTGTGGTTTGTATGTAGCCATTATTCTGTTCATAACTTGCCATATTAGTAGTCTCCCATATTTTCCTTTTCACCAACTTTCTTTATTCACTTTAATAATAATCATAACATTTATATAGCACCGTCTATCTAGAAAAATTTTATTCCAAGGCACACAAGAAAAAAGAGAGAATAACAGAGTTTGAATGGGTATCTTTGTTAATTAAAAGATCATGAATGATTATTATTTCTCTCTAAAAAAAAATCAGAAATCTCCAAATACTTTAGAACTTACTAAATTTACACATGTATATGAATAATGTATAGTAGTGCAGGCAAATGATGTAAATCTTTATAGTGTAAATTGATTTGATATATATTTTGCACATAGATTTTTGTATATGTAATTTTTTTTTATTGCAAAAGGAGAAATGCTCTGATTTCTCCCCATCCACTTCTGCATTTATTGTTAGAAGAAGAGACTGCAATTCACATTTGATTATTTGTATCTGTTTGGTTAGTATATTATAATACATGATGTTCCTAGTTTCATTTCTGTTTGGAAAGATTTTCATGAATTTACTCTTGACTTGAATATTAAATGCAACAAGAGAACATAAGAATAATACATTACCTTCAATAATCTATTAAATTGTGATAATAACTATTGGCTATTTCAACCTATTATGATAACCATACTCCAGTCAATTTCAAATGCATGGCTTCATCTTTCTGTTCAAAGGAATTGATAATTATGCTTTTCAATAATGATAGCTAAAATGTTCTATTTAAAATGATAAAGATGTGAATGTCCTGTTTTATAAAGCTGTTCTCATGACTGTAACCCTAGATGAGATATAAGTAACACAAGTTTTCCTTGGTTTAACATTATGGGAGTGTTAAATCAAGTTTAAATGAGAATATTGAATTTTTTATGCAGGCAATTGTAAAAAAAAAAAAAAGATTGGATTTTCAAGTTTATTTGAAGGGAATGGAAATGATTGAGAATTTGGTACTCATAGAAGGGTTGTTCATTAAGTTAGGCATAACTGACAAACAGCTTTATAAAAGACTACCCAGATATGATCTTTATGTAATATTGTGGGAGCCTTTGTGCCTTCACCTCACCACCCTGACAATGTATAGAGACTTGCTAGGGTTCTAGTCTAAACTTTGTAGTTAACATGTCTGTCACATTACATACTTGTTTGTGTCCACAATTATATGTGTAGTATATTATTATTGGTATTTGCAGATTGTCTATTGATAATAAAATGAAAGCATATTAATTGGTTATGTGTTGGGTTTTTTTTTCATGGATTGTAATATTTTTTTTCAATTGTTTTGAGATCTTATTGATTTCACAATTTTATTTTAATTATCTGTTTGAGTGAATAATTAGGGTCACATGATCTAAAAATCCATTCACAGGAGTAAGATGTTCTTAGACTTTTTTTTTCAAATAAAGCTAAATATGTAAAGGGTACTCTGGACTGAAATATGGAGATGGTTTGAAAAAAAAGGGAATGGAATAAGTGAATAAGTAAAATGCTGAAAATGTCATTTTATGTAGTAGATTATGAATTTTATTTAATGTACATGTATATAGTTTTGAGTATTAATGAAACAGCAGTGCATGTTGGCTTGAATGTATGTAATTAGTAAAGCACTGATGATGTCACATCTTCCTTTCTCTTCAAAAACATCTCCCCTGTTCAGATAAGCTAAAGCAATGATCATCGTACAGAATGAATGAGGAGTTTATTTTTTTCTCTCCTGCATAGCAGAAGTGAAACTAAGGCATCAACACCCTAGGATCAGTTTGTTTTTATATGTCATAACTTTGAAAGTACAATGACCTTTATCATGAAACATGGACATAAGGGATGATCAAGTATAACTGATCCTTTGCCATGAATTTCAGGACTCGTAATCAAGATCAAAGGTTAAACATTGTTAAACCATATATGTGGTATCATTGTAAAAAATATTAACCAAAGCTCTCCAATTGTTTTTAAAAAATATAGGCCTATATATATATCTTTTTCTTCTAAAATATTAAAAGTGAGTAACGTCCTGTTTGTTACCCATCTATATTGATTTTTTTCTCTGTTATGGTAAAAACATGTGAAATGCCATATCTTTGATTTCATCTGATTGAAATGCAATTTTGGTGTTGACCCTACCTTTTTGAAATACAGATGCACTTGAATCATCCCATTACTTTAAGACCACCTGAAAATTTGTATAATACAGCACATGTATTTAATTGTAACATACTGTAATAGTTGCATTTAAAACTGGCCAATATATTATTTGTTGGTGTTAGGGAATTTAGTTTAAAGAATTGTCCAATAGCTTTACTACCGTAATCCTTTTGTTAAAAAAGTTTGAAAAAATACTTTGGAAAACAAAAAGGACCAGTTAAGCTATTGGACAATTTCTTTCAACTAATTTCCCTTTAACCATTCAAATCAAACACAGAATCCACACCAACAAATTAATGTTAATGACAGTTTTTTTTATACAGTTTATTACAAGTATTACATGCACTATACTCGGGGGGGGGGGGGGGGGGGGGGCACTCAGTAAATAATGCATAGTGGGTACGTGCCGCGGAGGGGACCCCCATTTTTACACTCAAATCTCCGTTCCAAGGCATAGCATTTTTGTCTTATTGAGAAAAAGAACAAAGAAAGCCGCTCCAAAGCATAGCATTTTCTTATCGAGAAGAAAGAAATCCGCTCCATTGAGCCGCAATTTTGGTGAAAAGCGGGCGCAAAACGCTGTTCGACCATCGCCTCTGCGCTAGCGCACCCGGCGCCCGTGCCGCCGGGCTAGCTGCATGCACGTATGCTCGTTCCATAGGCAGGCGACCCGTTCCAAGGACCCCTGTTTTCACAAACATTTGTAGTTCCGAAGCCCGTTCCGAGGACCCCCTTTTTACAATTAGCCCGCTCCAAGGCCCCCGTTTTTTGTCTCTTCCGCCGCACATACCTACTACTTTTTTTGGTCGAGTACCCCCCCCCCCCCCCCGGACTACTATACAGAAAAGATATATGTGGTCTTGAACTTTTGCAAAAGATGGTATGTATTCACGTACGTGAATCCCTCCAACTCAGTGTAAAAAGTGGGCGGAGCTTAATCGGATTTTCGGGCCTAGCAACCCTGTTAGCAACGCCTGTTAGCATCGTTTGGCTCAATCTCCATAATGTCTGCGATATTAAAATCCTACGAACTGATGGAATTATTCAAATTTAGTAAGGCTATGAATGTTTATCATTTACACTGACTATCGGTGTACAAACTCATACCGAATTTAAAGGCAATTGCCGGTTATATTACGAATTATCAGTCATTTTGATGAGTGATACAAAGTGCCAAAATTTATGAAAATATAGCGTAAATTTTATATAGCATTTCAAAATCCTTATTTTCAATATCCCCATAATTTTTTGTTGTTTTAAAAAATATCTTATTACATTAACCAGAATTTTCCCGACCTGATAACGTTAATAGATTACTGTTTCTCGGCTTTATGAGGAAATGCCAGACCTTCAAAATCAGGTTAATTTTTGTTATATTTCTAACAGAAAATTGTTAGATTCTAACTACTATACCAACTGTACGCCCGAAGGAGGGTTATCATCTCGTATTGTTGTGTAAATGATACATAACAATTCATTTCAGGAGTGTAGTAATCCATGTTAGATAATCTTTTTCACGATGAGTTTTGTAATGAAGATAAAAAATCAAGTTCATTCTTGGCACGCGAGCCGCAGAATGATAAATGTTAGCGTGCGCAGACGGGGCTGATCCCTAGTGTGTCGGACGGGATTATCTAGTCCCATACTGGTCATGCTGGTTTCGGGTGGTATATTCCACGTACCTTTTCCCCTTGCGATGACCACTGTCCAGTTTTATAGTGCTTAATGTTGATACTTAATCTGTGAAATGAATAGTTTACCGATATCTAAAAATGCTCTAATATACCTGACACATGAATGATTTCATTTTCGAGAATCATTATTTCTTTCGACCTGCATGAATCACAAAAAGTCAATCTTATGGGTAAAGAATGTGTACATTGACTGTATATACTCTAGTTAAAAATGAAAGAATTGTCAAGGCTTGGGAAATATCGTGTTAAGTTTGCCCAATGTCATGAGTATCTCACTGTATGTTAAACAGATCACAGAATGACTGTAAACTTTGTAAATTCCACGGCTGCCTCCACGAACTGGGACATGAAGACGACATGGCGGCTCCTGATTTGTTAAAATAAAAATGATGGCAATATTTACAACAATTTTGAATCATACAACTGCGATAAACCAGGCTCTCGTGATTCGGTGGATAGTCCCTATAACCATTGCAAGAAAGCAAAACATAATTTCGTAATGACCTGGGCTGATTGGCACTTTGCGAGAAATGTCTCGTTTTTGTCTCACCTGCATAGCAGAGTGAGACTATAGGCGCCGCTTTTCCGACGGCGGCGGCGGCGGCGTCAACACCAAATCTTAACCTGAGGTTAAGTTTTTGAAATGACAGCATAACTTAGAAAGTATATGGACCTAGTTCATGAAACTTGGCCATAAGGTTAATCAAGTATTACTGAACATCCTGCCTGAGTTTCATGTCACATGACCAAGGTCAAAGGTCATTTAGGGTCAATGAACTTAGACCATGTTGGGGGAATCAACATCAAAATCTTAACCTAAGGTTAAGTTTTTGAAATGTCATCATAACTTAGAAAATATATGGACCTAGTTCATGAAACTTATACATAAGGTTAATCAAGTATCACTGAACATCCTGCATGAGTTTCACATCACATGACCAAGGTCAAAGGTCATTTAGGGTCAATGAACTTTGGCCGAATTGGGGGTATCTGTTGAATTACCATCATAACTTTGAAAGTTTATGGATCTGATTCATGAAACTTAGACATAATAGTAATCAAGTATTACTGAACATCCTGTGCAAGTTTCAGGTCACATGATCAAGGTCAAAGGTCATTTAGGGTCAATGAACTTTGGCCAAATTGGGGTATTTGTTGAATTACAGCCATAAATTTGAAAGTGTGTTGGTCTAGTTCATAAAACTTGGACATAATAGTAATCAAGTATCACTGAACATCCTGTGCGAGTTTCAGGTCACATGATCAAGGTCAAAGGTCATGTAAGGTCAAAGAACTTTGGCCACGTTGGGGGTATTTGTTGAATTGCCATCATATCTCTATAAGTGTATTGGTCTAGTTCATAAAACGTGGAAATAAGAGTAACCAAGTATCACTGAACATCTTGTGCGAGTTATAGTAGTTTTCAAAATCAGCACTGCTGCTATATTGAATCGCGTGATGCAGGTGAGACGGCCAGAGGCATTCCACTTGTTAGACTTTCGGCCATGCAATCTAAAGCACTTTTTAAAAAATCTTTCTAACAGTAGTTTATTAATTTTAAAATTAAAAAAAATGTAGTTTCTGTGTTGAAAACGGAGGGAAGATTGGAGAAGCCTTTCGGCTCTCAATCCAGTTCCTCTTCCTCCTCCTCCTTTTGTATATACCATCCCTTTATCTTTCTTATTTCTAATAGTAATTCCTGTTTTTATCGTGTAAATATTAAGATTTTACCTTTTATCATAATGGGGATCCTACAATAAGCTTTCCAGCTGTCCGAGATTACTGATTTTAATGCTACTGTATTTTATTTTGGTGACTGTATTCAATACAGTCAATAAATTGATTTTATTAGCCAATCTGGCTAAACACAATCAATTCATCAACCAATCAGTCAATTTTCTGCTGGTCCCATTGGCCCCCATTCTCTGCTACTGAGACTGACTAGGTGGTAGAGGGAGGGGGGGGGAATAATCATCATCTCACCGTGCTCACTGCCGCCCCAGACAAGTGCCTGTTTGATATATTTTAATTGCAAGGGCTTCTCTTTTCCTCCTATATCTCCCTGTTCTCTCTTTCTTTGTTTTTGCGTTCGTGCCATTATATATCTCAAAGATCAGCTCTCCCTATTTCCACTGTCTTGTATTATTCCTTCCCTCCTGTTATGGTCAAGCTCTCCTCAAATAAAGCTTGCCCTATTAATATTTGCCCCTCTGTCATTCTACCGGCCTGCAATCTCCTTTTGGCCCCTTAATTTTTTTTTTCTCTCGGCCTCGACCCCTCCCCAATCTATTTCATCCAACCCTTTTTACTCCCCCAACTCACCATGATTATAATTTATAATCACAAGAGCCTGGTAATAGGCATATTGAAGGTCCTTATAAATATTGCTATTACTTTCATTTTAACAAATAATTTGAGTGCCCCCCCCCCCCCCCGGCGGTCATGCAGGTCGGCTTCATATGTTCCATAATGGTGTAGGCGGTCGTGGAATTTACAAAACATATAGTTGTTTTATATTTTCTGTTTAACATATACCGAGATGCTGATGACATTGGACAAACTTAACACGATATTTCCCAAACCTATATCTTTAACTATACAGTCAATGTTACACATTCTTGACATCAGTTTGACTTTTTGTAATTAAGGAAAGAAATAATAATCACCGAAAATGAAATAATTTATGTGTCAGGTATATTCCGAGCATTTTTAGACATCGGTAAAGTATGAATTTCAGAGACTGAGTATCAAAATAAAACACTAAAACTGCACAGTGGTCATCGCGAGGGGAAAAGGTACGTGAAATATACCACCTGACTCCAGTATCGGACTGGATAATCTGAACAGACAGCCAGGGCGATCAGCCCCGTCTGCACACGCTAAAATTTAGCATTCTGCGGCTCGCGTGCTAAGAATGAACTTGATTTGTCTGTTCATTACGTAACTCATCGTGAAAAATGTTATCCAACATTGATTGCTACACTCGTAATATTTAATGTTATGTATGATATACACAAAATTATGAGATGATAACCCTTCTTCGGGAGAACAATGGTATAGTAGTTCGAATCTAACTATTTTCTTTTAGAAATATAACAAAAAATAACCTGATTTTGAAGGCCTGAAATTTTCTTATGAATGATGGAGAAAATAAGCTACCAACGTTATCAGGTTGGAAAAATTATAGTTAATGTAATAAGATATTTTTTTAAACAACAAAAAATTATGGGGATATTGAAAATAAGGATTTTGAAATGCTATATAAAATTTACGCTATATTTTCATAAATTTTGGCATATTGTATCACTCATCAAAATGACTGGTAATTCGCCTTCTTACACACACTTGCTTATAGTTTCGATATAGGTTGATACATCGATAGTCAATATAAATGATAAACATTCATAGTCTTACTAAATTTAAACGATTTAATTAGTTTTTAGGATTTTAATATCGCAGACATTTTGGAGAGTGAGCAAGAAGATGCTCGTAAGTGTTGCTAACAAGATTGTTAGGCGACCTACCGCGAGAGGGCTTTTATAATGGCGGGCTCCGCTGAGTTGATGCAAAGCCTATAGGCGGTTCACGTACGTGTATTAGGATGGTAATTCTGTACACCATTGCATCTAGGTTGAATAAAATATTCATCACAAATATTTGTGCCTTATTGTCAAACCAAATTTTCAAGCAATTGGTATAATGTTTTTTTTCAAATCTGTGTTGAATATTATTCAGACATACAGCATTTGGATATAATGTTATTATTAAAAATGACAACAGAAAGAAAAGAAATGGGCATCGTCTGCTACATGTACCACAAATAGCATTTTAGAACTTTTATGATACACTTTGAGATAAAGGACAAAAGACTCCCAACTAACTGACAAATAATCTCAATCATATAATACCCCTCTAGTAAATCAGAATAATCCTCATTTAATCCCCAAAGCAAACAAACACATATGAACATGAGGGGAAATACCAGCATGTGCACTTTTCCTTCAGTAAACTAAATTCTTTGAGATAAAGAGTTTATTTATGATATCAGACCAGGGGGCCGTTTCATAAAGCTGTTCGTAAGTTAAGAGTGACTGGTGATCCTTTCTTACGCGCTAAACCATCGCCAATTCAATATACCATTTACCACAAGAAAGGTTCACCAGTCGTTCTTAAAGTCGCTCTTAACTTACGAACAGCTTTATGAAACACCCACCTGGACTATTTTGAGCCATGAATTACTGTCAGTCATCACTAGTTAGGAATCCATAAAACAAATATTTTGATCCTGTAATCACTAGATAATCACTCTTGTATATTGACAGATCACTAAAATTGGTGAAATTAAGAAAATGTGAAGGAGATTGGCACCTGTCAACATGATTTCTCATCTCTCAAATTACACGTATTCAGATTATTATTGCAGTTCTTCCTACAGATACATTCAAGTATTTGTTTCAATGATAATACCACCCCCCCCCCCCACAAAAAAAGAAAAAAAATATTGAGTTACAGGCATAAACAGAAAACATTGGAGTAAAAGGTTAGGATATCCGATCTAGGCCATTGTGACTCCTTATATTTCAGTCTATCATTTTTCCCCAATTTCACCCCCCCCCCCCCATTTTATCAGTTAATACAAATCAAGTTTGTATACATATTAAACAAAAATAATAAATCAGCTAGAGAGTGTCTAACAATAAACAAAACTGACTGATCACATTAAATGTAATATTAAAAGGGATGGTCCAGGCTGGAGATATTTATATCTCAATAGGAGCAAAATGCTGAAAAATTGATCAAAATCTGAGAACAAATAACGAAGTTATTGAATTTCAAAGATTTGCATTATTCCGGTGACGTGTCTTTATGAATATTCATTACGTGGGCTGATGTCGTATCCCCACTTGTTCTTTTGTATTTTTTTATATGAAATTAGGTTTATTCAAATTTTTTCTTTGACAACTGATTAAGTGCATTTGTTTATTACCGCAACTTATTTCATCATAATGGAGACACATCATTTACAGATGTATGAAAAAATGAAACAATTATGATTTCATGTAATAACATAAGAAAGTGGGGATGTGACATTAGCCCACCTAATCATGACGATGTGCATATAACTGTTTTCACAAAATATAGATAATCTTTAAAGTTCAATAACTTCGTTATTTGTTATCCGATTTTGATAAAAAATTTCAGCATTTTGCTCTGTGAATTTTACTCTATTTATTTAGATATAAATATTTTCAGCCTGGACCATCCCTTTAAAGGGTCAAGATTTGTTCAACTTGCTCTCATTTCTTTATTTCTGTATCAATTGTGTTTACACTTTGTACAAATAATCATTGGGTAACACCACACTTGTGTGGTTCATGAGGATGATAAGGTCATAGGTCATCTAAGGGTCATAATAAATCATACAAGACTCTGTTATTTATATGTGGTTCATAAAATATGGACATATGTAGTTAGAAATGAGGCAAAAATTTGGGGGATGGGATTGGTTGAGATATATTTGGGGAAAATTTGGAGTAGGCTAAACAAGATAAGGAAAAGAAATCAGGAAAGGGAGGGAAAAGAAATGTGTGTCAATGTATAACTTCCCTCTTTTATTTTTTGCTCTTCACTCATCTTCTCTTAGATGGTTGCCAAAGGAAATTTTTCAGGTTTTCTGTCCATTTGTCTGTCCCAATTTTCATTCTCATAACAAAAGAACTGTTGGAGGGATCAACTTTTAATATGGTCCAAGCATGCATACAGTAGTGTTGATATAGTGATAGGTTTGGGGTATTAAGGTCAAAGACCAAGTGTCACAGAGTTTTAAATTCCAAGCAAAGATATTCATTGACTAAAGATCCGGTATTTACAATAAACAACCAACAAATCCTCCTGTGTATAAAGCAGAAAGATACAAGGTGTACATACAAAGATTACTAGTATATTAAAATAATATCTTGCTTTTGCGATACCCGGGGCCCGTTGCAGAAAGAGTTGCAATCGATTGCAACTCTAAAAATCATGCGCAACTTGATTTTCAACCAATCAACAGCGCGCATTTGGGACTTGCGATTGATTTTTTGACTTGCGTTTAATCGCAACTCTTTCTGCAACGGACCCCTGAAGATGGACAATGAGCTGATTTGGAGATCATGAGGTCAAATTTCTAAAGGTCAGAGGGGTAATCATCAGCCCACCTAATGAATATTCATGAAGACATGCCTTGAACTGTTTCACCGGAATAATGCAAATCTTTAAAATTCTATAACTTCGTTATTTGTTATCCGATTTCGATGAAATTTTCAGCATTTTGCTCTGTGAATTTTACTCTATTGAAATATAAATATCTCCAGCCTGGACCATCCCTTTAAGATAATATGAGAAATCAACTGCAAACTTGGCACTGAGTGAAGATGGGAATTCAGGGTAACAAGGTCAAAGGCCATTATTTCAAAATGGCAGAGTCATCAATCTTGAAGTCACTGACAACATGATTTATGAAACATTTGACCTTGTCTTGAATGCCAGTCATTGACACACACATACATATATTGATTAACTACTTTAACACACCAGACATGATGATATAATTAAAGACACACCATAAATTGTTGTTTATAAATTAGCAAATTTATTACAAGCATTTCCCATTTTGTACACTAATATTGCTGAATTGAATTTAATGCATAGACAAAATCTGCCTCAGTAGGTAAAGCAATATTCTATTCCATATTCAACACAAGAGGGAGACTTTCACATGGCAAATAAAGCGATGTTTCTTCAATGAGGGGGAAGGGTGACTTTTACAAAACAAGACAAAGAAAATCATCATTTGGCTCATTTCTACAGAGGTTGTTTTTCACATGGAGGGATGTGCAGGAATGCAAGTTTATGACTAAAAGAGAGTGTTGAAAGAGGGAGTTACATAAAATAAGGGGAAGATGGCATCTTTCATCCCTTTGTAAAGTGAATATTTGATAATTACATATTCACTTTACAAAGGGATGAAATATAGAAGGCAAGGCGACAATGAGAGTGAATAAACTAAGAAAAACAATTAAGATATCAAAAAGAAGTTTAGATATTAACTCAGCTACCTGAAAAATAAAGAAAAGTATAGAATTTTAAGTTATGTTTTCGGTTCTTGCAGGTATCATTAACAAAGATACAATGACCTAATTCAGAAAAGCTTGAGAGATAGAGAGTGGGGAAGAAAAGAAAAATGCAGAAAGACGGGTTTTAAAATTTGAACAAAGTATTACTTGGAACAGAAAGGAAAGAGAATGTGAATAGGATAAGAGATGGTGAGTGGGTCCCGAGAAGTAGAGAGGTTGATAGAACAAGGTGGTTCTCGAAACAAGGTGGTTCTCGAAACAAGGTGGTTCTCGAACCAAGAGTCTCGCCTGATATCATGATCAATATAATATGCAATATGATCTTTTGACCTTAGCACCCTCATGGACACACGTGTGGTATTACCCACTGGTTATTTGTACCAAACACAATTGATGAAAAAATAAAGAAATGAGAGCAATTCAAACAAAAACTTGACATTTTGACCCATTTATGACCTTTGACCCGATCACCCTCATGGACACACATGCGTATTACCCCCCAAGGATCATATGTACTAAGTGTCAACATAACTGATGCAGAAATAAAAACAAGTTAAACAAAAACTTTAGCATTATCATTTGACCTTTTGACCCCTATATGACCTTTGACCCGATCACCCTCATGGACACACATGTTGTATTACCCTAGGATCATATGTACCAAGTGTCAACATAATTGATGCAGAAATAAAGAAATGAGAGCAAGTTGAACAAAAACTTTAACATTTTCGAACAGACTAACAGGTTAAGTGATTACGAGGTCTCTACCGAACTTCGTTCAGGCGAGACAAAAAGAGAGAATTATTGAAAAAGCAAAAAAGGGAAAGGGGAAAAAGTGTCTAAAAATGGAGACATACAAATGCACTCACACATCAGTAAGTATTAGAAGATGATTGAAAATGAAGAGTGGTTAAATAATTAAGGGAGTGACTATGAAAAAGTAATCACAATTTTAAAGGAATTTACACATATAAAAAATAATAATAAAGGAGCAAACAATAAAATAAAAAATTGAATTTCTGAACTATAAAACAGCAGCAGATAGTACAAGGCTACAAGCACCTACATGCAGTGAAAATCACTAGTTATAAATAAATAAGAGAAAGAAAGGAAGTTAACAGAGTCCTGAATTTTTTTTTATTTAGTATTCTGAAACTTTCACAACCAAATCTAGAAAACGCAGAAGAAAAATACACTCATTTTATGATAAATAAATAACTTTGGTTGAAGGATTTTGGACATTAATTAACAAATATCTTTACAGTATCATTTTAAGCTTAGAATAATTCAATAAAGAATGAGTTGTGGCTTTTGAAAAGGTTTTCATTGTAGTAAGAAAACCACCGGCAAATAACAAATTACATAAAGCTATATATACAACACTTAATTATTTAAATAATAAAATAGCTCATTTTTTAAATAATATATGGAGTTACATAATTATGAGCAATAGATATCAAGTGTCTGCAAGTGTGTATATACATTAAATGTAATGAGAAGCAATGGAAACTGGAAATAAAAGAAATTAATTTGATACCTAATATCAATGAGGGTGGGAAATAAATCAAGAATGAATGGATCTTTAATACAGAATAATATATGTACAACCAGTGTACAATAAATGTAAAATCAAAATTATAATTATAAGTACACTATTGTACAAAGAAAAGAGTCAACATAGACAAATAAAATAATAAAAGAAGAAATTCATTGAGTTGAGTTCAATGCATTGAAACAAATTTGGCATAATATATTTCCACCTTCGCATAAGTGCAGAATCAATTTTACTATAAAGCAACATATTTTTGTGTGCACAGATCAAAATCAACCTAAAACAATAGATGCTACTGCAAACATTTCCATGCTGATTCAATATTTGAGCATTATGAGCAATTCTGCATTGATGTAATGACATAAAATCTGACTGCAGTGAACTCACTGAGAAATTATTCATTCATGTAGGGTTTGATATCTTGCCCCTTTGAGACTAGTAATATGCTCCAGTCATTTTCTAAAAGTTTTTTTTACCAGAGTAAGTCTATAAAAAAAAAAAATTACAGGAACAATTTTAAAAATGAATTTTTCTAAAAATTGTGATTGTCAAGAGAATATATGAGAAATAAGATTGCAAGGTTCATCAGATATCAGAAAGTAGATCAGAATTTTATTCTAAAACAAGGAATAGAAAATATATTAGGATTTACATGTATTGTAGTCTAGATGTATCATACAAGCATGGATTGGAAATGAACTCATCAAACTGAAATACAAGTAGATCATTTGTTTGAGAGGCGACTACATCACAACTGGTATACAACATACAATGTATTCTCCAATTACGCTGGCTCTAACAATTAACTACATGATACCAGTATGGGACTTGTTCATTGCAATAAATTAACAATAGAATGTTTAACAGTCTCTTCTTTTGCACTAGTATGGGGAGTGAGCTTATTTGGTATTACAACACTCATCGGAGGGGACCTTAAGCCGTCGGTCCTCTGGTTGCTTGCTTACAAGCATTCATGCTTTCTTAGCAATCAGGTAAAAAATCACCACCAATCAATCAATCAAATGTTGGATTTAAGGAGGAAATAATCAAACAATATTAATGTATGATAGTAATGATACTAGTAGTAGAGGAAGTAAAGCAAATATTGCATGTAGAGTTACTGTCTATGACCATTTCTGTCATTTTGAGACTTTTCACACTCAAGGTGGAATGCAATTCTTATTCAAGCATTGATTTATACTTTTTGTAAATACTCTTGCATATTTTTTATATCACAAACAAGGAAATTTTGGGTGATTTTTCAAGACTACAATAATTACCATATATTCTAGGAACATATATTATCAAAGTTCAATTTCTTAGCAGAAATACACATTAATGACATCATAGGTGGGTTAAATTGAGTATACAAATATGTTTAGGGAATACAATGAGAATGAATAAACATTACCCTGTTATAAACTCTTCACTCTCCTGTCTCAATAGTATATTATGGTACCAATTATTTCAAGATCAAGATTTAAAAAAAGGAATACTAATTAGGAGATAAAACCTTGTTTCTCTGAAACTGAATAGTTTAGGTAAACCAACAGAATCACCTGGAAAAAACAGCAATGTGATTAATCACTAAGTTTTATGTTATAAAATCGACAACCTATATGGTTTTAAACTTAAATTGACAGAATAGTGACTATATCCTGCAGCTTGAAAAGCAATATCCTGACAGACCAATGTATGTTCATCAAAATTGAGTTACAAGGTTTTACCATATCACTAGCAATTGTATCTCAATATCAAGTGAAAATAGGACATTTCAACGAAAGCAACTTTTTGGCAATATGATCCTTGCCTGGATACACTTTTAAAAAGATAACATTAATCATACTACAATATAGACAAATAAAAAAGGCACAAAGTGCAAAAGTTCAACACACAAGTTAAAAAAAAACATAGAAAGCAAACAAATAATTCATCACATTATTATTTTCTGCTCCAGTCCTTTGCATCAATGCTTAATAGGCAGCCTTGCCACAAGTAATATATATATTTTATTATATCTATGTATATATATGTACAACATCCCTTTACAAAAGGGTCTCAAGAGTCAAAAAATGCAAAATTCTTTGTTAATGCTAACTGGCAACAACAATAATTTAACAGAAAACAAGCAAACAAAATCTTGAGTTAAAATAATATCCAGTGTATTTAATATTTCATCTCCCTTTTTCAGAATTTCAATAGAGATGGAAATAATGCTTTGGAATAAGTCTTGAGTTGTTAGTATGAGCTTGAGCTTTTGTGATAAAGAATGAATGGAATTTAATTAAGTCCACTACTGGGTCCCATATCACATAGATTTGCAACAATTGTAACTATCAAACGATCAAACAATGATCTGGATTAGACAACACCAATTGATCGCAAACCTTTTGAGACTAGGTCTACACATCATTATCTTCCAAAATAGTTGTTAGCACTGGGATGTTATTTAGAAAATAGTTTTTGTCATCTGGCTGGCAGAAGGGTGTTAGAATTGACATGAATCCCCATTCCTGTTTGTCAGGCAGAAAGACAAACCACACCATACAGTAGCGTGTGCTTTATACCAGCAACAAAGAAAATCACTGGTTATGTACAACCTGCTGCCGTTCAGCCAGCCAGGCTGCTCATATACACCCACCACCCTTGGGCCAGCCACCCTTGTCATACACAACATACGGCCCTTCAGCCAACCAAGCGACCATTTGTTTTTGTCCAGTCAATGTAAATTAGTAATTTTACTTGCAAATAAAATCAATACTTGTAAAGATTAATGTTACATATCCAAAGCTCATGAATTTAGTCAAGAGCTTATAGTTAGTACTTTTATAACTCAACATAATGAATTATTTCATAGTCTAGTGATTAATAATAAATGTCAGTCTTTTGGTAGATATGAGTAACATTGTTAATCAAGAGAATATTACCTGGAATAAATTCCTGGTTAGAGTTAGCGAAGAGGAACACTTGTTGTCTGTATGTTATAAACCTATCATGACCCATATACACACATAATAGTACTTTTCAAAAATCAATATCTTCCTTTACCAGCCCTATCTTCTGGGGACCTTAATTACATACATGAGATAAAGTCATATAAAATATGTATAAGATGAGGGCGACGTTGCTTCTAACGCCATATAAAAGAATACGTTCCCTATTTCATATTCAAGTGACCAACATCATCATTGCTCGAGAAGTTTCATGATCACAACGGATCAATGTATACTATACAACTTCCATTTTTTGTAAATCTGACTCAGTTTTCAATAGGATATACACATTAACACTCAGTCACTAAGAGTAAATGCATTGATTGTCAAAGGAACATTTCACAACTGGGCTCCATACACATGTATGTATCTTCCTTCAAAAAAATAGATTTGGAATATACATGACACACAGATTTTATGGCAGTGAATGTATAACAATCTACACAAAGTAATGTTCTTTCTTTTGATTAGTAGTGTATCTCTACATATGTTTCATGATGTAAAACTGTTGAGTTATTTAGCAAGTTAATATAAAGAAGAGAGATAAAGAGCAAAGTAAGGATGAAGGGAGAATAAGAAAATCACAGTGTTTCAGACAAATCCAACATTGACATGAATACGTTTTTCAAATGTGACAACTGATGATTAACAAATGTTCATGTTTTCGACATATATAATGAACATTATAATGTAAAGGTACATCATACATACAATGTCAAGCACCACAGATGTTTCTGCTTCAAATTTATAATGATTTTTCACTTTGAGATGATCATTATTTCCTTCACTGATTAAACTATAATATCCTATCACAAGTTTGGCACTATAAGTGAGTTTCACTAACTGTACATAAACAAAGGTGATCCTTTGAACCGTGTACTATGCATTTCCTCTCCAAACACTATAGAGGATATCCATATAGTGGAATCACACAGAGCTGTATATTCAAAGATTGGTGTCATTAAAAATGAATCTAATTATTCAATAATTTCACAGAACTTCAATAGTTCTCTCCAAGAATTTCAAGTGCATGTAAAGCTATTCAGATTCGCATGTATGCTCTCTGAAGTCTTTAATGGCACATACAATATGTATGGCCTCACTGTAAATATAAATACCCGGTACACTCTGGATTTACCCTTCAGTTATACATTATGGGACAAAGGTATACTATGTATTCACTCTGGCCATCAGATAGCATTGCAACTTTGACAGATTAGGGCAGTCATTCATGAACATTATGAAGTATTGAATAGCTAATCCAAAGTTGAATTAATAGAGATATCAGTTATATTGGCTAGTAGTTTATCCAAACTAGAGGCTATTATGACTTACAAGCATAGCGATCATGTGAATCCAGTTCCTGCAGACCTCTTTCTCTGAATAAGTTGACAAAACAAAGGGGCCAAGGTCTTCCTTCATAGAGATGCATTTATTACCACAGTTTTCCTAACAATGAGACTTAAAATCTTGGCAAATGAAGAAAAGGTTACTGACATTGTAGAATATCTCTGTGGTATTTCTCATAAGGTCTTTCAGACAAGCTAATGAGAAAATAAAGAGTCTGTGATGATACATCTAGCTCACACGGGTTGAATGCTTTTTCCAACGGCAAATAAATCACTGTACCTCTTCATATCCTTCCCATCTAACACCACACTATTAACACCTGACTTTGCTGGTAAATTGTCTTTAAACATGGCAGAATCTCGAATTGAGTCTCTATTGTTGCTATTTTTCACATCTGTGTTTTTTGTCTTAACAGCCGTAGTAGTGATGGCTGGGGGTGGCTGACCCTTACCCCCGATGGGTTTGACATTGACGTGATAGAGCAAGCGGTGGCGCCGCTTTGTGACGAAAAGAAGAAGTAGAAGGACTATACAGATTGCAAGGAGGATAACGAGAATTGACATAACGACTGGGTAGACCGGGAAAGGATGATGTTTAGCAGCAATAGGTGTCTGATTATCACCAGACTGTTCCGCAATGTTGGAATCTGTTGGTTTAATAGAGAGAAAGAGAACACAGAAAGAATACACAGATATTAATTACCTAGGGTTTTTCATGGACAAAGTTATATTTTTCCCCACGGGATAATCTTTTGCCTGAAGCGCGCAGTGCTGAGGGAAAATATTCTCGCGAGAGAAAAATATACCTTCGGAGGGGAATTGAAATGTTATCTATTAAACAGACCAGGTAATATCTCTTATATTATATATAAGAACCATATTGCCTTCGTCTAAAGACTCGGGCCAATATGATTTTGTTGCGGACAATACATTTGATGTTCCTCTCAAGGCCAGTCAATATGATATAAATATATAATGTCTATGCACACCCTGTTACCACGGCTTTACACAGATATTAACTAAAATATGGATATTCATAAACTGCATTGTTGGGTATCTTGACATGTAAAATTTTTAGTTTCAATTGTGCTTTAATGAATAATGTAAGAAAGCTAACATTTTAACATTTAATGATATAAAATATAAAATAATGCTTTCATTGACCATTAGCAGGTATAAAGAAAGCTAACCAAAGTTATCGACCAATCAAAATACTATTAATAATTGTAGATCCACATGAATGTGTTTTATAATCTAGCTGTCGTAACAGACTATTAAAAAAAAAATAGTATACATAGAATTTCATGTTAGCACGACTGTATACATTGCACAGATTTCCTGTGTGAAAAAAAAAATACTAATGATTATCCAAATTACCTTTATCATGATAAGGTTTTTTCGTCTTTGGTTTTTCAGGGCTTGGAACTGGCTCAGTTGCATCAAAATCTAGCAAAGACGGGGACAGAATGGCAACAAGCAAAAATTATTGGTAAAGGTATTGGTTCTGCAACATTAGTTGGCTACAGAACAGAGGTTTTAACCCATTATACTTTGAGCAACTATTAGATAAAAAACTTTCTAATAAGAACCTGTACTGTAGACAAAATATTATCAACAAATTTGTTATTCTCTTATTTATATAAAAGTTGTTCCTTTAAAATGAGAACTTTTCAAATGTATAACAAGTGGTGTGAATATTAATTAATTGCTCACCTTTTTCATCAGTGTGTGAAATCTTTGTAGGCCATTTGGTTTCAGGTTCAAATATGTCTTTATCTACAAATTCAACCAAATGATATTTCATTTGAAACAATTAACATTAATTACAAAATACATCACAGTAATGATTCAATTGACATAATAGGCTGGACGAAATGCTAGGTTCAGGTTGGTATAAGGGTGAAAACTCCATTAATATAGCAAAACATGCATTTTTATCTAAACTATCTATAACAGTATACAATCTAAAATTCAAAATCAAACTGTTTTGGGGAATATATGAAAATCTAAGGTAGTTTTTCACTTTATTACATATTTTTCTTTCCTTTTATTTTTGTAATCATGTCTGATTAATTAGATATCTAAAGAAGAAAAAGATGAGATAAAGAATGAATGGATTATGAAAATCTTGGAAAATTCTAAAAGTATAGTGAATTCTTGTAAATTAAAATTTGCAAAGAAATCTTTTAAACAACAAATAAAATTTAATGTCAAATTTTTGCAATTTTTCAATTTTCTGAGTCAAGATTTTGACATCATTTTTTTCTGAGACAGAACATTTTACTAAAAGAACATTTTTACTACAATAAATATTTTAGTTGCATATTTGAATAATACTAATAGATCACATTAGCCCTGAAAAATATTCTTGCACTGATAACGTTAACTTTAATAAACAAGATACTTTACAAATATTTATGGATAACATAGACATCTTGGCTGGTGACAGAAAACCAATTAAAAACAAAGAAAATGAACAGTCATCTTTATCACATATCTCTTAATATAAACACAGGTGTTTTGAGATAGGGAAAGAATTTCAGTAAGCTATGATAACAAACCAGGGTCACATCTTATGTAAAGTTTAAATCAATATCAGCTATGGAAGGCCAGTAATGCCAGAATTCATCGCTAAGTCATCACTATACTCGTGCACTGCATGCATCAGCAATTTGAGCAATTAAAAAATCATTTTTCATTTACAAAATGACAGAGCAGTCTGATTTAACCATGCTGGCATACTATAGTGGAGAATTTGCGGCATGAGTTTCAATCAGTATAACTGTATTTAGTCATGCACACATTGATATTTTTTTGCATAGAAGAATATTCCACAAATTGAAGTCAATGCATTCTTGAAAATGGGTGTGCTAAAACTGTTTTTTGTTATAGAAGTCTTAAACTTTGTTTGCACATTGGAGACATACATGCAATCAAGAGGATTCACCCTTTGACCTTTCTGGCATGCGGTATTCACTTGAAGTATTTGTTTGAAGAATTTAGAAATGTAAATACTTGTAAAATAATTTAGTGGCTCTTTGAAATTGAATTAAGTATCAAACTATGAGACTTAGTGTCTGTGTTGGTTTAGGAGACCACATAAACCTCAGAGCCAGCAATTTATGATAAAATGCAAGTTTTGAGAATTTACACAAATTGTTAAAATGACTACCACCTTGAAAAAAAAGGTAATAATCATTCAACTTGTACAGTGGACGTATCCACTCTGGAGAGTGCTCCAGGCACTAGGTTTTGGGGGGTGGGGATTTGTATCCACTCTGGAGAGTGCTCAAGGCACTAGGTTTTGGGGGGTGGGGATTGGTATCCACTCTGGAGAGTGCTCAAGGCACTAGGTTTTGGGGGGTGGGGATTGGTATCCACTCTGAAGAGTGCTCAAGGCACTAGGTTGTTGGGGTGGGGATTGGTATCCACTCTGAAGAGTGCTCAAGGGACTAGGTTGTTGGGGGTGGGGATTTGCATCCACTCTGAAGAGTGCTCAAGGGACTAGGTTGTTGGGGTGGGGATTGGTATCCACTCTGAAGAGTGCTCAAGGGACTAGGTTGTTGGGGGTGGGGATTGGTATCCACTCTGAAGAGTGCTCAAGGGACTAGGTTGTTGGGGTGGGGATTTGTATCCACTCTGAAGAGTGCTCAAGGGACTAGGTTGTTGGGGTGGGGATTGGTATCCACTCTGAAGAGTGCTCAAGGGACTAGGTTGTTGGGGTGGGGATTGGTATCCACTCTGAAGAGTGCTCAAGGGACTAGGTTGTTGGGGTGGGGATTGGTATCCACTCTGAAGAGTGCTCAAGGGACTAGGTTGTTGGGGGTGGGGATTGGTATCTACTCTGAAGAGTGCTCAAGGGACTAGGTTGTTGGGGGTGGGGATTTGTATCCACTCTGAAGAGTGCTCAAGGGACTAGGTTGTTGGGGTGGGGATTGGTATCCACTCTGAAGAGTGCTCAAGGGACTAGGTTGTTGGGGTGGGGATTGGTATCCACTCTGAAGAGTGCTCAAGGGACTAGGTTGTTGGGGGTGGGGATTGGTATCCACTCTGGAGAGTGCTCAAGGGACTAGGTTGTTGGGGGTGGGGATTTGCATCCACTCTGAAGAGTGCTCAAGGGACTAGGTTGTTGGGGGGTGGGGATTGGTATCCAATCTGGAGAGTGCTCAAGGCACTAGGTTTTGGGGGGTGGGGATTGGTATCCACTCTGAAGAGTGCTCAAGGCACTAGGTTGTTGGGGTGGGGATTGGTATCCACTCTGAAGAGTGCTCAAGGGACTAGGTTGTTGGGGGTGGGGATTGGTATCCACTCTGAAGAGTGCTCAAGGGACTAGGTTGTTGGGGGGTGGGGATTGGTATCCACTCTGAAGAGTGCTCAAGGGACTAGGTTGTTGGGGTGGGGATTGGTATCCACTCTGAAGAGTGCTCAAGGGACTAGGTTGTTGGGGGGTGGGGACTGGTATCCACTCTGAAGAGTGCTCAAGGGACTAGGTTGTTGGGGGTGGGGATTTGTATCCACTCTGAAGAGTGCTCAAGGGACTAGGTTGTTGGGGTGGGGATTGGTATCCACTTTGAAGAGTGCTCAAGGGACTAGGTTGTTGGGGGTGGGGATTGGTATGTATGTTTGTTTTTTCAAAATCTTTATTTTAGTTCTGAATGTTTTGCTGTAATTTGTCAAGTTAAGGTACTCTGGATTTTTTGTTAAAAGTTTGTCTTGTAACTTTGACTAAACCTTAATTATCAAATAAGAAAATAATCTTGTTTATTTGAAATTAGTAATATAATGAGAATGTTACAATCAAATACAAATTTGTAACAAACAATCTAGCAGGCTAAAATGAGCTTAAATTTTTCATATGAGAAAATACTGCATGAAACATTTTGGGGTCCTCAAATTGAGTCATATAAAGCCTTGCATTCTGATCACAATTGATTAATGGTCAGCTTGTTACAACAAAACAAAAGAATTCATTTCCTATAGCTAAATTGATCTATTAATTGCAAAATTGAATAATTAGATACAATCAGTAGCGTATGCATGTCAGTTTCTTGTAACATCTACAAATTTGCTTAATTTTCTGTCTTTTTTTTACACTAAACCCAGTATTATAGAAGGATTCTTCTTAAATCGCCTAATTGCCTTGCTTATCATCTAATAACTAAACATACTACTACATTCCAGAGAAAAGGACTTATCACACCTGCAAATAAATTTCAAGCAAACATTGTGGAAGCCAAAATAAATTTCAAGCAATTACTAACATTGTGGAAGCCAAAATTAATCAATTTTAAATTGAATGACAATTAAACAATTTGAAAAGAATAAATACAATACATTATATTTCATGTACAGAAATTTTCAAATTGTGGTATGCACAGACTTCATTGCACATTCTTTAAAAATATTTTCATGACTTGTGATATCTTGTTTTCTATGTCTTTTGTTTTCATAGGACAAAACAATATAAATATTTATGCATTATTTAAATAAGAATAAAGATGAAGATGTTGATGATGATGATGACGATGACGACGACGATGATGATGATGATGATGATGATGATGGTGATGATGGAGACAAAGACTATGATAAATTTTAGTGAAACCTGTATCTAAATCAATGATGAAGGATGCAGAATTACATTGTCCTTTATTGGCAATGGGTCCTAACAAGCATTTGGTGTGTTACATGAAAACCGATTCTCTTGATAGACTATTCAGTCAGAGGGTTTATTGATTGACATGAAAACGCCATCACTATTCAATACAACAGGCTGATAACAAATTTCAATAATTCTTTAAAACTGCAATACAAATGAAATTTACCTTGACAAACTGGACAACATGTCCCTGCTACATAAACCAGATTTTCACACTTCATAACAGGACAGTGTGATATTGTACATGATACTCTGCTACCCTCACAGACACAGCTGGTACAGTTATCAACTCTCCAAGTTTCTCCACTAACATAGATGTCACCTCCTGACTTGCATACAAGCCTTGTATCAGGATCTAATTAGTATGAGAAATATTTCAATTCAATTGAATTACTGAAAAGTTTAGAACAATGGTGCTCAGGGTTGTGGCAAAAAATTGAATCACTTTATTTACAGGTTAATTAAGGTTACATTAGTAACAGAGTGACCAAGTATGAACTAGATTGATGATAGATCACTGTACTGATATCACAATGGAAAAGACATACAGTTAAAATGCACTCAATTTAACCCATACCATTTATTATAGATCTAATGTTTAAAAAGCTTGTACATAAAACCTTTTAATTGTTTACAAATAAAAGATGGAAGAATTGTCTTTTTTTTTATTTACAGATGATTCTATACCATGATAATTTATGCATAATGTTCCAATGAACACACTTAATTTTTTTTTTTATCTCTTTAGATCATTGCACCATAATAAAAACATCATGACCTACACAAATTGAAGATTATTCTCTTGAATTTTGTATACAATATAGTATATTTGTGTTTAAAGAAATAGGATAGAATTGGGTAAATTCGAAAGGCTGTGAATGATTCTGGTTTAAATTGTAACAACAGTTATCCATATTTTGGATTACTTATTAAAGCAAAGTTTGTATATCCTGCTGAATAAATGAATGTTGTCTCTGACTCACCAATACATGCTGGACAGCATTGTCCTTTCTTAAGAAGTGGTTTATCACAATCAACTGGTGGACAGGTCTGTGAGAAGCACATAATCTCACCATCAATACATTGACAACTAGTACAGCTATCTTCCTTCCAAGTAGCACCATGTTGAAAGGTTACTCCATCAGGTAACATACAGGTATCTTCTAACGTAGGCTCACCAATAGCAACCTCAGGAAGCACTGAACAAAAAATAGACAAATTGTATGTTAAGTCAATAGAGGTATACAGATTTAACAACATTGACATTGCATAAGCACTCTGGTTTTCTTTGATGGCAGATGTTTCAAATTCATAGATAACACTAGGTGTTGGTATTGGACAAATTTTAGGCCAGCCAAAGTACAAAATATGTAACGAGGCTGCTTCTGGGTCTTGAGCTCTCAATAAGATATGTATTATTTTTGTAGACCAATATTCAATGTTGGAGCTAGGTAAGAGAACATAACTCAATGTCTTTAGACCAACACCACTGCTTAACTTGAAATCTCCCATTCTATCAAGCCTAAAAACATCTTGTAACTAAGGGTACAACTCACAAAGCATCTTTGACATAACAAAAAATCTAACAATCATTGCATGAGTAGGTTTATACATCAAATGGGTTACATTTGAAATGAATAGAATATGGGAAAGAAAAATACTGACCGTCTTCGCATTCTGCACAACAGCGAGAATTCTTGAAAACAGGATTGACACATGGCAACGGTGGACATACTTCTGATGAGCATAGCACTTGTCCTGCATGGCACATGCATGAGGTAC
This sequence comes from Lytechinus pictus, assembly GCF_037042905.1. Classification (NCBI taxonomy): domain Eukaryota; kingdom Metazoa; phylum Echinodermata; class Echinoidea; order Temnopleuroida; family Toxopneustidae; genus Lytechinus; species Lytechinus pictus. The sequence goes on from NC_087251.1 coordinate 729,206, forward strand.
ACTGACCTAGCATCCAGGTCTCTCCTTCTATGTAGTATTGACCACTGGCTGATTGACAAACCTCAGAGAGAATAGTTGGCTGATGGGTGACATCAGAGTCTGTTTCAAAAAATAAATAAATTATCATCAAAATGATGTATAGCAAATTACATTCAATCTAAATAAAACATTGATTAACCCTTAACGTGCCATGAACACATATCTGTGCATCCACTGGAGTGCCACGAACACATTTTCGTGCAATGGTCATACAGCTATTGTTATGCCTATTGCATTTTGAGGAGTGCATTGTATGCATGAGTGATTCCATTGTTCAGTTCAGCTTATGGTCAAGAGGTTTAAAATTATTGTCTCAGGAGTGATTCCCTTTTTTTATAAAACAATTAAACATAGACTCTTTGAAAAAAAAAATGGCACTCGCTGATAACAGTGAATGGCACATTAAGAGTTAAAAACATATTTAAATTTGTATCCATTCCATAGATAGACAAAGAATGCACCATACAAGGAATTGACATACATATTTAAATATTAATTTAAAACATCTTTAATATAAATACATAATAATATTGAAAACAGCATTATGACTAAGAATGGCAAAAGACAAGGTAATAAATTTTCATGCAGAATTTTGAATTTTGAATTTTTAGCAAATAAAATTATTTAGGTTTCCAATTTTCTGTTATATATTGAATAAGAATTATGGTTAACCAAGTTACCAGAAAAAACAATAACTGAAAGCATTGTGAGCAGTATGTATTGAAATGAAACACAAATCGAATTTTCCGGGAAATTTCTCATTTTGCTAACATTACAATATTCAAAGTGACATTAAGATGGTCTGTTGAATATTGAAAGAGTAAGCATACCTTGGCATGTTGGACAGCACTGATCAGGTCTAATAACAGGCTTACTGCAGGCTGGTACCTGACATGTTATTAGACTACACATCTCCTGTCCATTACTGCAGTAACACTGACGACATCCATCATGCCAACTCTCACCATCATCATATACAACAAGATCTAAAGTTTGACATGAGCCTTCAGATGGAGTAGATGGTTTAGGATCTAACCCACTTGATGCTGAGATAAAAGACAAAAAACGAACAAAGAAAATATCAGTATCTCACAAAAGCTTACTAAAAACATTTTTTTAATGACAGGATAGGGCAGGATTTAAAAATCACAGTAGAAATTCGAATAAATTGGTGCAAAACTATAAGGCAAAAGCTAGTTACCAAAGAATTATGATGATGAGATTTTGCAGCTTTCAAAAAAAAAAAAAAAGCTAGTGTTCTAAAGGGGACATTATCCTCATTACCTGGTGCATCAGATAGTTCTTATTATTGTTGTACCGGGGGTCCGTTGCAAAGAGTTACGTTTACATGCAAGTAAAAAAATCTATCGCAAGTCCCAAATGCGCGCTAATGATTGGTTGAAAACCCAGTTGTGCATGATTTTTAGAGTTGCGATTGATCGCAACTCTTTCTGCAATGGGCCCCTGAGGTAGCATTTACTGAAAACAGGATTTTTTTGTCATTTCAATGAGAAGCACACATATTATATGAAACCTAAGTTTGAATGGGATATCAATGAACATGAAATATGGTTTTGTGAAACCACACCCTGGTTAAGCATGCTTCTCAGCAATCAGTTTAAACCAATAATCCAAACCATGGCAAATGATAAGGTCATAGTTGATGTCATACAAACATTTACATTTGCCCAACCCCCCCAATATTTCATTACCACTGACATATACAATATTCTAAAAAGATTCACAATAAATGATTATTAATGTAGTCTACTTCTTGAATTGTGATCAAATGCACAATATACAGTACCAGACTTCACTTTCTATTCCTGAACAAATAACAGCCGCTGAATGCATTACTCTCCAAATCCAACATTATACTAACAGACTGATACAGGAGAAATAGACAATGATGTCAACAAATCAATTGCACATCATTGAATATTGTGGTAAAGAGATATGACTGAAAGAGATTATGTGGTTAAAAGAGATGCAAGTGTTTGTGGTTATTGCGGTTATTGACTGAAAAGCTGATCAGACTAAGCGGTTAAATGCCCTGTCCTAACAGTATTATGGGTTTTGTCCTGAATCTTATGCCAGAAAAAGAGGGCTATATATAAAAACTGATTCCTAATCAGATGTTATTATCCACTCCACACACAAATATGAGACCATAAATAAACCCCACACAATTAGTTTTGTCACATTTATCTCCTGTCATTTGAAGTAAAAACAAATTCATATTGCTGTTGTGTAGAAGGTTATTTTTTCCCTTCAATTCCTATCTCTGCATCTTCCTTAATCTGTCTTATTATCTTACTATCTATATGTTATTTTGCTCATTCTCTTTTTATGATAAGTATAATTATGAATACAAAATTATTAAACACACAGATACAAAAACAAACACACACAAGACAATATAAAATTTGGCATAGAATAATCTCCTTAACATTACACAAATATTCTGGGTTATTTAAATTATTATCTGAGTGTTGTAACTGCTAACATATCTAGATGGAAAGTTCTGGAAAAAAGCATTGAGACTTCAATCCAATGTCTCTTCAGCATTCTCGTTGATTTTGGATGGATGATGTGAAATGGAAATGAGAATGAAAACTTACCCTGACATTTACATATCTGACATCCTCTATCATTGATCTCAAAGCCATGTGTACAGAGTTTCTTGCAGTCTGTCAGGAGAGGACACTTTCTACACTTGCACTTGAGACATCCATGACGGCCCATCTGATAACCATAGAGACAGGACTTTGTACAGGAATCCATAGGCTTGCATTGCTGGCAGCGACACGTATCACAACCATTCTCATCTTGACGGAAACCAAAGGCACACTTCCGCGTACACTCACTCATGTCCTCACAAACACTGATTTCTGGTGAAAGAACAAAATGGAAAACCGTATATTTACAGTTGATCTACAAATATTACAAACAACTTTTTTTTCTAAATGAATCATGTAAAATCTGGAAAATTTTTGAAAGCAAAAATGAGGATAAGCTGAATTATTTCCAATATCATAGCTGTTAATGTATTTTGGAAATCATTATCCAAGAAGAGTAATAATCTAGCATAGCCCTAAAAACTCAAGTAAACAGAAAAATCAACCAAAGTCAAACTTGTCAATTCTTGGCCATTCTGGCGAATAATTTTTTTTTATTTTTTTTATTGAGTCAACTGTTTATACAGGTATAGGGTGATTTTTTTTTTTCTTTTCATTGATAGAGTGTTGAAATGATATGGATCTGAAACCAATTTACTCTTAATCAATTACACTGTGAAGAGTCTTCTTGTGGTGATGTAGTGTTTGTCAAGTGTCAGTCTGATCTACATTATATTTTGTCTGGTCGTGGTCTGATCTTGGTCTGGTCATGGTCTGGTCTTAGTCTGGTCTTGTACTGGTCATGGTCTGGTTATGGCCTGGTCTTTGTCTGGTCATGGTCTGATCATGGTCTGGTCATGGTCTGATCTTGGTCTGGTCATGGTCTGATCTTGGTCTGGGCATGGTCCTGTTATGGGTCATGGTCTAATCTTGGTCTGGTCATGGTTTGGTCTTGATCTGGTCTTTGTCTGGTCTTTGTCTGGTCATGGTCTGATCTTGGTCTGGTCATTGTCTGATCTTGGTCTGGTCATGGTCTGGTCATGGTCTGATCTTGGTCTGGTTATGGCCTGGTCTTTGTCTGGTCATGGTCTGGTCTGGTCATGGTCTGGTCATGGTCTGGTCTTTGTCTGGTCATGGTCTGGGTCTGGTCATGGTCTGATCTTGGTCTGGGCATGGTCTGATCTTGGTCTGGTCATGGTCTGATCTTGGTCTGGGCATGGTCCTGTTATGGGTCATGGTCTAATCTTGGTCTGGTCATGGTTTGGTCTTGATCTGGTCTTTGTCTGGTCATGGTCTGGTCATGGTCTGATCTTGGTCTGGTCATGGTCTGATCTTGGTCTGGTCATGGTCTGATCTTGGTCTGGGCATGGTCCTGGTCTAATCTTGGTCTGGTCATGGTTTGGTCTTGATCTGGTCTTTGTCTGGTCATGGTCTGGTCATGGTCTGATCTTGGTCTGGTCATGGTCTGGTCATGGTCTGATCTTGGTCTGGTTATGGCCTGGTCTTTGTCTGGTCATGGTCTGGTCTTTGTCTGGTCATGGTCTGGTCATGGTCTGGTCATGGTCTGGTCATGGTCTGATCTTGGTCTGGGCATGGTCTGATCTTGGTCTGGTCATGGTCTGATCTTGGTCTGGGCATGGTCCTGTTATGGGTCATGGTCTAATCTTGGTCTGGTCATGGTTTGGTCTTGATCTGGTCTTTGTCTGGTCATGGTCTGGTCATGGTCTGATCTTGGTCTGGTCATGGTCTGATCTTGGTCTGGTCATGGTCTGATCTTGATCTGGTCATGGTCTGATCTTGGTCTGGTCATGGTCTGGTCTTGTTCTGGTCTTGGTCTGGTCTTCGTCTGGTCTTGGTCTAGTCTAACAGACGGGGGAGGAGCTTCATGAAGTAGTTTGTAAGTTGTGCGTCTCTTGACTGAAAATCCTCTCTTAGGTGCTAAATCAGGTTCTCAGTTATTTTATTCGCATTACCTACAGTTAAAATCTTTATTGTTAAATTATCATTATTAATTATCAATCATTATTACTACTAAATATCTCTATGAAACAACTCCTGTATTCAAGGTCTTGTAAATGTGGGAATAAAATAATCATACACCTATCTAAAACTAAAGCCTAAAAGGACTGCACGTACATACCTGGTAAACAATCACATAATGAACATCCATACTTGTCAGTCACATAGCCATTACTACAGCTCTCTACACAGTCTATAAGAGGACAAACAATTTCTATGTGCCTTGTACTTGTAGGTGTGGTCATTGTTGATGTTGCTGCTTCATTCCTTGTAGATGTTGATACTTCTGAACCTGAAGGCAACATTGTTGTTGGTATTGCTCTTGACGTTGATGGTGTCGGCACAGGTTCTAGGAGTGTGATTCAAAAAATTAAAGAAGTATAAACTGATCAGAGTGCATATAATTACGATGTTGCCTTGTCAAAGTTTGTTATTTGTTCAGTAAGGAGAGAGTGGGCAGGATAGTATCCAGTGAAGTATACACATCATAAACCTTAGATTAAGTTTATAGGGAATCTGTCATTGATATTTTCATAATACTATAATTTTTGTTGTTTTTTTTCTATTGTTTGGTTATAGTCAATAACCTCACGAAATCAACAGAATGATGTGAAGAGAGCATGGTGGGCTTATTATACCAGTGTGTGAACAAAAGCTGTGAATGCTCTCTCACTATCGTGAAAGAATTGATAATATATAGAGGAATCTTTCATGGATCAATGCGGTGTCTTGACATGAGCAACAGAAAGTACATAATATATAAATGGATGGATAGATAGAGAGATAGATTTAAAAAAAGATGGATTGATGGATGGAAGGGTGGGTGGATGGGTAGGTTGGCAGGCAAATTGGTGGGATCAGATACTTCAGAACCTACCTGGAAGACATTGACAGATAGGGCATTCATTCTCATCCTTCTCATAGCCATAAGGACACAGTAATGTGCAGTTAGACTGTGGTGGTGGACAATCTAGTGGGTGCATGGTTATGAAGTTAGTCACAGCTGACAAAGATAAGAAGTGATATTCATATTAACGGAGGTGCACTTGACAAAAGAACTTGAAAATCATAAGAGGTTATTATCTAAACCCTATGATCATTCGGTGAGACTTGGACATAACTAAAGCATAGTATCAGAATGAAGGGAAGAATTGATACCAAGATCCAGTGGTATATGTTGGCAAGCATCACAGGACAGACCCCAAACCCTCTATCTAAACCCTGATTCTGGAATGATATATATATATGTAGCAATTGCTTCTGATACATGTAATTAAGAAAACTGAAGTAAACTTGCAGCAATGAGTAACAGTTAGAACTGAGCAAAGGACACAGAGGGGTCCTAAAAAATACTTAGAATGGCCTTGATTTTGGCAAACAATAAAAAGATGACTGTGAACATAAATACAGTTCACATCAATGTGTTGGGACATATCTGATGTGACATTTCTACAAAAACATCTATGATCTCTAATATGCAAAGTTTGGTATCTGTTGATATTATACAAAAATATATACAAGGTTTCTCATACACAACTTGATTATTTGGTCATCAAAGTGAATTGTAGGCTAATAAAGCTGGTTATACTTACTATCACAGACTGGACAACATATTCCTGGTACTGTCCTTGGATTGTAGCATCTGACTACACAGCTAGAAGTCATACAAGCCGATGTGCCATCAACACATTCACACATAGTACAATCATCCTCATCCCATTTCTCCCCATGAATCTTGATACCATGTCTACTAGTAAGACAAAGCTGATTCTCCTCAAGGTTACAGTCTTGTTGGACGATGCAGTGTGCCCAACCAGTCTCACATTGACAGGTCTTACAGTTACCTACAGTCCAGGATTCACCATCTCGGTAGCTGCGTTCATGGTGGGTACAACCTTCTGTTACAATACCTAATTAGAAAAGAAAGATCACAATATTATTAGATTCAAAAGAGAAACCTCCAGGTACAATATATACACAGAAAGGATTGGTGGAAATAATATCATAATTATGTAGAGCCATTGCAGGTGATATGTCTTTACTCCAGTGTTAGAAGGGTAGGGGACAATGTCATGTACCCAAGATCCAAAACTAAGTATATACTGTAAATACGTTTTTTGTGGAATATAATACAATTTGTTCAATTAATTAGATGCCTTATTCCCAAACGACGATTGATTTATGGCTTGTTCGATAGACCTGTAAACAAAACTATTTCCATATTTTTGTATAAGGTTGAAATTGGCAACAAAAAGCAATTTTTAAGTATGGAAAGCTAATCCTGGGGGGCGTTTCATGAAAGGACTTGTCGGACATTTTATCCGACAAGTCCCATTTTATCCGACAGTTACCATAGTAACAGTACCTCTCAGCCAATCAACATCAGAGAAAGATGTCAGATCTGACAACTTGTCGGATGAAAATGTTGATGAAACACTCCCCAGGATTGTTCTTATGTGTACTTATATCAGGAACACCATCCATCAAGGGCTCTGACAACCACATACAACAAGCCATTTTGTAATCAGAAAAGCCTTAACAACTGTCAGGGTTTGAATGCAGTCTATGGAAGAAAACTGTAATCTGTGTCCAAGAAACTGGTCAATACAAACCTTCTTACCCTTCATGATCAACTTACATTTCACATTCACTTTGTTCACTTCACTTACCTCCCTTCTTTAAAGGCCAAGTCCACCCCAGAAAATTGTTCATTTGAATCGATAGAGAAAAATAAAACAAACATAACGCTGCAAATTTCAACAAAATCGGATGTAAAATAAGAAATTTATGACGTTTTTAAGTTTCGCTTATTTGTCACAAAACAGTTAAACGCACAACTCAGCGATATGCAAATGAGAGAGTCGATGATGTCTGTCACTCACTATTTCTTTTGTTTTTTATTGTTTGAATTATACAATATTTCAATTTTTACAGATTTGACAATAAGGACCAACTTGACTTAACCATAAACTTTTAAATAATGGTAATTCCACATGTTCAGGGAGTAATAAAATTTTGTTTCACATGACAATGGGTAGATAATTAGAATTTTTCATATTTCATATAATAAAATACAAAAGAAATAGTGAGTGGGTGACGTCATCAGTCTGCCAATTTGCATACCGTCCAGGATGTGTATATAACTGTTTTTTGTGAAATTAAGCAAAAGTTTAAAATGTCATAACTTTCTTATTTTACATCCGATTTTGATGAAATTTTCAGTGTTTTGCTTGTTGGATTTTTCTCCTTCTATTCAAATTAACTTTTTGGTGGGGTGGACTTGTCCTTTAATACATTCCATTGTGTAATGACCCTAGATTTCAATTTGACTTGCAGGTGTACATGATGAAATTTCCCTGGGCAATTTGTCAGCAAACCTACTTTTCACATTAAGTTTGCAATCTACTTTGCAAGTTGATGTTCTAGTTTCTTGCACAGAACTGACGGCCCATGTCAGGTAGATTCTTATCCCATGTGGTCGGGTTTTGCTTTACTGATCATATACAGTAAGTTGGACATACAGATTCTTATCAATTGATTTGATGACAACATATTATACATCATGCATAAAACAGAGAATTTACCTGAACATTGTTACTCTTAAAGTCACACACTAAAATTTGAGAGTGAGAAAGTTGTATTTCATTTTCTGATCTCTTCAATTAATAATACGAAAATAAAATTGCTATATTGGCAACCATCACAACAGGTTGCTTAATATTGAACTAAAAATCACATATATGAAACATGATGAAATCTCTGTCAATTAATGAATGTGTTTGAAAACTGAATCTACAATAAATATCAAATACATTTTGATTAGGCCTGAGTAGAACCAGTCAGTCCGGGACACTGGTGCAATTTCTTCCAGACTGATAGACTGCTAGAATAAAGAAAAACATGAAAAATTCAGTATCTTCAAAGACTGTTAATATCAACCACTTTTCAAAGCATTATTCCCTTATCTAGATCTATATATCAAAACTTTCACATGATACTAAATTTCAAAGTAAAGCTATGAAAATAGTAATGAGCAAGATTTTTCAATTTTCTTGCTTGAATTTTATCAGCCCAAAACATTATAATCCCTGTTAACGAGCACAGCCATCTTATTCTGGTTGTGATCGCATTTGTTTATAATTGCAATTCTGCAGAGGAGTAACTAAAAGTGGAAAAATTGCAATCAGATTAAAATGGATGTGCCCATGCACCTGGGATTAAAACAATTCGGGCCTATAAATTGAAGCAAGAAGATTGAGAGATCATGCTCAGTTCTATTATTTTCATAGCTCTTCTTGGTTAATTTTAGGTTTGGAAATTTAGTCTCATGTGAAAATTTTGATTTACAGATCAAGAAATAAAAAGTGATTGAAATTCATAGTATTTGGTGACACTGAATTTCTCATGTATTTCTTCATTTTGGTGGTCCACAGGTTAAAAAAAAAAACAGGATGTCTCAGGCCTAATTTTGACATTTAAAGCTTGGAAATATATACAAAAATAAGTGTGCATATCATTTCATAGAACACAATATAGCAATTTAGCATATACAAAGTACTCCTCCCATTTTTTGCTAAATTTTCAAACCTGAAACTAATTCTCTTAAAAAAGGATGGAAACGTGAGACATAGGTATTTGATTCAGTAATTCTACTTGGGGTAACACTAAATCCATTCTCCTGTGTCTCCACATAGAATGGGGGCAAAAGAGACTTGAAACCAATACAACATCAAAGGATCCTTGCGCCCATTGTCTTTTATAAAGTATCTTTAGAGCTTAGGGAATTAAACAATGCTTGCACCTTGGACACTCTGGAGTGAATTTCATGCTTCTTTTCAACTTCACATTCACTGATATCATGGCATGGAAGCTCACCGTGAAATTATCTTGTTTTAAATGTCAACAAAAGCATCATGACAGAGTTTGGCTGAGATGTAAAGACCATGCTCTTTATACTAAATGTAAAAGCTTATTTAATGCAGAGACATGTTTTCACTAGATACAACACTTTGTTCACTTTACATGTAGATGTTGAAAATTCATGTTCTTAATAGTTTCTAAGGCATGTTCACACTAGATGTTGTAAATGAATGTTCTCACTCAATGTCGGGTATGTTCTCACAAGGTGTAAATGCATGAAACACAATTTTGTAGATATACTCAAGTAGTTCAGAGTAAATATCAAGGTGATATTCACTAATCATTGATATTGTACTATATTGTTTGAATATAGTTTTGCGAAATGTTTTAAAAAGTCTGTACATAAAGAAAATGACTTAATAAAAACCTAGACATGCAGCGAAATAATGACCTATTGGTATAGGAGTCTGGATTTAGACTGCTTTAGATTTGATGGAATTCCCTGTTGACAGTCATCATCTTAAACTAATCCAATGAAGTGGTCCAGGGTAGGTGTTTCAAGAAGCTGTTTGTAAGTAACATATGATTTTATGAACGACTGGTGACACTTTCTCGTGCCAAATGATATAACCCTGTATAGCTAACTTAGTACCTGAGGTGTTCCAGTCCTCTGTAAAGTCATGCGTAACTTTAGGAACAGCTTTATGAAACACCCACCAGATGTAGTCTGTTGACATCATCAGCAGAATGTATAGCTCTACTGGAGATACTGTTGGGCAATAAGGTCAATGCTCTCAGGAAGTTTGAAACATTCCATCTTGTGACTCAATAGTCTACATAACTCCAAGAATACACTCTACCTCTGGGTACTTCTTTGCAATATTTCAATTCAAACCATGAACCCATAGATAAAGCACTGTTATACAGAAGACGTTACATGGTCTTAAGAAATAGTTTTCAGGATAGCTTCTTGAATCACTTCATGTGTCCACCTTACTACCGTAGCGGTCGCTGATAGATTGGTCTAGCATGAATTATTCAGGAAAGGTGAGAGTGAACCAGGGGAGTGTTTCATCAACATTTCCGTCCGACAAGTTGTCAGACCTGACAACTTTCCTTGATTCTGATTGGCTAAGAAGCACTGTTACTATGGTGACTGTCGGATAAAGTGGGACTTGTCGGATAAAACGTCCGACAAGTCCTTTCATGAAACGCTCCCCAGGTCAGAGAAACCTAACTGATGATACTTACCAACAACACATTCATAGACATCACAGCATGATCCAGGTTCTATAGTACCACTGGCTATTCTCCTAGGAGAATAACCTTGAGAACAGACTGGTGTCATACATCGCTCTAGGGCACAGCTACATCTATCATGTAATAACAAAGGTAAAATCAATGGGTTAAAATCATGCAATCGTCTCCATCAACTATCTTTTCATTCCAATCGTAGTTACAGTAACTTAAGTGTAATCCAATGTCATTGCCACAGATGGATGGGAGGTGGTTTGTAATAATCAAGGTTGTCAATAGTCCTGCTGTGATTACATCAATTCTAACAAGTGTTTTATAGTGCCAGCTTCTTGCTGTTGCTTGACTGTCATATGGGTTCTGAATATCAACATTTATAACAATAAATCGGAGTTACAACAGTAATTCAGTAATCTTTATTTTCATCACTTTTTTCACCAGATCAATTTTTTTCATACACGAATTCAGATAATACAACTAAAAACTCCTAACTGCTTGTCCTCTGTTTATATCAAGTTTTTGGGGGTGGTTTGGGTGTCTGTTTATCAAAATGTTCACATGTCTAAGGGTGTGTTTATGATTCCATTGCGAGGACAGAATTGGCATTTCCAAATGCAATTTCAGAATGCTGATTGCAAACATGGTTCTGGGAGTGCTGTTTATGCTTAATTTTTCCAGAGGCAAAATCGGAATCTGCAGCTGGCTTCACATTATAATTTACATTGAGCAGGAAAGCGAAGTCGAATTGGGCACATCCTTTTTCAATTTTTTTTTGCAGAGTGTTGGAGTGGTCAACTGTTATTTTAACTTTGAACAACTTCTGATCTTTTAGTAATTGCATGGAGCTAGATGGCACCCCGGGGGGGGGGGGGGGGGGGCTACTCGAATTATAACATGATACCTACGTGCCACACCAAAGTCGAAAAAAGGGGGCTCTGGAACTAAATATTGGTCTTTAAAATGGGTGTCTCCAGAATGGCCCTTGAATCAATAATTGCTAAAAATGCATTGCTTTGGAATTGACCATATCAAACATGGGGGTCTCTGGAACTCATTGATTGAGCTCGCCGCCCCGACCGGCTGAGTAGTTAATGATGGGCGCGTACTGGAACGAGAAAGTACAAATTTGAGGGTCTCTGGAACAGGGGAAATAGGAATTTCTATGACTTTCTAAATTGGTGATGCTCTGGAACGGAAATTTAGAATGAAAATCGGGGTCTCGACCGCGCCATATACATATCATACATTTATGCTAAGTAGCCCCCCAGGGAATGGCATAGCCATTCCACCATGGTGAGGGTAATTGGAAGACAAAATAGAGTATGTAAGTACACATTCAAGCAAATAATGACATCAGGTTTTGTTTGGCTCAGTGATGTCTCCTCATTAGAACTCATGTTCAGTAAGTATGATCTCTTAACATTTATTCTGATGATGAATAAGAGAAGGATTAACTACAATAGCACTTTATTCAATAATCATACCTGCAAATTCTTGCTCATTATTAAAACCAGGGAGTTGAGAGGTAATGATGCAACTGTATTTCCTCATGGATGCAATAGCGTTTTGACCTAATCACGTTTGAAAATTCTTATTCTGGCCTAAAAAGTGGAAGCATAAATGCTCCCTAATTTCATGGATATAACACATGTTTCTATGGGCTGTCAAAGAAGTTCCATAGCAGGAACCTTACTGACCTGCTTGGTAGGATACAGCAGCCATCATCTGACATTCCTCCCATCACAGCCTTAGAATCAGGAGGACACATCTCTTCAGAGCTATCCGGACAAACAACTCCATTGCAATGATTGGGGTCCACTGAAATAATAAAAATAATAATAATTAACAAATAAGTATCATAACCATAACAAATAAATATTGAAAACAATAATAGTAAAAAAAAAATAATAATATTAATAATAATAATAAAAGTAATAACAAGTAATTATTACAATAGTATTCCGCTTTTTGTGTAGTGCTTAATACACCGGATTGAGGTCTCCAAGTGATAGAAAGTATGATAGTTGTAAAATAACTAATAATCATGTTCATCATTATTAGTCCTAGCAGCAGTAATGGCAGTAGCAACAGCACTAGTCATCATTGTCACCATAGAGGTTGTGGTAGTAGTAGGAGAATTGCAGAAATAATAGGAGTAGTATTAGAATTAGAGGAAGTAATCATAATGTGGTGTTCAGGTGGTTTTCAGGAGGTGCAAGTGGTGGTGGTGGTGGAGGGGGTGCTGGTAGTGGTGGTGGTGATGACAGTGGTGGTGGTGGTGGTGGTGATGACAGTGGTGGTGACAGTGGTGGTGGTGTTCAGGTGGTAATGGTAGTGGTGATGGTGGTAGTGGTGGTGATGGTGGTAGTGGTGGTGGTGGTGGTGATGACAGTGGTGGTGGTGGTGGTGATGACAGTGGTGGTGGTGTTCAGGTGGTGACGACAGTGGTGGTGACAGTGGTGGTGGTGTTCAGGTGGTGATGGTAGTGGTGATGGTGGTGGTTGTAGTGGTGGTGGTGATGGTAGAATTTGAACTTAATTGATAGTACATTACATATGGGAATAACAGTAGACCAACTGGTATTAGACCAAAAAATATGAGCAAACAAAAAATCAGATTTCAAATGATGAATCACCATAATTACAACTGATACTTTTAAACAAAAACTTCTTAAATTGGCCATAACTGGTATCATGCCCTCCATCCTGTGTCAAGGAATAGGGTGGTCTTTGATATGATCCATAATTTGGTATCGCTCTCTTAGAAATGGTAGAGAATAAAATTGAAATGACATCCCAAAGGAGTTTAGCACAATGAACAGCAATTTTAGTTGCAATTCATCATCTTCTTTCGCTAGTCTTCTTCCAAAAAAAAACATGCTATAATTTCAATATCTCTTTCATTTTACAAATTGAGGCACTTTAAACAAATAAGCCATAAAACCATCTAGATGACATCAAAAGGTAAGTTCAGAATTAAAATGAAGGAGATCAAGAAGATTCACTAACAAGGGCTAATTTAGATTTTAGGAGCAAAATGGAATTTGTCCCATGGACCTATGTACTTTTGCCTGAAGCAGATATAGATTGTACTTCAAGTCTATCTAACCTTCAAAATGTATTATTAGTATTATTCATTATTTTCACAGTTTCTAACTCCTTTTTTTCTTAGAAGAGGGCAAACTACCTATGAACTTTAATCCAAACTTGAACATTTCTTTTGAATGTTGATCTACGTTCTAGACACTCTTCATTTACTAGCTTGGAAATTCCTAGAGATCTTACACTGTGTCTATAAATTCTGCCACCTAGTTTTCACTCACTACAACACCATTATCATGATAACAATAGGTTTTCACAAGCTCACAAAAATGAATTGATTATTTAAAAAAATACTTTATACTATTATAGTCTAATATAAGAGGAAAAGTAGCATTATTGCTTCCAAAAACTGAAGAAAAAAAATATGTAAAGACTCCATAATTGAAATAAAACTCTGTGGCTGGTATTGATTCTAGTTTGTGATGGCATTCTGTAAAAAGTGCATGGCTCATATTGTATGAAGGAAAGAAGACATGACAGGGGTATGGGAATAGAGGGGAACAGAGTTCATATTCTGATGAACTAGAGTAAAAAGATGATTGATATGGATTATTTCATTTCATGTAGGTCCTTGTCATCACATGTCCTAGGATTAGGATCTTTGAAATGGTTTTCTTTTAAAGGAATTGTGGACTAATGCATGCACAGATAAAGAATGTAATTTGTAGGCTTTCAATATATCAGAAAACGATCTATATAAGCTGCATTCACACTTGCCCAGTCACAAAAATAAATAAGTTTTCAGGCTTGAGAATAAGACTTCATTTTTTGCATTCACACCTACCTCAACCAGATAAAATTCCTGCAATTATGAGCTTGAAAGAAGATTTTCATTCCCCTACAACATTCTTCTTGCCACATATCAAAAGTTATCACAAGTTTTTTACCAAGGTGATAATCTCCTTGATTTTTTAATTTGACCAAGAAGAAATCCAGGCAAAGCTATTCATAATTGTGAAAAGTAATTATTTCAATTTGTTGTCATTTCTTTTAGGGATAACAAGTACTTTTTACACTGACACAAGTATTTCACATAATCTAGGAGATGTTAAAGCATTTGTAGAGAAACATTATTCAAGTAAGAATGTGGAGCATATAAACAGAACATGGGTTTGGTTTCATAAAGCAGTTTAATACTGGTATAGAAACATGGCAATCCAAAATTCCATATGTAAATCTAGATTTAATCATTCCATTTTTATTGAATTAGCTAGAAAAATATCATTTATGCAGATTAACATTCTTATTGAGCTCACAAAAATGACTCTTCCTCATCAAAAGCAAGAATAATTTTTTTTATTACAATATAATTGGGATCATTTGAAACCATCACAAGTTTTTTAATATCTGTAAAAAAAAATGACACATCATTTGGTATTTCTTATTCAAGTCATTCATAAAGTCATATGTAGACCCTTTTTTTAAACAGAGTCATTGCACACATTGAGAACAATTGTTGCAAAGGAGGTGAAATATGGCATTTCTATCGGTAAATATACATGCATATAGCTCAAAGAATAAAATAAAATTGAAGGACCAATGGATATTGGATATCTCTTTTATTTATTCATTGTATAATAAAGAGCAACACAGATAAATGCCTTGCTCAAGGAATTGGTTCCCAAACTTTTGTGTGTTAACCAGGTGCCTTAGAACATCTTAGCCTCAGCACCAATAGATGGTAATAAATTAATTACTGTGTTATGTGATTAGACATCACCTTTAGAGTGTAGACTGTTCTTTGAATTCACATTCACATGAGCAAAGATACATCTATACCTGCTACCATCTAACAAATTTCAGCTAAAGAATCATGGTGGATTAACTGTTTAAAGGTCTATCAATACCCATCTAATTCTGATATACTCACTGATTGGTCTGCATTCATATGTAGCACAGCATGATCCCGGCCTCCCATTACCAGCACTCATCTCATGATACTGGTAACCCTCAGCACAAACAACATCATGACACGCCCCCATGTCACATAAGCACTGAGGGGGGCGAGGGCAGCATTCACCTTCTTCCCGTTGAGCCTCTATCTTTAGACTATCTGGCGGACAATGGATATCAAAAACAATGTCGCAGCGTGCCTGAGAACAGTCTGCTGGAGTTGGCTCTGGAAGACAAAATTGGAAACATATATTTCAACATTAATATTAGGATTTATGCATATTTATAAAGCATATAAAGCAAATAATGTATGTGTGTGTGTGTGATTTGTGAAATCAAGAAGTGAAAGCTGATAATACATGTAAACGTGGCTGATGTACTATAAAATAGGTTCTGGTGGGTGTTTCATAAAGCCGTTCATAAGTTAAGAGCGACTTTAAGAATGACTGGTGATCCTTTCTTTTGGTAAATGGTATACACCAAATGTTCATTGGCGATGGGTTAGCACATAAGAAAGGATCACCAGTCGCTCTTAATTTAAGAAAAGCTTTATGAAACAGCCCCCTGGACCCTGTTACATGAATACCTGTAGACACATATGATTGGATAAAACAACTTTTCCTATGATCTTTGACCTGTCCTCAGCACTTGGCAGGCCTGATATCATTTCAAGCACAGACATCTATTGAATACATCTAATACTTCCTTTGAAAAGCAAAGTTCACCAACTTCATCTACACAATAACACTAAATCCATGGAAACATGAGCGGTGTGGGCAAAAGAAAAAAAAAAATGAGGCAAAATACAAAACAGAAAATGAGGCAAAATAAAAAAATCTCGGGTGATCCCAGGACAATGAAATTTGCTCATGATCAAGCCCTAATGAAAATTTGAACAAATTTGAACAAAGGACGTGATCATATTTGAGGGTAAACATATGGCAAGAGAAAATGGCTCAACATTGTGCCAAGGCATTTATTAGGGAAGAGAAAAAGAGAAACTCTCCAGCTATTTCTAACCCAGAAAATTATCATCATCAGATTAGTCTCACAATTATTTGTAATGAAGATACAGGCTATGTCATGGGGTCTTTAGATTACAATTCAAATCAGAAGACTTCTACAAAATAGTACATTATTTGGTGAATGATCCAGCTAATTTTTGCAAGTGAATACAAATAATTTATTCATGTTACTATACCATGTTCTGTAAAACAACAAGATCTATGCCATATTCCACACTCGAGCAAAAATAGCCCTCTCGGTCTGATTTTGTCTCTTCAATCTTTCAATCTATGTTGGCTGATCAGACTAGAATCTAAATGAACAAACTTGGTCTGATGGAGATCCACCCTAATCAGCCAATAAAAGCCACATTATAGTCATGTCTGGAAGCAAGTTCACTGAGTCAATGTGAGGAGGTAATTGGTTTCCAATGATCATTGTTCTGCATGAATAGCATCTAATCAATCATAGATGGATGAACTCAAACCAACATCATCTTCACTTTACATAGAATGATAAATAGTGTTTGCAATTTCAGATGATAGCTGACAAAGATGCTGGGAGCCAAGATGCAGAAAGGGAGATATGCCAATCAATAATAGATCTGCTCCTGACATTTAAAAAAAATTCCAGTCGGACTTTGTTTTAAAAAAAAATTTAACAGTGTGTCCATAAAACAGTCTATAGCCATTTAGGGTGCGTTTATGCGCCACTTTTTTACCTTAGAATCATGATCTGAATCATGATTCAAATCATGATTCTGCAGAATCACGATTGCGTTTTATAGTCAAAAGTGAAAATAAACGTCTTTCAAATCACAAACAAGAAACACAGAAAAAGGGGCATTTGGAAAGATGTTTCTGTAGAATCACGAACAAAAAAGGTTGTATGAACGTAATCGTGATTTGAATCATGATTCTATGACGTCACTATGTCGGGCTACTTCCGGCTTGACTCTGCTACGCTCAGTCTGTGTACATAATTATGTGCCATGCATGTATTTCTTGTCACATGCATTTATTTGAGTTCTGTGTGGGTCATTGCATTGTCTTCTGCATTTCATTTTGTTTTTTTCATGGCTTCAACTTTAAGCTCTAGTAAATGAACTGGAAAGTTAAAGACGATGAGCTCAGTTTTTATAACAGTGCCAATATTAAATTGGATATATGCTGAAATTTACTTCCGAACACCATTTTTGATAAACCGACTAGATGAATAAAAGTAAACAATATTAGGTATAAAAGACTGAATTCTGAAAGCAAAATGTGTTTTTTCGAGAGCTGAAACCATGGAAATAAAAGGATTCTTACCTTTTATTTTAGTGACCGAAACACGCGCAAAAAGTTGACCTATACTTCCTGGGTCAAACTGCAAAGTATGGTCTGATAAGCAGGTAAGGCACTAGCCTCTTGTCGAGGCCCTGTCGGCTGCTTTCCAAACGAACATGGCTAAGCAAGGGAGAGAGCGAAGCAGAGCGCTGCGAGACAGGGCCTCTAGACATCTGGGCTGAATTTCTTTTGTTTATTATTGTTTTTTTACCAATATTCCGACCAAGAACTGGTCGGTGAAAATCATCCAATGAGAGCGCGGGCCGCTATGACGTCATATTGAATATTCATGAGCTCATCTTGAATGGCGACCCGTGGATTCTTGGCGAAGAGTGACGACAAAATATGAAAGAGCATTGAATATGCCTCTAAAAATGCTGAATATTGACCGATTTAAGGATTTGCAATTCTATGAAATTAAATCTGCACTGACAGGACGAGATGTTTTGTAAATATACCCACAGGATATGGAAAAAATGTAATATTTTTCAGCGATTCCACTATGCGTCGATTATCGATCTCCTCTGTGCAGTGAGGGATTAATGCTGGAGTGGAGCTTCCCCTTGACTCGAGTCTGACCAGCGGCTGACCAGTATCTCCCAGGAAGTTTTGGGGTGGTGATGGGTCTGCATGTTACGGCCAGTACTATAGTAGTAGCAGTAGTATAGTACCACTACTTGTAGCATTTTGCTGGTTATATCCCCTTTAGTGTCCCGCAATTAAATGAATCCCCTGCAGAATAGTGGACTACTATAGTATTCCGAAACCCGGACGAAACAGCTTTGACATTTCATTAGTTTACTAGGTGACCGGTAATATCATGACTCATGTATATTCATTAGGAAGACGTTCCTCGTGAATATATAATTCAGCTCATATGTCAAGAGGCCCTGGCTCGCGCCAGGCCTAATTCGAATTAGGAAATCCCTCGCTTCGCTCGGGAAGCAGCCGCCAAGGCCTAGACAAGAGGCTAGTAAGGCACGAGACTCAAGCTCGCTAGCTTAGCAGCTACCCACAGCGCCCATGCCCAAATACACGATTGGAAAGTAAGTTCCTGTATTTTGCCTTCACACTGCCAAAATACCTGTAACATTGGACCAAAATCCCCGCAAATTTTGTTGTCATTTATACAAGTACCTAGTATTTAGCAGGTAATTTCTTTTGGGGATATTACGTTAATTTGCTTTCACATTGCCAAAATTACCTGGTATTTTCTGATGAGGGTAGATCAGGGAAAATTTCCCGATCAGAGAATACCTGGAACTTACGAACTTCGAGGCAGTCTGAATATGCCTAGAGACTAGAGAATATAGGTAGGCAGGTGTATGATAGGGAGTATCTTATAACAAACAACTATGCGTCTTGTCACTTCTCATCACATCAACATTGTATTTACAGCTTCCAATTTACACTTTTCTTGTCTATTCTCTGCTATCTTGTTACCCCTCTGCTCCAATCTTAAAACGTCTACATTGAATATTAATCCAAAATAATTGTATTCAGGCAAGGATCCAAAATTAAATTTTAATTTCAATCGAAAGGAACTGTTATTTTAATTACTGGAGAGGGTCTGTTTGGTGTGATGGCATGAGGAATATTTTTTTCAGTTTTTCAAACAACTTTGCTGTGATGTGTTTGTAATTAAACCAAGATCTAAGTAAACTTGCGACCTTACAAGTAAAAGCTTACTTAGCAAGTAAAATTTCATGATTGTGTTTTCTTTTTATATTTTGAATATATGTATGTCATTGTAATTTGATTCATCCCTAAATTTTGGACTTTGAACTATAGCAGTTATAACTAGAACTGCAATCGTTTCAGAATGATGTGCATGCATTGACGCCTGTGATTTAATAGAGGGCAAGAAACAGGAGATAGAGAGAAAACTCTAGATGATATACATTCTGAAAATATTAGAGGGCGCTATTTCTTAAAGGAAATGGTCACTGATGTGTAAAACACAGTTGGATTATGTGAAATGATACAAATGGCAAACCCTGAAAATATGAGATCAAAATGAATTCAAACAAGGAAGTTATGGCAATTTTACAATTTTCTGACTTTGCAATAGAGGGTGCTATTTCTAAAGGTTATAGTCACTGATGCATACAAAAACATTTGGCAATTTAGGGATGATACCATAGGCAAACCCTCAAAATATGACACCAAAATGAATATAAACAAGGAAGTTATGGTAATATTACTATTTTTGACTTTTCAATAGAGGGCGCTATTTCTAAAGGTAATGGTCACTGATGAGTAACAAACCAGTGAATTATGAAAGATGTTACCTTAAGCAAACCCTGAAAATATGAGACCAAAATGGATGAAAACGAGGAAGTTAGGGTAAATTTAATATTTTCCACTTTTCAATAGAGGGCGCTATTTATTAACGTAGTGGTCAATGTTGAGTTTAAAAAAAACATTTGAATTATGAGGGATGATACCATAAGCAAACCCTGAAAATATGAGACTAAAATAATTGAAAACAATAGAGGGCGCTATTTCTAAAGGTAATGGTCACTGATGCGTAAAAAACATTTGGCATTTTAGGGATGATACCATAAGCAAACCCTGAAAATATAACACCATAATGTATAAAAACGAGGAAGTTATGGCCATTTTACGATTTTCCTACTTATATTTCAATAAATATGAACATTTTGAATGTAGACTAT